>NW_026054800.1:0-594839 GCF_022836535.1 Colletotrichum spaethianum
TTACGTGAATACCTACTCTGGTTAGGGTGTAAAGGATTTGAAAGCACATGCCGAATGAACCAGCCTCGACCCGCCGTATTGAAATCGTCTTCTGGCGCTAGGTTTCTGCGAAGCTCCACTACACATATGCTTCTGTTGGCTAGACCAACCTTTCCATCCACAGGCTATCTGCTGGTAGACAAAATCTCCGCGCACGTACTCACTACTGTCACAACGATGGCAGTTGAAGATGAGACCCTGTATGATGTCATGGGCGGCAAAGCCAAGTCTGTCGCTAAACCTTCTTTCTGGGCATGCCAAGCCGCCAAAGAGCCGAACAACCGATGGAATAACTGAGCCAAATTAGTCTTGAGGTTCGATTTTGAGGCTTCCGACATGGATATTGACTTGGCAGAAGTTCTCTGCAAGCGAGCATATCCACATCTCCTTCGCATCCTCCGAGAATACACAGCCACACCGACACCGAAAATACGGCGTCGAAGCGCCGGGTGACTGCGGCGAACTGCCGGCAAATTGCCCTCATGTGAATTTTCGTCACCTATTTCGCCCGAGTCTTTTCTCAAAGGCGAAAAAACACGGACTGACCGAAGGCCACGTGCCATCTCAACATGGAATGTTGAGATCTCGCAGAGACACCTTGAACCCTAGCGGGTCTAGGATCGTCCATCTCCACTTGTCCCCAGATCGTAAGGCTTGTGCAGTGAGTCTAGTTCCAAAATTGTGCACCATCGGGCCAGTCACAGCCTCATGGCGTGCCGAGATGCCTTGGAGTGCTCTCGGCACCGTGGTGAGATTCGCCAAGATACAATGACGCGGCCCTCAGATCCGTTTCCAAGGGTTGGCAACGGGTTGTTGGGGGTTTGAAATGACTATGCAATATTACCAACCAGTGTAACTTTGCTGATGATGAGTATACTGTGCTGTGTGTCTCTGTTTCTTCCTCTTCGTCAAATCTTGCCAATTACAACCTGGCTCTCTGCCGTCACACTCCACTGCACTTTCGAACTTCTAGGTTGCAGCGCACGAGGCAATGGCCAACGAGATCAATATTGTGCCGCGCCAGCCAGACACCGGTCAGGCTAGGCCCAACGACCCGTTCAGCAAACAGTTTGCCCAGAAACTGGAAAACAAAGACAATGAACTCGACCTCCGCGATGATATCGTTATCGAGAACAACAAATTCGCCTTTACGCCGACACAGCTCCACCAACTCATCACCGCGAGGAACCTGTCAGCGCTTCGTCGGTTTGGCGGTCTTCCTGGTCTTGCAGCGGGACTGCGAACAGATCTAACCGCTGGTCTGAGTGTCGACGAACGAAGCCTCGATGGGACGATCTCTTTCGAAGAGGCAGTGACTGCCGGAAAGGCCCACCGTTCTGCCGAGATCACGCCTCTTCCCCCCTCCTTACCACACGAACATGGCTTCAAGCTTGACTTGGACCTCGGACAACACGAAAAAGAGGATTTCGCCGACAGAAGGCGCATATATGGCGAAAACAGACTACCAAAGCGGAAACAAAAGTCGTTCATGAGGCTGGCATGGATCGCCTTTAACGATAAGCTCATGTTCCTCCTTACTATCTCTGCTACGATTTCGTTAGCGCTCGGAATTTACGAAACGATAGACGCATCGGACGATGAACCGAATATCCAATGGGTTGATGGTGTGACCGTGGTTGTCGCCATCTTGGTCATCGTCTTCGCAAGTGCTGCCACGGATTGGCAAAAGAACGCCAGGTTCGCAAAGCTCATCGAAAGAAAGGAACAACGCGACGTCAAG
Organism: Colletotrichum spaethianum; assembly: GCF_022836535.1. NCBI lineage: Eukaryota > Fungi > Ascomycota > Sordariomycetes > Glomerellales > Glomerellaceae > Colletotrichum > Colletotrichum spaethianum. Next base: position 1,781 of record NW_026054800.1, read on the forward strand.
GTGATTCGTTCGGGAAAGACGCAGAATATCTCAGTATACGACGTACAGGTGGGGGACATCATGCATATCGAGACTGGTGATGTTGTCGCCGTAGATGGAGTCCTGGTACAGGGGTCGGGTATCCAAGTGGACGAGTCTTCCCTCTCTGGCGAGTCTGAACTTGTGCACAAGAGTGTACCTAGCAACAGTGATATGAACAACCAGAAGGTTCATAGGTCTTCGGCGACTGATCCTTTCATCCTCAGCGGTACCACGGTTTCCGGTGGCGTCGGCGCTTACCTGGTGACTTCCGTGGGGAGCAACTCGACCTATGGCAGGACTTTGATGTCGTTGAGAGAGGACGTTGAGGAAACGCCGCTCCAGCAGAAGCTGGGGAAGCTTGCGAAGCAGCTCATCACTTTCGGTGCCATTGCCGGTGTTATATTCTTCCTCATCCTTTTCATCCGTTTCCTGGCGGGGTTACGAACTATGCAAGGGACACCGTCTGAGAAAGCCGAGACCTTCTTCAAGCTCCTCATTCTCGCTGTTACTGTCGTCGTAATCACAGTGCCGGAAGGTCTAGCTCTCGCTGTTACGCTTGCGCTCGCCTTTGCTACGACTAGGATGTTGAAGGACAAAAACCTTGTCCGGTTGATTCGTTCCTGTGAAATTATGGGCAATGCCACGTGTATTTGTTCTGACAAGACGGGAACTCTGACACAGAATAACATGACGGTCGTCAACGGAAGAATCGGTCTGTCTGAGAGATTTGGCGACGCACCAAAGAATACAGCGGTAACTGATGACATTAAGAAAGAGCCGCACATTGACGATATTGCAAGCCAGGATACCACGAGAGTGCTCTTGGACTCATTGAGTAGCGATTTGAGGGAGTTGATGAAGAACAGTATCGCACTGAACTCAACCTCTTTCGAAAGCGACAACCCAAAAGAGCCTGGCTTCGTGGGAACTAGCACCGAGACGGCATTGCTCAGGTTTGGGCGCGAGTTTCTCTCCATGGGCCCACTGAGCGAAGAGAGAGCAAATAACGAAATCGCCGATATGTTCCCTTTCGATGCATCTCGCAAATGGATGGCCGTGATGTCCAAGCTGCCCAATGGCAACTTTCGGCTCTTGGTCAAGGGCGCCGCCGAGGTTGTCTTTGAACAATGTACCAACATCCTCGACGAACCAAAAAGAGGACTTTCGGTCCAAGTTGCGACAGACACAATGCAAGACGACCTGCGATCGACAATTCGAGAATATGCCAAGCAGATGCTTCGACCCATTGCCATAGCTTATAAGGATGTCAGTTCCACCCAGGCTTTCGAGAGTCTGGATGACCCGGACTCAATCAAGTTCGAGAAACACTTCAGCGACATGACATTCATCGGCGTCTTTGGTATTCGCGACCCTCTTAGACCCGAAGTCCTCGATTCCGTGCGCCAATGTCAAGAGGCTGGCGTCTTCGTGCGGATGGTCACCGGCGACAACTTCCTTACTGCGAAGGCCATCGCGTCCGAGTGCGGCATCTACAGCCCTGGAGGACTGGCAATGGATGGGCCTACTTTCCGGAAACTTACACCTGCGCAGCTGGATTTAGTTATCCCTCGGCTTCAGTTGTTGGCGAGATCTAGTCCGGAAGATAAGCTGCTGCTTGTCTCTCATCTTAAGGGAATGGGAGAGACTGTTGCCGTCACTGGGGATGGCACCAACGACGCTTTGGCCCTCAAAGCTGCAGACGTCGGTTTCGCTATGGGCATTCAGGGCACAGAAGTTGCTAAAGAGGCTGCCTCTATCATCTTGCTTGACGACAACTTCGCTTCGATCGTAAAAGCTCTCGTATGGGGTCGAACGGTCAATACCGCCGTGAAGAAGTTTCTTCAGGTTAGTCTTACTATAATCCATGTTTTGACTTGCGCTAACATAATCCTAGTTTCAATTCACCATCAACATCACGGCTGGTACTTTGACAGTCGTATCGGAATTGGCGGGCGATTCAATCTTCACCGTCGTACAGCTTCTCTGGATCAACCTCATTATGGACATTTTCGCCTCGCTTGGGCTGGCAACAGATTACCCGTCGCCAGACTTCCTGAAAAGAAGACCCGAACCACGAAGCGCCCCTATCGTCAACATCACGATGTGGAAGATGATCCTTGGGCAAGCAATCTACCAACTAGCGGTGATGTTCACCCTGCATTATGCGGGGGATGGCTTGTTCAAACCCGTTACAAAAGCAGATCGCGAGGCACTACAGACAATGGTCTTCAATATATACGTCTGGATGCAATTCTTCAATCAGCACAATTGCCGTCGTGTAGACAACAGACTCAATATCTGGTACCAGGGCGTTCTGCGCAACCCATGGTTCCTCGGCGTGCAATGCATGACTGTTGCCGGGCAGATGGTTATCATCTGGAAAGGTGGCCAAGCGTTTGATACCCGGCCTCTCAGTGGGCAGCAATGGGGATGGTCGATGCTCTTCGGCGTATTGGTGATACCCCTTGGCGCTGTAATACGACAAGTCCCAGACGCTTATGTTTACGCCTTCTTTCAAGCTGTTAAGAAAGCTTTTTTTACTTCCCTGCGTGGAATTTCTAAGCCCTTCCCGTCAAAATGGCGGAAGAAAGCCGAGGAGGAAGTTGATGACATGGGTGCTGCCGAGAGCTGGGTCCTACAAACGGGCGCAGCGCTTTTGAGGCCAATGAACTATGAATGGGGCACCTCAACGCCGCCGCCTGGCTCAAAACTCGCTGGTCGGGTTTCAAGTATCCCGGCAGCGCAGAGAGAGGCGTTGATCCGCGCTGCAAAGACTGGCACTGGAGACAACGAGATTGACGTGCCTGCGATGATCGAGGTTGCGCGGTATGCCAAGGTGGAGTTGTCATACGGAATCGAGGTTCATCCTGAGACCTCGAAGGAGGATCCGATTTTGCTTACTTCGATCGGTGTCGATGGGAAGAAGTGCCCGCCGAGCCAGGACCCGGAGATCTTGCGTTATTTGCATCGGCCGTCATAGAGAACGAGCTTAGCTCTTTTTTTAATCTTTTTTTCCCCCGCGCTGTACGCTCGAGGAATGTTCGTTTGTTTCGATGGTACTTGAATAATGATGCGCAAAACTCATGTATAACAGAGGACATTTTCAGCGTCATACGGGCATATTCATGTACATTATACGAAGTCTTGTAAGATGCCTTAATGAGTTCAATCTGTTCGGCTCCAAACACGGCTTGCCATGTTTCATTCCTCCCAATTCACAACTCTGTCAATACCAACGAACTAGCTAGCCATGTGTTTAATGACCTCATTGTTGAATGGATTCTCTCTTCCTGAGAGAACCCGTTTGTATGATTGTACTCGGGTTAAAGTTAAGGTGAACCAAAGATGTATTTTTCTATAATTATCTTCCTAACTATAAGACTTAGCTTTTATATACAAGATATATGATCTCATATGTCCTTAAGTCAATTTAGTATAAATATACTTTTGATCCCCTTAATAGATAACCAAGAGCTAAATATCTAGTCTATACCCTCTACCATGATGTGTGTCCTTGAGTTATACATGTCATATAACCAGCTAGTACTATTATTCTAATACTTATAACTTTTTCTTTTATGACTATATAACTCCTTATAGTGTCTAATTAGGTTATACTAATTATAACATTAATAACCTTATTATATAACCTTATAGGTTAAGCTACTTATATTATATAATAAATTACTAATATTAAAACTCTAAGTAATTATCTATTCTCTTTTTACCTAGTTAAATAAATAAGCTATATATTAATAAAGTTCTTTTTTTCCTTATTAACTTTACTTCTATTCTTATTATTAATATACTTTCTTTTTTTTATATAATAACTTTAAGTATTTAAAACCTTTTTTACTTATTTTTTTTTTATTTTTTTTTTTATTTTTTATTTTTTATATATATTATTTTTTTATATAATTAATTAATAATAATCTTTTTCTTTTTTTTTAATTAACTTTAATAATAACTACTTATATATAAGATTTCCTTTTATATATTTCTTTTTACTAATTCATTAATAATACCTTATATAATCAATCTATTATATCTCTTATTACTACTAGTAGTTTAATTTTTAGTAATATTAATATATATACTAATATATCTAGTAGTTATTAGCTTTATCTTTTAACTAGTAATACTAATAATTATATTCTTTTATTAACTTTAGCTATTAATATATATTACTTTTATTTTTATTTTATTTTTATATATTAACCTTAACTATAAAATAAGAAGTATCTTATTATTAATATACTATTACATAATATCAAGATCTATATTACTAGTAATACTTTTATCCAGTAGTTTATTACTAGTATTATCTATTACTAAGGCTACTTCTTTATAGTCTTAGTTTAGTCTTATAGTTATATAGCTATTACTTATAGCAATAAATACATAACTACTAACTCTCTACGCTTCTACTAATATACCTATATTCTTATCTTTCAAGGTAATACTTATACTAAATATATCTAGTAGTTATATAGCGTTTACTATACCTACTATAATTAAGATATTAATTTGTCTAATAACCTAAATAATAATAATAATAATGATAATAGTAGCCTTAGCAACTATAAAGCTCTTAATATTACTAATACTTATAAGCCTTATACGCTTAGCAGTAAGCTTAGCAAGAACGTTAACAAAAGTAGTTACTTCCTTAGTACTTCTGTTAGCCTTATAGTTATTAACAAAGAGTAATTATATAACTTCTTTTTCTTAAAATCTTATATAATAATTAAATAAATTATATAATATAGTAATTTAAAAAGGTTATAGATATAGTAAAGGTATAATTTAATATTAAGATTAGTATTAGTAGTAGTTAAATATATTAAATACCTTTTTAAAGTTATATTTTATTTTCAAATAATTAATAACATATAATAATAAAATTATATAAATTAATTATTAAGTGTTTTCTCCTAATCTTTTAATATACACCTTAATTTAAATCCTTAATATATTTATTATAATTAATTATCTAAGTACTAAGTTTAGTAATTTCTTAGTAAAAGCGTTAATAAAGTTATTTTTCTTATTAATTTATCTTACTTCTAAAATCTTTTTCTTTTTATATAACTTATATAGACTTATAATATTAATTATAAGCCTCTTTTTATCTATTATACTTAGTTATATAAGGTACTTATATAGAAATTATAAGTTTAAATAAATAATAACTAAAATCCTTAAGAGTTATAATATATAAAAAATCTTAGTAAGTATTATACTAAGGGATATTTTACTATTAAATCCTATAGTTATTTTATATAACTTATTTACAAATACACTTTATGTAACTCTCTTATACTTTATTAAACTCTAGTATATAATATTTCTTTTAATCTAGAAGTCTATTATTATATAAGCTATTTTCTTAGCTAGTATAATAATAAATCTAAGTTATAATAATAGATCTAAGTTATTTATAAATAATCTATCTATAAAGATATACATCTTTATATAATAGAAATCAAAAGGGATATATATAAGACCTTATATAAAGTTATTAATTTACTACTAAAGTTATATATTTAAAGCTTTAATATTCTTTTTATTAGGTTCTTTAGTTTAAGCTATAGTTAATAGGTTATATAATGCCTCTAGTTAATAAATAAATATAAGATATACTCTTTTTGCTTTTTAGAAAATATACTACTAATATATATTATATATATTAAGATTAACAAGTTTTAGGTATTTTACCTAGCCTTTTTAAGTAAAGGCAATATAGTTATTATATAATTAAATTCTTTCCCTATTAAAGTTGTTTCACTATTAGATAATAAGGTAGTTTTTAGTTTTATATAAAGTCTTTTTCTTTTTAGCTTTTCTTTTTTTCTTTAAAAAAAAACAAGTATAATAAAGCTAAGTATATTATTTATTTATATAGCTATAATCCTAAAGGTATCTAGTCCTTTTATTATATATAGTAAGTATAGATTATATATTAACTCTGTTATCTTTAGATCTTTCTTATAATACTTAGAATAGGTTTTATACTAATATAGGCTTAATTTTACTAGGCTATATAGTGGTTTCAAGATATAGAGAAGTGTATTCTTAGAGTATTTATCTTCTAACTCCTTAGGTAATTATATAATAATTGTCCTAGTTAAATGATTATTTAATTATGTATATACTTAGGTTATATCTCTAAGTTCCTTTTTATATTTATAGTCTTGTATAAGAGTAAGTCTAATTATAAGTATAAGCCTTTAGCTTATTTATTAAATAGTAGGTACCTAGGTTAAGAGTTCTTCTTTTTCTTAGTCTTTATACTTTTATATAATAAGTCTTAACTTCTTATACAGCTTAAATAATAAGTTCTTAATCTTTTATACTATTTATGTTTTATAGATATAAAAGTAGTTATACTCTTTTAGATTATATAGTATAAAGGTAAAGATTTCTTAGTTAATAAGGTTATTTATCTTTATTTAGTTTAACTCTTTATATAAAGTACCTAGTGTTATAATTATATTATTAAGCTATAACTTTTCTATTAACTCCTTATAGTCTTTTTTTTTCTAAGATAAAAATACTTAATTAGTACATAGTAATTATTATATAGCTTTTTTTTAGCCTTTCTTTAGTCTTCTTTTTTTGTTTAGCTATTTTTAAAAAATAAGTTATATAATATCTAAATTTAACTATATTATATCTTAATAGTATAGTTTAATATATATTACATAAAACTGTATAAGACTATTAACTATCTTAACTATTACTATATAGCCTTTTATAGCCTAGACTTTATATAGTCTAGTTTATCCTTTATTTTCTCTCTATACTAAAACCTTACTTTAAATTAGTAGTAATAATATACTTTAGAGGTTAAGGCTATTTCTAGTATTAATTATATAATTAATTTCTACTTTTATATAAATACTTTAAAGTATTTTTATTACCTTTTAGATTACTTCTACCCTTTAAGTAATTTTAGGTAATAGAGGTAAGTCCTTATTAATCCTTAGATATATACTAAAGATAAGTAGTATAAATATAATGCTATATAGACCAGCTATGTTATTTAATGCCTTCATAGCTATCTAAAAAATAGTTTCTTTGTTTATATTATACCTAAGCTTAGTATATAAGATATTATATATATACCTTAAAGGAATATAAGCTCTTTTTATTTTACTTATTACTTAGTAGGCTTCTATTAGCATTTCTTTATATAATATGCTTATAATATTAATATAGTTCTTAAATTCTAATAATATAAAGTTTATACCTAGGTTATATATAATATAGTTTAGTAAACTAATATATATACTGATCTAACACTTATAAAGTATATTCTATATATCTTATATAAATAAGGACTTTAAAAAGGTAGCTTTTTAGAAGCTTGTCTTTATATTAATAACATATAAGGCGTTCTTGTCTCTTAGTTATATAATATCTATAACTATCTTATAGTTAAAGTAGTTTTTATCTTTAAGTATAAACTTAAACTTCTTTAGTATTAAGTTATATAATTAATAATAATAATAAAACTTCTAGACCTTTTTTAAAATATTAATATTTATTAAATAAATTCTCTCTTTCTAAGAGAACCTATTTGTATGATTATACTTAGGTTAAAGTTAAGGTGAACTAAAGATGTATTTTCTATAATTATCTTCTTAACTATAAGACTTAGCTTTTATATATAAAATATATAATCTTATATATCCTTAAGTTAGTTCAGTATAAATATACTTTTGATTCCCTTAATAGATAACTAAGAGCTAAATATTTAGTCTATACCCTCTACTATAATATATATCTTTAAGTTATATATGTTATATAATGTTACGACCCAGGAAAGCGTTGGTTAACGTAACCACCTGGAACGAACCCACGAGGGACCAGGGGACATTCGGGCTCATGTATGCATGATCACGGCGCTTACGGGCAAGGGTCGGAACGGAAGAACTATGGACAGATCACGTGATGATAAGAAAGTGATCAAGAGATAAGGTGATCACTGGGAGCGATCACCAAGTGAGCAGCTCACCCCGGACCCACTCTAGTTGATCACCATCAACAGCATCACGATAGGGAGACATCAGTATATAGACAGGACTTGAGCCTGGGGCTCAAAGACTCTCCATAGCTCTTCAGCAATCAACTTCGTGATTCACTCTCTCATAAGTGACTCTTAGATTATCCTTCTGTTGTGAAGCTATAAAGCTATCTACGCCTAGACGTGCCTGACTGATCACCAGACACCAACAGACCAGCAAGATTACCAACAAGACTTACCTTACTGTTACCGAGTATCGACCTCAGCTGCCTATTAGCAGAAAACACCACTGTCGGATATCTGACCGTAACACTTTGATTGCTCCTGTTTAGTAAGTTGACCTTGATACTCACCAAACAGTAACGATGTCCTCCAAAGCCACCCCGACTTCATCTAGCGGATCCAAGGGAAAGGCGGTCGCACCCCCTAAACCCATGAGCTTGGACCAGGAAATGAAGGGCGCCGAATCCTCTAGCGACGAGGACGACAATGCTGAAATGGCCAAGCAACTCAAGAAGGCCCACAAGGACATCGCGGACATGCAACAGATGTTCAACAACAACGCGGCACTCCTTGACCAACTTCGGGCTGAGGTCCAGCAAACCAACAATCTCAGGGAAGAAGTTCGCACTCTCCGAGCTGCTGCCAACATCATCTCGACCCCAGTGGATGGGCGGGAAAAACTCAAGCTCAACTCCCCCACCACCTACGACGGGACCCCTGGAACGCTTAAAGGATTCTTGATACAGGTCAGGACCTACCAGACGTTTCACTCTGGCAACTTCCGTACGGAAACGGAGAGAATCATCCATGCAGGCACCTTCTTCAGAGGACGAGTCCTCTCTTGGTTCGAACCCTACCTAGAAGACTACCTGGACAGTGAGACGCTGGAGCACTGCAACCTAGAGACCCAGCAAATCTTTGGGAGCTTCGCAGGATTCGAGTACGCCTTGAAATCCTTATTCCAGGACCCAGACGAGAAACGACAAGCCGAGCGAGACTTGGCAAATCTCAAACAAACCAAGTCAGCCACCAACTACGCTGCAGAGTTCCGAAGAATCTGCGCACGACTTGATTACACCGACGACACCAAGATCTTCATGTTCTACCAAGGACTTAAGGAAGAAGTAAAAGACGAGCTATCCAAGCTCGACCGACCCAACGACTTCCTACAATACGTGGAAATCGCAGTCAGAATCGATACCAGGCTGTACGAACGGCGAAAGGAAAAAGGAGAAGCACGCCGCCCTCAGCCGAATACCAGCAAAAAGTATGTGCCGCAGGGACCTAGGAACTCGCAACCCAACTCGTACTGGCAGAACAACCAACAACACAGTAAGCCGAGCACCTCCTATGGGCAACACAGCGGACCCATGGACGTTGGTGCTGCAACCAGGAAGCCTCACCAGAACCACCGGGATCCGAAGGACTTCAAATGCTACAACTGCGAGAAGCCCGGCCACATAGCTAGAGACTGCAAACAACCTAAGCGACTCCAGAACCGACCCGTACCTGAAGGCACTAGGAAAGCCAACGTAGCAAGAAGGGAAGTTCCCCACGAACAAAGGAACTGGACCACCTGCTTCGACGACAACTGTTTAGTTCATCAAGAACTGAAAGAGCAAGCCGGATGGTACCCACAACAGCCCAAACCCAGAACTGTGGCAATCTCCCGACGAACCCAGAAAGGAGGCCACCCAGAACAAACCACGGTTCAGCAACTGGAGCAACGAAACCAACAGCTAATCACCAAGCTCATCCGAGCCAAGGAAGCTGCACAAAGCAAGGAAGACAACCCCTGTATGCCCGACACCCTGAAAGTCATCGAGGAACGACTCCAACTACGCATACAAGCCCAAGGGAACTTCCAGAAACAATGGGCACTCGAGGAGGACTTCGAGAACGCTCTCAAGGAGGAAAGGAGCATCAAACCTGGGAAGCCCACTAAGATAGTAGCCGTGGGACGGAAGCAACCACGACGACCCAGATTTTCTCCTCCAAAACTCGGGTTCAGGGAACCCACACCCCAGGAGTCGATTGAAGTACTTGGCGAGAAAACAAGCTCTGAAGAAGAACATGAGGAATCGCTTGATGAGTTCGAACCCTCGAGCAAGCTCGAAAGAAAGGCTGCCAAGCAACTCATGGATCTCAGAAGATCAAGCCAAACCTCTACGCAATCGACATCCTACAAGGATATTGAGAAGAAAACCAGGACGATTACATTCACACCATTCTCAGAAGAAGAAGAATCCTCTGACGAATCGGACCCTGGACGAGAAGTCTTCCGTGAAAGGGAAGCACAGCTCTACGAGGCCAACCAAAGCCCAACTCATTACGACCCGGACGAACCAATAGCTGCGCAAGCGAATGTCGACTTCAGCGACGACCCGATGGTCAAAAGGGCTTGGCCCACCAAAAAGGACTACCCTGAGTACCGACCACAGTACGAAAAGAATGAGGACGATCAAGAAGTCTGGTTCTATGGAACAGACGATACCGGAATCGACGGGAAACCAGTAGTATCCGTCCTAGAGGAACCTATATTCGGAGACCACGAGTACCTCGACCAAAAACACGCACGCCACACCGAAGTATTCTGGGCCGATTGCATCTACGACGAATGCCAGTTCCACCTCCAGGACAAGGAACTTAACGACTTCTTCCCTCGACGAAGGAAGCAGCAGCCGATTCCCATGATCTACCTCCACCACCAACTCGGCACATGGATAGTCAAGGAATTCAAAGCGAGCTGGTTACACATGCAACCCAGTCCGGAACACCCGGTTCTGTGCTACAACGGACTGATCAAACACTGGTCCAAATGCATGCACGACGAATGTATGATGCATTACGTAGGCAAAGCCAAAACCTGGAGAACCCAGATTAGGGAACAAACCCCCCCGAGATAAAACCGGTGGACATGAAGGGGAAGCAAGCCCACCGACACTACTCAAAAAACTAGGGACGCCAACTGCACAGGGACAGCAGAAGGCGACACTGAGGAAGTCCCTATACCTCGCCACGACGACAGACGCCTCACACCTGGTTCTGAGCGTCTACATCGAAGGACAGCCCACTCAGGTCGTAATTGACAGTGGAGCACAAGCAAACCTGATGTCACCACGACTGGTGAATCAACGAGGAATCACATGGAGATTCAAGGAGGAACCATACACCCTGCAAAACGTGGAAGGAGAAACAGTTGAGTACGGTGGAGGCACCATTGACAGAGAAACCGCGCAACTCTCTATGGTTACCCATGACCGTCAAGAACATCTGATCTTCGACATAGCACAAATAGGAGACATGGATGTCATCCTTGGAATCCCATGGTTACGACAACACAACCCGAGCATAGATTGGAGAACAGGCCAACTCCAATGGAGAGATTCGACTGCGAGGCAGCGTTGCAAGCCGCAACCCCCGAGTGAATCAAAGCGACACAGATACGTCGCATACGTCAAAAGAATCGAGCCCACGAAGGACGAACAATTCGAACAATTCATCAACGATCAACGAGAGGAAGAACGCCTCTCTCCGATCCCAGAACAATACCGCAAGTACACCAAACTCTTTGCTGAAGAATTGGAAACCGGCTTGCCTGAACATAGCTCGTACGATCACGAGATCCCGCTCAAAGAAGGAGCACACCCGAAGTTTCACAAAATCTACGGACTGAATGAAACGGAACGCGAGGCACTTGACAAATACCTCGAAGAAAACCTACGCAAAGGTTACATCCGACCATCGACATCCCCTGCAGGATACCCAATATTGTTTGTACCAAAGAAAAATGGCAAACTACGACTCTGCGTGGATTACCGACAACTCAACGATATTACAATCAAGAACTGCTACCCGCTACCTCTTATCTCAGAATTACGAGACCAGCTGTACCACGCCAAATGGTTCACAGCCATCGACCTCAAAGGAGCCTACAACCTGATCAGGATGAAGGAAGGCGAGGAGTGGAAGACTTGCTTCCGCACCAGGAAAGGCAACTTCGAGTATCTAGTCATGCCTTTCGGACTCACCAATGCACCCGCCACCTTCCAGACAATGATCAACCACGTCCTGAGAGAATTTATAGATGTGTTCGTTGTCGTCTACCTAGACGATATACTCATCTACTCTCGTACCCCCGAGGAACACGAGAAGCACGTTCACACCGTACTCCAACGACTACAAGAAGCCAAACTACTAGTCGAACCCGAAAAGAGCGTATTCCACAGTCAACGAGTCGACTTCTTAGGATTCACCATCACACCAGGAAAGATCCGGATGGAAAATGGAAAAATCGCGGCCGTCAAGGACTGGCCCCGACCTCAAAATGTCAAGGACATCCAATCCTTTTTGGGATTCGTCAACTTTTACCGACGATTCCTCAAAGGATATTCCGCCAAAATCAACCCCCTCATCAAGCTCACCAGAAAGGACGTACCCTTCGAATGGACCGAAGAACAAGAAAAAGCCTTCGAAGAAGTCAAGCAACAAGTTTGTTCCGAACCAGTTCTGATAATCCCAGACCCAAGAAAACCCTTCGAACTGGAAACCGACGCTTCAGACTACGCCATCGGTGGACAACTCGGCCAACGCGACGATGAAGGAAAGCTACACCCTTGCGCTTTCTTCTCTCGAAAACTTAGCGGAGCCGAGCTCAATTACCAAATCCACGACAAGGAACTCATGGCAATTATCGAAGCTTTCCAAGAATGGAAACCTCAGTTATCCGGGACCAAACATGAAGTCAAGGTCTACACCGACCATAAGAACCTCACTCACTTCACCACCTCTAAAGTCCTCAACAAACGACAGATCAGATGGTCTGAATTCCTGTCAGAATTCAACTTCAGAATCATCTACGTCAAAGGATCTGAGAACGGAAGAGCTGATGCCCTAAGCCGAAGACCGGACCACGAAACCCCGGTACCAGAAGAAACCCAAGTCATCCTCAAGGAGGACAAGAACGGTGACCTTGTCCCAGCACAGAAACTCATTATGATCGGTACCCGTGTCAATACCAGCACGACTGGCAGGATGACACCTGAACAGATCATGGAGATTCATAGTGCTAGGGCCCACGGACACCAAGGAGTTACCAAAACATTTAAACGAATTCGACAACATTACGACGCACGAGTCACTCGAGCAGAAGTGGCTTCAGCAATCAAGGATTGCGACATGTGCAAGAAAAGCAAAAATAGTCCACACAAACCATACGGACAATTGCAACCACTACCAGCGCCACCAGAAGCGTGGCACTCAATCTCTTTGGACTTTATCGTCAAACTCCCCAAGTCAAAAGAACCACTCACGAAAACCTACTATGACAGCATATTGGTCATTGTCGACCGACTCACGAAATACGCATACTTCATCCCGTACTTAGAGTCAAGCACGGCAGAAGACCTAGCGTACGCGTTTTTGAAATACATCGTCAGCAACCACGGATTGCCCAAGGAAATCGTATCCGATAGAGACAAACTGTTCACATCCAAGTTTTGGAAATCCCTGATTTCGCAACTAGGAGCTGATCACAAGCTATCGACCGCTTTTCACCCACAAACCGATGGACAAACCGAACGAATCAACCAGATACTGGAACAGTATCTACGATGTTATGTCAACTACGACCAAGACAATTGGGTACCATTGCTTCCAATGGCCCAATTCGCCTATAACAGTGCTATAGGAGAAAGCACACTGAACTCCCCATTCTACCTGAATTACGGATTCGAGCCTACGGCATATGGAGAACCTCGACAGGGACCACGAGCACTAAAGGCTGTGGCAGATTACAACAAATTACGAGAAATCCAAGAGAATGCCACCAAAGATCTCGAATTTGTCAGGGCACGAATGAAGAAATACGCCAACACATCAAGGGTTGAGGGACCAACCTTTGAAGAGGAAGATAGCGCGTATCTTCTGCGACGCAACATCAAAACGAAAAGACCAAGTGACAAATTGGACTACAAAAAACTTGGACCTTTCAAAATCATTCAGAAAATCTCAGACGTCAACTTCAAACTCGACTTACCAGACACAATGAAGATACATCCAGTTTTTCATATCGCACTGCTTGAACCAGCACCGCGAGGATCAAACACCAACGACTGCATCATCGTGGAACCAAACGAACCGGAGTACGAAGTCGAACGAATCATTGACGAGCGAGAGGAAAACGGAGAAACACAATATCTTATTAAATGGAAAGGATACGGACACGAGGACAATTCATGGGAGCCAGTCAAGAACCTCCAACACTCCCAGCAACTCCTTCAGGACTATCGCGAGTCCCAGAACCCTCAGCCACGAAACCCTCAACAGGCAGCTCACCGAAGGACTGCCAGGACGGATCGCTAGGATCAAAAGACTCAAGGAAGGACAGGTCAATTGCACCAAAACCACCACTAGCCTGTACCTCGTGAACCGCCTCAACCACCGGATCGACGGGCGAATCCGCAGGCCACTCAGCAGCGGCCTCACGACCCCTCTTGAAAATCATCCGTTTCTCTTTACGTAAACGATCGAGCCGGGCAAGAGACGCATCCATCTCCGCCTGCGCAAGACGGAACAGTTCTGCTTGCTTTCGCAGTAACTCCGCCTTCTGACGAAGCAACTCTTCCTCCTGCTCTTCAGCCTTATCCAGACGATCGGCTTCATTCAGCAAACGATCCACTACGATCATTAGAAAGCCACACACCTCGGAACCACGAAAAACACTCACATTCGCAAATCGCATTATCATCCCCATCACAAGAGCGACCCCGGCGAGTACACTCTTGACACTTCTGGAAACCCGCAAGCATCTTGCAACGGATCCCCTTGGAACGACACCAACTACACGGCATTTCGATTTCAATTCCGTGTTCACGAATCCTCAAGGAATCCGCGAGACGGCGCTTGGTGGAAGAAGCCTTGCCAGATTTAAGAGTGTCTGACTCTGCCGCATTAGTCACCAACGACATGGTGGAAGAAAGATGAGAATGAGATAAACCCAGGGACAGCCCGCGGCGGGAACCCACTTACCTATATAGGTCTAAGGGGCTAGACCTTTGGAGGGGAGACCTGATGTTACGACCCAGGAAAGCGTTGGTTAACGTAACCACCTGGAACGAACCCACGAGGGACCAGGGGACATTCGGGCTCATGTATGCATGATCACGGCGCTTACGGGCAAGGGTCGGAACGGAAGAACTATGGACAGATCACGTGATGATAAGAAAGTGATCAAGAGATAAGGTGATCACTGGGAGCGATCACCAAGTGAGCAGCTCACCCCGGACCCACTCTAGTTGATCACCATCAACAGCATCACGATAGGGAGACATCAGTATATAGACAGGACTTGAGCCTGGGGCTCAAAGACTCTCCATAGCTCTTCAGCAATCAACTTCGTGATTCACTCTCTCATAAGTGACTCTTAGATTATCCTTCTGTTGTGAAGCTATAAAGCTATCTACGCCTAGACGTGCCTGACTGATCACCAGACACCAACAGACCAGCAAGATTACCAACAAGACTTACCTTACTGTTACCGAGTATCGACCTCAGCTGCCTATTAGCAGAAAACACCACTGTCGGATATCTGACCGTAACATATAACTAGCTAATACTATTATTCTAATACTTATAACTTTTTCTTTTATAACTACATAACTTTTTATAATATCTAATTAAGTTATACTAATTATAACATTAATAACCTTATTGTATAACCCTATAAGTTAAGCTATTTACGTTATATAATAAATCACTAATATTAAAACTTTAAGTAACTATTTATTCTCTTCTTACCTAGTTAAATAGATAAGCTATATATTAGTAAAGTTCCTTTCTTTCTTATTAACTTTACTTTTACTCTTACTATTAATATACCTTTTTTTTTTTATATAATAACCTTAAGTATTTAAAACCCTTTTTATTTATTTTTTTTTTCCTCTTTTCTTTTCTTCTTTACTTTTTATATATATTATTTTCCTATATAATTAATCAATAATAATCTTCTTCTTTTTCCTTAATTAACTCTAATAATAACTACTTATATATAAGATTTCCTCTTATATATTTCCTCTTACTAATTCATTAATAGCACTTTACATAATTAATCTATTATATTTCTTACTACTACTAGTAGTTTAATCTTCAATAACATTAATATATATACTAATATATCTAGTAGTTATTAACTTTATCTTTCAACTAATAACACTAATAATTACACTCTTCTATTAGCTCTAGCTATTAATATATATTACTTTTGTCTTTACCTTATCTTTATATATTAACCTTAACTATAAAATAAGAAGCGTCTTATCATTAATATACTATTACATAATATCAAGATCCATATTATTAGTAACACTTTTATCTAGTAGTTTATTACTAGTATTATTTACCACTAAGGCTACTTCTTTATAGTCTTAGTTTAGTCTTATAGTTATACAGCTATTACCTATAATAATAAATACATAACTACTAACTCTCTATACTTCTACCAATACACCCACATTCCTATTTTTCAGAGTAGTGCTTATGCTAAGTACATCTAGTAGTCACACAACACTTACTATACCTACTATAATTAAGATATTAATTTATTTAACAACCTAGGCAATAATAATAACAATAATAACAATAGCCCTAGCAACTATAAGGCTCTTAATATTACTAATACTCATAAGCCTTATACGCTTAGTAGTAAGCTTAGTAAGAATATTAATAAGGGTAATTACTTCCTTAGTACTTTTACTAGCCTTATAGTTATTAACAAGAAGTAATTATACAACTTCTTTTCCCTAAAATCTCATATAATAATCAAATAAATTACATAATATAGTAATTTAAGAAAATTATAAATATAATAAAGGTATAATCTAACATTAAAATTAGTATTAGTAATAGTTAAATATATTAAATACCTTCTTAAAGTTATACTTCATTTTTAAATAATTAATAATATATAATAATAAAGTTATATAAATTAATTATTAAGTATTTTCTCTTAATCTTTTAATATACACCTTAATTCAAATCCTTAATATATTTATTATAATTAATTATCTAAATACTAAGTTTAGTAATTTCTTAGTAAAAGTATTAATAAGGTTATCTTTCCTATTAATTTATCTTACTTCTAAAATCTCTTTCTTTTTATATAACTCACATAGACTTATAATATCAATCATGAGCCTCTTTTTATCTATTATACTTAGTTATATAAAACACTTATATAGAGATTATAAGTCTAAATAAATAATAACTAGAATCCTTAAAAGTTATAATATATAAAGGATCTTAGTAAGTATTATACTAAGAAATATCCTACTATTAAATCCTATAGTTATCTTATATAACTTGCTTACAAATACGCTTTATATAACTCTCTTACACTTTATTAAACTTTAATATATAATGTTTCCTTTAATCTAAAAGTCTATTATTATATAAGCTATTTCCTTAGCTAGTATAATAATAAATCTAAGTTATAATAATAAATCTAAGTTATTTATAAATAATCCATTTATAAAGATATATATCTTTACATAATAAAGATTAAAAGAAATATATATAAGACCTTATATAAAGTTATTAATTTACTACTAAAGCTATATATTTAAAGCTTTAATATTCTTCTTATTAAGTTCCTTAGTTTAAACTATAATTAATAAGTTATATAATACCTCTAATTAACAAATAAATATAAAATATACTCCTCTTACCCTTTAAAAAACATACTACTAATATACATTATACACATTAAGATTAATAAGTTTTAAGTACTTTACCTAACCTTTTTAAGTAAAAGTAATATAGTTATTATATAATTAAATCCTTTTCCTATTAAAGTTAATTTCATTATTAAGTAATAAAATAGTCTTTAGTTTTACATAAAGTTCTTTTCTTCTTAGCTCTTCTTCTTTTCTCTAGGAAAAAACAAGTATAATAAAGCTAAGTATATTATCTATTTATATAACTATAATCCTAAAAATATCTAATTCTTCTATTATATATAGTAAACATAAATCATATATTAACTCTATTATCTTTAGATCTTTCTTATAATACTTAAAATAAGTTTTATACTAATATAAGCTTAACTCTACTAAGCTATATAGTAGTTTTAAGATATAAAGAAATATATTCTTAAAGTATTTATCTTTTAACTCCTTAAGTAATTATACAATAATTATCCTAGTTAGATAATTATCTAATTATATATATACCTAGGTTATATCTCTAAGTTCCCCTTTATATTTATAGTCTTATACAAAAGTAAATCTAATTATAAGTATAAGCCTTTAGCTTATCTATTAAATAATAAATACCTAGGTTAAAAGTTCTTCTTTCTTTTAGTCCTTATACCCTTATATAACAAGTCTTAACTTCTTATAACGTATATGCATAGCGAGTCGCCCATCATAGCGAGCCGCCCACCTTTCACTACCCTCCAGCCATTTGTGTAAGTCAATTAAGCCACATCGTACGAAATCAATTGAAACTACTCATCAGCCTCTTCTTCAGAGGTCTCCCAAACTACCTGACATGTTCGTACATTATGTCCAGTCTTTCCGCAGTTACCACATCGCCGCCCGCGCGATTCACCCCCCTCCGTACGAGCACCCTCTTGACGCATGTTTTCGCCTCCAGCATCAACAACCCCCTTTTCTACCCGTATTGCCTCAGCTTCAGCTGTATTAAGTGACCCTCCAAGACGTAGTTGGGTTTTCTTAGCTCTCCGGCGCTTACTTAGTATCTCATTTGCCGTACGAAGCCCGCGGCACTCGGCTTCAACAAGAGCTAGTTTGTGTGCTAACTTGCTAATACCTTTAGCTTGCAAATCAACAACCTCGTACAAATGAGTTGGTGAGCTATCTTGATGACTAGTGATTCTTTTCTTAAGTGAAGCAGAGCTTCGTACGGCGTCATGTGCTGTGGTTGGTGTCTTTGGGTCCCAGGAGCCCTGGCTGCTTGGGCATGAGTTGGATGGTGTTGGCGTCTTTGGCTTGAAATCCAGGCGGGAAAGAACTGCTTCTGGGTCGAATGGTACAAGGCCAGCCTGTCTAAAACCAGCTTGTACGTTTTCTTTGCTTATTGAAGTAAAAAAGGCTGCCTTGAAGGCAGGAAAGAAATCATCCTTAGTAATGTGCGTAATCTGCATCCGCATCATCTTCTCGATTTCCTTGCCATATGAAGCCTTCAGCGGACTAAAACAGCCAACATCAAGAGGCTGAAGCTCGTGCGATGAATGCGGAGGCATGCAAAGAGCAATAATGCCGTGTTCCTTGCAGTAATCGTCAAACTTGGTGGATTTGTGGCTGTTGTGGCCATCAAGGATTAGGAGCCGTTTAACACCCTTCGTGCGAGACTTTGTGCACTTTTCAAAATGTTTTAGCCAATCTAGGCCAATCTCATTTGTAGTCCATCCATTTTCGCTAGGGTGGACGCGCCATTCGGGTGGGAATTGGCCATTGGTATACCATGAGAGTAGGTGATATTTGCCCTTAACAATGACGTATGGAGGCAGCGCCCAGCCATCTGCACATACGCCCTGAATGACAGAAACCCATTCGCGATTGCCAGGCTGCTTCGTACGAGGCCTTCCACGGCGGTCAGAGGTTGTAATAACCTTTGCGTGCGACAGCATTCCCATCAAGAAGCCCGTCTCATCAAAATTGTAGACATCGTCATCGTGTATTCCGTACTTCGCGATTGTGTTTCGTACGAGGGCAAACCAGGCCTGCACAATTGCAGGATCTTCAGCCAATGCCCTCTGATAGTCGATTCTACGTCGAAAACGCGTCTTTAGTTGTGGTTGGCGTCGTACGAAGTTCTCTGCCCATCGCGGTCCGACACGCGTCGCGTCACGTTCGTCAAGGAGACAATCGGCCATATCTCGTACGTCGTCAAGTCGCGGTGGAAATCCTCGATCGATCAGGTCAATAACTCGTTCAAGAATCACAGTTTCTTCCACCTGAGTCATCTTCATTGAATTCGTACGAGTTTCGCGTCGTGGTAGAAGTCCAGCGCGTCGGTCGCGAAGTGTAGTTCTCGGGACCTTATAGATAGAAGCTGCTTTTCGAACGGATAGTTTTGGGTCCTTTTTAATAGCTTCAATTGCAAGGATAATGCGACTTTCATTTGAAGAGGAACTCATGGTCGTACGTAGAGGAAGGTTGTTGTGAAGGTGAAGAGTGTAGAATTAAGGAAAAGTGGGCGGCTCGCTATGATGGGCGACTCGCTATGCATATACGTTATAGCTTAAATAATAAATTCTTAATCTCTTATACTATTTATATCTTATAAATATAAAGATAATTATACTCTTTTAGATTATATAATATAAAAGTAAAAACTCTTTAGTTAATAAAGTTATTTATCTCTATTTAGTCTAACTCTTTATATAAAGTACCTAGTATTATAATTATATTATTAAGCTATAACTTTTCTATTAACTCCTTATAGTCTTTTTTTTCTAAAATAAAAATACTTAATTAATACATAGTAATTATTATATAGCCCTTTTCTAGCCTTTCTTTAGTCTTCTTCTCTTATTTAGCTATTTCTAAGGAATAAGTTATATAATATCTAAATCTAACTATACTATATCTTAATAGTATAGTTTAATATATGTTATATAAAACTGTATAAAACCATTAACTATCTTAACTATTACTATATAGCCTTTTATAGCCTGGATTTTGTATAGTCTAGTCTATCCCTTGTTTTCTCTTTATACTAGAACCTTACTCTAGATTAGTAGTAATAATATGCTCTAGAGGTTAAGGCCATTTCTGGTATTAATTATACAATTAATCTCTACTTTTACATAAATACTTTAAAGCATTTTTATTACTTTTTAGATTACTTTTACCCTTTAAGTGATTTTAGGTAATAGAAGTAAGTCCTTATTAATCCTTAGATATATACTAAAGATAAGTAGTATAAATATAATACTATACAGACTAGCTATATCGTTCAATGCCTTCACAGCTATCTAAAGAATAGTTTCCTTGTCTATATTATACCTAAGCTTAGTATATAAGATATTATACATATGCTTTAGAGGAGTATAAGCTCTTTCTATCTTACCTACTACCTAGTAGGCTTTTACTAGTATTTCTTTATATAATATACCTATAATATTAGTATAGTTCTTAAATTCTAATAATATAAAGTTTATACTTAGGTTATGTATAATATAGTCTAGTAAACTAATATATATACTAATTTAGTATTTATAAAGTATATTTTATATATCTTATATAAATAAGGACTTTAAGAAAATAGCTCCTTAAAAGCTTATCTTTATATTAATAACATATAAGATATTCTTATCTCTTAGTTATATAATATTTATAATTATCTTATAATTAAAATAGCTTTTGTCTTTAAGTGTAAACTTAAACCTCTTTAGTACTAAGTCATATAATTAATAATAATAATAAAACTTCTAGACCTTTTCTAAAATATTAATATTAATATTATAATACTTAGTCTTCTTTAAGAGGTAATAAAAACAGTTTATATAAGAATATCTAAATTATCTATAAAGCCTTTAAAGTTATTCTTCTATAAAAAATATACTAACCTCTATATAACTAAAATTAAAGAATAAGTAACCTTATTTTTATATAACTAGGATAGGTTTTTTATCTTACTATACAATCATATTATTAATATTATTAAAATATACACCTAACCTGTCTATATTATATAATAAAAACAGAAACAAAGTAAAAGTATTAAGGATATAATATATAACCTTTCTAAGCTAATTCTTTATTTCTATAATACTAACTAATATAATTAAGTTACTTACTTTAAATTATATATTTACTAATCCTAGTCCCTAGAATATTACTATACAAAAGTTCTTCTATAAGTATATAAGGACTTAAGGTTTTTTTATAATAAAGAACTTTACTACTTTTATATCCTATAGTTCCCTTTAATACAATAAGATATAAGGATTATATAATAAGAATTAACAGGCCTTTAATATCTTTAGTAATAAAAAAATATCCTCTCTTATTATATAATAGAAAAATAAAGAAGACATTAAGAAAGCTAATATCTCTTCATCTTTTATAAATTCTCTCTCTTTATCACATAATTTGTCTACTAAGTTTTCTCCTTTAAAGTTAAGAAAATACAAAACAAAATCTCTTTATAGTTCTTATTTAAGTATACTATATACCTAAAAGTATTAGTCTTTTATATAATTATATTCTTTATCTAAATAATTCATAAACTAATAACCCTTCTTCTTATACACAAAACATTTTTTCTTAAATATTATATAATTAAACCTAAGTTATAATAAAAGTTAACCTTTCTAAGGTTATTAAAAAGATCCTTTATTATCTAATAGTCTATTATATAATAGTTATAAGTAACTCTTATTATTAAAATATCTTCTATCTATAAAGTTAATATTATATAATATAAACTTCTTATCTAAAGTAACTTATAGTAATACTCTTAGACTAAAAAAGAATTACTTATATATATAATATACTTTAAGATTACTTAGAGTAGTTTTTAGCTCTAATACACCTCTATACACTTAGGTAACTTATATATAAAGCATAATCTCCCTTTAAAAACCTAGGCTAAGTACCTACTATACAAAAGGTATCTTATCTAAGAGTATCTCTAATACGTCCATCAGATTCTTATCTAAATTATCTTATTTAACTTATATAAAGAATAAACTTATCTAATTTATCTAATAGAAAGTATAATTAATATTAATATTAAAGTATATTTTTAATATATTATATATCTTATCTTATCTCCTTATTAATCTAATATAATAGAAATAAAACTCTTTCATATAATTAGCTAAGATATTAAGAAATACTATATAATATTAGTCTTTAATAATCCTAAAACATTAACAAAAACTAATAAAGACCTTTACTTTATTATATAAGATATTATATAGCTTACCTATATAATTCTTATCTTTTCTCCATCCCTTCTAAAAAATTAAGATTATAATTAGCTTATATAATTTATTCTAAACTATTTATTTTAGTAATAAGTTATAAATACTATCTTTTTAATATAAAAGTATTATATAACCCTAGATTTATAAAAAACTCTTAACCTCTTATATAAATCTTGTTCTAAAAAGTATATTTCCTAAAGCTAATTATAACTACTTTTATATAATTAATATTTAAGTTATCTATGTATTATACAAGGGTTTAATTAGCTCTATTATTAGTTCAGCTATATTTTAAGGTAAAGTTAATTCAAGGTTTTAAATAGGTATTTAAGTTATTATAATTATACAACTTAGTATAAGTACTATATAAGTAGAAAGCTATTCTTCTTACTTATTAAACTTCCTCCTAATCTCCTTAATAAATTTAACTAGCTATTAATTTATATTTTTTATTAGTAGTAATTTAAATCTTTTTAGCTTAATAAGTTATATAAACTTTACCTTAAACACATAATAAACTTTTTTTTATTAAAAAATAAACTATTTATTAAAATCTTTATATAATAATATTATTAAGTTTTCTTTTAATTACTTAAAATAAAGTATTTCTATATTAATATATATAATATATATAGTTATCTCTTCTTTAAATAATACCTATATAATATTAACTAAATTTCCTTAGCGTCTAAGATTCATAGTCTTTTTCTATATATATAATAAGACTTTACTCTTTACACTTATTTCTTTATATATTAACAAGTATCTATTAATATTATTATATTAGCTTTAATAATTATCTTCTAAATCCTCTTAGAAAGCTATATTATATTTAGTAGTTATTTTATATTATATAACATTAAAATTAGTTTATTTAGTACTATAATATACACTTTATACTCTATATATAATATAATAAAGATTCTTATTTAATTTAGCTTAATAAATAATAATAAAAATTTATCTTATATAATAATAAAACAAAAATCATCTTTATCCTATTTATTTAGTTTAGCTTAACAAATAACAATAAGTAAAATTAAAGCTTCTTAATATAAAAGACTTTTTAGTATAACCCCTTAAATATCCCTAAGGATTTCTTACCTTATATAAAGTACAAGACTACCTAGTAGCCTAGCTATAAAGCCTAAGTCTTATTTCTTTATTTTTACTAATCTATAATTATATAAAGCAATTATATAAATTACTAAATAACTACTAATTAATATTAAATAAATTCTCTTTTTCTAAAAGAACTTATTTATATAATTATACTTAAGTTAAAGTTAAAATAAACTAAAAATATATTTTCTATAATTATTTTCTTAACTATAAGACTTAGCTTTTATATATAAAATATATAATCTTATATATCCCTAAGTTAGTTCAATATGAATATACTTTTGATCCCCTTAATAGATAACTAAGAGCTAAATATCCAGTCTGTGCCCTCTGTCATGATGTATGTCCCTGAGTCATGTGTGTCGTACAACCAGCTAGTACTGTTATTTTAACAATATTAATATTATAATACCTAGTCTTTTTTAGGAAATAGTAAAAATAATCTATATAAGGATATTTAAATTATTTATAAAGTCTTTAAAGTTATTCTTCTATAAAGAACATACTAGCCTTTATATAACTAAAGTTAAAGAATAGGTAACCCTATTTCTGTATAACTAGGATAAGTTTTTTATCTTACTATATAATCATATTATCAATATTATTAAAATATATACCTAACTTATCTATATTATATAATAAAAACAAGAACAAAGTAAAAGCATTAAGAATATAATATATAACCTTTCTAAACTAATTCTCTATTTCTATAGTATTAACTAATATAATTAAGTTACTTATCTTAAATTATACGTTTACTAATCCTAGTTCCTAAGATATTACTATATAAAGGTTCTCCTATAAATATATAAGAACTTAAGGTTTCTTTATAGTAAAGAACTTTACTACTCTTATATCTTATAGTTTTTTTTAGTATAATAAGATATAAGGATTATATAACAAGAATTAATAGGCCTTTAACGTCTTTAGTAATAAAAAGATATTCTTTTTTATTATATAATAAAAGAATAAAAAAGACATTAAGAAAACTAATATCTCTTTATTTCCTATAAATTCTCTCTCCTTATTATATAATTTATCTACTAGGTTTTTTTTTTTAAAGTTAAAAAGATATAAAGCAAAATCTCTTTATAGTTCTTATTTAAGTATACTATATACCTAAAAGTATTAGTCTTTTATATAATTATATTCTTTATCTAAATAATTTATAAACTAATAACCCTTTTTCTTATATATAAAATATTTTTTCTTAGATATTATATAATTAAACCTAGGTTATAATAAAAGTTAACCTTTCTAAGGTTATTAAAAAAATTCTTTATTATTTAATAATCTATTATATAATAATTATAAGTAACTCTTATTATTAAAGTATCTTCTATTTATAAAGTTAATATTATATAATATAGACTTTTTATTTAAAGTGACTTATAGTAATACTCTTAGGCTAGAAAAGAATTACTTATATATATAATATACTTTAAGATTACTTAGAGTAGTTTTTAGCTTTAGTACACCTTTATATACTTAGGTAACTTATATATAAAGTATAATTTTCCCTTAAAAACCTAGGCTAAGTACCTACTATATAAGAGGTATCTTATCTAAAAGTATCTCTAATATATCTATTAAATTCTTATCTAAATTATCTTATTTAACTTATATAAAAAATAGACTTATCTAATCTATCTAATAAAAAGTATAGTTAATATTAGTATTAAAGTATATTTCTAACATATTATATATTTTATCTTATCTCCTTATTAGTCTAATATAATAAAGATAAAACTCTTTTATATAATTAGCTAAGATATTAAGAAATACTATATAATATTAGTCTTTAGTAATCCTAAAGCGTTAATAAAAACTAATAAAGACCTTTACCTTATTATATAAAATATTATATAGCTTACCTATATAATTCTTATTTTTTTTTTATTTTTTCTAAAAGATTAAGATTATAGTTAACTTATATAATCTATTCTAAACTATTTATCTTAATAATAAGTTATAGATATTATTTCTTTAATATAAAGGTATTATATAACCTTAGATTTATAAAAAACTCTTAACCTTTTATATAAATCTTGTTCTAAAAAGTATATTTCTTAAAGCTAATTATAACTACTCTTATATAATTAATATTTAAGTTATTTATATATTATATAAGGGCTTAATTAGCTTTATTATTAATTTAGCTATATTCTAAAGTAAAGTTAATTTAAGGTTTTAAATAAGTATTTAAGTTATTATAATTATATAACTTAGTATAAGTACTATATAAGTAAAAAGCTATTCTTTTTACTTATTAAACTTCCTTTTAATCTTCTTAATAAATTTAATTAGCTATTAATTTATATTTCTTATTAATAGTAATTAAAATCCCTTTAGCTTAATAAGTTATATAAACTCTACTTTAAATATATAATAAACCTTTTCTTATTAAAAAATAGACTATTTATTAAAATCTTTATATAATAATATTATTAAGTTTTCCTTTAATTACTTAAAATAAAGTATTTTTATATTAATATATATAATATATATAGTTATTCTTTTTTTAAATAATACTTATATAATATTAACTAGATTTCCTTAGTATTTAGGATTTATAATCTTTTTTTATATATATAATAAGACTTTACTTCTTATATTTATTTCTTTATATATTAATAAATATCTATTAATATTATTATATTAGCTTTAATAATTATCTTTTAAATCCTCTTAAAAAGCTATATTATATTTAGTAGTTATTTTATATTATATAATATTAAAATTAGTTTATTTAGTACTATAATATATATTTTATATTTTATATATAATATAATAAAGATTCTTATTTAGTTTAGCTTAATAAATAATAATAAGAATTTATTTTATATAATAATAAAATAAAAGTCATTTTTATCTTATTTACTTAATTTAACTTAATAAATAATAATAAGTAAAATTAAGGTTTCTTAGTATAAAAGACTTTCTAATATAACCCCTTAAATATCCTTAAGGATTTCTTACTTTATATAAAATATAAGATTACCTAATAGCCTAACTATAAAGCCTAAGTTTTATCTCTTTACTCTTACTAATCTATAATTATATAAAACAATTATATAAATTACTAAATAACTATTAATTAGTATTAAATAAATTCTTTTTTTTTAAGAGAACTTATTTATATAATTATACTTAAATTAAAATTAAAATAAACTAAAAATATATTTTTCTATAATTATCTTTTTAACTATAAGACTTAGCTTTTATATATAAGATATATAATTTTATTTATCCCTAAGTTAGTTCAGCATAAATATACTTTTGATCCCCTTAATGGATAACCAAAAGCCGAATATCTAGTCTGTGCCCTCTGCCATGATGTGTGTCCCTGAGTCGTGCGTGTTATACAACCA
This sequence comes from Colletotrichum spaethianum, assembly GCF_022836535.1. Lineage (NCBI taxonomy): Eukaryota > Fungi > Ascomycota > Sordariomycetes > Glomerellales > Glomerellaceae > Colletotrichum > Colletotrichum spaethianum. The sequence continues at coordinate 29,283 of NW_026054800.1, forward strand.
GCTGGTGCTGTTATTCCAACACTCATAGATATTTCAGGACTATTTGATCCGGCTGATGGCCCTTCAGCGAAGCCGATGTTACCACACTACTCTGTGTCGCTTCGGTCACGGAACGCAACTGGCCGGCGACTTCTGCCGGTGCACCGGCTATTTCAATCTCCTAAATTGCCAAGTCTAATCACATTGGTATTTCGATACTGCCTAATGGCGTTCTTACCGGCCTCGTGAGTCCGAGTACCAAGCTCATAGATTACTTTGGGGGGTTACAGATGTCAGCATTTGAATCAAAAAATGTGCCTAGCCGGCGAGATCGGGGTGACCATCCGTAGCAGCCACACTCTGTCAGATGAAGGACCGAAATCTCTTCTTGATGATGTTCTAGATTTTGAAAACTCTACTGCCAGGAACGGTATTTCGCCTTCATTGCAAATTTGAACAATCGCAGCTGCATGCCTGCGGGGAATTTTAGTGTTCTGTTATGATCTATTGGGCCATTGATGAGGTATAAATAAGGGCATGGCTGTGTTGTGACCTCTTACCTTGTTCTCTCTCTAGATCGTACCCCCATATTAACTCAGGGCTACTCATCATACTTCTGACCCCCTCGTCCACACCAATTCTGTCCTGTGAACATGAAGTCAATTATAATCACCGTCTTGGGGGCCCTCGCTGCTCAAGAAGTTGCTGCTCATGCAACATTCCAGCAACTTTGGGTTGACGGAGTCGATATGATAAGTACCCTTCTCCTTTCTTGCACGTATTTTTCGTTGTGCTGACTGCCCCGTACGGTTCACAGTGTGCTAGATTACCCCAAAGCAACTCTCCTGTCACCAACGTCGCCGGCAGCGAAGTCCGATGTAATGTTGGTGGAACTACCGCTGCGAAAGGGAAGTGCCCGGTCAAGGCTGGTGGCACGGTCACCATCGAGATGCACCAGGTGCGTAAACATCACCAAACACTCGTATGTAAGAGCAAGGTTAACAGGGAGCTTGGATAGCAAAATGGTGATCGAAGCTGCAAAAACGAAGCCATTGGCGGCGCACACTACGGCCCTGTCATAGTGTACCTTAGCAAAGTCGACAACGCCGCCTCGGCCGATGGCTCTTCGCCATGGTTCAAGATTTTCCAGGACGGCTGGTCCGCGAAAGCAGGTGCCGGTTCAGGTGACGACGACAACTGGGGCGTCAAAGACCTCAATACCTGCTGCGGCAAGATGAACATCCCCATTAGTAAGGACATTGCCGACGGAGACTACCTCCTACGTGCCGAAGTGATTGCGTTGCACGCGGCTAGTCCTTCTGGTGGGGCGCAACTGTACATGACTTGCTACCAGATCTCAGTCACGGGAGGTACGGGCACGGCAAAGCCTGCTACCTTCAGTTTTCCTGGCGCTTATAAGGCTAGCGACCCGGGCATTGGCGTCAACATTCATGCAAAGCTCTCATCCTATGTGGTTCCGGGTGGCGCCGTTGCCTCAATCGGTACCACCAAGACAGCCGGGTCAGGATGTAGTGGATGCGAGTCGACGTGCGATGCTACTAAGGGACCTGTTGGTACAGCTCTTCCTGTCACGCCTGTCGGAGGTGGAGGCGAAGGCACCTCGCCGGGAACTGGGAATCCGCCGTCGTGTACTGTGCAGAAGTACGGCCAGTGTGGCGGTCAGGGATGGACAGGATGCACGACTTGCGCGGTAAGTTTCCAATTCATTCCTTGAAGCAATTCATCAGGTTTTCTGACTAATATTTTCTCTCACAGTCTGGTTCAACTTGCCAGGGTGTTTCAGTGCCGTACTACTACCAGTGTGCCTGAGAAACTTTGATGGTAATAGTTTGATGGGTTTGATAGCGAAACTAAAATTGCATAAATCTCATGTTCAGACTTGATCTGGCATCATTAATTATGGGCCTTCTACAACAGAAACCCTATTGTGAAGCTTCAATTCCCTGCTGAACAGTCATGTTCTTTCTGCCCGAGTGTTATATGTAGTAGCCGAGTGATAATTATTCCACGTCAAGAACTTTCAACTCTTGTCTAGAACTTCGTGGACAGTCTTCGCCAGCTGGCCCCAGCTGGCAGCAACACTGTACCCGTTCGACTCACAAGGCCTTTCTTTTCCCAACTAGAACATCCGACCTTCCTCACCTTGCACTGCTGTCTTGCACCCGGAATCCAGCCGCCGCCTATCAAGTTTGGTTACCTCAAGAACCAACAGATCTAAGTTACAATTGGATTGTGCAGAAACATTATTCACAAGAGCATGTGCTGTCTTCAGCTTATCATTTGACAACTTCGCGCCACCTCGAACAGCCACAGCGCGTTGACAACGCGTCAATGACCTCCATCATGTCCGGCCAACAGCGTCGATACATGAGCAAGCGGCAGCGGCCTTGTGACTTCTGTCGTTCGCGAAAGACCGCATGTCGAATTAATCAAGCACCACCTTGTCGCCTCTGTGTTCTGCATGGCCGTGAATGCACCTTCATTGAAGGCGCCGCACCCAGGAAACGGCCTTTGCCATTAGATGAGGTCCAAGGACAAACTGCATCTCCCTCGGCCTCACAGCCGCCCATGCCAATGACAACGGCGCACAGCCCGACGCATCTAATACCAAATGTCCCGGAAAACCAACCCCCCACGACGTTGACATGGCTTTTGTCGACAGTCTCAATTTCGAGACCACGCAGTCCGAGTTTGAGGCCATGTTTCGAAGCCCGCGCGCTCCTAGCCCGCCTTCCACTGTGTGGACGAGCATTACGCCCCGACAGCCAGAACCAGGGGATGAAATCGGCTATCCTCCTGGTGCCAACCCGCAGTTGTTAGGACTCAGCGGTGACATGGACCCCCTCCTACTACGACATTATCGCATAGATGAAAATGGCATGTTTGGTTTTAAGGAACTTGCCATTCATTCAGTGCAGGACTCTCCGATTCCCTGCCAGTTTCTCGTTTCCCAGCAGTCCATCTTTTCCCGTCGAAGAGACGAATGCGGTCTGGAACGGCCAAACGACGAATTCCTCTCTAGGCAGCTGCTGACCGTGATTCCCACTGCGGTTGGTGCGCGTCTCATCAAACTTTTTAGGGACTTCATTCAGCCCCAATTCCCTGTTTTCTCAACAACGCTGTTCCCGGATTCCACGTCAACACCATCATACCTCCTTGCTGCTATATATGCCGCTTCATTTCCATTTGTAGTGTATGACGACAAACTCAGCGTGGACATTGCATATGACAAGCCTCCGTACCCGGCGTTGTCGCAGATCATTAACCAGGCTCTTTCGTACGAGGTCCACTCTCCAAGCATCGCTGTTGTCCAAACGTTGATTCTTCTCGTCTTACGACCTTCTGCGGACCCTTTAGTAGCTGACACAGCTCATCGACGGGATGTGCTGGGAAGACTTGTCTCTTGTGCCACAACTCTCGGCCTTCACCTCAAGCCTTCTGAATGGTCGATGACTGAGCGACAGAAAGCTCATCGTCGAAGACTCGCGTTTATCATATTTGCGATTGATATATGGATAGCTTCCGCCCACGGAACTCCACCGTTGACCAATCGGGACAACTGGCTGGTCACAAGTTTGGAACGTGGAGATTTTGTTGATTCGGGTCTCGGCTCCAATGATGAGTCGCGACTTATTGACTTTGCAAACATCACAGAGGTTCTAAGTTCTGCTCTTGGAAGTCTTTAGTGAGTATATTTATGTAGTTTCAATCCTGTGCTGCGGTACTGACTTCTTAGTTCTGTTCGAGCCGTCTATGAGCTGTCCAAGAACTATTATACAATTTCAGCAAAGAGTCAGCCACTGCTTCGGGCTCTAGTCTCGATGTCAGAAACAAGCGATGTCGATTCAAATTTGCGTAAGCTTACGCTACATTACACTCAGTTGGTCATTCTTCGAGCAGAGCTACGGCCTTTTTTGGCACCGCTTTCGCCACATAGCCCGGATAAACAAACTTTCGAGCAAGCGGCAAGAAAGAATACGAGGGACTGTACTCAGGCTCTTGCAAATGTTATTCGGAACCTGAATCCTGACAAAGATGGTATATTCTGGCCATCTTGGACTCAGCTAGTCTTCTCATCGATTTGCTTCACGTTGATGACGATGACCATTTCATCTTCAGGCTTCGAAGAAGCTTCTAACTGGATTGCCGATTTACAGTCGACTCGCAAAAGTCTTCGGTTGAAAGTCGCTTCGTTCTCATTTCTTCGTCTTGGCCTTCTCAGGATTGACGCTTTATTCTGGCGTGGTATTACAAACGTTCTTCGCCTTGAACCGCATGTTGAAGAAGCATTTAGAGCTGCAGAATTATTATAAGATTGGGTCCTGAGGTCTGTTTCAACCAGTTTGACGTACGCAAAATCAGAGTTTTGAGCGACAATCGTCTTCCTTCAAGACTGTCAAAACCTCCTTGACCGTTTCAACAGCCTCTAAAGCCATACCAAAGCCAGCCTGGAAACCGGTACCACTCGCACCATAGTCGTGCACAAGAATCCGCTTCTCTCCGTTCACAGATATTCCAGTTCGTTCGACTCTTGCGCCGCCTTCGCGAGAAGGTCTCAGACCGGAAAAGCTTGCAAGAACGTCCGGCTTTCGTTGGCTAAGTTCAATACTAAGGTCTGCCGTGCGTTGCAGAATGGACGCAGTCTCGTGCGCAAAAGTATCGCTCGTGCTTTTAGTCGGTCAGTCAAGAAAAAATGTCCAGATAGGTACTGTCTTTTGCCAAAGGTGGGAGGCCTACATAATGCCCTTTTGCATGTACCCTCCAAGGACCACGTTACCATTCGACCATGGTCTTGGAATGATGTATGTCTCATAGTCTCTACCATGTCGCATGATGTTGGTTTGCACTTGAGGTGCCTTTGCCAGCACAATCTGGCCTCTTGTCGGGTAGCATTTGGGGTCTTCGACACCAGATAGGAACTTCGATGCATTTCCAGTGCAGTTGAACACGATCTTAGTGCTCGCGCTGAGGTATGCGGACTGGATACTTGGAAGCTTTTTCTTGATAAATCGGACGCCATATTCGTCTTTCAACAAGCGGAAGAGGTATTCAATATGTTTGGGTGCGTTGATTGTGACGGTTGTGAACGATGTACCAAATTGGACTCCATTTGGGAGTTCGTTGAGAGGAATTACTTTGAACTACAAAGAAGTAAGTACGTTGCTCAAACATGTTGTAGACGGGAGCAAATGCTCACATCTTCCAGATACTCAGACATTGACTTGATCTTGTCCTCAGAGACAGGCTCGTCCCAGTACTCAATGCTCGGCGTTTTTTGAACATAAGACTCTTTACCAACGGTTGTGGCCAACTGAGTCAAATGGCTGTATCCAAGGCGATCCCATGTCAAAGCGTTCTTGTCGCTCCCAGATATAGCGGAAAAGTTGGCACCAGCCCTTGATCAATTGTCAATATTGAGATACTGCAAGTCGAATGCTTGGATATGCACTATACATACCATGGTGAGGTGTAATTCACCGATGTATCACCGGGAAAATGTTCGGCTACAACGGTGGTCCGTCGCCCCAGTCCTCGTCGGGCAAGAACAAGAGCAATGTCGAGGCCAATGACACCAGCACTATGTATCTGTCAGCACGATACTTTCCAACTGTAATGCATTTTTGACTCACCCGACTACGACGATAGGATCATTCAGTCGTAGCGCTGCTACTTCCATTAATTCAGTCATAGTGTCGCTCAATGCTTAATTGTATCTATACGTCCAAACAATGCCAGAATACGAGACGCAGAATAACACAGGCTTGAGAAATTCAATGCCTTTTTTAAACGTTGACTCAAGATCTGTTAGAATGATAATGTGGTGTGGACAACAATCAATTACTGCGACAATCACGTCGGCTCATCTTGTCATAGTCTGCTGGCCTACGGAGAAACTACCGATACCGGCGTCTAAATCGATTGGCGGCGTTCACGATTGAGACCCGCCTTCAAAGTCGACGATGTCCCTGGAACGCCCGCAATCTCAACCAAGCCAGATTGCCTTAGTTAACTACGCGCTTAATCAAGTCATCTACACATGTTCTGACAACCTAGTTTTACTTGTTGATAAAAATTTCCTCTCCCGGTCGGATTGAAAGTTTACTTTTTCGGCAGTGTTAACATAGGGAAGGAACAGGTTTTACACGTTTGTCAGGTTTACTTAGTTATTGGATTTGCGTTTCTCCCAGAAATATTGGTCAAGTTTCCATGCTCGTGTTTCTTGAGAAACGTGATATCGCCATTTTGTAGCTAGAGTCGATTACCTTCCAAGCTCTAACGTTCAAATAGTAGCATAAGGAGCACAGCCTCTTATAGTCTTCTCTAATAAACTTAGTATGTTCCCAAGTCGCAGATGGTCAGACAATGTCGTCCCGTGGTAGAGGTGACAGTGCGGTGCTAGACAGGCATCAGCCTTGGTATGATCCTATTCACTGTCACTACCGACCAAGTTTGTGAGAGTGATCTAATCATTCCAGGTTCACAGGTTGACTAAGAAAATGCCATGAGGAAGGGGCTTTCCAGGATTTGCTTCTTAGCGAGGCACCACTCAGCAACATAGGAACAACTCTGAGCTGCTTCCTTGCGCGCGCAGCCAACGTGGCCATAGGCACTTTCCACGTGCTGATTTCTGTAATTTTTCTGTCCGAACTCACAGCAACAGAGTTGTTCTTATTCTCCGTAATGAGTGAATCTAAGCAGCTCGGAAGTGTCCTTGATGAACTCAAAGCTCTTGGAGAGGCCTCTTTGAGGGTGGTTGTAATGTGCAAACGCATGAGGAACCCCCGCATATCTTTTCACCGAGACCTTGTTCCCTGCATCTTGAAGAAGTTTTCCGTAGTATTCCCCTTCATCCCTCTCCAGATCAAACTCGGCCGTGATTATGTGAGCTGGTGGCAAGCTCTTGAAATTCGGTGCTAGTACCGGTGTGAGTTTCCAATCATCGAGACAACTTGCTTGTTCATCTGTGAACCTCCTTTTAGCTCATCTCGTGCGAAAGAAGTACAATTTTCTTACCATCATCGTCCCCTAACCAATATTTCAGAAACCATTGCTCACGTCCTAGGGGTCCCCAGGGAAGGGCGTGATATAAACGGGCACTCTCATATGGACAGTTTGCCTCGTTAAGCTCCTTGATCTTTCGATGGCAATACCTCATGTCGGTAGCTGGCACGATCATCAAATGCAACTTTATCGGGATATTTTCGTCTCTGGCAAAGTGGGCTAGTACAGCTGACATTTGTCCACCGGCTGAAAGACCCCCGAATGAAACGCTCGTTGGTTCTATGTTCAAGGCTGTTGCGTTCTTGATGGTCTGGTAACAAATGTTAAACAAACATCTTTGCAGGAATCGTAGTATCCTAATGACTTACCCATCTAACGGCGTCCCAACAGTCGTATATGGCTGTCGGGAATTTGTGTTCTGGTCCCATGCGATAGTCCACGTCAATAACCTTGATGTTTGAATTGTTGCAAATGTGACGACACCAAGCGGCTTCACTATTGAGTCCGCCCAGAACCCACCCGCCTTCACATTATATCTTAGCAAGAAAACATGGTGGCTCAATTGTCACAACTCACCGCCATGAAAATTGACGTGTACAGGAAAAGGCCCCGGTCCTTCAGGCGAATAGATTCGCACGGTGACCTCCCCAAATGGGCGCGTGACAGGGACTTTGCGATCCTCCACATGGGATACTTCCGGACCTTAATGACGCTTCTTGTTAGCGCTGCTTCCGAGACTCAATCATTGCCCAGAAAATCCTTACCTGTGCAAGTTGGATATGTGAAACTGTATTGTCCCGGAGATTCTCGGTATTCTTCAATTGTCACTTCATCGGCCCTGACCATCGCCCCGCCGTGTTCGTTCCAAAGAGAAACCCATTGGGAGTCTATGCCAGGATAATCGCCAGCAGAAAACGTAAGCCGGCCACTGTTTAGTTTTGGGACTGGTTGGTCATCCATTTTTCTTGGGAATGTCATTTTCGTAACCGCAGACAATAATTAAACCAAGATCGAAATGCTCCCGTTGGATAGGCCTTGTTTAGAGTCGGATGGCTTGAGTATGAGAAGTGAAGACTTTGAGTCTAGATGAAGACTACTGCAACAAACGCAGATTCCAACTCATGGCTATGTATCGCCGAACCGGACCTGAGGACTCTGTCTGTTGCTAATGCCCTCTTCTATTGGTGGCGTCGAGATGACCGATCTTGGTGGGTACAACGGCTGATGGACCCGGTCTGATGACGGTTTTCAATCTGATTGGCGGCGTTCTTCAAGACTATCTTTGGTGATAGGCCAGAAAACGCCGCCAATCAATCTCCTCAGAAACCCCTTAGTGTTATCTCCCGTATCTGTTCATGCAGCCTGGGGAGACCCCACTTCACCCACCTCACTGGATCGAGTCAGGGGACCAGTGAACAAAGATTTGGGGTAGTATTTACTCGAGTGTGCAGTCAACTATATGATTACATGTCAAGCCACGCCACTCGAGACACATCGTGCGATGTTCGCAGATACATGTTTTGGAAACCCCATTTGTTGTGTAGTGAAGTAGCTATGGAAGACACTAAGTACAACACCACGGGCCCAGAGGAAGCACAAGTACAACCAGAAGCGCCTGCCAAACCACCTACCTCACAATGGGAGGGTCTCCGGAGGGTACCGGACAAACTTCCAACCGTTGCGCTGCTGATTTTAGTTGTAGAGGTAAGTTGGCTCTTCAATGCAACGCTTGTAAACTGTTACTGAAATTTCCAGCTTGGTGAGCGATTCACATACTTTGGTCTCAGCGGACCAATTCAGAACTACATCAAGTGAGTGCATAGGAGTATTTATGCTCCTTGGTTCTTTTGAGACGATCGACTAATTGTGTGATAGCAATCCATATGATCCCACCTCTGATCTTCCTGGGGCACTTGGTCGAGGTCAAGCCGTTGCGACAGCTTTGGGCAACTTCTTCAAGTTTTGGGCCTATGCATCTACCGTTGTTGGAGCTGTTGTGGCAGGTAAGCAGCGACTTCTAGCTTATGGAGGGAATTTCATCTCGTAGCACGTGCTGACCTCCTTTTAATCCAGATCAGTATCTAGGAAAGTTCAAGGCGATCCTTGCAGCTTGCGCTGTCTACATTGTTGGTCTAATCATACTTGTCGCGACTTCGACGCCGGCTTCGATCAACAATGGAGCGGGTTTTGGTGGATTAATCGCCGCAATGGTCACAATTGGGCTAGGTACCGGTGGTATCAAGGCCAACGTGACGCCTCTGTGCGCTGAGCAGTATCGAAACTCTCACCCTGTTGTCCGAACCTTGAAGTCTGGAGAAGATGTCCTGGTAGATCCCGAACTTACGGTTCAGAGGTTGTTCATGTGGTAAGTCAACCTCTAAAATAGTCATTAACCAGACAAAACTGATAAGCTCTTCCAGGTTCTATTGGGTTGTCAACATTGGCGCGCTGTCGCCACTGATTACTGTCAATGTTGAAGCACATCATTCCTTCTGGCTGGCTTATCTAATTCCACTCATGTGAGCAAAATCCCGAAAAGTATGGGTTGGGTGTTCTAATAAGGAGCAGTGCAATTATCATATCGGCCGGCGTATTTATTTCAGGGCAGAAAAAATATGTCAAAGTTCCACCCGAAGGCTCCGCAATCATCGACGCCCTACGTGTAACCCGCATCGCTATTAAGGAGAAGGGTTTCGAGAATGCGACTCCTTCGGCGCTGAGAGAGTCTGGACATCATGCCAACTATGCTATTGCGAGCGAAGCTCGTTACACAGATGGATATGTCATGGATGTGATGCGGGGGCTAAAGAGTTGCAAGGTACGTAAACAAACTCTCGATCTTCGTGTATGCAAGCATAGTTCTCACAGTTAGTAATGTAGATGTTCCTCTTCTTTCCACTTTACTTTATTTGCTGGATCCAAATCTGGAACAATCTTATTTCTCAAGCGGGCGAGATGGCTTTGCATGGCACACCGAACGACTTGCTACAGAATCTTGACCCTATTGCCTTGTGCATATTTATTCCTTTTCTCGACAGTGAGTCATTCCCATACTGAAGGCTTCAAAGTCATCCTCCTAACGTTCGTGCTTCATAGTGGTGGTCTATCCTCTTTTCCGAAAGTATCGCATTGATTTCGACCCGGTGACTCGAATCTTTGTGGGATTCCTTTTCGCATCCATCTCCATGGTCTATGCCAGCGTACTGCAGCATTACATTTATAACTCCCCTCCGAATAGCATTCACGTTTGGATTCAGGCACCCGCTTATATCCTCGTGGCGTTTTCGGAGGCGTTCATCATCGTTACCGGACTGGAGCTAGCCTTCACCCAGGCACCAAAGAAGTAAGCGCCTCTTACAGCCGGAGCACTCGCTGGGACTGTTGACTGACAAGTGTTATTCTTTACAGCCTTCGATCAGTTGTATCTGCCCTATTCTGGTTGACTATTGGTGTCGCCGCCGCTATTTGCATTGCGCTTGCACCTGTCTCCCAAGACCCTTACCTGGTATGGATGTATGGCTCTTTGGGAATTGTTGGATTTGTGTCCGGCTGCGCCTTTTATGCTTGCTTCTACCCGGGACGTAATAAAAAGAGCGCCGAGGAGGAAGTGATTCTTGAGGGTACAGTGCCATAGTGTATACAAGGTTTACAAGAGGCGAGAGGCAACGTTGAGCTTTACGATGATTCGGTGTGGTATTTATTGAACGAAATGAAAATACAGTTGCCAACCCTGACACCTTAGTAATGCAATGAGTGACTACAGTAAGTATATTATCAGACGCTACGTCTTTTGTCATCCAAAGTTCGGGATGCGGACGCCGCCAGATGTCTCTGATCTCATTTCGTTATTACTGCTTGGACTCCTGAACAATGGCAGTGGAATATATTGGAAAGTTTCGGGGGTCACACTGGCCCTATTTGTCGGCGGGTGCCATGAATGGAGTGTTGGTGAGAAGACGCCGCTGCTGGCAGTGCTGGCAGAGCTGTTATTGGTGGTTTCGGAAGTCGAACTCTCGGTGGTGCTGGCGAAGCTCTTCCTGTGGTTCATCTCTGGGTCGGGCTCCACTTGCTGATGGCCACGAATCCAATTTAGCCAGTCCAAAATTGGAGTGTGTAGACCGTCTGGCATTGTGCTCTCGGGGCTGTGGGTAGAAAGAAAGTGGGATCTCGGCGAGACAGAGCGTTGATTCATGGTACTTCTAGCAATGATGTCTCTCCGACCATGCCATAGCATCGATGACATTGTACTGCGAGATGCTCGTGATTGATGACGCGAAGGGGTCTTCGTTGATCGAAGACCACTTAACACGCTCGGTGTGGAAGCTCCACTACGAGAGGACCGAGTCGGCCACCTAAAGATCCGAATCGGAGATGGCTGCGGAATCGGCGGTGGCGGAGGAAACCCAAAGGTTCCCGTATCGGCGAGAGACTGGACATACTGTTGCGCCTGGGCATATGAAAAAGGCTGTGCCGCGTATGGGTTGGCCGGAGTACTTTCTCCCTCCTCATCATGTGGGTGTGTTTGTGCAAGTGGTGGCTGTCCAGGCTGAGGATGTTGAATGATAAGCTCATCTGATGTGTTGATGGCACGATTCTCAGCCATCGAAGGAAAGACTTGGTCGACATGGTCTCGGAAGCGGTGGCCAGGGCCATACTCGTTCATGGGGCTTCCCGGTGGGACGGCTTCGTGAGCATGGAGAGCTGCTCGTTTCTTCCGGCGACAGCACCAAAAAATAAGAAGTGACAATCCAAGAAGTACCACAATACCTACTACAAAGGTTGTCAGCATTGCCCATCCTGGCTACTCAATGCGGAGATTGAAGGATCGAACTCACACACGACACCAGTGGCGATTAAAGGCGTTTGATTACTTGAGTTAGATATGTTTCCAGAGTTTGGTGCCTGCGGTGTTGGTGAAGAACTAGTTGCTCCAGGTTTGGTGGGTGTCGCTCCTCCGCCATTCACTGCTCCAGTTCCTATTGAGTTCGCTGGTTGTGAGAGTACTGGTGACGATGCAGCATTCTCGGCTGCCGGAAGCGCAGTCTCGGCAGCTGCAGGGGCTGACGTGGTGAGAACGGGAGCTGGACTGGAACCAGTGGTTGCTACATTGGTAACCGCAGCATTGGTTGATGTCGGTTGCTGAGCCGGCTGTTGATTTGTTGCCGGTGCTTGAGCGGCTGGAGTTGGAGTTTGCTGTTGCTGATCTTGCTTTGGTGATGAGGCCGGGGTCGCAGCGGGCTGCTGTACAGCCGGTGCTTGAGTCGTCGCAACTGGAGCAGCGGCAGCTTGCGTTGTTGCAGCCGGTGCAGCAGCCGCTTGCGTCGTGGCTGCTGCCTGTGTATTCTCTGCCTGAACGTTTTCCTGAGTTGTCGTCGCCGGCGATGACAACACCTGACTGATGATGTTGCCAGGTGTATTGAGAATGTCCCCAAGAAGACCCCGCTTGAAAAGCTTCTCCGTGATCTCATACCATCTCCCATGGTTCTCCTGATTAGCCATGATTCATTGTTATCCAGTTCCAGCTGTATGAGATGCGTGTTTGATAAAGTTACTGTTGGTCGGTTATATGTCCAAGCGATTGGTAAAAAACGCTCGCTTGTAAGCTCAAGTATTCGCGTCATGCAACATTTACAAAGTTAGAATGAGAAAACAGGCACTCAAACGAAGGAATCCTGACTTGGAACGAATGACTGCAGGGAAAGGGAGAACACAACAATCAGGATGGAAATCTCTCAGCTCGCAGAGTTGCGAAAGTAAGGGTATTAGAGACAGCCACCACTCGTCCAATTGGGAGAGTCGAGGTCAATGCGGATATTAGGATGCACTAGTTGTGATGAGAAAGTCCGAGCCATGTGGTTAACCAACCTTCCCTAAACCCGAAGAGGCACAGTATCTGCTGTTCCACCGTCCAAGCTACGGACTCTTGTCTCATTCCTCAAATGGCCCCCAGCTCTCTGCTGCGACTGGCGGGTAGGCGGCCTCAGCTAGTGCAATCGGTTACGAGGCATGGCGTCTCCTATGATACAGCTAGTGGTTACATCGGAGGAGCGATGTTGTTGTTTGCTGACAGAGGGGAACGCTAACAGACGCCATCGGCCCATGCGGTGCGGTGCCTGATCCGTTCTGGAATCGATAAACGTCCTGATTTGAGAAGCCTGGCGAATCTCCACCAACACCAGACGTTTTGAGTCGAAGACAGTTGAAAGGGGGAAATGATGTCTTGGAATCATGACAAAATCACGTGAGCTGGCCGGAAATGGCATTGCGAGTCGTCGTTGAAGGGGACTCGACATGGTTATGTATGTCTCATTCTTCGATCAGGAACTGTCCAAAGAATGATCCCCTATCAGAAAATGCTGATCTTGCATTTGCATGTGCATGCATCTTCTGGAGGCCATTGGGCGCACGGATTCAGTAACGGATATTCATTCGATCAGTGTCTCAACATCATCCCGTCTACCAGCCCTGGTAGTGACCACTCTAGGATCTTAGCTTCCTCTACTTTACCAGCCTTAGGGTTGGTTCGTGATCCAGATTAGTTGTCACCGTGACAGCAACTTCTTCACTGGCCAGACAGTGCACTTGACAGACTGTCATGAGCGGTAGGCGTGGCGTGCGGTGGGTATAACATGTGGATCACATCCTGACACTAAACGATTCACGATTCGACGCCGTGGTGAACCTCACAAGCTTTCTCTTGTGAAAAATCTTCGAGCTCAATGTCTCAATTGGTTAGAATCCGAGTCCGATGCGAGATGAGCACGTCAAGCCCTGCTCGTGTCCGCACGAAAAATGGAGACAAGCCAACATTACTGCCCTTTTAGTCCCAAAACTCGTAGCCGGCCCTCACGCAACCTTCAAGCTTCTAATACGGCAAGCTTTTCTCCAACAAGATCTGATATCTAGTGTGAGGATTTTGGTTCCCTGTTCAAAACACAAAAGTCTTTCTCTGCGGCTTCTCGCTCGCTCTAATCTCTACAAGGTACTGGATGTTATTCTTGTCATTTCTCCCAACAGCTAAACCTGAATCTTTGCTTTATGATTACGCTAAAGGTATTGAGAAATTTCTCTAAAATTCCCTACAGCTTCAAACTTTACAGGATATTGCTGGTCACAGCACAGACGAAATACCGTTTACCCTTTTCTGGAAATCTACGTGGATGGCCTCTGGAAAGGCTACTTGCACGATATGTAGGAATAGAACTCTTGGTCATGGCCCTCGCTTTCAGGCATATATGTCCTGCCTGATACTGCGCCGTTGGTATTGTGTAATTGGTAAAAACAGTCTCGGCGGAGGTAGATTTTCCAGAAATCATTCTCGCTCAACGAGGTGAACGATGAGGGGCAGGTTACACGACAGTACGGTCGCCAGTCAGCACCGTGTCTTGACCAATAAAAGTTTCTGTATTACTGCGAGTCCGCGCATCCCTACCTAAATAACAACGCGCTGATTCAGCGCATTGCAGGTTGAGCATACCTTATACCTATGTTCGATGGTATATAAAGTGGTGTATTCTTACCTAATTCTGAAGTCTAACTCATCTCCAACTCTCGATATGGCCTTGTTGACATTAGTCCTAGGGTCTGCGATTCTATCGCTTATATACCTTTCTATTCGTTTTCTCCTTTATCCCTCAAATTCCAACATTAACTTCCCACCAGGGCCGCCGACCGTACCATTTCTTGGAAATCTCCATCAGATCCCGTTGACTAAGCCCTTCCTCCAGTTCGCAGACTGGAGCCGAACCTATGGGTCCCACGGTCTCATTGGCCTGCAACTCGGTCCAAGAAATAAGGCTGTCGTCATTAACTCTTGGAAGTCTGCCCGTGATCTCTTGGACCAACGCGGCGCAATCTACTCCTCCCGGCCATACGTACCCATCGTTGAGTATGTGGTACCACCACCCGGCGACATCCATCTTGTCTTTATGCCGTATGGGCCTAAGTGGCGCAAGGCAAGGAAGACCATCACAGACTTCCTGAAAGATGAGGAGGTTGACAAATTAATGGTTCTGCAAGACGCCGAGTCGTCCCAAATGATGTACGAGCTGTTTTCTGACCCTGGCAACTATCACGATTACATTTTGAGATACTTTGGTGCTATCATAATGTTGAGTGTCTTTGGCACCAGGGGTAAAGACTTTGACGATAAAGGCAAAATCAAACAGTTTTTTGATTGCCAAGCGGAGTGGGCAGCCATGCTAGACCAGGGGGCTGTTCCGCCTTTCGATGTCTTTCCGTTCTTGCAGTACGTGCCAGACGCCATGACACCGTGGCGCGGTTGGAAGCAGAGGGCTTCTGCGTTGAAAAAGAAGCAGAATGGGTTGTACCACGATCTGTTTGATGAAGCTAAGACTCGCATTGAGCAGGGGAAGGGTGAGGACAGCTTCGTGGCCAGCCTTATCCGGAACAACATGAAGGAAGGATACAGCGATGTCGAGCTGGAGTACATCGCTGGCTTTCTTATGGAAGGTGGCTCTGATACTACTGCCGGTGCCTTTGAAACCTTCGTGCTCGCTATGGCTGCGTATCCAGACATACAGAAGGAAGCTCAGGCGGAAATCGATTCTGTATTCGGCGAAGACGGTGTCTGTTCCAAGAAGCTCAAAGAAGCAAATTTGCCTTACCTTAAGGCTTGCTTCCTGGAGGTAAGTAGCCCGTTGCTCGGGGTCCTAGCTTACCGTTCCACCAATCCTAACTCATGTTACAGACTTTGAGGTGGCGTCCTGGCTTCCCATTGGCTATTCCTCATGCCACAACTCAAGATGATGTGTACCAAGGTAACCATATCCCGGCCCATACGACAATCCTTATGAACATCTGGGCCATTAGTCATGATCCAGACGAATACGAAGATCCGGATTCCTTCAAACCTGAACGATTTGTCAATAGTACATTTGGCGTCAATGGAAGTGACGAGAGATTCAAAGACGGGATCTCGGATCAATCGCGAAGGCTCACTTACGGTTTTGGGGCTGGAAGAAGAGTGTGTGCTGGACAGCGGATGGCCGAGAACAGCATGTTAATGACCATGTCGAAGCTTCTCTGGTGCTTTGACATCGTGCCAGGAGAACGCATGCCGGATACCAATGTGCAGACGGCTTTCAAGGATGCCATTCTTACTGGCCCAAAGCTTTTCGACGTGAGCTTTGAGTTGCGAAGTGAAGAACGACGAGACGTTTTGGTAGCTGAATGGAACAAGGCAGATGCATGGCTCCGAAGGTTCGAGTAGCGTATTTAAGTACCACCTATCGGTTTTATTCCAAGGTTATTTGGTTGTAATGGAGAGTAAATCTACGACAACAAAGTGAATTTGCTGTTTATCTACAACGATGAAGCCTTGCTTAATGGATCACTGTGCAAGAATGTTCTGTCAAATGTAAGTAAGTATACTGCCAGGAGATCAAACTCTGAGTTCCTGTGAGAATTTGTGATGAAAAACATGTGAGCGAGTGCTTACCCCAGTAGTTTTGTACGAAAACTAATACCTGAGTCCATTCACGCAAGGGCTTAAATGGGTGTGCTTTGGCTGATAATGATAGCGGATCATCCACTCCAGAAATACACTGCGAAATCTGTTGATTAGAAGTCGGAACCCCCGGGACCCGGATGATTAGGAGCATTGCCGGAATCGAATGCTAAACTGTTGGAATGCACTAATACCGAGTTTAATTATTGACAACTCCCTTGGTTTTTGGTTTTTGGTTTTTCGAGAAGGGCTATACCACTGCCGGAATTATGTAGGTGTTACAGCGTGAGAAACAAAGACCCGAATTGTTTTCGTCTTCGAGTGCAAACAAGTACAAGTCTAATTAAAATCAGAGCTTGAAGGGAAATGCATCAAGACTTAGGCACCTTGGGTGAGAAGCTTCGGCAAGCAATTTTATGGGCATGTCTGTCCCATTTTGAGTTTGCACGGCGTGGAGATCTAGATTTCCACTACGCAAACCTTCACTGGGCGCAGCCTCCAGCACATGGCTAGGCTGGTTTTGCGTATTTGTCGACCTAAAATATTCCTTCTCTCCCGGAATATGCTCAACATTCATCATGTATTTCAGTTCATCCGAGAAACTGATAATACTTCACCATGCACCTTTATACTTCCCTCGTCCTCTCGGCCACTATACATCTTGCTACGGCCGGTTCGTGCCCTGCTTCGGGACCTCCGACATATCCGAAAGCAACTACACAGAACACCGCCTTCATTCCATTCGTCAAGACTTTCCCTCTTATGAACAACACTCCGTCTTTCGAGTTTTCGATTGCAACAAAATGGTCTTCAACGAAACACGTCGCCGCTGCTGGTATGGACACCGGCTCCACCGGTGTCATGATCGGCGGCGGTCTACTTGGGTTCTCGGACAGCACACAGTTTGACAAGAGCCGTCCAGGCAACGAGTACCTTTCCTCCAGCGGCCGCTTATGGCAAGGCTACTGGATCGATGCCAACCTAACCTTCTACACGGAGGCAGATGAGCGGGCAAATCGTCAAGAGATCATCGCAACCGTCCCGATCATGGTTGTCACTGAAGCCAGCATCTGCCGTGCCTGGAAGACCCAAGGCTCTTGCACAGAGGCACAGAAGTCAAACGTTACCATGTGGCCAAACGACATCCACTACATTGGTGTTGGCTTCGGTAGAGGCAGTTCTGAGCAGCCAGATGCCTTGCCTGACAAGGTGCCTCTCATCCACATCGCGCAAATCGGCGTGGACAAGGTGAAAGATATTCACCAGGGCTACATAATTACCAAAGACGGCGTCAAAGTTGGACTCACAACTGACAATGCCGAGGGGTTCTGCAAGACAAAGCTCGAGCTGCGGGCTGGGTCCAACGATACTGACTGGCAAATGGTGAAGATGGCGATCAAGATCAACGACTCGCCCTGGAACTATGGCCATGCGCTATTCGATACAGGCATTCCCCAAGCCTATGTGGCGGTGTACAAAAACGTCAGTTCGCGCGCAAATACCACCACGTCCGAATACATCAAAACGCACCCTCAGGTCTTGGCGAGGGGAAGCAAGGTTGTTGTGTCGGTGCCTGACGACAAGAATCCGATCGCCACTTACACTGTCATTGCTCAAGGTGCTGGCAAGCCCGACCCCGCCACCATGCAGCCATCGGGGTTTGTCATGGAGGCCGAGCCGAGCAAAGAAAAGGGTCCGTACATCAACACAGGCAGGATGTTCTACAACGATTTTGAAGCATTGTTTGACTCGGAGTGCGGCTGGTTTGGACTGTCTGATATCTCAGGCGGCACCGGGAAGAGGGCGATTTGTCCTTAATGAGCGTCGAATGCTTCATATTTGATTCAACACATGCACCATATTTTCTATAAAGATAACATCAAATCGTTGCTCCATTCGAGAACAAAGCTCAACCTTTGATTATCCTCAACCCTATCGATTCTCTTGATTGCATGACCCCAGATCTCCCAGTCCGAGCAATGTACGCAAGGACAAAGCACCTAACCCTATATTCACTAGTCACGTCGATGCTAAGATTGATCGTCCAAAGAGACAATCAATAAATCAACAACCAGTTCCAGGAACTCTGGCCAAACGATACTTATCACACGCTGGTCCCCTTGGGTTCTGTTCGAGGCACCCTGGGACTGGACTTCAGTAACTCAACGCCTTCTGGAAAGTCCCTGATCCTTCCGTCGTCATCCCATAGAGCAGCAAGGACCTGTCGTGTGCCCTTCCATGGCTTACGGGAATGCATCACGGCGTAGTTCTGGTGGGGCGCCTCTGGTGTCAGCCACATCACGCTAGGGCAAACTCTCTCGGTCAAATACTCACGTCCAGTAGCACCAAATCTCCTTTCTCCCATTCGACATCAACGGCACCATCCTCTGCGAGTTTCAGCAGCAGGTCCAAGTCCTCAAGATCAATGGGCGTGCCATCGCCGTAGGTCGGCGGAGGGTGGTAGGATCCGTCGTCACCCTGGAAGGGAGGCCTCGTCGCACCATGATGCCTGCTGCGACCCCAGGCGGATGTGACGTTTCCGAAGAATACTGTTGCTTCTGTAGGATTGTGAACCCGGATAGCTTGGCATTGTTGTTAGTTTCTGGGCAGTCACAAGTGAAGCCAGAATCCATGGAATACGTTCTCACCAGGAACAATATGTGTCACGCTTATGCTACCGTCTTCGTGCCACTCGAATCGATTGCTGTGGCGTCGAACCTCGTCCTCAATCTTATTCCTTGCCGTTATTTCGTCGTCCTCGTCTGTGACCTCTTGGCCGTAAGCCCCGCGTATACTCGTCCCAGTGTTAGAAACAAGCGGATTTGTTGTGTAGCGATAGACGTATTTGACACCCTTGTTGAGAAGCTCCGAGAGAAATTGAGGCTTCTGACGAGAAAGCTCATGGGCAATGTAAATAGCCGAAGTAATTGGGGTTGCGCCACCTATTTGGGTCAGCGATGAACATCTAGGGCTCAGTATAACAAGAAACAAGATTCACAATTGGTGGGTGAATGTAAAAGTAGGAACACTCGTATCAGCAAAATGTAACATACCAGAATCGGGAAGCTTAAGAGCGCTAAAAGTCAACCATGCTGGGTTGATGGTACTCCATCCATATTCACTGTGTGGCCAAATGGGCAATTCTGGTGGACTGTTGAGCCTAATCAGCTTCCCGTTACGGCTCCAGCAAGTGATACTATCATACAGCTTGACATGCAAGACAACTTGCCAGTCCGAGGTCTCACCGAACTATATTGGGGTGGCTGGGACTTACCCTTCATTTGCCGTTTTCACATTTGGTGCCAAAACAGTTCGCAACGGAGGACGTCCAACCTCGACGTGAGGGCGGAAGCCAAAGGCATGGGCAACTTTGCTATAATCGTCGGGCGTCTCAATTGGAAGCCCGCGGATCAAAATGGCGCCAGCGTGGTGTTTGATTAAACGGGCCAGATCACCAGACTGTGTAAAGCTCTTGATAACTTCGATGCTGTTCGAGAGACTGAGAGCCTTTGTCGCCTTGAGGCCAAGGGGGAAGGGGGATGACCATGGTAGTCCAAAGGCGGCTGTGTCGTGTTGACCAGGTACTGTAAATGGCTCAAAGAGCTGCAAGGTTTCCTCAATACTCCGTCGGTCACCTTCTCTTGACGTAGACGAAGTATCCTTGTGGGTTGAGGTCACTTGACCCGCTGCCATGGTGAGTCGTGGTGTAAGTTCGAGCTAAGTGTCCGGAAAGATGCGGCTCACCTGGACCCCATGTGCCATTTGCGTCTTCGGGCGAAATACAAGACTTTTATGTAGTTATCCCCTCTCCCAATATCATGGATTAGTCAGTCGAAAGATTGGTGCATTGGGGTCTATATTCACCAAAGTGATTGGGCTTCCTCCTGGTGCATGACGTGATCGCGGATCCTCACCTCAGGCGTCGGATCCTATGCGACGACAGACGAATGCGCGGCCGTGCGATTTCGGGCGGGAGCGGGCAATTGAAAGGACATATCTAGAGCAACCAGCGAGCTCGGATGAAGCATTTTGACGCCTTCACTGTGAGTACTACTTTCTGCTAGCCATGAATACGTAAGAGACAAGTAAAGTACTGCAAGAGGATGTTAGTTGCTGATACAATTACTTGTACAAGCTCAGTCCCAAATTCCATTGGTTTACCATTTGGTACCCAAATTCATGATAAGGTTAGATCGCTCTTTGGTTTGCCTTGCTCTGGAAGCCGGAGATATCACCTGGAAACAAGCCGGAAGTTGAACACGCCATCGCAGGTCAGCATGTCGTGATCCTGCGGAACTCCAACCAGTCACACCAAAGTAGTGGAGCACTCTATGAGAACTCCCGATTCGTGTGTCACCACAATGTTTCTTGTGCCAAAAAGGAATGGCTTCGGAAGCAGCCCGACTGCGACGCATCACGCAATACACACAACAGCTATCCTTTTGCATCTGCGGTCTCTAATGCCGCCAACTCGGGATAATGCACAGCTTAAGTATGAGAACATTCCGGTTAGGATTTGAGTTGATAACCACCAACATAGTCAACGGTTTAACTGGTGTTTGTCATTGTCAGCAAGATGGCTTCAGCAGCAGAAACGAGCGCTTCACAACTTCCAGTGGCTTCCACTGAAGATGAAGGTGCGCTTGCGCCAAAGTATCAATGGTACCGCGGCGTCTTCTTTCAGGCAACGGTGGTTGGTATTGCGGCGTTTACTGCACCAGGACTATGGAATGCAATGAACTCGGTTGGGGCAGGAGGCCAACAGTCTCCGTATCTTGTCATGTAAGGTTGTTTCTGAAGAACGAATTGGACCGTCACTGACAGGAGAAACAGGGCTGGCAACGCTGTTCTCTTTTCGCTGATGACACTCACGTGTTTAGTTGGCAGTATAGTCGCCAACAGGGTTGGGTTAAAAGCCACATTCGCATTTGGTACCATCGGCTATGTCATCTATTCTGCGGCTCTGTATACCAACAACCGCTATGGTAATGAGTGGTTCATTTACGTCGGATCGGCAGCCTGCGGTATTACAGCAGGGTTGTTCTGGGCCGCGGAGGGAGCGATTATGCTCAGCTATCCCGAGCCAGAAAACCGAGGCAAGTACTTGGCCTACTGGCTCTGCTATCGAAACAGCGGCAGCATCTTGGGCGGTATCATCAACCTCGCTTTCAACTATCAAGGCCGACGTACGGGGAAGCTTGACTGGAGGACTTACATCGTGTTTGTAGTTCTACGTAAGTTCAGGCCCAAGCTTCCGGCTAATTGACCCAGCCCGCCGATAACAAGCTGCCGTTGGAGACATTACGAGACGCTACTGACTCAACCTTATTCAAGAATGTCTCGGGCCCCTTGTTGCCCTGCTCCTTTCCCCACCAGAGAAAGTTGTCCGACGGAACGGAACCCGCGTCCAGATTGTCGAACGCATATCCGACTCGGCTGAATTAAGAGAGCTCGGACGTCTCATGCTTCGAAAGGAATTCCTCCTGGTGTAAGTCTCATGGCGCGTCGCTCATGCCCGAAGTCTCACCTAATCGATCACCCGACGATAGTGCGCCCTTTTTCGTATACGTCAACTGGCTATTGCCATACAGCAGCTCGTACCTGTCCCTCTACTTCTCCATCCGCTCCCGTGCCTTGGCGTCGCTCGTCTCAGCGCTGGCGCAGATCGCTGGCACCGCGATGTTGGGGAGCTTTCTGGATTGGAAGCGTCTTTCGCTGACGACACGCGCACGGGTTTCGTACGTGTTTTTGATGGCGCTCATTGGCGGTTGCTGGATCTGGGGCGCCATCGTTCAGGACGAGTACGTGAAGCACAAGCCATCCCTTGACTGGAGTGAGGCGGGCTTTGGACGTGGTTGGGCGTTGTACATCATGTGGCAGGTCAACTTTGCGCTTACCTACAACTATGGTTACTGGCTGGTAGGCTGGATGTCGCAGCACCCTAGCGATATCGTGAGATACACGAGTGCCGCCAGGGCGCTTGAGAGTGCGGGACAATGCATTAGCTCTGGCATCAGTTCAACTAGCACACCTGTGAGTTGCCCATGCGCTTCATCAGTACTTTCAAGTTGGTCGCTGACATTCCATTTTAGCTGACAGCGGCGTTGGGAGTCAACTTTGCTCTGTGGGGTATTGCAGTAGTCCCAGCGTATTTTGTCGTGAGGCAAGTCGGTCTCCGTCATGTTGGTGCCCATGCACAGGAGAACCAGTTTGATCCAGAGGATCAAGACAGGAAGGCTTCTCACGTTAAAGATGGCCAGTAGTAGCATTTTCACTGTCAAACACAGTCGCAAGTGGTCATTTGGGGGAATGTTTTGTGGAATGTTTTCTCTTTAGAAGGATAATATCTACATCACCACAAAGTAAACTTTGTAAGGCAGAAATGTTGGTAAAGAGAAAAGGCCCTTAATCTACACCGTCGCCTCTTGTCGATTTAAGGAGACAGGGAGATGCAGCCGCTGGAGCTGTCCTCCTGGAAGATGCCGCCGTAGATGATACCCTCGTTGATGCCGGAAGGCTGGTCGCCGCTCTTGGTGATGTCAGAACCGCCGTTGACGGGCTTCTTGAGCATACCAAAGTGGTACTGGCCCTGGCCGGCAATGTTGTTGGCGACAGCGGCACCCTGGGACTTCAGGGCGGAGTTACCCTGGGAGTAGAAGACTTCGGTGGTGCTGGGATCAGATGTTAGCAATACAGTCATGGGGAAGCCTCCGGGGTCCTGAAAACACATACTTGGCGGTGAAGTCAAGCTTGACGGCGAAGTTGTGGAAGACACCGGGGGTGAACTTGGTCTTGAAAAGCTCGGGGACGGGGTTGGAGTTCACGTTGCCGAAGAGCTGGAGGGTGTCAGGGTCCTCGGTGTTCTGGCCGAGGATGGTGCCAGTCTTGAGGACGAGCTGGTTGGTGCTGAAGTCGGCGCTCTCGAGGAAGACAAGCTGGTACTCGTGGGACAGGTTCAGAGGGCGCTGGGCATCCTTCTGAAGGCTGAAGTGCAAGGTCTTGATGCCCACAGTCGAGGGGTCCGTGCCGTTGTTGCTGAGAGGCAGCATCTCGGCGCGGCGGAAGCCAATCTGGACGTTGGTCGCCGACGGGGCAAAGATGGACTTGTCACTAATGGTGACCTCGAAGGCCTGGGTGGAGTTGCCATCAAACTAAGGGGCGGTGTTAGTCTTTAACCCCGGAAACCCGCTTTTGATGGAGAATTCTGAATCCTCCCGAGGTAACTCACCAGGGATTGGCTACCGGGGAGCTGGATAAGTTCGCTGAACTTGAGACCCTTACCGAAGACGTTGGCGGTGTTGAAAGGGCTGGAGGTGCCATCGAAATCGGCGGTGGTGAATGCCTTCGGGATGCGGCCGTCGAACTGGAGGCTGCACTGAGCCTTGGCACCGGCGGTGTCGTTCTTGGTGCTACCGCTGCAAGCGGCCGCCGCGGTGGCGACAAGGGAGAGGACGAGAGTAGAAGTGAACATTGTTCCTAGGCCGGCTACGAGCGGGGTCTGTACAATAAAAAAAAGAGTGTGGTGGTTTTTGGTAATAGCGTCTAGATGAGACGAACAGAAAAGAATGTGTAAAGAACGGAAAAGATGATCTACAGAAACTTCGGAGTCCAAGCGAAAAGGACGGGAATCAGATGGTGGGGAGTCACCATAATTTGTATGCCAGCTCAGCTTCGTGCCGTCTGATCTGGAGCCGTTCCTGGCCTGCCATGCTCCTTCTGTCGTCTCCAGTCTCTTCATCCGGGGTGGTCTCTTTCACCTCTCCGCCGCCCCTTACTCTCCGGAAACTTTTTGCTGCTGTCTGGGATTGAATGGGGGGTTTCTTGGAAGGCCGTGTCATGCTTCCTTGCCATCTGTAACTCGGCGCGCCTCGTCAGCCTGAGCCGTGCTGTTGGGTAGCCGCTCTGCTGATGAGAAGCAGGGTTACGCCCCGTAAAGAGCCCATTAGACTTTCCGATGATTCAGTTTCGGAACCACTGCCCCATTTGGGGGTTGACTGCACAGGACTTAAGGCGGCCAATTCGTCTCCCCAAATCTGCTGTCAAGGTGAACACGCGAGTCGTGCCAGATTGTCTGATCCACGAAAACCTCACTGGAAACTCCGGACTTCCCGGCATCAACTGAGCATTGGCTCCCTACGCCACGTGGAAGACTTGCAAAGATCTAACGTGTAATGGTATTGATATTAAGGGGATATGGATTAACGCACACTTTTTAGCCTAACTTTATTGGCGAGATAGCATCATTGTTGCCGTCGTAGATCATTGTTTGCGCAATCCGGCGATTGCCTTGGGATAGAATCCGACTTTGCGAAAGACGCGAAACCTCAGGGGGGGAATGTGGAACTGGCATGGTCTCCGTGGAAGATCTCGAAATACTCTGTTATTGTCCAGGGTGCAACTCCGCGGTCAGAGGGCATCAAACTTGGCTCAGAGTTCTGACACGCAGATCTCTGCACGGCACGTTGCTTGAGGTTGGTGTCTGATGTTCGCCAGACAATGCCAATCGAGTTGTTGGAACATTCTGCCAGTTGATGATAAGCCGGCGGATGCTCCGTTTTGCTCCTCGAGGCTGACTCGACACGCGATGCGCGGACAGCGCGCTTCGCTGGCGGCGATCAGAGGAGAAATCCACACCATTTAAATTCTCGTTTCCAATATCCGCCAGCAGTTATTAACCGCGAACTCTAATCCCGCCAAGATGGGCCCTGAGACACCCTAACAAGCAGCGATATCACCTTTCTGGCAACCCGTCGACCAAAAGCGTTCTAGAACGGGTGATGAGCCGGACGCTAGTATGGTAATCTAGTTGTCATTCCATTTCACCGGGACGTCAGATAAACATTTACTCAGCCCGCAACCTAAGTCTCCGCACTGGCTCGGCATATGGTGGGAAAACCTGCGGGACCCGGATGGAGGCAGTGGTACTTGATCTGAGACGCAGTTGCGCGTTGAGGTAATCAAAGGGACTTGGCACGCGTGAGCTCCGCTTAGTCACTACTCTCCGCCAAGCTATCGTATTAATTCGCTGGACGGTGATTTCAACGGCAGGATTGTTGAAAAGCTTTTTTTGCTACCAACTAACTTCATCTCTTGGTTCCGTGGAGTTGGCGTACCTAGTGTCGTCTTGTAAGCGAGAGCAAGTATCATTAGGACAAGAGGCTCAATTGTCCTCATTTCTAGGATATAGTGGCAAAAGTTACCGTCCCGTCCCATTTTGACTTTGGGATGCCCTGTAAAGCTTGGAGCCTGAATGACCCTTGAATGTTAGAAAATGATCCACTCGGGAGGGTCAACTGCGACTGAGCTTGTCCACGAGCAGATATCCCAATGCGATTCCAAAAGCTACTGGAAGCCAACATGCCCCTGAACTGGTTGCACATCGACCACCTGAGATACTGCCGAAACGATTCTAGCCGTTTTGCGACTTGGGTGCGCGCGAAGACGGATTAAACACACAACCGCCACGCATCATTTGGCGAGCAATGAATGACCTTTGCGTGCACGTCATGTTGCGAGAGGCTCTGCGATGTTCATACTCCATGCATGGAGCCTTGACAGCCGATGAAACGAGGAAGAAGAAATTTAGTGATTGCCCGTAGATATCAGACCATGACACAAACCAGTCTCGCAACGCGTACATGCGCCTCATGTCTGCGCCTGCGACGAGGGTCATGAGATGCAATGACACCGACTTCTTTTTGTCGCGCATCGTCATATGTACCGCGAAGCCCTGCTGAAAGACACGGAACCGGTTGCCTGGTGCGGCCCGACAACCCGAGGGCGGCACAGTCCGACATTTCTCCACCCCTCCCCGGCCGTCTCATCTAGAATATGCTGTCTGGATCTTGGTCATGTTTGTTCATGTTTCTTCGGCTACTAGGATAACAAGATCAGCCAGGGGGAAAAAACAAGTCATGATAGATCATCTGTGCGTCGTCGGACAGAGCCCTGCTCGATGCTGACCGAAGCACTGCCGCATCCGGTTCACCACCACTGAACAGCCAGTATCGTCGCTCAGCCGCCACAAGCACAAGAGCCAGCGGAATGAGCGAAACCGTGGGTGGCGTGTTTTTTTTGCTGCTCTCAGAGCGCTCTGCCCATTCCAATGGGCTGGAAGGGTCAGAATAAGAAAAGAAACGGCCGCCTCGATAGCACTTCTCGTGCGATGTGGCTGGAAACGACCCTGCGAGGACAAGCCACAGGCATTCCTCCAGCCAATGCTCGACGAAAGGGATGGGGAGCCTCCCACGTGCACATAAGCTATCCGCGGTAGGAATCAAGGCGCCGGTAGCATCGATGGAGCTAAACCTGGACCGGACGCAGGTTATCAAAAGCATCGATAAAACCCTGTCGCGTCCCCCCTAGGAGAGGCGAATGCGATGGCATTCCGTCAAAGTGGTTGGCAGTCGTCACTCTTCGGTGAAGAATTCATTCGGACTTGCATCTTTTTTGCTCTCGATGTTCGGAGTTCCGAACCTTGGCTGATCTGCATGCGAACCAAGACAGCTGCGTCATTAGCTGTCGACCCAAGTCATGGCGCTGCTGAGACAGAAAGGTTCCCAACGTTCTCGTTGTGGGCAGAGTTCACATGATTGGAAAGAGCAGTAGGGTCCATGTCTAGAAAGGGGCACGGAGAATGTATAGTGGCAGCTTATTTATCTACGTAGTGCCCGGTTCGACGAGGTTAAACCTCAATACTTCTCATCAATACCATCTTACAGCTCAATTACTTGAGATCACTCAGACTACGTCCAGTTAACATCGGCACTAGCCAATCAAAACTTCAGTACTGTCAACAAATCTCAGCTATCATAATGGCTGAATATAAACTCAACATCCGCATCGACAAGAACTGCGTTACAAAGTTCAAAACCAGTGGGCACAAGATATGTCTGGCCTTTGGCTTTGATACCACCGCCAGACCGGGTTCCACCAAGTTCAACGTCATCGGATACTCTTCAGGTACGTCTACAATGCAGAAACATGATCCAGAGCCGCGTAGCTAAAAGATAGTCAGTTTGTGCGAGGAATCTGATGGTGACATGGAAGGAAGACTATTCAATCGCAGCCAGCAGCAGTGCGTTCGCCAGCGGAGGTAAGTTCTGCCCGGCTATCTCCTACACGTGCCATGATATCGGTCTCCCTGACACGGCACCAGTTCGCTTCGACGTTGCAACGACACCGCAACCCATCTCCTCGGGAGAGACCTGGATCCTGCCCCCGGACTGGAGCGACGGCTCCTCCACCCCCGACCCCGACGTGCCCGATGACGACATCTTGTTCGTGAACGAGGCGTCGTCTGCGTCTGCCGTCGTGTACAAGACGGTAAACGGCGTCGAAGCCCCCGTCTACGTCAGCCACTTCGGCCCCCTGCCTCCCGGGAGGGAGTCCTTGACGCCCAAGTTGCAAGCTGCCGTGTGGTTCCAGATGGGCGCCGAGACCGGGGCCATCGTTGACGAGCACGACACGCCCATCCATGTCATTGATTTCACGAAAGAGAGCTTCCATGAGGTCGTGTATGGTCCGTCGGGCTCGTGGGCTATGGTTGAGTAGATTACTAGTGTTAACGGCCTGGCGCTGTTACGCTCTTTCGACCAAGGGGTTGAAGCCATGTAGAGTATGAGTTATTTTTGGAGCGAGTTTATTCCACGCAGCTGCCGCATTTCCCTAAGAAATGACTGAGCTGTTTTCAATACCAGCATTGTTCGAACACAGACATTCAGTCCAAGTAATCATTGTTAACTTGATTTCATGGAAATTTCAGACTCTGTCAATAAAAACAAACAGATATAAGTTTAAAACAAATTGATTCAACATGAATGAATTGCTTTTACCCTCCAGCACCTGAGCCAATGTCTCACTCCTTTGCAGGAGGGCTTTTGCTCTCACAACTAACGTGGAAAACCGCCAACTTGACGACATCCTTCATATCCCGTAAGAGCCCGATGTTCTCCTTGAAAGCCTCCGTTTCGCGGAACTTGTGATGCGCCTCGACGCTCGGCCACCCGATGAAGGCCGCCAGCATGTTGCCCGTCTTGCCAGGCTCGTCGGTGACGGGCACGTCGTTCTCAACGCTCCATCCGTGACTGATGCCCTGGAAATCCGGCGACGTGTCGAGAGCCTTGGCCTTGAACTCGTCCATCTGCGCGCTCAGCGCGGTCTTGGCTCCCTCGGAGAGGTCCGCCGGGAAGAAGAGGGTGAGGACCTCGACGACGGGGGCTTGGGCGAGGATGGTGGGCGGCCAGGGGGTGGGGGCGATGTGCTTTATGTAGCCCTTTGTCCAGTCGAGGTATTGGCCCAAGCTCTCACCGATGGGATCGTGGGCTCTGTAGGAACGCGGTCAGCTGTTTGTCATGTGGATTGCAAACGCGACCCTGTGAAGGCGGCGTGGCTCGGGACGGTGGCTTACGCGGTGTTGCGGTACTTTGCATGGTCTTCGACAGAGTCCCAGTCGAGGAAACACCACGACTGGTCTGGCTTCTCGATCGCGTTGCCGTAGTAGATGCTCCCGGCGCCGGGTTGGCTGACGGCAAGGTTGGTAACCCAGTCGTAGTCGCCATCCTTGTCCGGGAACGTCGCGCCCGGCTTGACGGTGAAGTAGGAGAACTCAGTGACACCCATTTTGAGAACTTGTGCTTGCTGTTGGCTTGAGGTAGTTGTGTTTGTGTTCATAGAGTAGATATCTGTATTAAAAATCTTGTTCTTCTCTTGGCGGCCAGTCTCACTTTCTCAGCAGTCAGCTATCGTGAGGTTATATCTCAATCTCAAGCTGCAGTGAGTGGAGCGCGGTTCAATGCATCGCGTGCAATGAGGTAAGCGCATATGATATCATCATGGCTCATGCAGAATTACCCTGCACAGACAGGGGTGGTCGCTACCGAAGGGGTGAAAGGCCATGGCAATGTGGGGATCACAACCCGATAACAAAGTTGCTCTCACTGTGAGTCAACCAAGATGCGGTGATGAGCCATGGCTCTTGACATGCTGCAATGCCCCAATGGCTCGCGACTAAGAGAGCCTCGACTTGCTAAGAAATGGAATCTTGACTTGGCCCTTGCACCGTTCGTTGAGCTTCAGATGATGGGCCGGGAGCTCGTCGCCAAGACTATTGCGATCGGTCTCAATTACCAAACTCTGCCAAAATTTCCAAAGACTTGGGAACCCTGGAAATAACGGTAGGAGTGTGTAAACCCGTTATCGCATTTGTTATCGTTGATGTAATGTCGGGCTCAAGAATTTTTTTAAAGTCCTAAGCAGAACAAGCTAACAACTGGCGCAGAAACTCCTTTGGGGATTGTCGAGATCATTGCCCACGTGTGGTTCCCATCCAGGGCTGCCGACTACCAACGCCTCCCAACGTCGCTGGCGAAGCAGATCCATAACCCTCGGCGGACCAATATGTCATTCACGTATCAATAACAAACCATCTCGGCCGACCTGCCGGAGCCAAGCCATCATGCAACCGCCTCTCCCACCTTTCCCCCTTCCCCTTGCCCCTAAACCTCCTCGCCCTCGACAAAGGGGAACAACACGAACAAATACAACTCTGCTCTGGTGAGTAAACCCCAACCGCCAAGGAAGGAGGCTCTTCCACGATGTCGCACCCGCCCGAGATCTTCAACTCTGGAACACCTCCAGATCCCCGTCGTCTCGCCCTTGATTGGTTCTTGGATGCGCTGAAACAAAGGGGCTGGCAGAGTCGTGGACAAGGGTCTCCCGTTCGGATCTAAAGCGAAGACCAGACGAAGTCTCAAAAGAGACTTGAGGTGAACCCCCACCAGCAGTCACATCCAAACTGCGTCCGCCAGCCCTTGCCCAAATCGCCAACTAGCCCCGTCTGGCGTGCCCTTCTTCGGACGACATGGGTTCCGCAAAGGAGCCCGAAACGGCAGAGCTGCGCGCGACCGCGGCTCAAAAGCAGGCCGTCAGGGACAGCCTTACCGCATCGAGCGCCGGCGACAAGCTTTTGAGACTCGGGGTGTTGCAGAGGAGGCTCTTTTGGACCTGGGCGCCTGCGCAGTCGTGCAATAACACGGCCAATATCGCGCTAAAAAATCCCACGCTTCTCGCGGCCTCCTTGAGACTCTGCCAACCTTAACCCTCACCCGCTCCGGCACCTGTCAACCGAGTCTCTTTAGGTTTTGGCTCATGGCTCATGCTGATAGCCCTCTGCAACTCGGCATCACGTCTTGTGATTGGGGGCCGGGCTTCGGTCACGCCAGGAGTCCAAGAGGGACGATCCCGGACTCTGGACGAAAATCGCCAACAGGGGACGGCCGGGGGATGTGCTGCGCATCAAAGTCAACATGACCCAGATTCCACCCCATCAGAGCCGCAGTGAGAGCAGGTTTTGACGATGTTTAGACTAGTACGGGGGGCCGCCCTATGCTTATTTGCCAAGAGCCCCTCCCTTCGCTTCCCACCCTTGCGAGTGATGTGATGCTTAAAAGGCGATCATGTCCAGTCGTACCTGGTGTGGTCTTGACTCTTGTTGTTTCCATCACTAGTAATTCACTCTTTGTTTCTTCCCATTCAGTCCTTCCGGCAAGGTCTTTCGCTTCGTTTCGTTTCTCTTCACGACTTACCATCCGCTGTTGACCTTCCCACCGTCTCTTCCAAGACACCTTTTTCGAAAAGCTCTTTATAATCACGTCAAGATGCAGCTCTCTTTCGTCGTCCTCGCGGCCGCTGCTGGTGTCGCTCTCGCAGGTAGGTCACCGTCAACTTTCTGGTCGAGATGCCAAAGGTCCCAAGACTAACATACACAATAGCCCCCAGCCTCGCCCCGCGCCAAAACGCCTGCTTCCTCGTCGGCAACACGGTTCTCCCACAGGAGGTCGCGGACGCCGCCACCAGCCTCCAGAACAAGGTCACCTGCGACGCCACCAAGAAGACGCTCTCGGGCGTGCCCGACGTCGATGCCGGCGGCGTAAAGTTCTCGGCCATCAACTTTGCCGACTCGAACCAGACGCCCCTCGCGTTCGCGCTCAGCAAGTTCGCCACCAAGGAGCCCCTCGCCGACAACGACCTCGCGACGTTCCAGAACCAGCTCGACGCCTACGTCGCCACCGAGGCCGGCATCCGTTCCGTCGGAGGCGGCCTGGGCATCAAGGTGCCCAAGTTCTTCCTGGCCATGCAGGTCTCGCGCATCCAGACGGCCCAGGGGAACCCTCCTGCGGCGGCCGGCCAGCAGGTCGACCACCTGCGCGACAAGGTCCTCAAGAACGCGCCCAAGGAGGCCAAGGCGCTCCTGGACCAGGTCACTGCCCTGGCCGCCCAGACTGCCTAGGCTCGCGGAGGACGAACCCCGCGGCGGGGTGTCAAGATGGGGGGGAAGGAGCCAATAGTGGAAGTTAATGTGAATTGAATCATTATTCAACCGGTCGTCTCGACGTTGAAAATACATTGAAACATGCCGCCCTTTCTCGGGCGTACTATACAGGCCATGTGATGATGGTATGGTATTAATGACAAGAGGGGGGAAGGAGGAAGAAGAGCGTCTTGTTCTTTTTCCAAGCACCGAACCGTTTGTATCGTGTCAAAACGCCGCCGTAAAAAACAATACTCACCCCGTAAAGACATGTCGGGGTTTTCCAAGTGTACACGCCGCAAGCAAGCCCGCTCACCCTCGGGGACCCCTCCGTTCGCTTTTGTTCTTGTTCTTGTTCTTTGTCGTCGTTGCCTCTAATTTTGCTTCCACTGCTTCTCGAGCTGCTCCCTCTCGCGCACCTCGGCGCCGGAGGCCTTCCACCACACATCACCACCCCATCGGATGAGACGCTCTGCCGCGCCGAGAGGTGTCATGGCGGGCCGGACGTCGAGGTAGAAGACGGGTTCGCCGGTGGGCTCGGGCTCGCCCGAATAGTAGTCGATGACGTATCGGATCTCCTTCTCGACGTCGCCCATCTTGCGGGAGACGTACCAGTCGTGTCGGTCAAAGGGGGGCTCGGTCCTGCGCGGGTTAGTGGGCGTGTTCAAGAGCGAAAGGGCTTTCGTGGGAACGTACTCAAACTTGGACGGGTAAAGCCAGCCCGCCACCTGCCACATGACGGCCTTGGGCGTCATGTCCTTGGGGCGGCCCTGGAAGCGAATGAGGGTGGGCGGCGACTCGGTGCCGTCCTTGAGCTTCTCGACCATGTCGTCCGAGTTCTCCTCGCCGCGCTTGCAGGCCTGCCAGCCCTTGTACAGGCCCTTGCCGAAGCGCTCTTCCCAGCTGACGATCTCGGCCCAGGCGCCCTCGTTGAGGAAGTTGTGGACCGAAACCATGGACTCGACGGCGGTGATGTCGGTGTCGGTGTAGCCCTTGCGCAGGAGGGCGTTGTACATCTGCTGGGGTGAGGGGTACTCCCAGTTGCCATCGCCGGAGCCCTTGGGTATCGTCGAGGGCTCGCGCTCGGTGGGGAGGGCGATGACCTGGTTCTCGGCGGGGGCCTGCGAGATTTCCTTGAACATGTAGTTGAGGGGGTTGATCTGCTGGAGGAAGCCCTTGGGCTCGGGCTTGGGCTTGTCGTGCGGCACGGGACATGACGACGGCGGCGCCGCGGACTGCCGTTGATCGTGGGGAACGGGGCATGCCGAGGGGGAGGAGCAGCGGCCTGGCGTTGATCGTGAGGGACCGGGCATGCGGAAGGAGCAGCGGGTGCGGCGGCGGCGGCGGGCTTTGCGTTCGGGTTCAGGGCGTCGAGGGTCTTGTTGTGCATCGGACAGCCGGGCTAGAAAGTGTTAGGCAGAGCCGTGTATCGACGAAGGGATCGGACGTACAGGAGGAGGGCCGGCCGGGACGGCAGCGCCATGGGGATGCGACACGGAAACGGAGCTCGCGTGGATGGACGTCGCAGGGCCATCAGCCCAGAACCAACCCATGATGGAGAGTTGATAAGATTGAGATTAACAGAAGATGGGGAGAAAAGGTAGTAGTAGCAGGAACAAAGTATTGTACAAGAAGGTATCGGATGCGACGACGTGAGGCGTGACGGGTTGTTGGAGGAGCCTTGCTAGGAGAAAGAAAAGAAAAAAAGATTTACGGGCGCGCGGAATCTGGCGATAAGAAATTGGGAACGGCGGATAAAGAAGTTCGAGGACAGTGGGCTTGGCCTGTGGGTTTCTTCAGGCCTTTGCGCGCTATGGTGGTGCTCAGCTCAGCTTGGGGTCAGCTCAGCATGTAATGGGCAATGGACGGCACCGCAGTGGTCCATTCGCCCAAATCTCCCCTGTCGTTGGCGTTGGCCATCGGATAGACCCGCGATCACTTTCCGACTTTGGCCCGCGTCACTCCTCAAGCGCAGCAAAAAAAAAAAAGAAGAAAAAAAAGGGCCGCCTGGACGTGTCACTCGCCCCTCGGAAAATCGCCCAACTAAAAAAATGCGAGTGTCATTGATTGATTGGCACATGATTTCCCGAGGATTTCCCGCTCAGCAGCTTGCCATCTCCCCCCCCCCCCCCCCGGCGAAATAATCCCTACGTCACCACCGAACCGTTGACGTCCTTTCGATTACGCTCGTGGGTGATCCTAGTCCCGGTCCCGCGATCCGACACTGGGCGTGCGCATCCCGAACCGTCAGCTCAGCCCGCCCAGCTCACGCCAATTCCTCCCTCCTCCCGACCAGCCCTGTAAACGACCTCGACACCCAACTCGACCTCGAGATTGAGAACATGATACCCGTCTTCCGACCTTCACCCCCCAATCCTCCCTCGAGATGAGACTGGCCTTCGTCCTGGGCCGGTTTTGTCCACGTCCGGGCTTCCGAGCGCCAGCGAACGGCACCCATTTCTACTCCACATTCAGAGGCGCTTTCCGCACCACCCAGACGAGGCGGCTGCCATGGCGGGCCAACCGATACACGAAATACACCCTCCGAGCGGGCGGTGCAGGTGCAGGCGCGCTCGGCACGGCTGCCTTTTTTGAACTGTCAGAAAAGGATAACGGGGGCACCGACCAGACGGGCGAGAAGCGCATGCTCGAGGTCAGCCGAGCCGAGATCAAGAAGAAGGTCGCCGACGATGACAGCGGCATCTCGCGCGCCTGGCACACGCTGAAGATCGCCGTGGACGTCTACATCTGGGAGCCATTGTGCACTGGCGCGCGCTTTCTCCATCTCCTCGTCATCTTCGTCCCCGTCATCGTTGCGGTCCCCGCCATCTGGCTGGGTAAGCGGCGGCCCGATCGCGATAATGAGCGCAGCGGAACGCTCTGGTGGTACGGCTTCCTGGTCCAGTCAATGGAATGGGCTGGGCCGGCCTTCATCAAGGTATGATCTTTGAGAAAGCTCTCGATGCGCCACAAGAAAGCTCACCACGTCGCAGCTCGGTCAATGGGCAGCTTCGCGCTCCGACATCTTCCCCAACGAAATGTGCGAAATCATGTCGAAACTCCACTCCAACGCCCCGGCGCACTCCATGCACGAAACCAAGCGCATCGTCTCCGCTGCCTTTGACGGCCGCCACTTTGACGACATCTTTGAGGAATTTGACGAGAAGCCGTTAGGCGTCGGCGCCATTGCGCAGGTTTACCGGGCCAAGCTGAAGCCCGACCTTGCCGCGCCCAGCGACAACGACATCGTCGATGGACCCCAGCCGCTCCGCCACAAGGTGGCCAAGAACGTCGATGCAGCTCTCAAGAGCACGCCGAAGAGGGTCCCTTCGACCTACGTCGCCGTCAAGGTGCTGCACCCGCGCGTTGAGAGGACCGTCCGGCGAGACCTGCGCATCATGCACTTCTTCGCATCTGCCCTTAACCTCATTCCCACGATCGAGTGGCTCTCCCTCCCCGACGAGGTCGCCCAGTTCGGCGAGATGATGAAGCTCCAGCTTGACCTCCGCATCGAGGCCGCCAACCTCGCCAAGTTCCGTAAAAACTTCAAGGAACGCACCACCGCCTGGTTCCCGTATCCCTACACCGAGTTCACCACCCGCAACGTGCTGGTCGAGGAGTTCGCGCAGGGTATCCCGTTGGCCGACTTTTTGGAGAACGGCGGCGGGGTCTTCCAGCAGGACATCGCCTCGGAGGGCCTCGACGCCTTCCTGCGCATGCTGCTGATCGACAATTTTGTCCACGCAGACCTGCATCCCGGCAACATCATGGTGCGCTTCTACCAATCCCACGAGCCCGACATCAAGTTCCGTAAGAACCACAGCAAAGAGCACTTTGAAGAGCAGGACGACGTTACGGAGCAGGTCCTTGCTAGACTGCGCCCCTACCGCCACCGCAAGAATCCGGCCGCTTGGGTCGCCGAGCTCCAAAAGATCGACAACGAGGGCTTCCGCCCGCAGCTCATCTTCATCGATACGGGCCTCGTGACGGAGCTCAATGAGACGAACCGTACCAACTTCCTCGACCTGTTCCGCGCCGTGGCCGAGTTCGACGGCTACAAGGCTGGCAACCTCATGTGCGAGCGCTGTCGCCAGCCCGACGCCGTGCTGGACAAGGAGGTGTTTGCGCTCAAGATGCAGCACCTCGTCCTCGGCGTCAAGAGCCGCACCCTGGCGCTGGGGAACATCAAGATTGGCGATATCCTGCAGGAAGTGCTGGGCATGGTCCGCGGCCACCATGTCCGGCTCGAGGGCGACTTTGTGAACGTTGTCATCAGCATCTTGCTTCTCGAGGGCATCGGGCGGAGCCTGAACCCCGACATGGATCTGCTCACCAGCTCCCTCCCGATTCTGCGCCAGCTGAGCGCCCAGAGCGGCGCCGAGATGGCGAAGCACGGCGATTTCAGCATGTTGGTGGTGTGGGCGGGCCTGGAGACCAGACGCTTCTTGCAGGCTAGCATCGAAGATGTAAGTGAATGGGCTGCTCCCCGGGGGCCGCACATCGTAACCCAGCTAACCGCCTCCAGGTTGAACGTTGCGTCAAGTACGACCTCCTCGCACCGAATGTGTAATTTAAACTGTACAGTATGGGTAAATGATTGCATGGGTTGGCGCTCTAGACAGACGCGGGGTAGATATACAACTCATAGAGCAGAGGCCTCGAATACACCCCGATTTAATCATGTCATGAAGACTCATTGATTCAATTTGTTGTCTGTCTGGTGCCCAAGCTAGTGCGCGTATGGACGAGCCATGGAAGCTACAATACCAGGAGCTACCGCGTCCGTCGATCGTGCCCGATGAAGCTATCACTAGTGTCCTCAATCCCGACCGTCCTCATATCCCTCAATTTCCATGAGACCCCCTGAGGAACGACCTTGGTCTTGCGCTCGGCTGTTTGCAAATGGTCCGAGCTTCCCGTCTGGCTCGCTGCAATACCCAACCAAGCCATGCGAGTCTTCCGTCCCCTCCAAAGTGACTAGGTGAGTCAACGTATGGTGGTTCAAATGAGAAACTCTCTTAATAGGATGAGTTGAACAACCAAGGCTGTCGTCGATACTAACTTCCCTTTCAAAGGAAGAAAGAAAAAGGAGAGGAAAGAAAACTATGAAATAAAATTGAAGAAGAAGAAAAAAGGAAAAAGAAATTCATCTGGAGTGTATATTGACAACAAAACGTCCTAGAAAGCTTTCAAAAACATGCTCAGAGTAAAGAATGTGAGATACTACCCAGCGATCTGGGGTTTATCCTCGTTACTTCGGATTGGCAGAGTTGTTGCGTACCATACCTCATCGAATCTTCGAGGCGATAACATGTGTGCAGATGTCGGGCCACGTGAAAGGATAGCCCAAGCAGAAGTTGTTTATGCAGAGTGTTGGAACATGTGCTTCCCTGTACATGGCACTCGAGGCGGAGTTGGCTGGTGTGCAAGGCTTCATGAAATGTGGGCAAGCTCACCTAGTACCCAAGTAGTGCCAGATCTTGACGGTCTCTCTGTCCACGACACTGAAGCTGTATCGGTGGTCGCCCGCGGCAATAGGGCCGTTGCAGGCATATATCCCTCCTGGGTTGTCATTCTTCTGGTAGAGCTTGAAATCCGCGCAGAACAGGTCGATCCTTGCGTCAACGGTCAGAATGAAGCGGATTCAATAACTGTCTTCTCTCAAAGAGACGTCAGATTGCATGAAATGGGCATACACTCAACGGTATTAGAGCCAACCTATCTTATATACTTCTAGCTCAGACTCCATTGAGAGCTTGTATTTTCAAGAGTTTATTGCAAGAAAAATATAATAAACCCCACAAATAAGGTCTTGTTTGGATCTTGCCTTCCGAAAGTCGCGGGTTGAATTTTGAATAGTCAAATCACGTACTCAAGGCGATTGAGCAGGGGAGAGCTCGCCAACGAAGTAGACACGATCTCTTCACGCCGGTCTTAATTGCAAGTACTGTTGAAATGTAACCAAAGATGCTAGTTCCAAGGATACGGCTCACTCAATCCACCCAACTTCCAGGCATTGTTTCTCTTCTTCTTTCCAACATGTCCCAGAACTCCAGCGCATATCTTTCGTATTCTTCTACCAACCAAAAACTCCAGTCATTAGGATGAGGTCCAATTTCAAACCCGATGAGATGAACCACATATTGCACTCTTGCATCTATCCAGCACAAATTGTCGATTGTGTCCCACACGTCTTGTGAGACCTTTTGGCGTCGCTCCCACAAGCCATAGCCTAATAAGTCCACTCCAGAAGAGTGTAGAAGCCCGATCCATTGGTGCAACGATTCTCGGAAGACAACGACCACGTCATCTGGGCGGGCGGAGTCGCAGACAGCGTCTGGAATAAGTTCTGATGCCCCGTACAAGACGGAAAGTAGCGGCGTGACTGCTCTCCCCGTGTATGTTTGCCAGGGATGCAGATACTGATGCGGCATGAAGGAGAAGATGACAGCCTCTGGCTGCCATCCACGTGAAAGAAGATTGAGAAGAAAGTCAGACCACGCCACAAATCCATCTCCATTCTTGTGTGAATTCTCGTTTCTCACTGGAAACTTCTGCTCAGCCACGCAGACACCGAAGGCTGCCGCTGCGCAGATTAACAATGAGGCTCCTGCTGCGTTGGATCTTGATAGATCATTTGGGGAAAGATTATCCTCGCCTTGAACAAAATAGCAAAACGTTGACGGGCTGCATGGCGAATGCCTCAGCACCCATCCTGGTGACAAAGAAGTCACGGATACCAATGACCAAGCAACTCGGCAGCGCTCAGTGAATTCCATCAAAAAGTAATCCGGGCATAGTCTTCGTTGGAGCGTTTTTAAATCATCGTCTACCATAGCGCGCAAAGAAAGAATGTTGTGTGGTAAGTCAAATCTCGGACTGAAACATGAGCTGTCCAATCCAAAATCAGCCCACAGATCTATCATTCGGCTGGTTACCATTGGTCTCAGAGCGGATGGGAATGGTAACCATCCTGGTGTGGGATGTTCTGAACTGGGGTAAATCTCCTCGACTTCTAAACCCAGTTTCAGAAGCAACTTGGAAACGTCATAGCTTCCACATTGGCATGCCAACTGGACACTAAGTATTAGTCGAGCGTTTGATCATTGAGCGCTTCCTCCTCTTTAAGCCATTTTTCGAAGACTACTTACATGTAACAAGCTACCGTTGAAGCTACTTTGGTCATAGAGAGACGCTTGGCGCTCATTGAAAAGCCTCAATAGCCCCGAGGCATTATCTTGGCGGATACACTCCATGACCGGCCCATTATTAGGGATTGTATTGTGGACTTTGAAGCTGAATTGCCAGCTTCCCCATGCTCTTTTGCTTTGGACTTCCCACATATTGTTGGTTAGCCAATCTCTCATCCTCAAGGTTGATGTGTAATCGGACCCATCCTCCCGCCTTTCAATAGTAAGCCAGCCCCATAGCGATAAGCGGCGAAGAGTGGCTTGGCGTGAGATACAGGTCGGACTGGTTGGCTTTTGTATTTTTGTTTTCCTTTTAACGAGATTGAGGCTTTCGAGTACACGGATACGTTGGCCTTCTTCGATGCATTCGGAATCCATAACCCTCAAACGTTGGCTTATGATATCGGGTAAGGCTTGCGTGAGTGCGCTGAGATGCCTGTTAGCTGGGGTTAATCCCAAGGTGGCATATTGCCTCAACTCACCCGAGGTAGCATTGATGTGCCATTTGAAGAAGCGAAAATGCTGACTCTAACTTGGCTTCCAGAGCCTTGAGGTAGTCGTCGTCGACGACGACCTTGATTGCCCCTCTGACCCGTTTAGACTTTTTCGGCGAGCGGATTTGATCATTTAAGGTGATGCACAAGCTCTCCAGCTGCGTAGACACACTTCGGCAGAGCTTGAAGGTCTGTTGTGCAAGACTCCTGTCCCAAAAGCCGGCAGGTAAGCTGGGTTCGGCGAACTGTCTGTCCACGTCCTTGAGAAGCGCGTCCAGGATCTCCAACTTGGATAAGAGATCATCGAAGCGCTGAGGAGCGTTCTCAATCTGATCCCACAGTTGTTTGAGCTTCAGGACTGATTTTGCAGCCTGACCTGTGGCCTGCCCCACTGCGATGGCGCTGGCAACTACCCCGAGAACCTCGGCCATGATGTCAAATTAATTTGATTACGCGGATACAAACTTGTGCATGAGACTGAGTGGCTTTGCTGAGATGTCCGTGAACTCTATGTATGAGAGATGGACTAGATGTAACGATGACTGTTCGCAGTCTGGTTTGGAGCCAAGCCGTGAATGTGCGATTCTAATGTGGCTGTCAGCTGACAAACTCCTAGTCAACAGCGGGGGAGGCCAGCCGTACAAACCACTCAGGTTCCAGTCCTGATGTTGTTCTTGCACAGCCAGCGT
This sequence comes from Colletotrichum spaethianum, assembly GCF_022836535.1. Lineage (NCBI taxonomy): Eukaryota > Fungi > Ascomycota > Sordariomycetes > Glomerellales > Glomerellaceae > Colletotrichum > Colletotrichum spaethianum. Next base: position 69,437 of record NW_026054800.1, read on the forward strand.
ACTGCTTTGCACTCAAGGCAGATTGAAGGGCATTTTCCAAAGTCACCCTCTTCCTATTGGCTCGGATAAGGTTCTATGCAGCTTATGCCAAGGTAATGACCTAGAGAGGTGAGATAATGTTTCCTGGATATTCCCACGTATATTGAAGCCGGACAGTCTTGCCAAAGGACAAAGACCTGCAATATGATAGATTGAATTGGATGTGATGCCCGTACGCAAGGGCTAGAGCACATTGCCGGTGCCTACGGCTTTCTAGGAAACGACAGAAAGAAAAGTACTTTGTAGCTCTGAAATCTGATGAGCTTTCAACTTGGAGCTCGTCAGATAGACTACTGGACAGGTTTTTAGCGATCTTCTGATTACTTCAATGTTTTGTTTGTCAATAACAAAAAGATGAGAGCGTCAACTCGACGACCGGCGATGTGTACGGCCCCTGCAGGGGTCCCGCATTCAGTCCCCCGCTGCTGGCCGGCTTGGGGAACTAGTCAATCAGCTCAGCTAGATTTGAGAAAAGGGGGAGGCAGCACGACCCTAAAAACTGACTAGTAGAGGCATTGGGTTGGGAGTTTGAGCTTTCTAGCCCTTTCAGATGTCGTCTTGTTTTGAAGTCAGCTGATCTGCTATTCAAAAATGGATGAAGCCGATGTGCAAAACAACATGTGTCATGTTCAACTGCAACTACCCCTTTTCAACAGCACACTTGTTCTCCCTTCCGAAGCGAATGCGTTTGTGGCACGTCCTAACCACGTTGCTCGTCCCGCCTACTTCCACTATCATGATCAAGTTTTCTGTCTGGATGTAATGTCATGGTGAGCCTGAACTACCCTGGCGGCTTCGTTGGATCGAGCAACACTATGGCTGTGACCCCTGACGGCTTCGCCATCACTTGCACCACCGACTGGGCGTTAGAGATACGTGACGAGTCAAAAGTACGACCACGAGAGTCACCAATGATCGAGCGTAGTCGAGAAGAACCAGCTTTCCAGCAGCACGTCATTTCTGATGAAATGTACCTAATGTTTGGTATTATCTTTGCGCCTCTTGCTCCGAGTCCGAACATCTCCCCGCACCTCCTGAAGAAAAGCTTGCTGCACCGATTCGAGTCGTGGAGTCATGACGGTTGTCAATGAGCGTGGCGCACCGTGCCGGATGACACGGTCTTCAACAAGCATCAGAGCGTTCTGTAGGTGACGACGACGGTGCGTGTCACTGAGGAGCAAGATGCTGTTCGAGACTCTTACCCAAGATCCACGGGATTAGACGGCTTCCACCGAGTTCTACACTCGGCTTACTCTGTACTAACCGAGCGGCAATCATTGAGAAAATGAGCAAGGCAACTCACTTAGACCGTCTCGACTCGTGTCACGGCTACGTCGAAGCAGTCGGCCGAACAATACCGCTACTATGTGCTTCTTGGTATACCAGGATTGATGGTGTTGATGACAGAAGATGATTCGCCATCTCGCCGCGAATTACGAGTTACTTGCCAGGTCAAACGCCGGAACCACTCTCTTTCTGTCAACAAAAAGGCATTGGTAGTAACTTTCGCAGTGCTAGCAGCCTTTTGCTATTGACAATCGAGGTGACGCGCTGTGACGACAATATCGCCAATACCATCCACAGTTTTCTCTTCGCTCGAAATATGGCGGATAAACGGTACAATAAACCCGTGTGCATGGGGTGCCCGCGGCCATCCCGCTCAGACTAAGGGATGGGAGAGAGCTTGAGGCTTATGACATATCATGAGTCTGGCTAGCGACAAGCGGTCCGATGTTAGCGGTTCTCCCTGAGACGTGGCGGCGGATCGTAATCCTGGTTCCCGGGAACGATGCGTTCGTGACCTTTCGGGAATGCATACCACGTTGGGTCTTGGGCTGGTTTGAGAAGCCGACACTATGGCGAAATCAAGGCGTTTTTCCAAACCACATTGCAAGAGCCAAACTGACCGTTGACTAGGTAGTCATGCTAGCGAAATCTACTCAAATAGCATGCCGAAGAAATCACCGTGAATAAGTAACAAGTGGGGAGATGATAATGGATAATCATATTTGTTGGGTGAAACCCCCTTTCTAAAGAGAAACCCAACCGGTAAACCCCCATTACTATTGAGTCGAACCAAGAAGCAACTCCTAAGAGGAGCCGCACTTCCGGCGCTCGGCCGAGTATTAAGACATGACCAGATGAAGACGCAGGTCATTTCTCCGCACACAAGCTCGACCACGCTCTCATTCAGAGCTTTTAGCGCTTGGGGTTTGGCGTTTGGCGTTTGGCGTCTGGCGTTTGACTTTTGGCGTTTGGCGTTTGTCGTTCCGTGGGGTTCGAACGTACCTTGGGCCAATGTTTCAGGGGAGCCAAAAATACCGAGCTGTGCCCGTAAAACACGAGAAAAAACATATGGTCATCGAATCAGCCACCGAAGCTTGTTTGCGAAGGATGCACAGCGCTAAACAAGGCCGACCATTTCTGTGGTATTTCGACCCGCTTTCTTAATCCTGAAAGGGACGCTTGTTTCCTTTCTCCATTGGACTCCATCACAGGCACGGGCTTGGCCGTCTTTCGGAAGAACGGACTCAAAATAAGCTCAATGGCTTGAGATGTGTCTGCATACCCGCAGTCTACACACATAGCCGTTCCTCGCTCATTGCATCATTGATGGCGTGGGAGAATAGGTTTAAAGACTCGAGCACCGTTCTTCGTTGTCATTTCTTTTATCAATTACAAACCATCTAAAGCCGAAGATGCTCACAACCACAATGGATGAATATCGAGACGTGAAGGGAAATATTGCAGTTCAATTTGGCAAAGAAGGTAAGCTTTTTTACCTTCTAGGTTAGTGCAAGCCCCTTAATCTCCTCTCCGTTGACGCCCCTTCACCACACCACCCAGTAGCCGTCAGCCACTAGCTCGCTTTAATCTCAAAGCTTTGATTGGAGGCAAGACGGACCATGATCGTCGTCAATACCCGGCCCAGGCCAGATTCCATTCGGCTCAATGAACCCAAGTAGTAGGAGCAATAGAGGAGAGATGCATCTACAACCATACACTATGTCATAGACACCCGGGACGTGCCCAAGGGCCGATCGATGTGAAGACAGGCTGCCAATCTCCACAGTCTGCTTTACGTTGGCTTCAAAGCGACCGGCAGTCTGCTAGAGAGATGTTCGAGACCGCAGGCTCGAGAACGTTCAACTATCGCTGAGCATATAATGAGCCAGTAGTTTCCGCTTTCTAGCAGTTGGCTACATCGGGACACATCGCTTCATTCTTCTACCTTTATATCCAACTCTGGTCTATTACAGTCGTTTCTGCCTCTCTGGTTTAGAGCCTTTGTCTACACAGCTACCCACAAAACTTCCATTCACTCGCTTCCAAAGCCGCTGGGTAATCAGCATCATGCGCGTCTCTATCCTTACCGCTGCCCTTGTGGCTGCTCCCGTTCTTGCCTACCCCGGCATGAAGAACACTCTCTCCGAGATACAGTCCCGACAAAGCAAATCCAACAACGGTGGTAAATCGACCGAGCTCCTCGGCGACCTCGTCACCCTCGACGACTCGAAGCTTACCTCTGTTGGCAAGAGCGTCAAGCAGCTTTTGACCGGCTCTGGCAGCCCGGAAAGCGACGATTCCTACTCTAGCGGCGGGCCTAAACATAGGTCCATTCGTAAGAGAGACTACGGCTCTGGTGGTGGTGGAGGCGGTGGTGGATATGGTGGTGGTGGAAGCGGCGGCGGCGGTGGCGGCGGCGGCGCGCCCCCATCTGGCAAAGGCGGTCCGCCCTCATCTGGAGGCGGTGCTTCCCCGGCCCCAGGAGGTGGTGCTCCTCCATCTGGCAAAGGCGGTCCGCCCTCATCTGGAGGCGGCGCTCCCCCGGCTCCGGGAGGTGGTACTCCCCCGTCTGGCAAAGGCGGCCCGCCCCAATACGGAGGTAGTCCTCCTCCATCTGGAGGCGGCGGCGCTCCTCCGGCCTCAGGAGGCGGTGTCCCTTCCATCCCCGTTCCGATAAGCGTCTCCACTCCGGGTTCTTCTTTACCCAAGGGTGGCGCATGCCCGCCAAAGGACACCCCTGAATGTGCCGCCGATACCTGCTGTATCTGGAAGTACATTGCCGACGACCTTCAAACTACGTTCAAGGGTGAGTCTGGACGATGCACCGACTTCGCCCGCGCCGCCATCCGCCTCGGCTTCCACGATGCTGGCGGCTGGTCAAAGGCCACCGGACTCCTGGGTGGAGCTGACGGCTCCATCATCCTTGCTCCGGAGGAGATCAAGCGCGATGAGAACAGGGGCCTAGAGGAGATTGTCGAGCAGACCAAGGTCTGGTTCAACAAGTACAAGCAATACGGCATCAGCATGGCCGACTTGATCCAGTTCTCCGCCAACACGGCCACCGTTGTCTGCCCCATGGGACCTCGTGTCCGCACCTTTGTCGGCCGCAAGGATTCTTCTGTCCCCGCGCCCCACGACCTTCTTCCCTCGGTCACCGGCTCCGCCGACTACCTAATTGAGCTTTTCGGCAACAAGACCATCAGCTCGTACGGTCTCATCTCGCTGATTGGCGCCCACACCACCAGCCAGCAGCGCTACGTTGACACAGAGCGTGCCGGTGACCCGCAAGACAGCACACCCGGTGTCTGGGACGTCAAGTTCTACTCTGAGACGCTCGGCAATGCTCCCGCTCGCGTCTTCAAGTTCGCTAGCGACGTCGTCCTCTCCAAGGATTCCCGCACCAGCGCCCAGTTCCAGGCTTTCGCCGGTCCTGGTGGGCAGGCTGCCTGGAACGATGTAAGCACAAACAATTCTAACCGACACAGGAATCATGCATGCTGACTTTGGCGTCCAGGGTTACGCCCGCGAGTACATCCGTCTTTCTCTCCTCGGCGTCAACAACATCAACGACTTGACAGAGTGCACCAAGGCACTGCCCCTCCGCTGGGCTGGCAACAACTTCAGAGCTCCTGACCAGGGCAACGTTGACCAATGGGTCGCCACCAAGGGCAAGGTTCCCCAGATCCCCGACGAGCTGAGAGGTGGTAAGCCCATCGGGCCTCCTCCCCCGCCCGCCGGCCCTGATGCGTCCAAGGGCAACACTCCTGGCGCACCGTCCAAGGCCAACACCCCTGCTGTGCCAACTTACAATACTCCCACTGTGCCTACGAAGGACGACAAGCCGAAGGACAAAAACAACACTCCCTCAGCACCGCCTAAGGGTAACACTCCCTCCGTACCTACTTACAACACCCCCTCTGTGCCTGCGAAGGACGACAAGTCGAAGGACAACAATAACAACAACAACAACACTCCCTCAGCGCCGCCCAAGGGTAGCACCCCCTCCGTGCCTACTTACAACACCCCCTCTGTGCCTGCGAAGGACGACAAGCCGAAGGACAACGCTCCTGCCGCACCTCCCAAGGGCAACACTCCCTCCGTGCCGACCTATAACACCCCCTCTGTGCCTGCGAAGGACGACAAGCCCAAGGATAACACTCCTGCCGCACTGCCAAAGGGCAACAACAACTCTCCTTCGGCGCCGTCCAAGGGCAACTCCCCCGCTGTGCCGAACGGCAACACTCCCTCGAACGGTGGTTCGAAGGGGAGTTCTAACGGCGGCTACGGTTACTGAATGCCGGTCTGTATTCTCTGGTGGACATACTGCTCTTGGGGCTCACATCTGAACTGGTCATTGGGGTAATGCTGGGTATATAACACTGTTGGACATGCCTCGACATAGGATATAAGCACATAAATGTCGATTTCTTAATCGAAACCGTAATTGCGATAGTTTAATGGAATTTTAAATCGTTCAAACAAGGAACAAATATGAAGGCTGAGAACGGTTGATACAAAAATGAGACCGCAAGTTTACCAATATATGCTTCTTTCCCTTTGTCGGCAAATATCCGCCGACACTATAAATCATCTCTGAACTGGAACCCTCAAGACCGCCAAGTTAAGCCATGTTCTGGTGCCACAGGTCCCAAACGCCATCTAACCATGCTCAAATAATACAGGGGCAAACCCATGCTCTCTATGCAGAGGTCTCAACCTTCTGCGTCCCTTCCTCCTTCTTCCCTCCGACCTTCAACCCTTCCACCTCGGCGGTGATCCCCGTAAACGGACACACCCCGCCCCCGCCAGCGCTGTTCGGTCGCGGCAGCCTCGAGGGCGACTTGGGCCCGGCAACGTTCTCCTCGTCCGACTCGTTCTCGAGGATCTTGCGGCCGTGCAAGTAGCCCTCCTCCTCGATTTCAGGCTCCTCGTCGTCCCTGGCGAACTCGGCGCCGTCCCGGACGTGCCACTTGGCCATGAGGTCGTTCTGGATCCAGATGACCTTGCCGAGGGCCTTGACGAGGGCGATCTTGCGCTGCATGGACAGGCGCGGGTGCGAGAGGATCGCCTCCGTCATGACGTCCTGGATGAAGGAGAGGCAGGCGCCGAGGTGGATGTACTCGACGTGAAGGGGGTGTTTGCGGCCGAGGCCGACGTGCATCATTCTGTGCCTGGTGTCAGTCGCTTCTCAACCAGCCAGACCGCGGGAAGGGGGGGAGCTACGTACCCAACCTTGTCGAGGTATTCCCAGAACTCCATCTTGCTCGGGTCGGAACAAAGCTTGGCCAGGTACGCCCGGAGGAACATCTTGCGGTGCAGGATCTGGGGCGAGTTGTCGTCGGGGATCTCGTCCATGGGGCCCTCGAAGCTGGTGGAGCGGGTGGTGAAGGCGCGGGCGGTGATGTCGTACTGCAGCAGCTTGTGGTAGACTATGTTGACGACGGCGGGGATCAGGGCCTTGACGTATTTGGCGCCCGAGATGAGTGCCTCGATGTCCTCTGGTTCTCGTTAGTGTGTTTTTCTCAAACGGAAGAAAATTCAGGAGGGACGCACTGCTGCTAAAGTCGAGGAAGCTGTGGAGGTAGCGGATGCGCGCCTCGAGGTCTGTGTACAGCTCCTCGCGGTCGATGTGGTTCATGTGCCTCATGAGCCCCATCGTGACGGTTGTTGCTCTGGCGAATATGGTCGATCTGCAGCTGAGTGTTTTCTTCGGTCAAAGTTGACTAACAGTCGTTATTCTCGTTGTCGTCAATGTAAATTAGACAAGACAACTCGATCAAGATATGATGTGTATTTCAACAACACCGATGGCCGTTCGTCGTTGGTAATGCGTGAAATCCGAATGGCTCTCACCCGTCCATCCCACGCAAAGACGAGAAAAGGGACCCCGCGATATTTGAACAGAGGGCTCCTCGGTCCCTGCGGACAACAGCCGCATGGTTTCCTGCGTCATCATGCGCCGAGTCGCGCTGGATGAGCCGATTTCTGGTGCGTCGTGGTGTCTGCGGTCGACGGGCTGAGAAACCGACTGATGGTGGTCTGATTATGTTGCCTGAGCAAAAGTCGCACCACTCGCGCCGCTCCACTGGTACGCAAGCCCCTTGACCTGGCGGCGGGACCCACCGCAGGAGGGTTATGTGGGGATCATGTCGGAGCCGGGGCCTGGCCGCCGGGTGCCGGTCGTTGGCGCCCCCCTCCCCGGATGTGACCGTAAATGCCCGAGTGCAAGGATGGTTTCCGACGTGTCGACTGGTTCCAGGTTTCCGCACCTTTTGCTCATGTTGGCTGCGCTGTAAATTGTCTGGGGAGATTGGCAAGGATAACGACAATGGCATGCCGCTTCTCAAGCGTCTGATTCCTAATACATCATCGCATCATGCATGGTTGCTCATGCACAGAAATTCTTTGACATTCTGATGGAGAAGCAATCCCATTTCCAAACACGAAATGAGTGATGCTTGGTATATGGCGCAACCATGTTCCTTTCTATGCGCCAAACAACCAAATCCATCCAGAGCTAGGTTGACAAAACACAGTAGTTTCTGGCGTGGATCACCCCTACTCCCTCTTTCCACTCGCCGCCAACGATGCCTTCGTAGCATCATCGCTGACATCACCCCTGTCTCTGTCTTCGCCTTGGTCATCCTCCTCCGAATGCTGCCTCGTAGTCTTCCGGTGGATGTCAAAGTCCAGCGTCCTCTGCGCAGCCGCGCGCTCCCTGTCCGAATTAGCCTCGCTGTTAGCCAGGGCCCGCAGCACATGAGGCGGGACGAAGCTCCCGGGGCGCGGAGCGTAACGTCTCTGTGCATCCGCATTCCCCGAGCCGTGCATGCCCTCCGCCGCGCTTGACTGGCCCTTGTGATCCTTGGTCCCTCCCCCCTCTTCCCCCATCTCACTCGCATGCAACTCCATCTGCACCTCGGCAGGCTCCATGTTCTTCTGCGCCATATCTCGCTGGTGTCCAGGTGTGTTGACCGGGACGTTGAGTGGACGATGCCTTTCTGCAGGTGGGGTGAGACAGTGGTCACGGTGGGCGATGGAATAATTCCTGTCTCATTAGGTTTTTGGATGGCGAGTTGGCGATACTGTTTCTTGGTGTTTTGTATTTGCGCAATGATGACGGCAGTGCTATGCTTAAAGTTCCAGCAACGTAATGAGGAGGGGTGTGGGAAGAGAGAATCCGAGAGGGTGAGACGGTTTACACGCGGCCTTAGGTAATCACTGCCGTCCACTCACAGTTGGAGATGAAGTAGGACGTTGTGCTTATCGTCAGCTTCCTACCGTTGCTCATTCACTTCAGGCGGGATCTGAGTAAGACTCTTCAAGCATATCGGAACCACGAGAATGGGTTCAAGTTGGCGGGCATACATGTATGTATGCGCATCGGGTTTTGCGGGAAGTGTCATGGGGCTGGCCGAAGTGGTCGTTCCAAAGGTCATGAGAGTTAACTTTGTAACCCGACCAGCCAGCCCACCAACAAAAGTCCTTCGGCCTCAAACCCGGTGGAGGTAGGTCTCGGAAGGTAGCCTCAGGACTCAATGCCATGGTCCTAAAATATCCCTCTCCGTTCGGCCCTCAAATCTGACGCCAGCATCTCTCCGCCTCTCGTCTCACTCTAGACAAGCTTTGTAGAGGCTCGTCTCTTGACTCAGGCGAGAAACTTCCAGAAGCGGGCTGAGATAACATGCCATTCACTACTTGTGAGGTACGAGTATCTAGTTCTAAGAAACATCCGATCTCTTGGCATCCATGCATCATCCATGGCTTCCAAGCGCACCCAAATCTGGCCCCTTACCACCCACGCCAAGTTCCATTACGCCTTAACAGACACAGTCCCGTCCGTCCCAGGCCTCGGCGCCCCCGTCGCCTTCTCCCCCATGAACCCGCCCGAGACCAACCTTAGCGCCGTATCGAACGGGTCGCCGCCCGCCTTGGTCGCCGCCGGTAGGCCCGCCGCCTCGAACGCCTGCGCAAAGTCCTTCTTGATATCCTCGAATCCTTCGATGCCCACTGACACGCGGATCAGGTCAGGCGTCACGCCGCCCTTGATCTTCTCCTCGTCGGGGAGCTGCTGGTGCGTCGTCACCCACGGGTGGATGATGAGCGTCTTTGCGTCGCCGACGTTGGCGAGGTGCGAGCAGAGCTTGAGATTGTCGACGACGGAGCGGACTTGGTCGATGTTTCCGGCCTAAAGGGGCTGTTAGCGTATATAGTCGCATCGAGGGTTTATACAGTGGGTACTCACGACACCGAATGTCAGCACACCGCCGGCGCCATTTGTGAACACCCTCTTAGTGTACTCGTAGTCCGGGTGTGACTTGAGACCCGGGTAGAGCACCCAGTTGACGCTCGGGTGTGCCTCGAGCCACTCGGCCAGCTTCTGCGTGTTCTCCGAGTGCCGCTCGCCTCTCAGCGCGAGTGTCTCCAAACCCTGGAGCAAGAGCCACGCGTTGAAGGGGCTCAGGCACGGTCCCAGGTCACGCATGCTGTCCATCCGCACCTTGGCCGAGAGCGCCTTGTACCCGTACGTGTCCCAGAACCTCAGACCGTGGTAACCGTCCGCCGGCTCCGTGAAGCCGGGAAACTTGCCCGAGGCGCTCCAGTCAAAGTGACCGCCGTCAACGACGATGCCGCCCATCGACGTGCCGTGGCCGCCGATCCACTTGGTTGCGGAGTGGGTGACAATGTCGGCGCCCTGCTTGATGGGCTGGCAGAGGTATCCGCCCATGCCAAAGGTGTTGTCCACAATGAGCGGGATGCCGTGCTTGTGCGCCACATCGGCGATGGCCTGAATGTCGGGGACGCTATGCTTCGGGTTGCTGATCGTCTCAATGTAGACGCACCGTGTGTTCTCGTCAATGGCCGCGTCAATGTCGGCGGGCTCGTTGCCGACAACCCACTTGACGTCGATCTTGAACTTTTTCATGTACACTCGGAACTGGTTGTAGGTGCCGCCATACAGCCAGCTGGTGCTGACAAAGTTGTGGCCGGGCTCGCAGCACTGCGTCAGGGCCATGAACTGCGCGGCGTGGCCCGAGGACGCTGCAACGGCGCCGACACCGCCCTCGAGCATCGCCATGCGCGACTCGAAGACGCTGTTGGTCGGGTTGCCCATGCGCGTATAAACATATCCGTCCTTGCTCCATGCAAACTTGCTGGCGCCATCTGCGATCGGGGTCAGTGTCAAGCATGGCGTCACGAGCACAAGGAGGACTGACCAGCAGCGTCGGTGAAGTTGTAAGCAGCCGTCTGGTACAGAGGGACAGCACGAGAGCCGTTGACAGGGTCGGGCTCCTGGCCACCATGGACGGCAACCGTGGAGAAGCTCGGCTCCCTAGGTAGCAACCATTGTGTCAGCGCCTGGTAATGCAAAAGCCGATCGGGATCCTCTCACCAGTCCACGTTGCTCAAAGACCCGGAGACAGGCATCTTGAAAGACTAGTATAACAGTTTGAGAGGGGTAATATTCTAATATCGTGATTCAGTTCCTGATCCAATTCCAGATGATCTGCTGACACTGTCGCTCCAGCTTGTGTCATCTTATCATGGCAAACCCAATATCTTAAATGTTCCTCAACGCCATCCAAGACAGCTCCATCACTTCGTTTCAAGTCGTTCGATACCCCTCAGCTCGATGCAGGGATAGTGGCAAGTTGCGGATCGGAGTTGCTCGATATCCGGTCTTTGCTGATAAAAGAGCAAACCCCGCAACCCTCCCCCTTCTTTACGCCCGTCCCCGGGACTCCACTCAGAGCCCGCGTCCAGATCCCATAAGAATCCCGTCGGAATGTCGTAAAGTCCGAGCCGCAGGCGAACTGCAGGCACTGCAGGGGATCCTGCAGGCGTACCGCAGATAGATTGGGGACAAGCTGGAGGTAAATTGCGGATCGGGCCATTTCTAGACCGGAGTGTCAAACATCATGGTGGGTTCGATTACGCTCCGGATTTGGTCTGCAGCAGGACGTCAGCATGCAAGGCATCGAACAATGTGATGCCGAGATTGAGGGGTTACTTACCGCGCATCCCGCCAAGTGCCTCAAACGCCGTGGCATAGTTCTCCAACGTTGCCGATATGGAGGCCAACCCCGTCTGTAGGCGGATCAGAAGGCTTTCCACCATCGGCGTGGCCAATGCGTTCTCCGGGTACATTGCTTTGGTCTTGTGGTTGACCATTAGCAACGCGTAAGCGCACTGCATGGCGCAACAAGCGAACGAGGGCATGGTCCTCGGACACACAATAGTCGAAGTGGGTGCCAGATAACATGGTGCAGGGCACAGCTGGCCAAATGGGTTGGGATACGGAAGGTCGTCAAAAGACTGAGCAATGTTGATCGCCGCCTTCAGACAGATTTTGGCAGACTGGTGACTACTGAAGGGGAAAGCGGCCGGCGAGTTGCCATTGGGCGAATGTTCCGAGTGAGGGGATTTCTTGTCTGGCGGCGTGGTCGATCCGTTTGATGCGGCCACTGGTGGTGATGGCAAACTCATCATGGAGCTGCAGGAGCATGACGGCCAGGACCGCGGTTCCCCGCTGCCGTCGTTGTCAGATTTGGACTTGAGGTCGCAGTGCTTCCCCGAGAAGACCGGCATATCAAAGAACGCGCAGTATCGGTGCAACTTGATTCGCGCACTGATTGTTGTCAGCAATGGTTCCCAGATCCGGAAGGATATTCGTGTACTTGCCTGTTGAGCTTGATGCGAGCCATACACCTCAAAGAGCGGGACAGGACTTCCTCCGTAGGATCGAGTGGCGTTGTCGTTGTCGACTGCAGGATCCAGGAGTCGGCCATCGCGTTGAGGGGCTCAAGGTACTGCTCCATCTCCTTCATCCGCGCGTAAATGCGCGTCATGTCACCCCCAGATTTAACAGTCTTATTGAGCTCAATGACAAACTGGGTTGCCGAAAGGATCGCTTGCTGGGCTTGAATGTACACAGCAAAGGCCTGGGCAAAAGTCAGTCCTGGCCCGAGGGTACTAATCTAGTCGACACCTACCTCGGGGTCTGATTGTATTACGGGGTATTTTGCTGTGTAGCTGGGTGTAAACACGGAGAAGGTTGGCTCCTCGGCCTAAGTCAGTTTGCGCTTCCTGAGATTGGGAGAAGAAAGCATACCGTATTACTGACGATGGACCCCTGACAGACGCAAATGTACTACATACACCGTTAGCCACGCGACCCTTCAGGCGGAGCATGGGAAGAAACACACCGTCATCCACCATACTCTCCGCTTGGCCTCGGAAAACTCGTCATCCTCGGTGCAGGTGTGAAGAGACAATGACATAGCGGACACTAGGGCCTGGCCGGCCCTAGCCTGCATCTTCTTCAGGTTACCCCTCTGCGCGTACTCGTAGACGCTGAGAATGTCCAAGGCGACGATACTCTCGAGCTCTATTGGCACGCCGGGATGGAACTGCTGCCTGGTGAAGTCGTCGGGGGATTCGTTTAGTGCCTTTGGCGGCTCGATCGAAGAGTCCGGGATTTCCGACTCGATTTCGATACTCTCGACGGCACATTGGGCCAGGTACTGGGCATATCTTCGTCGGAAGACAACGGACTCCTTGTTGAGATGGTTGGTATCATTGGCGCACGGAATTAGTGCAAGAATTGCAGAGATGGCCAAGCTGAGTGGTGTCGATGGCTGATACTCGTCGGCAAAGCCGTCCGTGTCGTTCTGAAAGTGTGGCACGGCCTGGTCCATTGGCAAGCCGGCGGGCGGCGGCAGGATCGGGAAGAAAGGGTGGATGAAGATGTAGTAGGCATCGAGGCTATTCGACCATGAGCACTTGGTGGCCCAGACGTCGTGGGGCGACGATACTTACATGGCTTGGTCGCTCTTGTAGGTTCTCGCAACGGGGATTTGAGGCGCCGGAAAGTTGAACGAATGCTCCGAGGCACTCTCGCCGCTGGTGCTCCCGGGCACGCCCGACATGAAGAGGGTGTCAAAGATGAAGTCGCTATCCTGAAAGAAGTCTTGCAGCTGCTTCAATCCCGCGCCGGGATCAATGTAGTTTTGGACAGAGATGGCTGTGGCCTCGGTCAAGAACTGATCCGACTCGGTTCTCAAGCGCAATGACTCACGGTCTTGATGGGCAACTTCGTCAGGAGGCATCTCGCCATTAAAGGCCTGGGCCTGCTGGGCTAGCTCGTCGGCCGGCCGCGGCTTTCTCCTCACGCGAGCGCCGCCTCTTCGGCTAGGCTTGTAGACGCATTCGCGCCCTCTACTTTTGCACTGCACCGCGTCAGCCACGCTTCCATGCCGCAACGGGGTCGGCGTTGTGCCGTGCTGGACAGATGCTTACACTAGCACATGGGGTCGATCCGTCACACCGTGTTCGCGATGCTCGACTATCTACGTGTGAGCTACAGCTCGAGAGCGCGACGCAAGGTGCAGATGTGCCATGGCGGCGAGTTCGGGCACAGAGCACAGGAGAGCCAAACAGTCGACCATCAACAACGACTAGGGAGTAGAGAGACATACCAGGCAAGGCAGGCAATCTTGACGGGAGGCGTCGCAAACTTCTTCTTGGCTGCGGAGGCCGGGATCGGGGGTGCCACGGCTTCCGTCATGGTGCTCATGGCCGAGTGGGCTGACGACGCTATACGCACAAGATGGATTAAGGATGACCGTCTTGGCCAGAGACAGACGGAAAGGCGGCGGGGGACGAGACGAGGTGGCCAGCAATCCTTCCCGGGCGGATCGGGGTCTGGCACACGGAGCGGGTGGCGGCAGCGGAGACCGGTTTAGCTCAGTTCGGCCCAGCTCTTTTACGAGGGCTCTTGGTCGGCGTGGCGAGGCGGCGCCTGGGTTAAATCGAAACAGAGCAGCGAGCACGCAGCCGGTGGTCTCGAGAGGTGGGGGATACGTAATAAAGTCAAAGGAAAGCCGTGGGAGCTGCGGGTGAGCGAGTGAGTGAGTAACGGGAGGTGTGGGCGTGGATGACTAGCAGCTGCCGTAGCTACGCAGCGGCCGAGCCGGAGATTGGGAAAGGTCAGGTCAGGTCAGACCAGACCAGGCCAGGCATGGGCAGGATGATTAGGACGGGTGTGAGAGCGAGAGGTGGAGGGTGCCAGCTGCAAAAAGGGGGGCTTGGCCAATTTCGTCAGCTGGTGTAGATGCAGAAGAGTCGCAGATTTCGGTCGCAATGGTCGTCGTTTGTTTGTCGCGTGTGGTGGGTGCAAGTGCAAGTGCAAGTTGCAGAGGTGGATGCGAGTGCAGGTACAGGTGCAGGCGCAGGCGCGGGCAGGTCCGTCGATGCGCGCGCGCAAATGGTTGGGGGTTGTGTTTTTTTTGGTGCAGAAGCTGTGTTTGCTTGCAATCGGCGACGGAGGGGCAAAATGCGGCGACCGGGAGGGATTTGTAATGGGAAAGGCGACGGCGGACGTGGAGCATTTGGCCGACAGGGAAGGTGGGGGAGAAGAAGAGAGAGGAAGCGAAGATGCGGATCGTTCGATCGTGGCCGGGCCAGAGCGACCAAAACGGGCAGCAGCGACCAGCAGCCAGCAGCTAGCAGCTAATTAGTACCAGCTCGAGGGGAAGTTCTCTTTGGGACTTTTTATTTCTCTTTATTTTTCTTCTTCATTTTCATTATTTTTTTATTTTTTTAGCCTGCCCTGACCTTCACCCGTGTGGTACCTACCTAGCTAGAGAAACGTAAGTATGCAGTGCAGTATAGTGAGTAAGTGCACTTGTGGGGGTGTCTGCGCCCTCCAGGGCTGTTGTCTCTGTCCTTGTGCTCCTCCCTTCTGCTCACTTCGGGAGTTGAAATGGAGAAGCTGCATCCCGGGGGTGGAAAGCATAAGTGGGCTTCGGTATGGATACGGATCTTGGGTAGAGGACAGAGTTGGCCAATCGCATTGTGGCATTGTCGTAATCCCTAGCAGGTCCCAGCTGGGTACGTACCGCCCACTTGGCCCATTGGCAACACCTGTACACAGTGTGGCAGCTGGCTGGACCCATCCTCGAACAGGGGGATATTACTATGCATGTCCGGCACACTTTTGGGAAATGGCACAGTGGACAAGGGGTTAAGGCTCATCCTCATTCTCATTCTCACTCATCCTTATCCTCATCTTCCTCTTAATTACCAGACGGAGTACTCCTCCGCCTCCTTCGGCCTGCTTCGGTTTCGCTTGTTCGGCGGCTTCTGCAACCCTTGCTTCCTCACACACCTGAGGTGACGACGGTTCGGCACCGTCTTTCCCCTGCGCCCCTTGGCACCGTGTCCGTGCCTGCCTGGTGCGGCCCTGCCGTCTCCAACCTGGCCGACCCCGACCCCGAGTTCAACCAAACTCAACTCATCCTTATCATCATGCCATCCAACGCTACGCCTGGACATGCTTGCTCTCTCTCTTTCTAGACCTGACGACTGTGACCTGACTTTGCTGCCACCAATCGACGTCGGACCTCCTCCGGCCTCACCCCAATTGAGTAACACCAACTTACTAGTAGCTACAACCTCGGCCCTGCAGCAGAAGCTAGGCGTCGACTCAAGAACTCGGCACACCATCGGACACGGACAACACACTCCGATATCACGATTCGTTTTTTCTTGCTGCCTCACACGATCAAAGACGGGGGCGCACCAGCCTTTGGCCAGCGTTGGGATCTTACAGCAGCACTTGGTATCTCTATCAACTCGCGTCTGTCATGCAACGAAGCTTCGCTTGCCATACTCTGTAGGTGCTGGACTTGAGATGACATGCCATGATGTTGTTGGAACCCGACCAATTGACGATTCGAGATCCAACTCGTCGCCAGGTTGGTCAACTTTCAACAAAAACAGTCTACTCTGGTCTGTGTAACGCGACACGCCCTAACAAGATGGGACGCAATGGCAGGGCACAGCAACCCCGCCCTACCTAAAGTGCCGTCAAACGTTGTACATCACAACCCCCTTGGACAAACACGTTCGCCTGCACCTTGTCCAAAGCTTCTCGAACTTTGATGCGGCCAACCAGCTCCGTTACCGTTGCCACACCGTGGAGGTATCGGGGCCTGCCTCTCGTTGCAATGCAGACTCACAAACACGCTGCCGCTGAGTCAGGTCCCATAAAACTCAGGGGACTCAGGCTCCATCCTGGCTTCTCCGCACGGCACCCCACTGGCGGTTCGCTCCATTGGCTTCCACCACTCTCATCCCCCCCCCACGCAACGCCGGCGCACCGCCGCCTCTGCCTCAGCGGGTGAATACAACGTTGGTGCCGGGCTTGGTGTTGACTGTCAACGAACTAGACAACCTGTCAGCTTTTGATCGGCGACGATCCAGGCCCCCTTGGCACGTCGCGCATCCTAGTCATGGCCACCACTTACAAGACATCGGGCCGGGAATAACTGCCGACTGGGTCAAAGTCGAGCTGTCCGCGCGATTAGTGTAGGACCAACCAGTGGGGAAATGCAGCTCGTGCGGAACGGCCTACCCTTGACTCCGTGAGGTCTGTCATCCTGAGGTCGGCATAGATGATGGTCTCCTTGTCCCACACCGGCTCGGCAAGAAATGTCCCCAGCGGTCCAACAATGCATGAGCCTCCGTGGTTAACAATGTCATCCGCTTCCCATTGGCCTCCGTCCGGACGCCGGTCAGGGTGTTCGGCCGTGAACGGCGGGTAGTCGGACGGAAAGTCTGACACCTTGCACACCGAGTTGACCGATATAACAAAGCAACGTCCCTCCTTGGCAATGTGCTGCATTGACGCTATCCATGACGGCAAGTCATCCGCGTGCGGCGCGACGTAAATCCTGTAGACGAGTTGGCCAACGTCAGCGGCAGCCAAGCTTCCCGACACATGCGCACGTCGACTCACTCGATGCCCTGTTGGTACAAGGCCATGCGGGCCGCCGGCATGTAATTCTCCCAACTGCGTTTTACATCAGCATCGTGCCGCCCTGCGCCCTCACGGAGCGACCAACCAGATGAGGCTTCCGATCTTTCCAACATCCGTCTGCAATACCTGAAGGCCATCGCCGGAGCCTCTTCCCCATACGAGACGTTCGGCCGCCGTCGGAATTAACTTGCACATGTCAGCTTTTAGCGACCAACTCACGTGATTGGCGGCATTACCTTGCGATGCTTGTACACAATCTTTCCCTCGCGGTCGAGAAGCAGCGCAGTACAGTACAGCGTGCCGCCTGCTTTTTCTATGATTCCGACTTGCAAGAGAACGTTGTTTGCCCTGGCTATCTCGCAGAGCTTTTCGAAAGCGGGAGAGGGCACTTCGACAGCCGAATCAAAGTACTTGGCGAACCATTGGCGCCCTGTGATAGGTCAACTCCGCCTTCCACCATGAAATAATCCTGGAAATTACCTCTTGGCTCTCGGGCACCAATTGTCGTATCAAAAGAATATCGCCATGGGTACGCAGACAAGAAAGCTTCCCTGTGATATTTCAGCAACTTCAACAAGAGAGACCTAGTGTTACTGTGTACTTACGGGAACACCACAAGGTCCGCACCAGCCGCTGCAGCTTCCTCTGTTAGCTTACTCAGCTTTTGCAGGCTCTTTTCCAGGTCAAAGGAGACGGGAGCAGCTTGCACAGCCGCAACTTTGACAATGGAACGAGTAGATGCCATTTTGATCATGTGTAAAGCCTGAACTCGGATGGCCAGCAAGCGCATTCTGCAAACAACGGCGGATTTTAAGGTGTTCCCCGCGAGGACATAATTCGAGTCATAGCTACGCCGCCCAAAAGGTCCAACTGCATTCATTGTTCTCATTGGATGGTCTGACAATCCTTCGATATCGCCCAGGCCGGCGTCTGCAAAATGCGGGATGCTCCGGGAACATGATTTACCGATTTCACGCTGTCTGGGGCTTTGGACTTATGGCTCAAATCCCGGCCCCTCTTCAAAGCCCGGTGATAACGGAACTAGAGCGAACAGTCTTTTGACAATCCCGTCATCGAGAGATGATAGGGATATGCTAGATGATTGACCAGACACGTCTTGGACTCTCGACGCAAAATCGCCGAAACGCAAGGTCATGCTGTGATGTTTGGGAGGTGGGGGTAACTTCAGCTTCATAGGCCCATGATGGCTGATGAGACTTCCTTCCGCCATGTCCATCCATTAAAAACGTATTCCGAACAGGTGTTTGGCACCTCTAGATGCTCGGAACAATTCAAAACTGGTCTTGTTCATTAAGAGTGCCAGACCGTCCCCGAAGAATGTGATAGGCAACTTCATCCAGCATTGGAACACGACTTATCATTAACAACTCTGCACGATTCTGTTCTCATCTAGTTTTGGACATCTCTCCCAGCTTGTAGTCGACATTCTAGTACGGCAAGTACTTCCTCCAGATTTCAAAACTCAGTACAACCATAGAATGGCTCTACGTACGCTATTACTCATACCAAATGCGCTGCCACCTTCTGACCTTGCAACAGTGCTTGACTCCAATCCAAACCCAACCAACTTCTACGCACGCCTCATCCGCAACCAACGTTTCGCCGCCATCCAAAGGTTTCAACTAGAGTCTGGGGAGTTGCTCGCGGACTGTCCCGTGGCATACAGGACATGGGGGAAGCTCAATGACAGCGGCGACAATGTCCTGGTCGTATGTCACGCTCTGACTGGGAGTAGCGATGTGAGCGATTGGTGGAGCCCTCTTATTGGACCTGGAAAAGCCTTTGATCCCCGGCATTTCTTCATCTTCTGTGGGAACGTGCTTGGCTCTCCTTATGGAAGTGCATCGCCATTGACCATCAACCCGGACACTGGCCGATCATATGCGAGCCAGTTTCCTCAAACAACCATTAGAGACGATGTCAAGGCTCACAAATTGGTGCTTGATGCCCTCGGCGTCAAGTCAATTGCTGCCGTCGTCGGTGGGTCTATGGGCGGCATGACGACTCTCGAGTGGCCTCTTTGCGCACCTCCTGGATTCGTCCGAAACATCATTCCAATCGCTACTGCTGCTGACCATTCCGCTTGGGGCATTTCCTGGGCCGAAACTCAGCGGCAGTGCATCTACTCCGACCCTAAGTTCGACGACGGATATTACGAGCCGACACCCGAAGGTCAACCATCAGCGGGACTAGCTGCTGCTCGAATGATTGCCATGTTAACGTACCGGTCTTGCACGAGCTTCGACAATCGCTTCGGGAGAAAACCACCCCGGCCTCCATCTAAGCCCCAAGAACCCCTTTTGGACCTCCCTAGAACAGAAGTACTGCCAAGGGGAATGCAGAGCCACGGCGGAAATGAAATTGCACAGCGAAAACAAGATCCCTCCTTTTCCGCTCAAGGATACCTGCACTACCAGGGGGAGAAATTCATCAAGCGCTTCGACGCCAACTGCTACCTGCACATCACCAACAAAATGGACAGCCACGACGTTGCTTACGGCCGGGCGCAGGGTTCAGGCGACGACGGTCTGGCGCAGGTGTTGTCCAGCGTGCCTTCGGGAGCACTGGTCATCAGCGTCGAGACCGACGCACTATTCCTACCAGAGCAACAAGAGCGCCTTGCCGCCCACCTTCCGGGGGCGTCGCTGTCTGTGCTGAAGTCCTCGGATGGGCACGACGGCTTCCTACTCGAGTTCGAGCAGCTCGATGTCTTGATTCAGTTCCACTTGCGCTCCAAACTGCCGGATCTGTACACTGTGACGTACGACTCGAACGAGTCTCCGAACTCCGACACAAACATTGCAGCAGGCGGGAGTCTGACAGGAGAGCTTGAAAGTTACTAAAATTGCCTAGTCAGGCACAAGCATGTTGAATCCCGAAGCACTAGACTCGGATAAACGGAACGCCTAGTAGCTGGCCTTGATCTCGGATAAGTGGGCGGCAGTACCACCTGTCGAGTTTTAGGAGAGGAAGTCTCGAATCTACTCATTTCACTCACCGTAGTAGAAGGCAAGATAAATGATGATTTCTAATTTACGTACATAATTTCCACGGTCAGGTACAATTTAAAGTAATCCTTGGTTTGACCTGTAGCAAGGAAGCTTTGGAAACATTTTGCGCAACCCGATTTTTCCATGCGTGATCTCGCGGTTTACGAAAAGGGCTCGTGGGTCAAATTGGGACACACACATTGGCAACAGTGCGTTGTTTTCTTCCTGTTAGCCGGTCAACTGTCGCCTGCCGCCATGTTCTTTTATTCTGGTCCAGGGATATATCGGGTTTGGACCGTTGTATGTCAAACATATATCCTTACATTTGCCATCTGTCTATGCCCCAACTAGGAAGTGCAGCCGCCCGCACGCTGTTGCTTCGCAGCGGCGTTATAATAAGTTTCGAAATTTGTCTTAGTGTGTCAACTCTACGACACTAGGCATGCCACTGTGACACTGCAGTATGGGTTCGACCTGCGATCTAAAAAGAACCCTTGGCTGATACTCCTGCACGTTTCTTGCTCAAAGAGATGGAATGAACCGAATACGATGGAAGGGATTGGACGTCTGAACTCTCTTTCAGTTTTTTTTCTTCTGGAGGCCATCGGATTGGGCATTGGCATGAGAAACTCCCGAGGCGTTCGGATCGTCGACACAAAGGCACTTCGCCTTTAGTCACCCACGTTGCGCCCACACAAGTCCAACATCCCACAACGACGCCAAAACTCTGGCAGGGAATCTTGCACCACACTTTGGCGCCGAAGCAGGCTTGAAAACGTCATTACAAAACGTAGGGATCCCCTCTCGTTTGGCGCAGTTCCCGAAGGGAGCGAAATCTCGTCGTTCCAAAGAAAGTGGCCTATTTGGTTCAAATCCCGAGCCGGGATTTGGCCAACGATCGTGCAGCATTCACCGACGGCCAAACTCCGCCGTGCCCGAAAAGCATCGCCAATGACAGCGGCCGTCAGGCCCGAGATGGGAACTGGACGCGTAGGAAATACCTACGATTTCTCAATGGCCGTTGACCGAACGAGGGTCCCGCGACGTCGCCGAATTCGACCGCCTCGGACACCACCTACCGTCGAGCTCCCCCTCGCCGCCCGCCATGGTCTACGGTTCGCTCTTCGAAAAACCTGTTGACTGAATCCTCGCCAGCCGGAATCGACGATATATGGAGTCCAATAAACCGAGTCACTGAGCGCCCACCAGAACCGAACGCGAAGGCCCACCGCTGCCGCTTGACTGACTCTGCGCCGTCCGCGCCAACAGGATCACCGCTCCCGTCCGCCGTTCGCCCATTCCCACAGCCCACCATGGAATGTGCCAAGAACAACAGGCCGTGGCTCGTCCAGAAGTATGGTGGTACGAGTCTGGGGAAGCTCCTCGAGTCGATCTGCAGCAAGATCATCCCATCTCACCTGCGAGACTACAACCTCGTTGTTGTGTGCTCGGCTCTCTCGGGTTCCACCAAGGCGAGCGGCACCACAAGTCTCCTGCTCGAGTGCATAGCTCATGCTGAGGCTGGTCTGTCGGCCCAGGCGCAGCTAAACAGGACCATCGACGCCGTACGGGATGGCCATGTGCGGCTTCTCGAGAAGCACCTCGTCAACTCCAACGGGACGAGGAGCGATCTATGCCACGACATCTTCGACACCACCAAGACCGTCATTGTCAAGGAGTGCGAGAGCCTCCGCCGGTTCCTGCTGGCGGCGCAGATCATCGGGGAGCTGTCCCCCAGGGCGCAGGACCGCGTCATCTCACTCGGGGAGAAGCTGGCGTGCAGGGTCGTGGCGGCGTTCCTCAACAGCAAGGACGTCCCCGCCGAGCCGGTGATCCTCGAGGACATCATTGAATCCGTCTTCGGGAGCAGCGTCTTTGACCAGAAGACGGCGCTCGACGGCCTCGGCCCCAGGTTTTACCACCTCGTCGCGGACGAGATCGCTAAGCGGATACGCGGCTGCGGCGACTGTGTCCCCATCGTCACGGGCTTCTTCGGCATCATGCCTGACTCGCTGCTCAAGTCCGTCGGCCGCGGGTACTCGGACCTCTGCGCCGCCATGTGCGCGGTCGGGACCGAGGCGGCGGAGCTGCAGATCTGGAAGGAGGTGGACGGCATCTTCACGGCGGACCCGAGAAAGGTCCCCTCGGCGAGGCTGCTATCGACCGTCACCCCTGAGGAAGCGACGGAGCTGACATACTACGGGAGCGAGGTCATCCATCCCCTGACGATGGACCAGATACGCTGCGCCAACATCCCGCTGAGGCTAAAGAACGTCTTCAATCCGACTGGCGCGGGCACCATCATTTACCCGACGCGGACGCCGTCGCCGCCTCTCACGCCGCCCACGCCGACGGACGAAAAGGTCGACGTGAAGGTGCCGCTCCCCACCATTGACTTCATGCTAGGGAACGGGTACCACGGCGCGCAGCAGGAGCGGCGGCGGCCGACGGCCGTCACCGTCAAGGACGACATCTTACTGGTCAACGTCGTGTGCAACAGGAACACCAAGTCGCAGGGGTTCCTCTCGGGCGTCTTCGACCGGCTCGAGGACGCGGGGATCCAGACGGACCTCGTGACGACGAGCGAGCGGAGCGTGAGCCTCGCGTTTCAGCATTCAGAAGAAGGTTCGTGTCGGCAGCAGCGGTTGCGAGTCGAGTTGGAGAAGTTTGGAAAGGTGAGGCCCGGCCCCCGGAGACCTGGTGCATGCACGATGTAAGAGTACGCTGACGTGCAGCAAGGTCGTCATCACGGAGAACATGTCGATTGTGACCGTCGTCGGGCACAAGATGCGGAACATGGTAGGCATTTCGGCAGAGATCATGGGCGCGCTGGCGTCGGCGAAGATCAACATCTTCATGGTCAGCCAGGGTGCGAGTGAGATTAACGTGTCGTAAGTATACCTCCTCTCTCTTTCCATCTCTCGCGGTTGCGAGTTCGTTACGGGGTAAACATTGACCATCGATGCAAACAGGCTCGTCGTCCGCGCCGAAGACGCGGTCATCGCACTCAACGTTATCCACAGCAAAGTCCTCCGGATCCCGACGCATTGGGAGCAAGAGAACAACTTCATCAAAGGTGCGGAGGCCCGCCGCAGCGACGTTGTCGCCCGAGACCCCCTGTCGAAATGCATGTACCAGCCGCCGCTCACACATACTCCCAGGTCCCTGGCTTTACTGATGCAGCGGAGGCATGGCCTTGCCGCGTACCGTATCGGCGGACCGGGGTTCTTGGATGATGGGGCCTATGGCCATATTGGGAGGTGGGTGAGGAGGAGGAGGCAGGCGTAGCAAGGCTTGGAAGGACGGATGACATTTGGGAGATTGGTGCATGGCATTTATCGGAGTCCAATGGGGAGTCGTAGAATGTTGCCTTTTTTCGTTCCAAGATATCAACGTGGTTGTATCACTATTATAGCACGCAGCATACAGTTGAAGCCACAGACGGCAAAGTCAGCGTTGATGGAAACAAGAGCCCACAGCCCGTCAGTTGCCAGCCTAACTTTAAATCTGTTCCCATCCCGTGGCCTGTCTGGTTCTCAAGAAGGGGGGTCCCGCCTCGGGAGAACCAGAAGTAAAATGTGTTACGCGCGACGGCTGGGGCCTGGTATACGTCAAGATGACAGTTGGTCAATAAACTTTGTAGCCGTTCGACATGGACATAAGCTTGACATAGATTTATGGGGCTGGACTACGGATCAACAAAGTATACATTATTCGTGAATATGAACTTAGAATAAATCGGTGAACAGGATCGTGACATCATTACTTTGATATGAGCTCTAATCTGCCAGGGTGTGGCAGTTTATCTTTCGATCTGATCTACCTTGCTTTATGCAGTTTGGTGACTTCTGGAAACCGCAGGGCCACGGAAGCTGAAGTTATTGCCCAGTTTCATCTACCGAGGCCTTTTCTATTTCCTCCTAGGGTAACCTTAATACCTTGGCTTGAGTATCAGCGGCATGTCAAAAAGAGACATAGCAACCAAGATAGCACGGAATGAGCCAGCCAAGCCCAGCACGACGACGAAGCCGGAGCAACGTGGGGCGTGAAAAGCCTCCTCCTGCGGCGATGGAATGTCCTCACCTCGACTCGATACCTTCTTCGGACTCTTCCCTATCATCTCCCACGCCTTGGCATCTCGCAACTTTTTCGGCGTGTTGGGATCGTAGAGGTCGATGAATGCAGATGCCTCCTTCAGCGCCTTGAGTGATGCCTTGCCCAGAGTTGGATCCCTGCCATCCCTCCGATACGGACGCAACGCCTCGAGTTGGACGGAGTAGCACTGGCGGATGTTGACGTAAGAGTTCTTCTCCAGGGGTGGGCAGTTATCCGGCAGACTGAGTTGGGCGTTGGGCATGGAGGAGTGTGTGGCGGGTTTGATGGGGACATATTCGAGCCAGTGTTGCCAGTCGGGAGTGTGAGATTGAGCTATGCTTCTTGCGCCGAAGGATGTGATCTGCCTTTATGTCAGTCACTGAGTTCGGGGGATGTAGATGGCATTCATCAGGTAAAGCGTTTTCAGCACCATGAATATTCCGACTAGGCCTTCAGGCGATGGGATCCTGGACATGATGACGACCGGGTGGGTGTATGCGCCATCGTCGAGAACAGGATCGATCAGATCAGTGAGGATGTTCTTCTTGCCCGGAAGCCACATAATCTTCCCGGTCAGGCTCTTGCCGTTGGTGCGCTGAAGCGGCAGCTGCAAGCTGGACTCCTTCTTTTTTGCGTCGGCCATCCTTCAAGTCGAATCCTGGACTGAATGCAGTGTGCTAAAGATACAGCAGCTAGCGAGGAGGAACAAGACTGATGGCGCTGTGGAGCCTAGTAATATTGTAAAACAAAAGTGTGGGATTGAAGGTCACTGGTCGAACAATGCGTCGAGTTGGAACTTTCGATGAGGTTTTTGTTGAACAAAACCCTTCATCGAGGAATAGATTTCATTCGCTAATGTGTTGACCATGTCGTTGGTTCGGTTGGTTGACGCCCCGAGCCACAGCCTCGTTGCCAGGCGAAACATTGAGCGGGGATTGGAACTTGGAGGCCAACTTCAGTTAATCAAACATGTGTGCATTAACATGAAACGTTACTTCACTGCCGAGTAATAGAAAGTTGTACGGTTCCGATACCAAATATCTTCAAGTTGCTGTTGGAGTCTTCGTCACAAAGTCAAAGCCCAGACTCATGCTTGGACCGATGGGGTTGAGACGCAGTAAACACCCGATTTTGAGTGAGTGAAAAGAGTCCGTTTATGTTTAAATTCCATACTTGAGCAATTGGAGTTGCTTTCGCTCTGCGCACAACAAAACATGGAAAAGCTACGGTCCTACCGTCAGGAGCAGCCTCTAAGTCTGCAATATAACAACGATTACCCATGTAAACACATGGTGATGATGGCAAAAGCTTTAAATTGACAAAATCCCAAAGAAATTCATCATGATTCTCTACACAATTAAATCTTCTTTTATCTGTCATCCGTGAACTTTTTTTTTAAACCAATCCCATAAAAGCATGAAATGCACAAAACTCCTGTCTCTGTCCAGACCCTCCATGTTTTCGGCTTACCTACTAAGTCGCATGGGATTTCCGGTCTTAATGAATCAACTTTTGTATAAAAAGCGAATTGTTGAAGTAGGGTTCAAGCATTGGGAAGAATAGTTCCGGGATAACCTTTTGAGACCCCGAGCCCCATTGGCGAGAACAAAGCCGAGACACGTGGAAGCTTGCGGCCCTGCCCTAAAGAACTCATCAACCTGTCCGTGTATGCCCCAGGATGCTTTCGATCAAGTTGTCCACGATCCTGAGTGTCTCTCGCATCATATCGATCTGCTCTTGCTGGGTTGCTCTGAAGTCGCTCACTGAGCCGATTCGACCGCTTTCAAAGGCTCGGTTGGCCCTGGCTGCGTAAATGGATTCCAGTAGTGTCTCTTTGATGTGTGAACAACACAGGTCTTCGCAGACTTGTACTTTGTTACTTTTTGTATCAATTTTGTAGTAATGGCCCATTTAACGAACAGGGAGGTGACTTACAAGGCGATAAGAGGTTAAGTTCAATGTCTGAGAAAAGAATAACCCAGATCCTCTTGAAACGTTCTAGGTTCTTCTCCTTTGATTCGTTCGAATTCTTTTTGTATTTCTTTTTCAGGTGCTCTGGTTCGCTGTCAATGCTTTCATTGATGCGTCTCCATTGGGCTTCAGTCATAGACAATTCAGGCTGGCGTTGTGTTTGTCCACGATGGACCCTTTCCAAATGCCGTCTAAAGAAATCCAAAGATTAGCAGAGGCTTGTGGAATCCTAAAAATACAATCGTTTACTCACATTAGATCGGTGAATTCCTTGAAAGAGGTCCGGGGAACACAGCTTCTGGGTGGATCCAAGCATGTGAGACAGTACGGGCAAAGCCAGTGCTTCACTCCTGTCTGTTTGACGCGTGCCCTTTTTGGCTTGATGTTGGTTTGGTTGTCTTTATCGTCGCCTCCTCCATCGCTATTGCTCCCTGTTTGGCCCCTTTTGCGGGTTCTCTTGTCGGGAGGAGATGTCGTCCCTGATGATCTGCTGGATGAACCAGTTGAAGTTGCGAAACTAGATCCAGTTTTGATGCTCTCAGATGAGTCACCGTCAACTAGACCAACGCAATTGTCCCCAAGAGTATCTTCTTCGTTCTCATCGTTGTAGTTCTCGTCTTTGACAGACAAGACGCCATGTTGAACCCCGACGCATGGGCAGCCGTGCCGAAGGACTTGTTGGTTATCCGCGGGAAGGCTTTTTAAGGCGTTGATTACGTCTCCAGCGTAATCTGGCTGTTGCTTGAGTACCGCACGAATTGAAGCATATAAAAGGGCTGTGCGATCGATGCTTCGTGGCCTAGTATTCCTAGTCCCCAATGGCGATTGTGGAGGCTGAACATCGGGAGCCACCAAAGCCTGTTCTGCGGTTTCCTTAGGTCTCTGTGTTCTAGAAGCCAGGAAGGGAAGACATGAGTACTTGGACCAGAAAACCGATAGAGGTGATTTCAGGGACTTACCGCGAAGCTGTTTCGCTATACGGACGATGCGGCAATGATTCTTGGAGTAGAGGTCCGTAACCCTTATTGAAAGCACCGATCTGCCTTGCTGCGAAAGCCTCCTGCCTTGCTCTAGTGTATTCGAAGCTCGTCGTTTTCGCGCGCAAATCGACGGGTATATCGTCAGTGTCAGCTGTCCAACAATGTATTCGCTCGGCTCTTTCCATTTCACCGGCCACTGGGTCCTAACGCAAAGGCGAGTCATCAGCGACTTACTTCAGAACATCTGATTCCGCACAAAGTGGAAAACTTACCCGTTCGGAACCGTACCCAGAATCCCCACCATCAGATCCATTCAAAACTCGCAAAGAAGCCATGATGCAAATCGTCGGCGCACCGTGATCAAGGCTGTCGCCGCTCCACTTACTGCCGCCTCTGCGGGACTGGGCGGCGGAAAATATGGAGGAAACGATCCATCATCTAGCCGGTGGAAACTCATCACACAAATATTTATGTGCATGGCCCGGGTGTCTGGTATAGGACACCACGCGGCCGTCTTCTACGCCGTTGCGGTGATGTTTTTGAACATCGTGCCTGATTGGGTCCTGTTTATCCACTTGTCATTTGTCAGTTGGGCAGACCGCGCAACCAGTCTCCCGCTAGCTCTTCCAGCCAGCCGCCCTGACACCCCATGAGCCAAGATGCTAACGCGCCACGTCAACACGTAGTAAAGAGAAGACATCTTTCAAGGGGTTTTTTGTTTGTTTCAGAATGACTTATCCCCAAGTGCGGGTCAATGACCAATGCGCGAAGGTCGTGGATGAAGTTGGACCGTCTCTGCGCCGGCGCGCAGAGCAGGGGAAAACCGACTAGGTACTGGTGCAAGCCGAGGAGCCAAGGAGAGAGAATAACGTCATCAAATTCGAGCGGGGTTTCTGTACACTGTAAGACGACCGCCTATCGCAGGGACTTATCTCACAGCCAACAGATGCACTCAGTGGCTGGTCTCTTATCCTGACCTTGTGTACCCTAACGTTGAGAATGATTGGTAAGACAATCGCTGTGCCTGGGGCTCCCGACCACCCTTGCATGATCACGCGCTTGCATTCAAATCTCCGCAGATGCTTAGTTTCAAGCTTTCTCCTCAAGAACCGTCGCTGCTCCAGCTTGCGCCACCTTCCCTATCCATGGAATCAACTTGAGGATCTTCACTGGCAAGCTTCTGCCTACAGGCGGCATCATTGTTCTCCCGATGGCATGGCCAGTGTGGTGATAACGGGGCAGTCGACGATGAGCAGGGTGCATTCTCTGATCCCCCGGTATCCCAATCGGCTGCGGAGAGGAGTATGTCCGCAGATACCGACACTGTCACTAAGCATGTAGAAAGTGCTGTTCGATGGATGATTCAAAGGGCCTCCCCGTCATCCAAAATACTCAACTCGACTGTTTAGTGTCAGAAATTGAACTTTGGGCTGTCTTCTGCATAGGTACATCATTTGAATATAGTCATCAGAAAAACGATAAGACTAGAAGGTGTTACAGGCTGCAGTTCGTCGAGTGCACCATGGGCTGTGCCACAAACCGAGTAAGATAAACAACGCTGCAGGGTGGTTTTGCCGCTACTCGCTGGATGCCGCGACATCGCCCAATCACCAGCCGCATGGGAAGCACTGCTTCATTTAGTGATTGATACCGCAACGGGAGCAGCCGCGATGTTTACATGTTTCAATCAGTGACACAGTCTCTCTTCATATTATCCTGCCGGTAGAATATTCAAAGTGCCTCTACAGGTTGAGAAGAGGCATCATGTACTTTGGATGAACAATGGATCCCTCCTCGACAATCTATTACTCAAAATCCATAGCATTTTGTCGCTGATCGTTAAAGATCAATCCCTAGTGTAGTGAAATCAATGATGCTGTTGTTGTCCTCAGCATTCAGCAGTCAAGATGGTGCAGTGAAAAGCTTCTACCTCGATCCAAGTATCTGTCTACTGCGCCGAATAGCGGCCTGCTGGGTTTTCTCTGAGGGTTTCGAACAGATGTGCGCCTTTTGCATAGACTTGATTTGCGATAAGCGCAAGCCCAGTTGCATTGTTGTATTACAGTAAAGGGGGGTGGTTTAGTGTTAGTTGCCTACGAAGGCTGGACAGACTTTCTAATCTCAACGAACCTCAAAACTTACAAACCTGCCTCCAATTTGGTTGAGAACGTTGAAGTCGAACTCATAGCACATCGGTATATCAATGAGGAAATTGTATCTGTTTCTGCAGCCATAGTCAATGGAGCACTGTCGATTATACGATCTAATGCCTGCAGTTTTACTTCATCTCTAAGGCAGCGCACCGGAGCACGCAAGCCTTGTACCCGACAAAGAGTGCTCATTCTGGGGCATGATGTGCTACGAGATTACTACGGCATATGCTCCGATGAAAGCATCGCTTCGCTGTCTCGTCAATGGTGCCCTTTCCTGTGGCCTCAATGCACCGTGATGGTCAAGCCCTGTGCTCCGATGTATGTCGGCATCGGTTAGTCTCTGGGACGATACGATGACGTATTTAAGTTTTACAGAAAGTTCGAAAATAGGAACTACTGGTAGACGATCTCTTTGATGCTTTTGGAAGATACCCAATACGTCCTGTATTATCCAAACGGAGTGAGGGACAGAGACATCCTGCGCTGATCAAAACGTGAGTCACTTGGTCTTGAACGTCACAGTGCACTTCAGAATGGAACGCGGGTTATGTTGCGCTGAGAACATGGCAACGGCAAACATTGAGAAATTCGCTCAGACAGTCCTTGCCCGGATCAAACCAAGTTACTTGCCTCACAATCCTGTACATACAAGATGTTCCATAGTTGGATGACTCGCCTTAATCTATGGCCATACACCCACCGATATGTATCTAAAGCCAAAGAGCTGTCACTCACTAACTACATCTTCCTACCGTTTCTCCCATGGCTTGAGGCCGGACCAACGAGTTTCGCAACCATATCTCGGCAGTTGTTGGTTAAGACATTGCACCGAGAGCCCAACCGATTCACTGACGGGAAGGTATGTTAGCGGTTGTGGACGTGTGTATCATTTATACAAGGATCTGTCAACTGACCTTCCGTTAGAAATAGAATCGTCATCCCAATCGGTCATGCCCTCAAGTACATATGTGTTGTTCATTTCAACGCATTTGTAGTATGCTGCTGCATCAAACGTTTTGATGCGCACGGTTCGACGAACTTGTTGGTCTCACCCAATGCAGACATAGATCTCCCAGTCAAACATAACCCCAGGAAAATTCTGGTTTATTCCTCCATGATTTCGGTCGTTTCTGACGAGAATGCAATCGTGAAAGCTGTAGGAGGCCGAAGGCTTCGTTCCGCAACTAACGGTATAAATGAGCCTGTTAAGGGTTTCGACATATCCTTCTGGAGCCCACGGAATCGACGAGACTATTAGTTAGCAACCATCGAAGGCGCAGACTTTTATTTTCGGTATACAGGCGGAGAGTTTGGAGTGGATCAAAGTCCAAGCTGGCAAATACTTGGTAGTACGAAGGTGGATGGGATTTGTCGTCGGGCTCATTTATTATAATATGCTAGTCGTCAAAGAATCCCATAATCTTGTTAGTGAGGCTGAATTTAGGGTCAAAATTCACTTCATAGTACGATAAGTATGCCTTGCCACTGGTGACATAAGGCAGGCTGCAACCACAAGCTAGCAAGATGACCAGGAAAGCTGCAGCCCAGGGTTAGACAAGTGATCCCATGACCAGGTGACTTACTTCGGGCGCTGATCCGCACATCAATGTTGATGATGTCGCAAGTGCTTTCACTGTCCTAGTTGGCCAGGTGTAGGTCTCCATTGTGCATGCCATGGGGCACCTCCCAGAATGCTTTTGGTGCCGTCAGATCTCTGGAATCCTTTAGGCATATCATCCGAGAGCTTATTGTAAACTTGGTTCATGTAAATCTTTATTTTGCTGCTTTGGAGGACCAGAATGTATCCGTACCGCGACTCGTAATGGCCATACATTTTGCAGAAAATGTTGTCGTCGACGAGGATCTTGGTTTCTAGATCATCGGAAGCAGGCCAGCTTCACCTTGGCGGGTTCGGCTATTCCTTACCAATCAGATGTGCAGCCTCTATCATTCATCACTCACTCTTACCCTGACTCTATCCCACCTCCCAGCCGGGCACTAGCAATTGGTGCAGAATTATTTAGCAGGTAAGGAAAGGAGGGCATGCACCGGGTGATGGGGAAAAGTACTTATTTCGGAATATTACCCTGAATTCGCAGGCTCCTACCATTGTCTGCTGAGATGCTCTAATCATCATCGATCTGGCCATATTGACTTGTTTGAAGTCTCGCAGCGATCATTTAGTAGCTCAGGCAAAGTCCTCCCCACTGTTGAGCTGGGATCATTTCTTCTAATTCGTAATCAAACGCGCTATCCCTTTCCATGCCTCAGCTTGGGCAACCTCATGCGAGCCCATCAACTTGCTTCTCAATGAATCAGATCTACAAAGACAATATGATCTTGCAGTTAGATGGCGAGAAAATACGACATCGCAACTAAACACGAGTCTGGTGACTTTATGTCGCAGACTCCCATCCTCTATGAATGCTCATCATTGTCCCTAGAGAGTTAGAAGAAATACCCCCCTAGTGAGATGCGTGGCTAACTAGCATCCTTCGACTTAGGGTTCCGTTGTATCGGGGAGCATCTCTAGTTCTCTTAGCTGGTCACATTTTGAGAACAGTGCCACGGCGTCTTGCATTATTCTTACCAAGCCAGGGTGGTACATAACCTTACTACTCTCTATTTCGATCATCGCATCAGCCGCACAACAGCTCGTCGCGCTTCATCGTCTGGGCACCTACCTAGATGGCCCAGAGTTCATATTGAAATTACTTGCGGATGACTACCATACCCTCCAGTCTTCGGCGGCTGGAGAGCCGCCAGGGGCTGTAACTAGTTATCGCCTCTGCAACTGGCGGGCGTATTTATGGCAAATCCCTGTCATGTTGCTCAACGCAAGTCTTTAACTTTTTGTAGGGGGGCTATCCATCATAGCATATTGGGATGTGAGTCAAATGTTGGGCTTTGCTGGCAGTAGAGTCGTCGTAGTGGGTCATCTTACACCGGGGCATAACTGGGACGATACTCTGACTTATACATAGATTGGTCTGGCGGTTACATATTCTGTATTTTTGCTCTACGCTTCTACCAATTACGTCATCAGTGCTTTGGGTCTTTACAGCTGGATGGAGGCGGCCAAGAGCCGCCAACTATACTAACACAGAGATGAGACGACCTTCTCTTACTCATACAGGCGGGTAAGAGAATCAATAGTTGCCCCGGCCGCCTTGAAGGCTGCCTATAACACAGGAAATTGCTTGCTTGACACCTAAACCATTGCTTCTTAATAGGCACACAGTAATACTTATCTTGGAACCTTCGAGAAGCCCAGAACGGTGCGGAGGAGTAGAGCGAGCACATCAAAGTTTCGAGATATGATTGAGGAGAGGATGAAGTAAAAGCCACTAAGATATTTAGTGTAAGTTGTTGTTCTAGCCCCACATAAGCGGTCTAGCACAGTTCACCCTGTACAGAAAAAGCCACAGTACGTATAACCCAACACAGTAGCACCTCTGGACTATGCTAGATCTCAATGTACCAATGCCAGTACGAAATAACCAAAATCGTGGAACGACTGCTGGATCAGACCTCACTTCAACCGTGGCAAGCAGAAGCAACAGCTACAACCCTGACAGTGATGGCTCCATACAACCTACTACCAAGGTCGGAGCCGCTGAGATATATTGACTGAAACTCAAAATAATATGAGGAGTAGAAGATATCTTGTATCATAAAGAAGAAAGGGTAGTGACAGGAAGGTAGCATGGATACTTGTAAGAGGCTGAAGATAGGGATGGATAGTGCTGAGATGAGGGCTCATCACTTCAGACATACATCGCCATCGTTTGGTGCTCTCATTCACGGTCATCAGTTTGTCATTAACGAAGATCAGCTTTTGCAAGCTCTTAGTTAAGTCTAAACTAAGCTTATCAGGTGTTAAATGTTGCCGTTCCATACGTCCGGCGACCCGACCCAGTCCATCTTACCTATCAAATCCGGAACGGTTTCCAGGAGGACTGTGTCATGTACAAATAGCAACCAGAGACCACGACATAAGAGAGTTTTGGCTATTGCCTAAAGCTTTCTTCTTGTCATGATGGATGGTGTTTTATTGGTAAATTGAAGGCAGAAATTCCAAACAAAAGGCATCAAGTTACGATCACGACTTCCCGTGGCCATTGCATCCACTGCTCCCAGTAGTCTCCTAACAATTCATCTACCACCATAACGATGTTTCTACCCCATCCTTTGAAAAACCAAATGTCGTCTAGGGTATGCAGAAGAACTCCAAGGTGAGCAAATATCACCAGAGCTGGCGGTTGTCGCTGACGGAGTCTCAAAAGGAAATCTTCAGGAACAAAATGCAACCACATCAGAGGGCCAGACCAGGTTCTGTTGTAAGGGGCTAATTCTACATCCGAGTCTCCACCTGGTGCCGAAAATTGAGTCATGTAGGCGTGACACTTCCTCAGGAGGTACAGAGACTGGTCGTACAATTCACGATCAGAATGATCGCTCCATATAGTCTGAAGTCTTTTCAGTCGCTCATCTCCAACTATCGGCTCAAGGTCAGGATTCAAGTCCCCCCAGATCCCTAGACCTAGAAGCGGACCCAAACTTCCGAACCGTAAGGAGTCGTATATCGGGCTCAGTACAGCTTCTATACCGCGGATCATTGGTATCCATTCCGCACCCAGGATTCGAGCAATTCGAGTGGAGTGACTTTGGTTGCCATCGAGGCTGTCGTAAAGGTCTCCGTACATGCCGAAAACGTAGACGATGTTAATGGTCGCACTTACGAATAGTGCTTTGCTATTGTCATCTGAAATATTTGCCATGGCCGTCCTGAGCCCTTGCAGCGCTTGGTTGTGGCGGCTGGCTGCCTTTGACAAATGGCGTCTTTTGTCGCCCAGAGCCAGGTGCGCAAGATGCAAAGAGGTCAAGCTGAGGATTCCGTGCATCACAAACGGGTGCTTAAAGGCGATTTGTGGGAAAACTTTCTGCCAGAAGTAGTCGGCGCTTGGAAACTTCACGATGGTTAGACTTGTCGAAACAGTCCAATGGTGGAGTAAAGACATGTCTTCCAGTGTGAAATTTACGGCTTCGCCAGGAGTCTCAAAGATAGTGGACGGCGACGAGTAGTGCAGCACAGCCGAAACAACTGGTTCAACTGCTGACGGGCATGGGCTGACCTCTGCCGTAGGACTGTCTGCGGTTGGACTTGGATAAGAATTGGCAGTCGTAGGGACCGGATAGTGGCATTCGGCACCATGTCGAACGCAGCGTTTACATCTCGGCTTGTCTTCTGGGCACTACAGACAGGGTTAGTGACGTTCGTTGTTCATGGGTTTTTCATCGCAGCAGTTAGGAAAACTTGCTTCTCGCTAGCAACAGATGGATCCCCGGAGCAAGCTGGAACTTCAAGAAAGGAGATAGGACGATCAAGGCACCACAGAGGATAAAACAGTAAAAGAAAAAGTACAGGTCTGAGAAGAAGTAGTCGTCAAATTGGAAAATCGTACCTTGACTCTTCGTCTCCTGCACTCAGAACATCCCGTTCGCGATTTCTTGTGTGGGCGGCGTCTGTACGGGCTCGTTACTTCTGCTACCTCTGTGGGAGATGAGACCATGATGTCGAATAATAGGTTGTTGAGCTAGGGACAAGAATTATGATGATTCGACTCCCCGAGAAAGATGAGAATGAAGAACGAAGTACGACAGCTGGGTGGGTCACTGGGGAGTAGAAGGGTTAGGTGAGTGTACGAGGTGGAGAATAGCTTGAGGCTCCACATCCCGGAACGAGCCTTGGCAGCCCCATACGGTTAGCCTACCCTCAATTGCTATAGAAAGCAGAATACGATAAACGATAAACGATAAACGAGGCATGAACGAACCACCTCCTTTCGTCGGGGGAATTGCCATCTAGTTCTCCACAACAGCATCTATCTGGAATCCCATCCCAGGAAGCTGGTTTCGCGTCAGTTTCCCGACTCTTGGTAGTAAAGGTTGCTCATGCACTGCGCCCTTCCCTAAATAACACGCTCGTCAGGGGCGATTGGGAATGCGTACTATCGTCATCAAACTCTTTTTCACATTCCCTTTTCCGCGTGCCAATTCCGCGATGACTCCTACCGAAGATCAGCATCTTCGACCCGCCCGTGGTGTCAGTAAAGCAAGAAGAAAACATCGAAAGTCGAGAAATGGGTGCCACGAGTGCAAGCGAAGGCATGTCAAGTGTGACGAAACGCGTCCAGTCTGCGTCAATTGCTCAGTATCGGGCAGAAGATGCAGCTATATCGAGGCTCTTCTTGCCTGTACTGAACTGCCCGATCCAGCAACGGACATGGCCTGCATTGATGATTATCCATCAGGTTCACTTAGTTGTAGTGACGGCAGCGAACCAGAAAGCACGACTTCGACGCATAGCTCATTTGGATTGGGAGCCGCTGCACCTAGCCGCAGGTCTCGCGACATGTTATGTTCAGTCAACGGACAATTCTTTACCCTCGAGCATATCGCACTATTCAATCATGCGCAAACCATCATGCTGGCCTGTGATGCCACAGACATTTTTCTGGACACCATTGCTACAATAAGGCTCCAGAATTGTCTTACGACACCGTATCTGATGGACGTTCTTCTTTCTCTTACAAGTTTACATCAAATCGGATTTGATCGAGCCCGTGCAGACCATCACCAATGCGAGGCTATACGACTCCAGAACCGCGGCCTGTTACTTTTCAACGAAACGAAGAAGGACTTATCCGAAGACACAGATATTCTCATGATTCTTTTCTCCTTTTCTGTTGGCCAGTTGGTTCTATGGGACACACTTCGTAAGCACCGCGATGATTTCGAAGTGTTTCTAGATCGTTTCGCTACATATCTCAGTCTGCACCGCGGTGTCGGGGTTCTGACCAACAGACCTCAGAAGACAATCAGGAACTCAGGATTAAGAGAGTTTCTCGACTTCGTAGAGTCTGGGCACATTGAAGAAGGATCTTTTACAAGCACCGAGTGCGATGGTTTAGACAGGATGCTGGATGAATCGGATGCAAGCCTGCCACACGTCCAGGCATGCCGCAACGCAACTACGATTCTCCGACAGGCTTTCCAGCTATACCACCACGCCAGTAGGATGCAGAGAACCGGTTTCTCTGCCCCTATATCGTTTGCTGCCCGAATAAATGATGGATATGTTGACGCTTTAAGGCAACGCCAGCCTCAAGCTCTTATTATTCTCGCTCATTACGCGATTTTACTGTATTGGAGCAGAGACTTCTGGCTCTTTGACGATGCAGGTCAATTTATAATACGCGCCATCACAGCATATGTTGGCGGGGACTTTGCTGATTTGCTGCGCTTACCAAATGATATTCTCAGAAGTCAAGACGACACTGCCAAAAATCACAGCGAACGCTTGTAAATATGGTCGATACTGGGATGCAGAGCTGGATGCAAGTCTTCTACATCAGTCGCGAAATAGATGGCTGCGATAGATTTGTTAACGGGAAAGATACTCTGATGAACCTTATCTCTTGCTCTCTTCCTCCCTGCAATGATTGATATTTTAGTCACTTTTGCGAAAAACTTCGTTTGCACCATTGACAAGGGAGATTTGAGTTTTGAACTATAGAGCAACAATCAAAGAAGTTAAATCAATATGCTAAGGGCCAAGCAGGATGATAAACACTCCTAGCTTACTGCCTAATGACAGGAGCCAAATTTTTTCAAAAAGACGCAAGAACGGAAGCTCGTAACAATGATAAGAGGGGGGGGAGCAGAAAAGCTTCCCACTGCCATTGCGATCTCTAATTAATGAACAAGGTGATCATCTCATGAATGATCTAGCGCCCCTTAGCCAGAAAATTCTAACAACACGTTGATGCAACCATCAACCCGTCAAGCCACAGCAATCGTGCGTAGCTAGCTCCGTTTTAGTTGCCGACGTATTCCGTATTCCACAGAAGGCCAGTGCTTGGAGCATTGAAAATGACCCGCAACGCTTTGTTTTTAAACGAGGAAATACGAGCACTGTCAATAATCCCCTCCCTTCTTCATAAATATTGTCCCCATGTTTCCCCCGACTTGGTTCGGAAGGCCACGGCCTTGATCTTTTGTTCAACACTCACCACTTGAACTTCTACGGGTATTGTGCCAGGCTCATGAGAGTATCACCATGCCTTTCGAAAACTACAAACCTTCTCTCGATGATCCCAACGCCTGGGTACCTTACCGATATTATCCAAGCATTGCGGCCGCCTCAGTATTTATTGCACTTTATGCCATTGCTACAATAGCCCATGGCGGAATGGTTGTAATGCGTCGGACATGGTCGTTTACCCCTTTCGTCATTGGCGGTATATGTGAGCTACCTCTGATACCCTGTCGACTACTTGTGCGCTCTGTGGGCTTATCACTGATACCGAGACACAGTTGAACTAGTAGGCTATATTGCCCGTGTAATCTCGTCGGGAGACATTTGGGCGCTGGGACCGTACATCATTCAGAGTTTACTCCTTCTCGTGGCGCCAGCCCTATTCGCCGCCTCCATCTATATTATCCTCGGCCAAATCATTGCCTTCGTTGATGGAGACCGCTACTCTGTCATTTCCAAAAAATGGTTGACTAAGGTTTTCGTTACCGGAGATGTGTTGTCGTTCTTGCTGCAGATGGCTGGTGAGAAGCCCCCATTGACTGCTATGTACACAAATTGTGTTGCCTTACAGTGCTGACACTAAAACATAGGAGGTGGTATACAGGCCGCTGGTACTCTTGATATGCTTCATCTTGGAGAAAAGATCATTATCGCCGGTCTCTTCGCCCAAATAGTCTTTTTCGGATTTTTTATTGTTGTCGCCGTAACGTTCCAGAGACGCTTTTCTCGACATCAAGGAAGGGGTAGCGGGAAAGCCTGCTCAATCTGGAAAAAGCATATGGAAACACTTTACGCTGGCTCGGGCATCATTATGCTCAGGTCAATATTTCGTGTCGTTGAATATCTGATGGGAAACAACGGTTATCTGCTTCGCCATGAGTATTTTCTATACGTCTTCGACGCCACGCTTATGTTTCTTGTTATGGTCCTATTCCTCTGGAAACACCCAAGCGAACTCATGTCCCTTGAAGCTATAGAACAGTCGCGACATTCCACAAACATCAACCTTGATTACATTGACCCTGAAAGCAGGTCAAAGGAACGCTTCTAACCGTTGCCTTGACTCCCGCTTGTTTAGTAACCAGGACTTGGTGTTTGAGCGTTAGTTACAATTTAGTAGCTAAAGAATAGGCAATTAAGTTAGAACTCGAATTGGCGAATTGATGGTAGATCTGTCTTCGTGAGTTAAGTGTCATAATTACAGATTGTATGGACACTACTGGTCCTGCTGTGTCGATTGCGCTTTGTGCATCTGTGTATGTTGAATTGCCGCATTCACGCGGTGGCTATCTCATTGGCCTATTAACAGGGGCCAGGTGAACTCGATCTTGCCCAGTTACAACAATGGCTTTAAGGTGCCATCATCCACCCGTACGTGCACCTTCGCGCAGGCCATACTATGGCGCTACCATTCAGCTGAAGCCTTACTCGAGTTGCCAAACACACCATAAGCTGTTCATTCAAGTGACATTTTATACCAAAACAACGATATGCCTGGCTTGAATGCACTTATTTTAGTTGTCGTAAACGTTCAAACCCCGCAAGTACTTCCCCTGTATCCACCTGTGACGCCGCGTTGCAACCGACCAACCACTGTCCCTCGCCATGTTTTTCGTTGGCTATTGTCTTGCGCGTCCCGCTGTACACCGCTGACCTCAGACTTTTTGCGATACCGGCGCTAGGGTACGCAAACAATCCAAACATACCTGCACCACTTTTCGCTACGAGACTCACAGCGCCCTTACCAAGACCTTTCGCAGCGCCAATAGCACCTTCTTCCGATGCCCCCTTGACAGGCTGCATCACAAGGTCGCTCATGCCGTCCACGAAGCCCCAGACAAAAGTCTTACCAGCCACCACAGCGCCGCTCTTGGCATCAGTAACGGGCCCATGTGTGCGTACTTCTGTACCAAAATGTTTCGGAACAGTTCTTAGGCCTTCGGTCAAGGCAAGAGGAATATCTACGAGCATCCCCTTGGCAGCACTAGGACCCAAGAGACCGATGCTCTTGGCCGAAGCGCCCGCCATTTTGCCAGCTAGCGAAGGTCGCTTCTCAGTACTACTGTCACTGCTTTTCACAGACGCTGCCGAGCTACGCTCGTCGGCAACTGCAGCAAGACCACGGCTTTGTCGTTCGCGGTCTCGCGCACGCCGCCGTTGCTCGTCCCGGTATTCTTCAATGGGCTTGGTCACCATGCCCGTGATAGACCCGGTCATATCGACCGCAGTGGCCATAACCGCAGACGCTCCTCCGGAAACGGGATCCCAGCGGGTGACATCTATTGTGATGGGATTGCTCTGGTACCTGTCAATGGCATTGAGTCAGTCTATCAAATTTCTGAATTGGATTGAGGAATCGAGGGGTATCACTAACAAGGAGCAATGCTTGGGTTTCATTTTGCTCTGAGACAGTAACATTTCGGTAGCTATTTTTGATAACTTAATGGGCTTTTTGGATTTGGCGTAGGCCCAAGCTGCAGGCTGGCTCGGGATCAGGTCGCACTGCATGCGCTCCAAGGGTAGTTGTCTGTGCCACGAGTCAACTGCGGCTTTAACGCCGTTCTCAGACTCCATCTGGGCGGCTATAGATTGTGCCGCGGATACTGCACGGGGCGAAAGGCAATATCTGATTGCGTCGGCGAGGTTCGCTACGTTCAGGTGTTGTTGACGTATGGGCTTGGGGCCAGCACCCGCGTTTGCGACCATATCGCCCCAGAATGGTTGACTATGATTAACATCAGCTCTTGTGTTCCCTCCGTAGGACACGGCAAGAAGGAGAGCCGCAGCTACAATTCCATAAACAGATCACTCACTCTCCAAAGAATGGGATGATCGTGGTCGGCTTTCCATTCCGCAAGCCACAGGCAGTGGTACCTGCCCCTCCATGGTGTACAACTGCAGCTACATGCTGAAAAAGCCACTCGTGTGGACAGTCTCCGATCCAGTAGATGGCCTCATCTTCCGAGCCAGCCAAATCGGACCAGCCTTTGGAGATGATAGCGCGTATTTTGGTTTCACGAACTGCGCCGACGATGGTTTTAATCATACGGTCCGGATCCTCAAGAACAATGCTGCCAAACCCTATATACACCGGGGTTGGACCATTAGACAGGAATTTGGCTAAGGATTCAGGTGGTGTGTAACTCGGGGCCTCGCGGAAGAAGAATCCGCACACATCTATGGCTGCAGTTAGTGGCTACTCCAAATGATGAGGGAATTGATTAGGAAATTGGTTGATTGGTCTTTGGTGTAGTTAGACTGACCAATGTGACCGGCCCAGTCGGTCGGCTTTGGGACTAAGGCTGGAGACCAGCAATAGGTAAAAGGGATCTTCAATGATTCCGCAAGCTTCGGTCCGTCGAACATTGCGACATCCTCCAGGTGGAGCGTCCTGCGCCACTTGTTTACTACGTCACCCAAGCTAGTAGTCCATATTTATTAGATATTGTCTGATAACGCCTGTGGTTTAGA
Source organism: Colletotrichum spaethianum (assembly GCF_022836535.1). Taxonomy (NCBI): domain Eukaryota; kingdom Fungi; phylum Ascomycota; class Sordariomycetes; order Glomerellales; family Glomerellaceae; genus Colletotrichum; species Colletotrichum spaethianum. Next base: position 110,368 of record NW_026054800.1, read on the forward strand.
CCTGGGTAGAATACATACCCTTGCCAGGTCAGGTAGTCTACAACGCCGTACGAAATATAGTTTGATAGAGCAGGCTCAGGCCCGACGTTTTTGAGATTTGCGAGTGGATGCGGGAAAGCTGTAGTGCTGGTCCACGGCATTGTAAACATCAAGTGGACTGGTATCCCGAGGGCTTGAGCACAGTGAACATGTGCAAAGCTGGGGGGGTTGGCGATGATTGCATCAGCCACAAAGGGCTTATTTGTCTGTGTGTCTGGCCGTATGCAAGAGTTCCAGAATCCTTCAAGCATTTCCTCAATCATTTCGCGCTTTTGTTGGATTTCGCCCGCCTGAATACTCTTCAAGCTTGGAATTAGGCCGGGATTCTTTACCATGTAAGCCATTAATGCCGCTGGATTGCCGCCAATTGGGTAATATTCAAGGCCAGATTCCCGAACAAAAGTATCGAAAAGATCGTGTGTGGCCAATCGGACTCGGTGGCCGCGTCGCTGGAGCTCACTGCCCAACGCAACAAACGGCTGCACATCCCCACGGCTGCCCACCACTTGTATCACTATGTTAAGTCTAAGAGAGAACGACTTTCCGTCTTGACTCAGAACTTCGTTATATATGGGCAGGCCATGATCGGTGTCTGTTGATTCGGATGGTGGGTTTTCGTGAATATTTGTTTTCGGCGAGTACATGAGGGATATAGCGCGTGCCAGCTTAGAATCACAGTCAATGTCCACACGGCCATCACCTAAAACCGTTATCATGGTCAGCTAAGGTTTTCCATCGGAATGTGGTTCGTATCTAACTCAGGACTTTGGCGCTTTCGTCCCACATTTCACTGGGCATCTGGTATGACTCTGCAGGTGGTTGGACCGGGATACTTGTTTTCTCCTCATCTTTCATTGTAGAAAGGCTAAGTTCGCTTGCTGTTCGCCGGTCGTGATTGTAACGTTCCGCCTGGAGGTATGACTGTTCATCCTCGAGCTCGTACCGGATTGTTTTCCTTTTGTTGTCCATGGTAGACAGTGGTGCGAGAGTTCGCTGAGCTGATGTGGTTCGTAATTCGGAGATTGATGTGCAGTGGTAATGCTTGAGTTTGGAACGTGATGTGTCAAACGAAAATCTTCGAGGCAAAAACTAGTGATAGACAGATGGGAAGGCATTAACTTTGTTGATGGAGAGAAATAAAATATATGACATTGTTGTGGCCAAAGCCTCGCCCGTTTCCCCCATCCGATTATTGACGCATTATCTGTCATCCAGTGTCCGAACAGGCAAGCCATGAGACGTGTGTGGCGACGCATGTGAAATAGCCCAGTTTCAACATAGCGTCTCGATATGCCGGCTGCAGTGGTATCCTGCCATTGCAGCTAATGACAGCACTTTCAAACTATCGACTAGCGTTGCGATTCACGTCGTTTTTCGTATCTCGTACGGCCCAACCGAATGACATTACCGATATCCCTGCTGGTTTGATAACTTTTCTCCATTGCGCCTCTCAGCGTGTACCCAACTGTAGTTTTCGCCTTGCCCGAGTCATGTCGCTAATTCAGGGCCTGACAAAACTCGTACCAGCATGTCTCTGGATACACCGATCGCTGGTGTCGTGGATCAAAGCTCTCCACGGTCAAACAGCGGGGCGCATGCGCGAATGAGCGGATCAATTCTTGCGGCACTTACAGGCTCAGCCACTGTGATTACAACAACGTACATCATATCAACACCGTCATGTCAATATTCGTGTCGGACACACAGTATTGTAACTATTGGACGTGGGATTCGATTGAACGCCTTCTATGATTGACTTGGTGGGCTGCTGGGTAGCTTACTAGCTGTATTTGGCTAGCTTGGGGAAAGAAGTGGAATTCATCTTTGCTGAGTGTAAATGTACAGTGCGGTACGTGTTTGAATCGGAGCTGGTTCCGGGCTAGTTTTGGCCCCGCCGCGGTTAGCTTGGGTCCCATATTTCTCTTGTTCCACCTCGTACTGAACTCGTTCTTCGTTCCTCATTCCTCGTTCTTTCAATCCGTGTCTTTGTCATAACCCGTGTCCAGTTCCCATTCATATTCCCAGGGTGGTTGTTTAGTCTGTTGTTGGCCGTTGGCTAGAAACAGCATCTTTCTGTATAGACCCTCCGGAATTACTATTTCTGGCACTCCTATGAACAAAAGTGACCCACAAAGAGGTCAAAGCATGAATAGTATTGATTGCTAACGCAACATCGTCTCTGTGCATAGTAGGCACCTAGGCCTTTGTTTGGGCACATTACGTTAAGAGTACTTAGACCAGATAATATTAGCTCGAAGAAGCTTTCTAATAGACAAAGTCCTCTTGACAGCCGTTTTGGATTTGACAGGTAAGATGAACTGCGTTTGGGTGCCAGGTATTGCACGGCAGCGTCGCGAAGTGGCGCGGCCGCATAGTGAAACAGAACGATGGATGGAGCAAGCAGACAAGACAAATAGCATACAATAAGACAAGGGCATCCATGTTTAACCTTTCTCTAGATACGTTCAAGCTAAATACTGGCTTAGTGCTCTGCGGACACGTGAGAACACAATAATCAGCAGCTGCTGAGCTTTGAGCGCAGTTTTGTAGTTGGAGTAACCCTGAGAACTTATCGTTCCTTCGGTCTTCGAAGTTCCACCAACATCTCCGGAGGTTTCGAGGGTGACACTGCCAGAGAAGTGCGCATGTTTGGTCCTAGCTATCTTGAGCCTTGATGTTTCTTACTGGCTATTGCAATACAAGAAGCAGTCGTCGACAAAGTCCCATAATAATGCCCCAGTTAGGTGCCCGATTTGTCGACGACATGCTGTTCCAGTGCTCGGGGTGCACTATCAGCCATATCAGACTCAAGGAAGTTATCGATGGAAACCGCAAAGTCCATAAATCGAGGTCTGTCGATTCTCACGGAGGAAGGTCGTGAATGAAACTGAATTCTATGGCGAAACTGCCGAGTTGCTCGGTCTGTCTCTTGCTGAAATATTATAACCGGCGCGGTTACTTTCTGTGCGGCGTATCTATGTAGTGTAAACATGGGACATTGAAATAGAGCTCTTATTATCAGTGCAATTAATTTGTAGCACAATGTGTTGCCCTGGTTCGCTCGTGCCAGAATGTCAATTGCATGAGCCCGAGAGTATGTCGTTTTTTTGTTTAGTTGTCTTTCTTTATTAGTTCAGTTACTAATTCAGTTGTAAAGACTTCCTGGTATTGGCCCGTTCTCGCTCCCCGCCCGCCTTCCCTGTTCTCTGTCCCTCGTTCCTCGTTCCTAGTTCCTCGTTCTCGTTCCTCATTTTCTACTCAGCCTCTATTCTGATGTAATTCTAGGGATCGAGCTGACGTGCCGTGTGTCCACGCCTCTTGATGCCGACTCGTACTCGATTATACCACAAAGATATAAAGCCCTCGAGGATGTTGAGATGGTAACTACAAGACACTCACTCTTCAGTAGTAATAACCAGAGAACATGTCATCATTCAAAACTATTAAGGCCATTGGTGCCGCAACGCTCAGCTTCGCGCTTGTCGCCGCTATCGAAGGAGCCAACGCCATCCCCAGCACTGGAACCACTTCGCTCAGGGAGGAGGCAGCTAAGAAGGACATTCTGATCGGGTCCGGTGCAATCAATCCAACCTACCTTGATGATCCTCAGTTCGCGACCGTCCTTGCTGAGCAATTCAACAGTCTCTCTCCCGAGAATGAGTTGAAGTGGTCGTTCATTAACCCAACGGAAGGGTACTACAACTGGGACACGCTTGACCGCCTTGTGACCTTCGCGGAAGACAACGCCATGGTGGTCAAGGGACACGGGCTCATCTCGACTTGCTGTAACCCCGACTACCTGCTCAACATTACCGAGCCTACGGCGTTTCGTGCCGCGATGACGGCTCACTTCGAGGCGATTATGCACCGGTATCACGGCAAGATGGATCGGTGGGACGTTGTCACAGAAGCCCTTGCAACAATGGGCGGCGGCTTGAACGTCACAGATTTCTACAACGTACTCGGTCCTGGCTACATCGAAGATGCATTTCGCATCGCCCGCGCAGCAGACCCGGACGCCAAGCTGTTCATCAACGATAATCTTGTTGAGTCGCTACCCGGCAAGCGTCAGGAACTCTACGATCTAGTTTCCGGACTCGTAGCAAACGGCGTTCCAATTGATGGAGTCGCTCTGCAGATGCACATCACCGAAGTAGCCCCGACACCGGGCGTGATCACGGACATGGCCAAATCATACCAGGCGCTCGGACTGGAAGTTACGATCGCTGAACTGGACGTCCACACACTCAACGCCACACTCCAGGCCGATATCTACGGCGCCGTTATAGATGAGGCTTTAAAGGCAGGAATCAACGACATCAGCTTTTGGGGCTTCACTGATAAGCACGCCTACACCTGGCTACCGGGTGCGAAGCCACTGATGTTCGACGAGAACTACAATCCCAAGAGTGCGTTCTACGCGACTCACACAGCGCTGGAGAACTTCGTTAGCGCTCCTCGGGAACTTTGAGCAGCGTCAAGCCATCAGAGACTGCCATTTACACAGCTCCAGTCTCAGTCCCAGGGAGTTTGGCAACACTTACGTAAAGGAAAGCAAATTATTGAAAGGTATGGCCATTGGTATGGCCTACGTGTAGAATTTCACAGGAGTGCAAAACGGCGCCTGTAAAGCAGTAGTTGTAGCTGGTTTACATCAAAGCTACTTACCGCCTATTGACTGGTCAGTGGGACGGCAACCAAAGTAATTTTCGCAGCCGCATAGATAGATATGTGGCAATTATACTTAAATAGATACACAAACAGGCATATAAAGAATCAATGGTGTCTATAAACCCGTGCGATACTGTTGTCCACTTCTGAGTGCTCGCTTATGTGTTCACCGGCCAACAAGTACGAAATCCGCATGTACATTTTACCCCCTTTGATAGGCTAAGGAAGAACACAAGGGGATCCTCCTAGATAAAGACCTAAAAGGCACGACAAAGATATCGCATCAACTTATGTGCTTTAACAATTTCGATCTAACGGCCAGCCTCAAGGTGGAGTGGGACATGCCCCACCTTGCCTAATGTAGCCGGTGTTGGCCCGTGAATATCTATCTCCCATTGCCTCGCAGTTGCCCCTATTCCAAACAATATAACTAATATGCCAACCGTTTGTATGTGGGGAGAACTCGTGTTTTACGATGAGTTTACATTATTGAGCAATCGGAGTTGTTCTTGCTCTGCGCTCAGCAAAAGAAGAAAAAGCTAAGGTCTTTATCATTACGAGCAACATCCAAGTCTGCAGGATACCAATGATAACCCATGTGACTACACGGCGGTGATAGGGAAAGCTTCAAAGGTGAAAAAAGACCTAAAGAACGCTACCACGATTCTCTAACCAATAAACTCATCTTTTGTCCGACATCCATTAAATTTGTCAAACCTAGAAAGGACCATTATCTTGATATTTAAAGATACAAACTGCTACCAAATGAACGTCCCCCCCGCCAAATCATCCTGTGTATGCCATGTGTCGTTCTCAATGCACTTCCAGCAAAGCTGCCTTGGAAGGATGAAAGTCAATTTTCCCTGCTGGACGGACACTGCTGCAGCTGCAAGTCTCGCCACGAAGTTGTCCTCTGCCCTTACTACACCCGCTGTTCCAGGGCTGTCAATCATCTCTTCCCAGTTGTCAATTGATGCCGCAGGAAACCTGGGCTTATGTCTGATTACGTGGCCTTCGCATTCATTCGGAAAGGCTACTCTCTTCAGGAGGCTACTTTGCAGTGCTGCAAGAATGTCCACATCAGCAACCCACTTCGGGCCTTCATGGACTTGTGCTAGGGTCTCAACGTAAGTCGCCTCGACATCCTGGGCACCATGGTGAACCGCGCCTGGAACGGGGCTTTCGTACTTCGTGAATGAAAGGTGGATAGAGGTATTGCTGAAATGGTCTTTGGAGCCTCCGTCAAAAGGCTCGTGGTTGACTACCTTCCAAGAATCGAATTCAGGCTGCCGCATTTTTGGATTGATGGGTGGTATGAGTAATGAGAGTCCCGGTCTTCCAATGTTGGCAGTAAGCCTCTGAAGTTTGTATGGCTCTGGGTTCTCCCAAGGGTCGCAGAGGATTGATTTTGACGCAAATATAGAGTTTCCGGACGAGATAGCTAGAACATTGTCGAAGGAATCAGGTGACAAGTCCAGTGAGCCAGTCTCGAAGAATGCTACGCAAGATAGCCCATGAGCTCTATCAACCTCATACCCTTCGAAGAAGCGGTGGCGCCTCTTGATCATAACAAAATCATCATCTTCGTCTTCGTCGCACATGGAGTCGGAGGTACTATCTTTTGGGACCCATTTCTGCTTCCCCAGCTCTCGACGTAGCACGCTCAGGGAGACTGTGGCCCCAGGCAAGGAACCGTATATTGTATTCGCAGACGCAAGAGCTTTCATGCATCGGATATAAGCAGGCGATGACTTCTCGAACCAGGAATGAGTCAGATGGTTTTCGAGTTTGGCGACGTCAAAAAGTCTTTCATCCAGGAACCGAATGAGGTGGTTTGGCGAAATGTCCATGTCGATTTGCTTCAGGTCACTGTCCATGGTGAAGAGAGATACCGGCCACCCACGGCCTAGATTCCGAATGCGAATTTGAGTAACAGTTCCACTGTTTGACTTGTGTTCGTACGCCTCGTCATTCGTGAGAGCAAGCGACATCGGCGCCACATCATCCCAAGTTCGTGTTCCAGATGATCGAGTCAAAAATTTGATACCATCGTCAAACGACAGAATACTGTCCGGGTTATATCTTTCGCAGACTTCTCCTAATGAAGCGATCTCTTGCAGTCGTTTCCCGGCCGTGTCAGCTGGTAGATGCAAAGGAACCCAGCGCACATAGTCCTTGGTTTTGGAATTGTTGCGGATTGGTGTTAGGGTCGCAAACTCATACCATTTGTTGGACCCAAAACCTTGACGGTACTTGATGAATAAGTTCTTGTTGCGCAGGTGTTTGTCTGCAGAGACCAAGACCCTCAACGCTTTCAACTGGACGTGCGAGGTGCTTTTCAACATGTTAAGAACGATTTCTGGAGACGTAAGACCAAATAGCCGAGGTGGATGTCCTGTTGCAGGAGATAGGAATGAAGAACCTCGTCGAGTACCCAGTTTGACTAGATTCTGATACTCCTTGATTTGATTGCTTTCCTCCAACATCTCGCAGGCTTTCGCAAGAACACCAATCCAGCCTGAGGCTGCAAGTGTCAAGTTGTATGCAGGAAGCGCTTCTTGAATAGTCATCGTTGGATTGGATTTGAACTCGCCGGATATGCGTGAAACGAAGCGACCCAAAGCAATGATCAGGTTCGTGACCGATGGGATCTCCAGGCCGTGTTGAGTCCATGCACACCATTTCTGAAGAAAGCATCCCAGGGCAACAAGCGTGAACTCATTGAAGGTAACACGAGACGCATCTTCAGCTGCGGAGCGCTGGCAGATGATGGGATCTCCATAGAATCGAAGATGCGCCAAGGAGAGCGACCAGTATACTCCTTTGCTTTGAGACTGGTCTGCGTCCTCAAGACCAATAGTCAAGCATCCTCCTTTTGTGATCAGATTATCATGCTGTTTTATGGTCTTGTTCCTGTCGCCGAACACAATCATATCCGGGTAGATATGCCAGGCCGATAGCGCGAGGAGTATTGCACCATTATCAACTCTCTGTGCAATGCCCTGTAAAAGGTGCTCGACCGTCTGCATGCCAGTCTTCCAAGCATCAATAACGCCCGAGAACACGTCCAACTTGTTGTTTACTGAAATGGAGAGGTTTTCGGTGATAAGACGTAGCTGCGTGTGCTGGCGCAACATCGCGTTGTCAGCAACGGTAAGCCAAGCTCGAGCGCCGGCATCCCAGTTTGCAAGCTCAGATCTCGAGATTTCAAGACGTGACGCCTGAATCAGGGGGAAATGGGACGGCTCGTTTGTGTCGTATTCAGCCGTAATTTGCGCTTTGCGACGTTGCACAATCTCCGCCCATATCGACGTAGCTTCGGCTGGCGTCCATAAGCGCGCCAACATGCAAGCAAGCAAATGCACCGCCAATGCACCTTTGCCGGATGTTGCAGCAGCCCAGATGGTCGTCGAGTCAGCACCAACGTGTTCTTTGAAGAGGCCGTCCTTTTGTGAGCCTCGGGGGTTGAACGCCGTCGACGACGATATTTCCGAGACACGTTGCCCATAGGCCTTAACCAAAAGTTCAGGCGATGTTATCATAGACCCAATAAGCGTGTCAAGCTTTCGAGCGGTGCGGTGTGCCGGGCCTTCTTCTGCATTTTGCTTTCTCGATGATGATATGTGCTTGCCGACCGCCTTGTACTCCTGCGGTGCTTCTACCTTGAACAGGGAAAAGTCGAGATTCAAGCTTGCTAATGCCACCTGAAACTCGTTCGTTTGTGATGCTGCTGCCGCTGTGAACTTTGAAATGTCCATTGACAACGTTTTTTGGGCCTTGGCAGCTAGGAACCACAGTCAACACGCTTTGAGTATTCGATGTGGAAAAAAGGCGGGTAGAGAGTAGGTGGTGGGGGTTTATCCTTCTGCTTTGCTTGGCTACACAACACCAGAGCACTCCATGACGTGGCAATCTCATATGCAGGTTGCCTTATGGTTCGCCTTGCCGATCAACTCGCCCAGCCTGCTTATCTATACACTCTACATATGCAATAATAACGCCACTGAATGGCGATTGTGCTCAAGGACAAATTTATCTCAAAAAGTGTCCGCGACGCGCAACTCTTCCCATTAATGCCGCCGTGTCTCTCCAGGGCTGAACAGGCGCAGACAGCCACTAACAAGAAGTCGCTAGGCTTTAGGGCGGAATCATCCCCAATGTGAGTACCGAACAGCCCGGCCTTTGGGAGACATTATCTCCTCACCGAATCTGTTCTGGATCTCTCTGATTGGCACTCCCGCAATGGCAGCGGAGGGCTTACTACGGTCAATCATGGGGAACACAAAAGCCCTCAGCCCCACAACCGGCATGTCCATCGTCCTTGAGACGTATTGTTGATAAAGTTCTTGGGTTTTCTCTGAGGATCGGGGCCGATAAATGCCCTTTATTTTAACCTATGCCCAAGAAGAATAGGCTCAGTCGCCTTGCGACGTAGCATTCACGGTGCCCGTCTCATGACAATCGACTAGGAACGCTGGCCTAGCTTTCTAACATCAAGCCATCTCATGAAACTCACAGAGCTGGCTCCTGACATCAGACACCTATAAAACTTACCCAATGAGCAAAGCTAACGGCGCCTGTGAAGCCTCAAGTCTCAGTGAACAAAGCATAGTCTGCGATTCGTAGCTGTTGGCAGTCCATACGAAAACAAGCTCACAGACAGGACCAGCGCGCCATCCAAGGGAGATGACATCAAGACATTGATCTCAAGCCTTATTTCCTTGAAAGACCAAGGCAAAATCTCTAACCCTTGGAATTGCTGATTTCTTAGCAGCGAGCCCAGTTGCCTGCGAACATATAACGGAGTTGTCTACGGAGCTCTCAACACGTAACGGATATACACAACCATCCTTGTTCTGTAGCCATTGCCAATGTAACTTACTAAGACGGCATCATAACATTCTCAGCGTTGGCAAGACTTGATACTTTTTTACTTCCACTCAAATATCCACACCAAATTCTGACCTTAGCTTGGACGGTTTAGCACAGCGATCAATGGGACCTCACCATCTACTCTGAGCCCTTTGTTGATAGCATAAAGTTCGGAAACAAAGGCGACGTTTTTCGTAAAGCAGAGAATAAGGAATGGTTCACCACAGCCTCGGTGTCTGCGAGACAGCTTCTTTGTCATCGCCCGCATGCTATTTGATCTTTGAATCAATACTACTCAACGCCCATGGAAACAATGCATTGATCAACTCCGGGATTCTCACAAGATTTGCAGAGTACGCCTCTACTATCTCTGTCCCAAACTCGGTAAGTTGAATAATCCACCCGTACAACGTCCAAGCCCCTAGCCCGCAGCACCAAGCGCATATACAGACCACCCAGAAAGACGACCTTGACCTCTTCCCCGGAACCCAAACTTGGTAAGAACCCCTAAACCCCAAATAACCCCGTAAATATGTGCTACAAAGTCCTCACCCACACGATGTCATGCGACGTTCGCCCCGTCATCACATCCACCACAACCCTCTACGTCAACCCCTACGAAACGCCCCCATCCTGCCCATGCACCCCATCCTCCCACAGCCATCGGACATCCATCTCCTCCTCCAGGCGCTGCCCTTCCCATGGCTGCTGCAGCCTCGACGTCACCACCTACCGCTGCGCGCGCCAATGTCGAAAGCTGACAAAATACCACCGGTACGTCTGCACATATGACTCCGAGCCCCAGCGACTTCCTGCCCACTCACACCGACAGTCGGGCTCGCACTTCCACTCATACCCGTACTCAAGCCCACACCCCTCCCGAGCAAACCCTACCCCCTTCGCGACACCACACCGCGCACCCTGGCGTACCCTCCGCACCTTTGACCGCAACCCAGACTTCTGCGCCGTCGAGTCCTCCGACTTCCACTTCGCCGTCTCCGAGCTCCTCGACATCGGCCGCGTCCTCCTCCACGCCGAGTCGGAGCTCGAAAAGGCCCGGCTCCGGGTCGAGAGGGAACGCGCGCGGCACCGGAGCGCCCACGGCGCGGCGTGCGAGCGGGTCCTGCAGGAGTGGGAATGCGGCTGGACGCGGCGCATCGGGGACATGGTCGTCGAGACGGACGATCTGAAGCTGAGCATCGAGGTTTTGGCGGATTGCTGGGTCAAGTACGTGGGCTTGCTGAGAAAGTACGAGCTGCTGGGGCAGCGGAGGGTCGGTGGGATCGTTGAAGATCGGGGGCAGGGGAAGTATCGGGGTGACGGTAGCTCCGGGGAAGTTGGACGGGACGAAGATGCTAGGCCGTGGAGATATGCTCGCCGAGAGAGTTGGGATCGGAAATATGACGGTCGTGAGGGGCGTCAGGGGAAGGTGCAGACTCACAAGCGTGAGTGTGGTCCTGAACAAGTACGGAGGCGAGAAAGGCGTCAGTCGGTTCGATTCCATGACGAGGTTAACAGGAGACGGAAAAGTCACCATGGTTCGTCGGATGGCAAGCGGCAGCGAAGTTGGTGGAGATTCTAAGCCACTGTTTCCCCTCCACTCGAAAACTAGGTAGGTCGCTGTTCACGTTGTCCAATGCGCAAGCGCCGGCTATTATGGATATCTTCTTATTAGATTGCGCCAATGTGGTATACTTTTAATGCTGTATATACTCTGCAAGACCCTGTCCTATGCATGCCTATTACTCCTATTCCGCTGATACAAAATGCTAGACTGTTGGCCATATTCTCATGTCCTTACAGGCTACCTAGTAGACAAGCTTGAAGCTTACCTCGGACGGGCAAGTGAGAGTTTCTGGTATCGGCAAAGGGTCATAAAAGGGGTTCGGGCGGAAGGTGATCTCCTTCAGATTGGGCAACGTGTCCTTGCTCTCAAAGACGAGCTTATGCAGAGCATCTTGAAGGCCCTGCTCGTACTTGGAGCGCTCCTTGGGCGAGAGCTGGTCGACCTCGACGTCATGCCACAGCTCTGCCAAGTCAAGTATCTCCAACGACGCGGGCAGCCGGTGACGAATATCAATGTCTTGAACCCTCTGTGGGTTTCCATACAGAATGCCAATATCGAGCTTGACATTGCGCAGGGCCTTCATCTTGGGCAAACAGGTGAGAGTACCGTCTCCGCCAACATGTTGGGAGAAGTTGCCTGCAAGGATGCCTTCAAATGAGAACGTTTCAAGGGTATCGGAGACAAGGGACAATGCGGTGTTGAGGTTGTGTTCGCCGTCGGCAGGTTGTTCCGCGACGCCGGAAGGGCCCATCTCGAGAAGCTTCAGATTCGGACACAGAGCGCAGATGGCGTGCCAGCCTTGGCCCCACATGCTGCTCCGCACAAGTCGGATCTCTTCGACGTTCTTCCAGCTCCCATCGTCACCCCAGCCGTCACCGGGCTCCAGAACAGCGGGCCGGAACACAGCGGAGCCGAGCTCCACAGAGCGCAGGTTGGGCAGCCGCAGGAGACACGGCAGCTCGCGACGGGGCCAGAAGCTGGCTCCGGGAAAGTCAGGCATGGGTTCGAGCATGACGCGGGTGAGGGAGCTCAGGACGCGGGGGCAGCCTTCGGCAGTCTCGATGTCGGGTGTGAGGATGTCCTTGAGCTTCTGGTATTCACCCGCTGCGAACGGCATGCGCATATGCAGAGTGCGCAGGTTCGGCGAAGAGTAGAGAACGAGGGCGAAGACGATTTGTGCGAATTCCAGCTCGGTCTTGGCTTCACGAACAACTGTCTTGATGCGGTCCGGGAACCGGGGCGAGGCATCCACCAGGCAGCGCCATTCTGTGCGCTTGTAGGGGCAGAGAACGTCGGTGGGATAGTGATCTGTGCCCAAACAGGAGACGTAGGACAGGATGCGCATGTTCTCGCCTCGCTCCGGACGCTCAAGTAGGGTCTGGAGCAGCGACTGAAGGCGGGTCTGACCCCAGAGATAGACGGTTTGGTAGAGATAGGGGACTGCCAGATCCGATAACCGTCGACACACAAAAGCGAGGCGGTAAAGGGCGACACGGTTCGAGACGACAACGCCATCCGGATCGGTGTAGGCCTGAAAGGGGATATCGAGACCATCGAGCGGCGGCGTCAAATGGCCGACGATTTGCAGCAGAACCTCATCGGGCAGGGAAAGAAGTAATGATGGAGTCATGATGAAGAGAGGTGAGTGTGTAATGGATTAAGTGTCGTCTAGCAGAGGGGAGACGCGAAGGTGAGATATTAGATCTTGATTAGGCGGGGTTACATGCGAGAGTGAGACAGCGTTCGAGTCTGGTACTCACGAGGGCTGACCAAGAGCGAAAGAAGGGAGTATGCCGAGGCCTGTCTCTCCCAACAAAGCGGTTCGCGGGGAGGCTGAGCAAATGCCGCGATGCGAAATGATGACCTTATGTAAAGTAGGCAGGCAGCTTGACAGAGCGAGACCGACACATGCCAGCGAGGCAAGGCGGGAACGAGATGCAGGGTTGGACGAGGGAGCGCGCAAAGTGAAAACCCGGCAAGAACAGGAATCTAGATGAGACGGGCGCGTGGCACACCAAGATTCCCCCAGGTTTGGTTTTTTTCGCTCCGATGTACACTCCACCCCGAATCCACTGCCGTCTCAGGGTCTCCCACGCTTCAGGAGTGTCCGACAACGAGGGCCCCCCCCTTTGGGCGGTCCGGATGCAGATGCAGGAAGGCCGAGGTTCTGCAAGTTGCGGATGCAGAAAAGCGAAAAGAAAGGGAAGGGAAAAATATGGATCTGAGGAGAAATGGGGGGTTGTTCGTGTGTGGGCGGGAATCCGTCCGACCTAAACAAACGACATGCTTGCAGTGCCTGGCCAGACTGCCCCAGTCCCCGCTGTCATATCAACATCTTTTGCTGTAAAACAGTAACCCGCGTGTGGGAGAGGGTAGTGATGAAGCTGTTGAATGCATTGCATGGCGGACAATATTAAAAAAAAAACGCTGCTGATGCATAGGGCGGAGGCTCATTCATCTCAGCGCCATCAAAATTGAAGACGCACATGCTGCGATGGGCAATGGCAATAGCATTTGCATCGCGGCACAATGACGTTGTCGATTGTACAGCGGCCCTTGGCCGCTACGAGAGATCCTGGTTGACGACCCCGTCACGTCTCTTGGCGCCAACCCCTTGGGATTTGCGCCCCGAGGCTTGGGTCACATCGCATGACAATGGCCCCCTAGAAGTCTACGAATGAACGGACCGATCGGGGTGTTGTGTCCGATAGGAAATGGCCGTCTTTTGCTCGCGGGAGGAAAGTATCACTGCTAGGGAGCGATGGGAGCAAGGGATGGCGCTGCACCTTGGTTGGATTAGAGTTGCAATCGTGGATTTGGCCATGGACAAAAGCGATGGTAGTAGAGAATAGACGGATAGCACGCTGATGGGAAATGGAGCACGAATGACGAGCAGAGCACAGAGAGCGATGAGGAAGGAGTTGGACAGAAGGTGGCCGTGGATCCGCTCCGTACTGGGCCCGCTCTCACAGGGCTGGCTGTACACCATGGTTGGCAGGAACCCGGCGGGCAGTAACCCCCTCCTTCCTTCCCCCTTGGGATTCTTTCGAGCCCCTTGAAGCTCGCCCCTGCCTCCCCTGGAAAAATCCAAAATCGACATCGTGACTGGCCCAAGGCCTTACCTTCCTTCCCATTGGCAGGTGCACGTCTGGCCCATCGCCGGTTCGCGAAGTACGACACTACTCAGTTACACACACAGACGAGTGGCAGGAACGTTGCAGTCGCATTCAAAGTGGGAAATGGTGGTTTTGGCACTTTTGGCAACCGCTGTGCAGTACACTTCACGTTGCGACTGCCTGCTTGCTCTCGAGACCAAAACTCCATCATCGAGGCGCGCATGGGAAGAGCTTGCAGCACGGAGACAAGGTGCTTGCAAGAAGCAGCCCATTCGACGGCATTTATTATTGGAAATGGTCCAATTGATCACGCTATGGTAGATCCGGATCGACGTGTTTGTTTGCAATTTACCTGGGTTATGCATGTCTTGGCCTTTTTCTTTTTCTTCTTCTTTTTGTCCGCTCCCTCCCTCTTTACCCTAACCTTCCGGTTATTCCTGTCCTTTACCGGTCCTATGTATGCGACACCAGCAGTGCCCTCTCAATTTTCAATTGCCTGTTGATGGTCCTCTTTGCTTACCTAACATTCGGCTAGAGTAAATTCGCTCTGCTCGCACGCCTTGACATCCAGCATCCAATCTTCACAATGGCCGCCTCTCTCAAAACGACGCCCTGCATCCGGCTGCCTTTTGCAGATGCGGAGGCCCTATGTCTCTCACACTCTGACACACACCTGGATGCTCTAGGAATCAACTGACCAACAGGGACGAGGCCCTCCCGAACGCCCTAGACAACGTGATCCCCCGACCCGAGAGATCACACCACCTTTGAGGGCTCTTTCGGATTCTTGTCAGGGATCCCACGGGTAAAACCTCACCGACACCAAAACCCATGCTCAGGGTCTCGCGTGTGGCCCGTTGCCACGCCGGTCTGTAGCGCGCCTCGCTGCACGACAGCGCCGCGGCCTTTTTACTTTGACGACGCACCGTGGGCTTCCCTTGGATCGTCGGCCTGCCGTTCAACGTCGCTGTCTCAACTGTTTGCGTTGCAGCCCATGTGTCGCCTTGAAACTTGGGACCAGCTGATTCCTCGACAGAAGCTTGTTTTTTCTCCCTTGCTTCGTCGCACTCTGGGACGAAGTAACCTAATCGAGCTACGCTTGGATTGTGAGGCATTGTCCGTGTAGGCTGATATTTGCCGAGAAGCGTCACCAAGGCCGACTTTCCAATACAGAGTCAGCACTAGCGAATCGCTCAGCGAAGCCGCCCAAGTGGCCTTGACCTAGATCCAGTAAATCCCAAGTGACAATCATGCTCTTCACGTCGCTTGAGATTAATGTTCAACATTGACATCCTCTGCTTTGGCTATGCGCCCTGTCTTTCCCAAATTCAACAGACCTTTTACCACTTGCCTGCACTTGATTGATATGTCTACAAAGGTGATCCCAGCCAGCTTAGTTGCCGGTGGTCGCTCCTTAGAATCCATCTTCCGGTGCTGAATGCCAAGATGTCAATCATGGCCGCGTGCTGGTGATCGCGAGTTCTCGCTATTACACAATGAACAATATCTCAAGAACGACCCACGATACGTCTCCTCTATTCGACGTGCAAAACACTCAACCAACTCAATACGCGAGCCTTGCTTTGTCTTCCTGCGTCAAAAATCGTGATTATCCGGGTCTTGAAGCGGCTGTGCGCCCCTTTGGGAAAAGGGTTCGTGCGTGCTCCAGCATCTGTGTCGCCTGATTTCGTTGGCACACCAATTCCTGCCATAACAGCTGATTTTGAGCCGGAACTTCTGAGCAGGACATCCGTTTCTGGCTTGATCGTATACTGTGTGATTGCCCAACATTAAAATTGGTGCTGATGGAAACCTTGCTAGGATTCTGGGTCGAAAGCGTCACGTTCAAAGCATAACCAGCCAAGAAATATGATACACATGCTTAATGATTGAGTCTTCGGAGTTCTCTCAATCAAAGTTCAAATGCAAAAGTTACGCTATTGCCCTCTTTCTGATCGATTTATGACCGAGAAATGGGAGGTGATTAGCAGCAAGGACCACGGATCAAGTCCAAGGGACAGCTGAATGGAGTAGTCAACGTTTCCCCCTGAGTTTACACGCCTGAAATGGACAAGAAGATTGATCAAAGTACCCCCTTTCTGAGCTCAAATGTAGTGCCCATATTCGCTATCCAGTTTAACTTCTTTTTTACTGTGAAGCTTGCCGATAGGCACTGTACCGCAGTGAGAGTGCATGGGCGAGAAAGTGGAATAGATCCGAGTTTGGTCTTCAGCTAGGAACTGGTGGAGGGACAAACAGAAGACAAAACAAAGATTGAGAGTGATTCTTTATTGCGTACCTGCGATCTCTAACATGTACTTGGTTTGAAAGAAAAAAAAATTTCTGACTGTAAGTGCATTCAACAAGCGCGGTTCAGAACAAAATGGTTGTCCTCAAATCTGCAAACGCCAAGGCTGTCCGTCACGTCCTTTCCTCCAAGAGCAATCTAGGCGCGTGGCGTCCTTGTATAATTCCATTTTTCCTTCCCGAACGAACAATTCTTTCAAAGACGATTGCGGGGGTTTTTGCGGGCTCGTTGGTCATATCGTAGCTTTAAGTGGCCCTCCAACCGTGCAGTGCCCATTGACCAGGAAGGGCTTCCAAACGACAAAGAAGGCATATCAAGATACTGACAAGACCAAGAAAGGCGGCAACTCCAAATAGCGACAACCGGTATCCCCATACTTTCAGCCGGGTCGAAGCGCCATTTCTATGTCTTGTCGATTCTGAATCGAGTAAAATGCGAACAATGTTCTCGTGTCCCCTTTCTCTCGCTATGGACAAAGCGGTCTGCCCATCGACATCCACGAAATCAGTCCTCGCTCCCGCAGAGACAAGAACTCTGACAATGTTCTCATGGCCCTTTTGACAAGGCCAGAATATGGGTGATTGCCCAGAGGCTGATAAACAATCGACGTCGATCCCACTTTGTTGTGCTAAAACCTCGACAACCTGCGTATGCCCCATGCTTGCGGCAATCCAAAGAGGTGTTCGGCCGAGGCTATCTTTCGTATTGAGCGCGACCGTTTTTTGCAAAAGCTTTTTGATTTCTCCCACGTGGCCTGTCACAGCCCAATGATAGAGATGTGCAATATCTCTCCATTCATAATGCACGTCTGCGGGTGAGATATGGGAGCAAAGGTATCCAAGAACTTCCAGTTGGCCGCGAGAAGCCACTGCAAAACATACCCTGGTTGTAATGGAATGAATGGTCTCAGTCCTCCGTCGTGCTAGAAGAAGTTGAACAGCTCGTCTGGCATCCACAGTTTGAGTCGCAGCCATGACAACATCTTCTGTAATACGTATCTCGTCTCCACGCTTATCAAGAAGCAATGCTATGATTGCTGGACCAAACTGTGGGTGCTTGGCCGCAGCTTTGACAACAGTCTCTGTGATGTGTATCTCGGATCCGTATTCATGAAGAAGTAGGGTCATAACCTCCAGGCCATACCGGATGTTCTCAGTTGCAGCCTTAATAACATCCTCCGTGATGTGTATCTTGGATCTGCATTTACCAAGAAGTAGTGCTATAAAGTCTTGGTCATGGTACTTTACTATAGCCTTGACAGCATCTTCTGTAATACAGATGTTGTCTCCCTGCTCATTAAGAAGCAATACTACAGTCTCTTTGCTACCATGTTTCATTGCAGCATCAAGGACGTGTTCTGTGATCTGGGTTTCCTCCTTGTGTGTGTTGAGGAGTAGCGCCATAATCTCTCGGCCTTTTTTATGGTTGCCAGCTGCAGCTCTAAGAAAGCCTTCTGTAATCTGGATTTTGTCTTTATGCTTGTCGAGTAGAAGCCTTAAAATTTTCTGGCCGCATTCCCAGTTCTCAGCTGCTGCTATCAGAACGTTTTCTGTGATTTGAATCTCCTCTTTATGTGATTCAAGGAGTAGCGCCATGATTTCTTGGCCACTTTTCTAGTTCTCGGCTACAGCTTTAAGAACATTTTCTGTGATTTGAATCCCCTCTCCAGGTGTTTTGAGGAGTAGCGCTATAATCTCTTGGTCTATTCCATGGTTGCTAGCTGCAGCCTTAAGAACGTTCTCTGTGATTGGAATCTCCTTATGTGTTTCAAGGAATAGAGCTATAATCCCTGGGCCACTTTTGGAGTTCGCAGCTGCAGCCTCGAGGGAGTTTTCCGTGATCTGGATCTCGTCCCCACGCGTATCAAGAAGGAGTGCCATGATTGCTAGGCCAGACCCAGTATTCTGAGCCGCAGCCTTAACAACGTCTTCTGTGATACGTATCTCGTCCCCCCGTTTATCAAGAAGCAATGCTATAGTCCCGTGGCTACCATTGCTAGCTGCAGCCTTTAGAACGTTTTCTGTGATCTGAATCTCGTCTCCGCGCTTGTCGAGTAGGAGCGCCATGATATCTCGGCCACTCCTACCATTACTGGCAACAACCACCAGCAATTGCTCTTCCATTGCAAAGGGAATATCTTTTTCCAACTGCCATGTTATGAGTTTACTTCTGCCGCGCTTTGCGGCAAATTCTTGAAGAAAGTTCATGGACGTACCAAGTTCCTTTGAGCTCAAATGCGTCCAATCTTCAGGATTAAGAACACCTGCTAAGTCGAACGCACACAAAACCATTAAGCCTGGATAAATAAGTACACCGGAAACGGCATCCTGAAGCTTCCACCAAAGGTTTCTCGGTACGACGAAGCTCATCTTTTGGCCCATTCGCCTCATTCTTTCTCGCCAATCGCACAAGTTTGATGCGTTCTGCTCCCCAAAAAGGAAGTTGAACAGAGCGTTTTTTAGCGAAGTTTGTTCTCCCTGTAAGCCTGCCTGCGCATGTTCTCCCCAATAATGGTCGCAATAGTGTTTGAGAGCATATGGTTCCGGGCCCGCAGGGACTGCAACAACACCGTGAAGGCATGCTTCTGCTACAAGTGCGTTGACGGACACTCGTTGATAGTCTTTCTGAAATTCGAGGAACTCTCGGACCGACAAATGCGAAAAACGAAATGCATCTTGGGCAGAATCGTAGACGACCAGATTACAGCACAGCTGTAAAAGCTGTTCTTTTGAGATTTGGCAAATAAGACCACGTTTTGTCAGACATACGGCGGCTAAGAAATCTTTTGACCGGAATTGCCACTGGGCACAGAGGAGCCAACTGAGAGCGCTGCGAGTGATCCGCCGATCTGCGTCTGCCTCGATGTTTTCGATTCTGAATAAGATATCACGATAGAGATCTTCCAGAGTCTTAGGTAGTCGTCCAAGTCTCTCCTCGATCGCTTCATCAGTGCGCTGACGGCAAAGTTCTTGTAGTTGGAGGCTTGCCCAGCGAAACCTAACATTGTAAGAGTTGTGACCATCTTTCATTGCAACAGAAAACTTACATGCCATGTGCGTTGCGTTTGAGCTCTTCGACAATATTATTACGCAGCTCTACCCTCCTTGAGCTGTATCGTAGCAAATCCCCCTTCCTGATAAGGTGATCTATTTCAGTGGTTACGTAGAAATCAATATCTGCTGAGTTGCGATCGGAAGAGAGGTGAAGGTTCGGATAATTATCTAGCTTGTAGACAATGTCTTGGTCGTCCCGACTAGAGACGAATATCTTAAGAAGACAGGGAGAGGTCTTCATAAGGTCCTCAAGCAATTCTAAGAGAGAACTGCGGCTTGCTTCGGCGCATTCGTCAAGGGCATCAATCACAATAGTAATTGCTGCGTCTTTGTATCGATCCAGCAGCTTGAGGATAAGGTCCTTGTTTTCACCAAGGTGAAGCGGCCCAGAGGCGAACGCACTTTTCTCTCTTTTTCGGTACACCTCGACGACCTCTTCAAGTATCGGCCCTCCAGCGACAGGGGTGGAGAGCTGACGTGAGATGCTGGCCGCTATGCTAGCGGGGTTGGACCGCCCAGGCTCGGCTGGATTACGGGAACAGTAGAAATATACGGGGGCCGGCGAATGACTGTTCGAAAACGATTCCAGTGCATCTTGGATGACAATAGATCTTTGCTTTGTCAGCTGAGTATCTCATATTCAAACCGATCTTCTGAACCTACGCGAGCTTGCTTTTCCCGGAGCCTGGAATACCATGGAGCCATAGAATAGACGAAGCGCTTTCTTTTTTCCATTGGAGGTAGGTCGAATCCTCTAAAAGCCATCTACCCGTGCCCTTC
The DNA here is from genome assembly GCF_022836535.1 of Colletotrichum spaethianum. Classification (NCBI taxonomy): domain Eukaryota; kingdom Fungi; phylum Ascomycota; class Sordariomycetes; order Glomerellales; family Glomerellaceae; genus Colletotrichum; species Colletotrichum spaethianum. The sequence continues at coordinate 130,774 of NW_026054800.1, forward strand.
ATGACTTCGCTCTGCGCTTGTTGGTGGTGCTGCTGGTAAGGTTCGACAGAAAGCCACTGTAGAATCTTCACCCTCCGTTCCACTAACTGGGTAATCAGTGACACCGAAACACAATATTCAATCAGAACTGACCATCAAGTTGATCCGTCAAGGAAGCGAGCGCCTTGTTCCAGCGTTGTGCAGGGGCGTTGAACTCCTTCAGCATCTGCTTGAGTTCGCTATGCATTTCAAGTTGGGCTTCACCGCATGAGCATATTCGTACATCCTAGGGAGCCGTGACTAACCTTCTAACCCGAAGATGACAGAAAACCGTGTTACGTCTTCATGGTCATTGGTAATATTTGTAAATGTCGACTCTAAATCTGATGATGCGAGAATCCCGTGCTTCAGAATGCGTGCTGGTTGATTTAGCTGCTGGGAGCGAGGGGGAAAGTGTGCTAACTCACTGGCAGTGGGTTTGAGGTAAAACGATCTGGCCTTGGCGAGATAGGTTAGAATGCTAGCAAATAGTTTAATTAAGGCGCGACGTAATTCCCCCGCGGCAGTAGATGAAGCATCTCCCAGAAGACTTTCAATGAGAGCGTTGCGACATATCAACTCCACAATGCCAACTGTTCTCTCGAGCACGCTGCTGCAGGTTTCTAGATCCCCCAAGGCGACCTGCTTGGTTGTCAACGAAATCCAACTACACTGTTGATAGATGGGCCAAAATCTTACTTTCAAAAGAAAGCTGACGCCTGCCCAAGGTAGAGCAGCGTGTGCTGGGTCATATTGCACGGCAATATCGCCCACTTCCTTGAAATGACGAACCCATTTGGCCACCTTTGTCAGGACGTCGCGCACGATCACCTTCTTGCCGTTACGCGTAAAGGACCACGAGCGCGCATCCAAGCGTTCCCTTGCCTCCGTAGTCGCGGCTAGAAGTTCGTTGACGGAAGTGTGCATCGACCCTTGGGTGAAATTGATCTGGGACTTCAAATCGTCTCCAAGCGTGGCTACCGCGGCGGCCCACAAGTCGTCACTGCGTAATGGGCCCGTTAGTACACAAGGCAATCACCACGATGTTCCGGCCAAGCTCACTTACCCACTCCGTCTCGTGGCCTGTGCAACGGACATTTTGAGGTCATTCACTCGTTGGGAATGATCTGTTTCAAACCAATTCCCAAAGAAATCTAGCCTCGAGCCTTCTCGCGGAGTAGAGAAGAATGCTGACAGAAGTTGGATGTGACGGGCGAAAGCGGGGTCAAGTTGGATGAAGTGCCGGGGTAGATGAATGATATCCTGTGTGATGCGAATGCGACTGGCTGCAAGACGTCGTCAGGCTGACCATTCCAGAACCATGATTGATCACCCAGTGGGGCTTCAGCGGCGGCTGTGCTTTGGAGTCGCGAGGCGGAGGTGACCCTTGTGGCAGTCCTCTTGCACTACTAAGGGCGGTTAGCGGGATGCAAATGATCTCAGAACATGGCACCAGAGAGAAGCACTTCCAACCAGGCTGGATTGGTTGACCATACAAGGCCCACGAAATGTTGTAATTAGCACGTAAATAATCTGATGATTCTACACGCTCTTCCAAGCGTCTCATCATGGCTGGACGGGCCTAAATCGCCAGAGAGCGGGGGTCGACAGAGTTTGCATGGCAACGTGATATCCGTAATCGTCCAAAATTTCGACCCGGCCTTCGCACTACCTACTTCTTCAAGTTTCCCTAACACCTAATCCTCATATTGGGACACATCATAGTAGATCACGAGGTCACCCAATCACAGCCTTCGTATCGGCAGTACTATACCTCATCATCCGGGATGCAACCAGTACTATTCAATACTGAAAATAACTCTCATTAATGTAGCAGAAAAACGGGATAAATCACCGCAAACTAGGGCCGGATTCAAGCTTTGTCTGGTGGGTAGGTGAACGACCAGGCTGCAGAACCAAGGGTAAACATAGGGGGCTACGGATCAAGCATAGGTAAAAGTCTCGCTGGGGCTCACTGGAGACTGCACGACGGGGAGCTAAATAAACAAGTAACTTATCACATGTCGTTCATACGCTTTTCGAGATTCAATCTTAAGAATGAAACCACATGCCGTATGTAGCCCATAATATAAGCAGATGAAGCTTTTCTGGCGCCTCACATACAATGAAAGTAGCATGTATCAACTGGAAGATACCCTTAGTGTGCCACTTTTCTTAAGACATCGGGTTAGATCTTTTCCAATATGAGGTAGCTACAAAATAGCCTTACTTTTTTCGTGGAAGTCTTCTAGAAGGTTCGCAGACAAAGCACACAAACCCGACGGGTTCTTTCGAATATCTGGGATCTATCATCCATACCACACCAGCACACACTGGAGGGGCAGTGATGGCCGTCAGATGCTCGGCGGTGCATGTTGTTTCTCACTTTGTTTGCGAATCTGAAGTCGGGTTAGCATTCCTGCTCGCGTCTTTTCGTCACGTTGAAGGCTACGGTGATAGAATATTAGCTAGACACTAACAGATGGGAATCCGGCGTACACGCCATAGTTCAACCTATTGCTTCAGGCATTTGAGATGGTGATTTTGCTAGCATTCAATGTGCCATTTTCCACAGGTACACTAATACCGCTGGTATTGTCAGTAGCGGTGGGTTGCCCTTAACGAAACAAGGGGGATGAATAACTTGATTCATGAGTCGCGCAGACCCTTGTCGTCCCAAAGCTTTCAATCCAATGGATCATTCTGAACCCTGCACAGCTGACGCCTGGTTGAAGTACAGGAAAAACATCGTGGCGAATCCACGTTACGTATTAACAGAAGAAATAAAGTCTTAAGCTAACCTCTATGACTTTAACTTTGGCGCTGTTTACACTTTAAACCAAACAAGCACGAAAGTAGCGTGGGCCCCACTTGTTACTGCAACTCAACTGCATGTCAGAATCTGACGTGGGACGCCTTGACCTTTCTGTTTGCCGGCTGCAAGGAATCGGCTTCGGGCAAAGCCATGTTGCTTTACTAACTTGCTCAAGGTCATGCAGGCTATGCCGAATCCAGATCGGAGCATCCGCATACAATGTTGCCCAACAAACTTGCCTCGGGTTTTATCTAGAGACCATGGGCTGAATGCATAGATTTGCGCTGGCGATAAGACTACACTGTCTTTGAGTCTCAAACCACGAGACTTTCTACACGTGCATATTGTTGACCTTTTGCAATCACTTGTTTAAATTTGCATGTTCAAGATCTTTATTTACGTGTGAGGCTAGTGACGGAGATCCTCACGACCAAGCTAAAAGTAAATGTACAAAAACATTATCCGTCTGCATCTATGTCATTTGACGCTCAAAGGTCATCAATGAGGGGGCTGAGACCCTGAGCAGTGCCAAGGCGGTCTTCCAGCCAGAAGCGGAGTCTTTCAACAGCCGCGCGGTCGGACATCCACTTGCCGAAAGCGGTCGGATCGGTGCCGGGCATCTCCAAGATGGCAGGGTAGTTGGCCGGGGGAGGGACGTCCCCACGGACGCTCCATCCTCCGCGCGCGCTCTGGAACTCATTGCTGAGCATATAAGCGTGCAGAAGCTTGGCACCCTCGGGGTGGGGTGCGTTCTTGAGGATACCACCAGTCTGGGGCCATGACACGAACTGACCCTTGACGGGGAAGGAGGCCTTGGTAGGAGAAACCGGGTTCAGAACGCTGGAGGAGGTGAAGGTGGCGGCCCATTGGGTGTCATTTTTGGCGTAAATTGTGCGTGGAGTCTGAGTGCCGCGGACCCAGCGGGGGTTCAGGGCGAGAAGCTTGTCGAACCAGGCGGTGCCATATTGCTTGAGACTAATTGGGACCATTAATTTTGAGCATTTCACAAGAGCTACGAAAAGCTTGCAACTTACATGAGGTCAAAGGCAAAGAGAACCGCATCGTCGTCGTTGGGGTAGGTAAGGACAAGCTTGTCCTTGAGGTCAGGGTTAACCCAGTCCTCCCACTCGACCGGTGCTGTGATGTTGGGCAGTTTTCCAGAGTGCCATTGACCGCCCCATGTAATAATGAAGAGACCGTAGTATGCGGCAGTCTCGTTGGTTTTGAACTCGGGGAGGATTTGGTCGTAGCCCAGAGGGGCGTAATCCAAGAGAGCACCCTCAGAGGCCCATCGAGGGTAGTCGTGAAGGGTCTGGAGGATGATGCTGTCAACATAGACATTGTTGGCTGCGATCTGATCGTCCAGTTTACCGTCGTGATACTTAGAGAGATCGACGGTGACGTTGAGGGTCATGCCAGGGAATTCCTTCTCGAACTTGGACTTCAGTGAGTTCTGCTGAGTGGTCTCATCGCCGCCGTGCCACAGGGTGACGACACCACCTTCCTTAAGAGCAGCTTGGTAGATCTCGTCGATGGTGCGGGTTTCGAACTCGGCAGCGGCGCTGACCAAGGCTCGAGCGCCTAGAAGGGCAAAAGCAAAGAGGGGGCGAACCATAGTGACAGATTTGAGTTTATCCGAGCAAACGATTGTAACAAAATCACCGGTGAGTTGCTTGTGTTGACTAAATCTGTAAATTGGTGTCATGTACCTCCTCTTATAGAAATTCACAGATGAACGTGATTTCCCCTGAGATGCCTTCACCGCAAGTCGCTGTAATCACTTCAGGGTATAATTCGGAGACTCGAATTCTTAGTCTACAATATCTCTTGTCATGCATCCCTTTCAGAGAACCGACTTCACGAAGTCTACCGCGCGCTTGATGACGATGGCAGCGGGAGGTTCCGCTGAGAGACGAGACGAACCACGATGGTCCTTCTTCATCGGCCTCCTTTTCCTATTACAGCCTAGGCCCTGGCCGTTGACTAGCATGGCTGGGTAGTACTGCTCGGTGTACCAGCACAACGTAGGTGGGGGATAATTGTAAATCCAATCTACAGTCGAGTCGAGAGTCATGTCAACCGAGTCCTAGCACTGAATCCAGACGCTTGTCCACTCAAGACCCCACCGGAATAGTCCGGCAAAAGTGGAGACGGTAGCGAGAGAGCGCGCTGCTCGCATACCAGAATCAAACAGAAACATAGCGCGGCCAGGATCATGATAACTAATCACCAGGTGAAGAGCGGATGATGTTTGATTCCGAGGCGCTGGCTCGATCGTGTTCCCAAGCTAGGCAAAACAAGCTTGTCGATCATGACAACACAGCAAGGGAGAAATGAACAAGCCTGCCTAGGTGGGCTAGTCGCAGGAACAGGGACAAGTTCTCTGAAGTGTCATTATCGATCTCGAGCTGATATGCATCTAATAAATCGCTACAGCTTGTGTTGAACGGTTCGAGAGATGCTTATAGAGCAACATGGTATGCAACACGACAGCTAGGCGCTTAAAACATCGAGCATAGCTCTGGTACTATTGCAACTATCAGATCCGAACGCAAGGCTCGCCGGTTTAGACGATTATCTGACAGTGATCGACCGGATTGCGGAACACATACACAAGCCCCCGTCCTAAATGTGTGGGTTCGTTTAGCGAATCATCAGCAATTCATACGGAAATGCGGCACGACGCCCCACTACCGAGGTTCTCGCGAAATGATCGTTGTTCGTCTCCGATAGAGGTTATGGGATGTTTTCATCAGAGATTTTTGTTGCAGTAGGGCAAACCACGCACCTAAGTACAGGACGTAATCAAGCCCTTACCATGCGGAACAGAGGAAGACCAACATTGCAAATGCCGCAATATACAGATGAGTATTTATCCAGGACAGTGATCGCCGTTGGATGATACACACTCAAATTTCTCACGCTCCACATCGACAGTTGTCAACCCTTATGTGGAATGCAAGGTCTTCTTTCCGTCCGACACAGAATCCATCTATTTTTGCCCCTATCTTGATGTTTTGATTGCTGCTAAATTCGGGGCGACGCATAATAACCATCTTGCCCATTTCATTTTGAATGTAAGCGCATAGTTTCATGGATTTCTGGGGGGACAAGGGGTGAGTAGTAGTTGGACGTGTTCATATTTGTTGTGTGTGGATGTCAAGAAACAGAGGTGCCGGGGACTAATGTTGTCTAGGTGACTAACACGACTGCGTTGGCTTAGCTGTGCATCGACTGTGCTGCGGTCGCACTCAAGGTCCGAAACATACCAAATAAGCATATACCTAGTCTAGACCGAACCCCTCCAACCAGACAGTGGACACCTACTTGTCATTAGTGGCTTTCCGATCCTGGCTATGGTGGATGGGTACTGCTGATGCTACCTTTGTGGCGCATCTACACGGGTCAGCCACGCCGACTGCGCTCCAACTAGCTCTTGAAAATATGATATGCCTTGGAAGTGGGCGCTACGCCACCTCCCCCTTTCCTTACGGTCAGTCAACAATTCTTTCGCCCTCACAGGTCCCACAACTCTGTCCATAGCAGTTTTAAAGAGGGACTTCGTCACTCTTTGATTGTGAAAATATGTCATACCAGAAGCTCCGATCAATTATCGACGATAATGCAGATTGTCGTACAACTCTCCTCCCCGAAAACTCGGATCGGATTTTTCAGCATTTTTGATCGTGTGAATACTCTCTTCTAGTTATAAAGCATGGCACGGTGCCGTCGGGCTACTTGTCCAAAAGAGCCATAAGCCTTGAGATCATCGAGAACCCATGTGACATTGCACTCAGAGCCTAGCTGGAATCAATATGGTCACTTCTGGGTCCTGTCAGATCGTTACAGTTCAATATTAAGACAAGCTCTTGCCGTTCTGAAGATAACTCTGATGCCTGGCGCTAGATGGTTTAGTTGGGGACTTCGCCATGTAATCACTTGGATATGAGTGTCAAAACAGTACTTGGGTTTCTTTACAAAAGCCAGCCTTTTGTATGAAAGCTGACTGGACGGCAATTTGAACGACTTGGGGGGTTTCCTGCGAATACATATGGATAGTACATAAAACAGCAACTCGTTGAAGAGTGAATCAAGTCTGCGCGATCGTCGAGAGATCTAACTCCTACATATATCTCTGGCACCTCCCCTTGGCTTTGTCTCGACCATAGATGCAAAATCCCCCACACAGTCGCGTTCTGTTCTTTAATGAGTAATGATGGCAGCATAAGACATGAGTCAAAAACATCTAACGCGTAGCCATCAATAACGCAACTAGGGCGAGAATGATTTCTCGTGTCTGGTGAACGGTGTTTGAGATAATACAAGAGTTGCTGGTCTATTGCTACTGATTGGTGATTAAACGCCACTTTGGCATGTGTGATTAGCCCCTTGCTGAATCAGGGACTGTGGGCAAAGACATTGAGAAGCATTGAAACCGGGGAGTTATTCCATGATGAGGTTCCTAACTCCCCGGAAGATGCCCTGCTGTTTCGGATGGACCGCGCAACATGGTCTTGGAAATATGTTTGAGCGGCTCGGAAGTTGGCGAAAGCTGGCCCCGGTGAAACAAAGAGCTTGAAACCTCACGCTGGGTTCAACACCGTTTCCTGCGCCTTTCTCCATGGGGTACTGGATAAGCTCCTTGTCCTGTCTTCAGGTCACGATGGGAGGTCCAACTACGGGCAAGCAACTCTATCGAGAGCTTCGTCCCATGTAGAAGGCGGCCAAGGCTCATTAGACCTGGCAGGGTCAATAGAGGAAGAAACCTATTGAGAGCTTATCAGCACCTTTGTGGGCCAAGGAACTTACACTAAGACTTTTAAAGAAACTTGACAGCTCTGTGATGGTTTTGTGATATTTGAGGTGTCTATTTCCTCTTCTCTTTCTTTTTGGAGCCCTTACAGAAGGTTCGCTTGCGCCAACAAAGCAATCAAGCGATCGGATGGACTCAGAGTGACAAATGGGGATAGCTGCATGATTCGAGCATTGTTCTTGACTTTCCAAACATACACAAGCTTGTCTATGAAGGGAAATGTCTGAACGAGATCAAAGTGAGAAAGCGACTTTCCGTTGAAATCTCTTGTAGTCTTCCAGTTAGTCAAACCAGCAAAATTATCGCCAGTGTCAGCCGAAGTTCCGCAAATATATGACCTCTGCGAACCAAGCCGTCAGCCAGGTGTCATTCACGAAGCTATTCATGCGCGAAGAAAGCATGAGCAAAACATTTACTGGTGTAACGCCAAGAAATTTCAAGGGCAAGAATACCCGGACAGGTCCGATTAGGAACAACTAGAGTGTGAGCGTGCGACGCAAAAAGGTTAGCAATGATGACCCCTAACCTTTCGAGCAGGTATCACTTCGCGGCCTGTTAATGGCAGAATTGAAAGACTAACGATGCTAAAAGCTTCGCCGGATCGACGGCAAGGTTGACGTTGGTAACGAATGACCCTGTTATTTCGTAAAGGCCCGCGCCGAGCTTATCACATCTCCCTTTGGTTCAGTCTCAGCTGCGTTGCAGCTGATTTAAACTTTATACCCTGACCAACTTGCCTTCAGAAACTCTGCGCTAGGTTCGCCGATCGCTGGTGGCTGGGACAGAAAGTCTGCAAAGCAAGTTGCGCAGGTATTTTGGCTAAAGAAAATGAGGGGATAACTACCGGTCAGTTGTGAATGATGAATTTTGGACTAGGCAGGTATCGATGAGCACAATACCCAAGGACCAGTATGTATGCGCAGGATCTTATTAATAGTTGTATCACAGCAGAATTATTTTTGCATTTGGACTTCCTATGATGTCGTTCCCTTAAGCCTGGATCTGTACATGTCTCTTGAGCTCATGCGCCATAAAAGCCGCAAGATTTGCGCCCCAATGACATATGCATGATTCAACGCAATCGTGACTGTCATAAAGAACTTATTGGCAAGACACAGATCTTAGCCGCACGGCTTTCACAGTTTTACGGCATACTCTTTCTCTCTGATAACTTTTTGAATTACTTCGAGATAGTTAGCTGTTTTAGACATAGAAAATTCATGTAATCATGTAGTGAATACGAGAGAGGCTACCATTCTCACGAGAAACTTGCGTGAATTCGAAATCGATTACCCAACCCTGCTTTCCTAGCTACGCTCTTACCATCCACTTCCATCTGCCATCAGTCTTCCTCGCCCCGTTGAGAAACCTCATCCCCGTTCCCGTTGCCTTCTACAAGACCATAGTCCTGCCGCGAGACCCAGCGCAGCCATCGTAGTTTTCTCCAACTATGCTGCCGCTGCCGCTGCAGCGGCTGCAGCGACTGCAGGAGCCGCAGGAGCCGCAGGAGGCTTGGCAGGGGCTGCAGGAGCTGCAGGCTTGGCAGCAGCTGGCTTCTTAAATGTCGCGATGGCACTGTCGATAGCTTCAGTGAGCTGGCCGGTGCTCTTCTGAGCGATCGGGCGCGCGATGGCCGGAACCTTGCTAAGGAGCATATCACCGAGCTGACCGCTGCCTGACTTTTGTTGCTGAAGAGCGTCCGATACTACAGAAGTGACGCCAAGCTGGTCGAATACGGGCTTCTTCTTCTCGAGGTCGCCGAGGGTGGTCTGAACTTGACCGACAAGATCAGTGGCCGTCTGTTGAAGTCCAAGGGCTCCGAAGAGACCCAAGTTATCAGCATTCGAGATCTGGCTTGTGGCCTTCTCGATCATGGATTGCGCGCCCTGGGCCGCGTTGAGAACGCCGACGGCAGAGTTGGCATCGGTCGCGCTGAGTTTGTTGACAGCCGTGTCGAGCTGCTTAAGTGAGCTTTGAACCATTCCAAGAGCACCAGTGATGACATCTTTTTGGCGAGGTACAAGGACAGGACCAGCGGCGATCGCCCACGCCTGGAGGGCGACGAGAAGAACCTGAGACCCGTGCATTTTGCTGGAGGATATTAAAATACTACTAAACAGGAATAATATTGACTTAAAGTGATCGTTGGCGCGAAGGAGATGGGCTTGAATAGTGGAGAGAACGACGTCGAACGAAAGCCAGAACGGGAAGTGGTGTGGCGCCTTTGCTCGATTTATCAAAATCTGGATCGAACTGGAAATTGCTATTCTGCATCTGTTTTTCTCCCCTAACTTTCCATTTTCGGACGCACTAGGGCAGTGATGTTTCTGCTTAGAGTGTGTGTGTGGCCTACAACTACTTTTCTCCTGGGAGTTTCCTTTTTGGGTAATGAGACGCAAAGAAGCCTCTTGGTGTTCACCCTGACCGCATGAGGGCCTCTAATAGGACTCTTTTGGGGCATCTTGACACACGTGCGTTTTTGAGTTGGCCTACGAAGCAGGCTCCGGATGCTAGCCGTCACTCAATGAGGGTGATGTGAGAACTCATCCGAGTTGTGAATGGTATAACGGCGTGGGATGACATGTACATCTGATGGGATAAACCCTGCCATTGATGCGAGAGCTGAGAAAACTTCTTTGGAACGCCGTTAGCCCTGCAGCAATCTTAACGAGATTCTCGGAATAAGCTCATGAACGGGGAGAGTGTTGAAATGTGGGGGAACCCAATCAAGCTGGCCCAGTCGGAACTCTATTACTTGCTGTGCGACCTGCAAAGGGCACAGGCCGTTGATTAATTCAGGGAGCCAGTAGGCTAGTATGATTCTGGTATCAGAGCTGAAACGCTTTGTGGCGCGGACCGGCCGCCATTCAGTCGAAACTTCCCACAGAGTTGATCTCATGCCAGACCAATCGCAAAGCACGAAGGGTCGTTGTTGTCCTGTTTTCTCAGAAAGCCATGTCAAACAAGCGCCAGAAAGCTGCCAAACTGCCAGGCTGAACCGGATGGTCCCTCGGCACAATCCACACTGTCATCGCGCTCGTGATAGCGGCTGGGCTGTCAAACGGCCTGAAGGGGCTGGTCGCCAGGCTGCCGGGTCCTGGCTTGGGATCCTCAACCCTGGTCATTCGCACTCGCTTAACCTCTTGACATATTAGCAGCTACCCCTCCCTGGAGGTGTCCTGGGAGCTAAGTGGGTGGACTCGCCTGCTATATGTCCCAACAGCTTATACGCCTGGATTGTCCTGCCAGCGTCATCGGATATCCCATGTATGACTAGATACAGGTAGCTCGTGTCTGCTTCACCCCGCCAGCCCTCCATCCCATCACAGGGTTAAGGCCAGTCATTTTCAGCGCCTCATGATACCATTATAGTATGACCCAGCATGAAAGATCATCCGGGTCGGTAATCGAAAAACCTTACTGTCAGCGAACGGTTTGTAGATCAAAAATCTGGGGGATCGCATTAGCCCTAGTCGGAAATAGTCATGCTGAGATGGTGCAAGGCCCATCGGGTGCAGCGCTACTTGTGCCAATTCCAAGGATCGTGTCGATGCATCAAGTGTGGAAGCAACACACGTGCTCTGTTCAAGATCACATCCGCAGTGGCCAATTACAGTGCTGCTGGCTTCATCAAACGCAGACATACCTTGCCACAACTTTTGCTCGCACTCGCTCATACGCCACAATCTACCAGACCTGATCGTTATCGACGAGATGCTATAATCTTGAAACGGCCGACCCGCATGCTTTGCACAACCGCCCCCCTCGAGTTATACTCTCCATTAGTCGATACAGAGTCCAACTCACAACACGATCTGGTGTTTTCCGTTTTTTCGTAGCTGTCTTGAGCAAACGAAGTCATTGTAGAAGATTGGAAGTTGGAGAATTCTGGTTTCTGTCCATCGGCGTTTTGCTGTCGGAAAATCCCGTGGAATCCCGGGATGATAGTTAGTAACACCAGAGTGCCAATATGCCATCCAAACTCAGAGCGCATGACCTTAAGCCCTTCGACGCATTTAATATGACGCTGCAAGAGCCCGATTGCGGTTTCATCGCAAGAGGAAATTGCGCATCCTCTGCTATAGTTACCTTGCCGATGTTTTCTCCCAAGATTCACGATGTTATCGGCAACATACGCTCTAACGACAACATACTTGGGCAAAGACAGTCTTTTCAATCCAGTAACTTCTTTCATTCATTATCTGCCGAAGTCACTAGGCAGGAATCTTCCGTCGACTTCTTGACTTTAAGACGGTTTAGGAAAGAACAGTGTACAAAAGCAGTATCTGATGCTATGGAACAAGGAGAGCTTGCCAAAATCCTCTGACAGCGCAGATGAACAGTAGACATAATTCTATCAGCCGCCAGGGGGGGGCGACGCCGGCAACTGGGGACCCGCGGCAATCAGTTTTTAAAACAAACCACCGGCTAGCCTTTCCTGGCCCTGATGACGCAAAATCCCAGTCGTGCGGTGCATGGGCGCCTAGCGACTCATGTCAATGGACGCAAGATTGGTGATTTTTCAAAAGATAAGAAGAATCTTCGGCAGGATAATAAGCTGTGGTGTGCAAGACAGATAGTGCAAGTTTTCCACGTGGTGGGGGCTCATGCGGAAGGAAGGAACATGACCAGATGGTTTCCCAGATCATCTAGACTTCCATGTATAGCGATGGAACTTCGCCGGAACAGCTCATTGACTACCAGCAAAGCAACCCAAGATCGAACTGGCTGTGTGGCTGTTTGTCTCATGCTTGAGCCGACAGTCCATGTAAACAGGCTTCGTGCTTTCAAATGGGTCGGTGTGGTTGCAACTCTCAGGCGCGAGTCAAAACTCCGAAGTTCATGTTTTGATTGGTCGAGTCTGCCGCCGCAACCACTACGGACCGTTGGCTCCCACTGAATCTTTGCTATCAATTTGGGAAAGCTTCGGATCACGGAATGTAGTGTTTTTCTCTGTTAGGAAATAAGTTTTTGAGCCAATAAGCTGAGAGCTTGCGGCATGTCGGCTGCTAATTGACTGGAGATTCTGAAAGGGTTGGGAGACTCAGGCTGATACCTACTACAAACCCCAGATCTCGCTACGCTACCCGCAACTAGGCTACCGGATGACAAGACTTGCCGGAACATTTAGCGTCAACGGCTTTGCATTAGGGTTCACCTTAATCGCCTCTGCCCGATCCCTTGACAGGAAAACTTGGGGAAACCCATTTTCGCAATCGAATTTACTGTGCTTGCTTTGAAAGAACACTGCTTGCCTGCGCCATACTGGTAGGACCAGCATGTGGCACGAAACAACCCGTTGTCGGGGCTCGGTAGGCTGGATTTGATGTTGGAGTTGGGAGCCAAGTAGACATGCCAGGCCACGGCGAAGAGCAAGAAGAGCACATCTACCTCCACGGGCCTTCCAAACCTGGACGTGCACACCCTCAGTATCTGATCAACAGTTGAATGATGTGTTGCTCTTGGGGAGACAAACACAAAGACCTGAGTGTTGCAAGTAACTCGAAACCAATATCATTGCATGTTGGCCGATGGTAACCGGTAGAAGACTAGAAGCCCCTCTTCCCCCCACCTAGGCTTCTGACGACCGACATAAACCGGGAGTTTGCGAGTCCTCAGCATCCAGCAATGGGCGCTTGGTCTAGGGGTATGATTTTCGCTTCGCATCTTCTTCTGCGCTCGTCAAACAGTGTCAGATGCGCTGATCTGTGAAAGGTCGTGGGTTCAATTCCCACAGTGTCCAATCGTTTTGCACCGCGCTGCGATAGTGATGCTTTGTTCCCCCGTTGATGATTTTTGTGGTATTGATAGGCGCAACACGTTCTTCCGTCAGAGAGTGCGTTGGTAAATTTAGGTCCGGATCCCATTGGTTGACCCATTACCCTGTTTCTGCTATTGATGAGGTTGAGCCACCCAGGGCTGATGACCGCATTGGACTATTTAAATAGTGTGAATAGTTCAGAGGCATTTCTGTCGTCCATCTAAGTATTCTGTCTGCACTAGAGCTACTAGTAATTTCGTCTGGGACATAATGCTAAGCCACAACCCAGGCAGCCCTAATGAATCCTCTTTCGCTTGTGCTGAGTGAAGTTATGCCCTGATGTCTTGTGTAGAGCTTGCCGTAATTTAGATACTCCCTTGTTACTTGTGCTATGTGGGTTTGACATCCGGAGACCACCGCTGCGAACGTGCTGGTTTGCAGAAACACCAATTTTGGTGACTAACTGAGCATAGAGATTTTGCCGATGACTTTCTGTCAGCGTAAATCACCGGGATTGACATATCGCCCATTCAGCCAGGAGGGGTTCCGCCCAACTGCAACTTCCAAATTGACCATTTCGAATAAGAGTGGACTTGGCCTCTCAAGTGTTTTGACTACATCTACGTTCGCCATCTGGAAGACTGTGTTTCGGATTGGACCAAGCTCTATGCTCAAGCCTTCCAACATCTTAAGCCTGGCGGTTACATTGAAATCAAAGACTTGGATATTGAAGACCACTCGCAGAGTATCGGAGACGACCTGCTCAAGGACCACATCTACAGGAGATGGGATAAACCTATATTTGAGGCCACAGATAAGCCTGGTAAAACAGCCAAACAGTCGCGTGATCATGGAATCGCCAACAATCTAAAAGACGCTGGAGTTGTCGATGTTGTCGAGCAACGCTGGCCTATTCTCATCGGAGGCTGGCCTTGGACCCAAGCTTAAAGAAGTTGGCGCAACTAACCTGGAATACATCGATCTGGGGCTTGAAGAGTTCGGAGTCTTTCTTCTGAAAGAGGTAATGGGAGGAAAGACGTAGAGATTATAGTCTTCCTCAGTGAAGTGCGCAAGACGTTGAGGGACCTCAGCCTCCAAACGTACTTTTGGTCGTAAGTGAGCTTTCAAAGCGAACCTGATACCCATAGTCACTGCTATGTCTCTTGTGGAGATTTAGGCTAACGATATCTGATAGGCATCTAGTTTAAGGGCGTAAGCGGAAGAAACGGACGAACCTGAGGTACAGGCAGGCACTGAAACTGTGGCATAACAGGTCATGAGTCGTCCCTTGCGATGCGATGTTTTATCGTTTCTCTTTGAGGCTGTTGAATCTGAAACACTTTGACTAAGAAGCTTTCTTCTACCTCAAACCCAATGAGATGCATGTGCTGTTATTCAGGGTGATATGATGAATCGGAACTCCCTTGTGCCTGTGGACGGTTACGGCGTCTAGCTAAGGGCAGTGCTAATCGAAGGCTCGGGCGCGAGACTTAGGCCTCAATGCCAGTCAACGATACTCAGCTGTTCTTAGTTCGACCGTAACGGCAAGAAAAGAACTCATAAGTGGAATCATACTCGAGAGGGAAAGGAGATACAGTCAAAGTGCTGTTCACACACTCTTGGAGATTAAACAGTGAATGGAACTTATTATAGGTGGTGGTCTTGTTAGTCATAATTGAGGAGAGTTACCATCTAGGGTGTTTGGTTTCTTCTCCTTTTTATCAGTCACATCATACCCTCCTCCCCCTCTGAACTAGCTCAGGGACTCGCTTGAACACATCGTGTACGTAATCCTGATTTGTTGAGGTCATCCTCACATAGGTGAGGAATATTGTCCTCTGAGCAAGTGTTCCGGCGCTGCGGCTTCGTTTTGCCTGGCTTCAGCAACGTCATGGCTTGGTAGATGGAGTCAGGCTCGGGCTCGGAGAGATATTCAACGGTTCGACCTTCATTTCCAGTGAGTGATCGGCTAGTACTAAGTGCGTCAGTGAACTTGTCGTAAAATTGACCATCTACTTCTGACGGTGCTGGTGCGCGGGTTGAGCGGCCAATGGCAGGACCTTGAAAAGCAGAGCTGATCTTTCGAGTAATCTTCTGCATGAAGCTAGGCTTTGGGTCGTCTGAATGCTCCCAATCAAGATGCTCGGCAAAATGAGCAGAACGTCGCGTTGCATGCTCGGCTGATGCAAGCCACAAGGCATTCTGCCTGCACGATTGTACGTCTACAACAGCGCCAGGGGCTTTGGGCGAGGAATTGGTAGCATTCGATTTGAGAAGTCCTTGCAAGAGATTCTGGTGTGGCCCAACATCCTCTACTTGTTCTTCGGCGAGACCAGGGTTGGCGATGCTACCGAGTCTTGCGTCGATACCAAGGTGATACATGCTGGTGCTATTCTGGCAGGTAAGAAATGTAGCAGGGGGACTCAACCACTCATTAGTGCAATGCCGCTTTGGAAGTGTTGAGAATGATACCATTCTGCGGTCATTAATCTTATCGGTTTTGGTGGTCACTCCCTTAACAATTTCCTTCTCGGACACACTCTGGGGGCTAAGAGAGAAGCCATGAAAGTCAGGTGTCTCGGAGTTGACCCTTGGACTGGAATTATGAGAAGGCCCATCTGAAGTGCATGTACTAAGCATAAAAGAACTGCACTGGGATGAGGGGTACACTGGAACTCCTGAGAAATCGGAAGCTGGTTCCCGATCTGTTGCGCCAGTCTGCCTGTCATCCGCCCATTTGATGTCGGTGCTTATCTTCCGGCAGATAATGGACATAATAGGTGTTTGTAGGGACCTGGTTCTTGAGCGAACTTGTCCATCCGAGGTGCTTCGAGCAAAGAAAGACGTCTCGGGCTCGCTGATAGTGGTTGCAGGGTCAGCCACGGTTGAGGCATGGGGCTTTAGTGCGCCCTCAAGGCAGCAGGGCTTTCTCGAAAGCCACGTCTGTGCCGAATTGCCCATCGCTTGATAATGGTCGGTGACTGTGGTGCGTTGGAAGTTAAGACCGTGCCTGCACATCTCCTGAACAACAATCTTGACGATGTCTTTGACTAGACTATCGTCAAAGATATATTGACAAGATTCTAGGGGGACCATGGCGGATGAGTCAGTCTCTCCGGGTGGGATGTTTTCCACCTTTCGATGCCCAGCAAGGTGGTTTTGGACCTTTGCCATGATGCCCTGCGTTAGCATATAAGTCTTTCCCCATAATCTGTAAGCAGAACGTCCTGGGCTCTCTGCAGTTTGCTTGAGCTGAAAGTTTCGTGGATCGTGGGACACAGAATTGGCATCCAGGACGCTGGCAATATCCGCATCGGGCCGTGATGACGTCGTTGAAGCATGTTGATATCCATTTGCTGGCGCAGTTTGCCCTGGTCTAATATATCCGAGTGCAGCCGAGAGCCTAAGAGGGTCACCGGCGACGGAACTCTTTCCTGTTCAAGGTGATTAGCAACAAATTGAAGAATACCATCATCATGGCGAGAAAAGCAATATCCTGAATAAACATACTCGCCAGATTTCTCTTTCTGACAGAGTTTTTCTCGACGGTTTTCGAAGGGTGCTGATTGTGGGGTTGAGCAGCGGTCTCCTCCATACTCATGCATCGAGAGGGTCGGCGAAATGCTACCTTGGCTTGAGGAACCCAGTCCAGGGTTTCGGGATCTCCATGGCTGAGCAAGCTACAACTGAGCGTAGTGAGTGGTGCTGGTGTAATATCTGAAACGCGTCGGGGGTATCTAGGATTCCTCTGCGTTGTAGTCGGGTAGATGACGGTTCCGTTATTGCATGATGGTAGAAATACTGCTGGCAGCTCCGTGAGTATAGGAGGCTCGTGGACGGAGACACTGGCTCTTCTGGCTGACCGAATAGTTTGGGAGTCATCATCGCCAGGAATAGAGTCGCCACCCATTTTTGGGGGACGAGGGTGAGAGACTTCAAGAGAAAAACTTTTCGAAAAGGGTCCAGTTGACTTAGAGAACGAGGGTACGAGACTGAGGGCGGGCGAGTGCTCTTGACAAGATAATAAAACAGTGGCGAGTTGTACTAGGGTTGATATTGTTCGGTGTCAAAGAGAAGAGATTGGCAGAGCTGATGAATTGTATTCTGTGTGGCATACACAATCGCCATACGGTAGCTCCTGCTGGAAGAAAAATTGTTGGAAGGTTCAGCATGGCTTCCTCTATTGGCGAAGGTGATTAGTAGATGGTGAGCAGGTACGATCATCGTGTGAGGCACCTAGGCCAATACTCGCTTGAGCATTGCACCGAAGTTCTGTGGGAGCTTGGTGGGTCACAGAAGACAAATTAAGCAGCCAGGAAAAGCAAGGAAGAGGTAGCTCGACATGCCCAGTTTGCAAGTGAGGTGCATCTGCATAGCATCCTTGAGAGTTAATAGCTTAAGCTTTGGTGTTCATGACAGGAAACTTAGGTCCGGGAAAGGTCGCCGAGATGACATAAGCCAACCATGGTGGGGTTATCTGCGACAGTGCTGACACACAGTGTTTTGTATTATGCACTGCTCTTGCCAAGCCCATGCCTGGGCCAATAAAAATCCCTGCGCAACAAAGGGTTTTCGACTGGATCGGCAAAATCCTCTGGGTGAAGCTTCATTAGCTCGACTGCCATTCTCTTGACATTTTTTGACGGGCACACGACGCTCAGACAGCGTCAAGAGTTTGTTCGTTTTGCTCTTCCCTCGACGCGATAATATCTAATGATGACCGCAAGTAGCGCACCGACTACTTCCGACCCTGCTGGACCATCTGACACCAGCAGCGCCTACACGAGGTTGCACATCACTCCTTTCGACCAGGACCTCTTGAAAATTGTCGTTCCGCCTTCGGCCTTGCCCAACGCCCGTAACATCTCCTTCCACACGCTCGAGACCTTCCCCGAGAAGCGCTACGGCTTCGTCGAACTTCCCGAGCCAGACGCCGAGAAACTCAAGAAGAAACTCAACGGCGCTGTGCTGAAAGGGGTCAAGATGCGCATCGACAAGGCTCGCCCGGTAGAGGATTACACACCTGTCCCCGAAGGTGAAGAGACTGGAAAGAAGCGAAAGAAGAAGTCAAAGGACAAGGAGGAGAGAAAGAGGCAGAAGCGCGACGACAATGTCGTTGAGGGTGTTCAGCTGCGCGATCGCAAGGTCAAGCGAGGATGGACGGTCCCCGAGGAGGCCAAGATAAGGGAGAAGAAGAGCAAGAAGGACAAGGAAAAGAAGGAGAAGAAGGACAAGACCAAGAAGCGCGAGGAGCGATCCAAGTACACTGAAAAAGAGGAGTGTCTGCTGAAGACCAAGCTGCCCGCCAAGCAACTCCCGGCGACAACCGAACCAGAGGACGAAACCGAACGCAAAAAGCGCAAGAAGAAGTCGAGGGAGGTTATCATTCACGAGTTCGAGAAGACGACAAAGTTCCCCACGTTTCTCAAGGCGACCAAGCCCGCGCCAGCTGAGTCGCTCACAACCGAGTACATCGAAGGCAAAGGATGGGTTGACGCCGAGGGGAATGTTATCGAGCCGCCCAAGACAAGGAGGACTGCAACCGCACCGGTGCCCGAGTCCAAAGGACCCAAGCCATCGAAAAAGGCCAAGGCTCCTACACCGCCGCCGCAGGATGAAGATTCCACAAGCAGCAGCGGCACGTCGTCCGATGAGGATACCTCTTCAGACGAAAGCTCAGGCGATGAATCGGAACCGGTCAAGGCGACGCCCGTCGGGACAGCGCCTGTGACACCCGCGAAGCAGACGCCGAGACCGCCGCGCAAAGAAGATGATACGACCAGCAGCAGCGGCTCCTCGTCTGATGACAGCAGCTCTGACAACGGTTCAGACGACGACGACGAAGAAATGGGCGATGATGCAAAGCCTACTAAGCAAGCCGTATTCGGAACTCCTCTGTCTGCCATCAAGGCCGCCGATGCGTCGCGACCCAGATCCGCTGGCTCCAATGTCAGCCTTACCATTAAGATACCCCCGCCATCCACCCCGTCCCAGGTCCACCCTCTTGAGGCCCTCTACAAGCGCCCGAAGCAGGGCGATGGTGAAAACCCCCAAACGGCCAAGGAGGCGGAGCCTTTCAGCTTCTTCGGCGGCGGTGGCGACAACGATGACCTGGAAGAGGAGGAAGACGTCGCACCGGCCAGCCAGCTTCCCATGACCCCTTTTACCGCACAGGAGTTTGAGTGGCGTAACGTTAGAAGCGCAGCGCCCACACCTGACACGGCACACCCGAACCACACGAAGCCGTTTTGGGCCATTGGCGCCGAGGGCGATGAGGACGAGGAGGACGAGGAGACGCGGGAGGAGATCGAGGCTACGTTGAACGCGGAGCGGAACGCCGAGGCCGAGAGCGGCAGCGCGGGCCCCGGCGGCGACTTCCAGAAGTGGTTCTGGGACAATCGCAAGAACCTCAATCAGTCGTGGATGAAGCGCCGGAAAACGGCTGCTAAAGAGAGGCGGCACCGGGACAACAAGTCTCGCGCTTCGAAAGCTGTGTAGCGGGCATGGAGCATGACTCTCGTCCAGCATCTATAAAAAAAAGTTTGGTTTTTCTCGCATTGACTGCTCATGTTCCTGCAGATAAATTTGTGTGCCAAACCTCCCAAATTTTCATGTCATTCATCACTCTCCATGCAGGTAAGCAACCACCACAACTAGTGACGTTCGTCTTCGCCTTCACGATCTTGGTCGCATAACAACCGAATATCCAGTGCAGATGGCGAAATCTTGCCATAATCTGTTATCGTTTCGGGCATCTACGGTATCTCTCCCATGTCCGCGATTGGGGTAGTGATAAGAACGACCCCGGCTTCCCCGCCTCCATTGTGGACTCAACATACCCGTTCGAGATCTTGGCAGTCAGCGAGGAACCCTTTGCCATATTTTGTTTGGCTAAACTAGGAGCAGAACAGGCCATTATATCGATTGGCTCTGACGTCCGGTCGTCGGACAGCGTTCGCCGGCAAGGGATGCCGGCCTTGGCCCCCGCCTCCCGTCTTATCATCCCGCACAACAAGCCTTCCTATCAACTTCGCGGCGCACCCAGCGTAACATCGTCATCTCACCCCCCTGCAAGACAACCACCCCTCTCGAGTCCGAGTATCATTATCCGCCGTGACGGTAATCTTGAACCCGACCTATGTTTTCTCTAGCTCTCCGCCTCCTCATTGGGCCTTTATCTCGCCCCCAATCCCTCGAGTCAACGCATGTCCAGATAAGATCTGTAAATGGTTGCGACATGGGACCCACGTCGCCATGGGCTACTGCAGAACCAACCGACATGTCAATTTGTCCGTAAGAACACTTTCCATGCTGGTTCACCGTTCACGGCAGGCCCACCAGGATAGGCCCGCGGTCGGCTATCATGCGTTGGAGGTAGCGATCGTCGGTTGAATCTCTCTCTCTCCGCGGGAATCCTTATCTCGGGCTTTCGGGAGGAGGGGTTACGTCGCCTTCGGCAGTCAAACTTGGTAATCGATAGTTACGGCAGCAGTCATGTTCATATAACTAAGGTTCAGCATTCATATGTCACGACCGTAGCACCACTGGCAGGGCATCCCATTCTGTTCGAACTGTTGTCGTCTGTGATCTTCCCGTCAATTTCGACTTTGAACTCCTGCCTTGAGGTTCCTCTGTGAACTACCGCTACCATGGCCTCACCTCAGGACCTGGAAGCTCCCATGACGGAGAAGAAGGTTGCCGTCGTCTCGGACCAGTCCGACAGCACAAGCGAGACGAACGGCGAGACTGACCTCGGTGAGAAGTCCCGCTCATCATGGCGGACATTGCGAGTGCTTTGAAGTTTCTGATTGGCTAACGACATCGATATAGTCACTGTGGAAGGTCAATACACGAAGGAGGAGTATCACAAACTCAAGCGCAAAGTCGACAAGTACCTCCTCCCGCTCATGTGGATATGCTATGGCATCCAGCAAACCGACAAAACTGCCCTCGGCACCCAGGCCATTTTCGGTCTGCGTGAAGATACGGGCTTGAAGGGGCAGCAATACTCGTGGCTGACAACAGTCTTCTGTAGGCTTCTCTACTTCTCCTCTGTTATCCCGTCCATCACAAAGCTAATCAACTTCTGCCTCGCCCAGACATCACATACATGTGCTTCGAGTTTCCAAGCAACATCGTCCTCCAACGCTACAAAATGGGTCGCACCCTCTCCGTGTACATGATCTGCTGGGGCATCGTCGTCCTCTGCATCGGCTTCGCACAGAACTTCACCCAGCTGGTCGCCCTCCGCGCCCTTCAGGGAGCCTTCGAGTGCTGCATCTCGCCCGGGTTTCTCTTGCTGGTTGGTACGTGGTACAAGACGCGCGAGCACGCTTCTAGGGCGCTCGTCTTCCAGAGCGCCAACGCCGGATTCGGTGTCATTGCGAATTTGATCATGTACGGGATTGGAGCTTCGACGCAGCATAAGGAGGGCGCGGAGCCGTGGCGGTACATCTCCTACGTAAGTCGCATTCTGTCGCTGAAATATGTGGACCAGAATATTGACGGGCTTGCAGTTCCTCGGCAGTCTTACCACCGCCATCGGATGTCTCTGCTTGTTCCTTCTGGGTACCCCTTCCGAGGTGAAGTGGTTGACCCAGGCGGAGAAGGATATGGTAAGCCCCTAAATGCTTTGCATCCTTTCCATTGGCAGCTAACCAGTAACAGGCGAACGCGCGCATCATGTCCAACAACACAGGCCACGACCGCACCGCCATCAAGGGATGGAAGTGGAAGCAGGTCCGGGAGTGCCTCATTGATCCCTGCTTCTGGTTTGCTGGCGTCAACGCTTTCCTTAGCTCTGTTCCCAACGGAGGTCTTACAACGTTCAGCAGTATCATCATAACTTCTTTCGGCTTCAGTATGTGTTACCTTATGTCTCTATATCTAATGCGGATTACTGACAACAACAAAGCCAACCTCCAAACGATTCTTATCGAAATCCCCCGCTCCGTCATGTCCGTCATCATCTTTATCGGCGTCGGTCTTCTCACCAGCAAGCGCGCCAACCTCCGCCTATGGATCATGGCCACTTCGGTCCTCCCGCCCTTCGCCGGCTTCCTGGGCATGTCCCTTCTCCCCAACGATCCGGCCATCAAGTGGAGCAAGTGGGGTTGCTACTTCATCACGGTGCCCTTCGTCTTGGGTCTCTTCCTCGCGTGGTCCCTCATTCCGAGCAACACGGCCGGCCGCACAAAGCGCACCATCACGAGCAGCTTCACGTTTGTCGGGTACTGTGTGGGGAACATGGTCGGTAGCCAGATCTTCAAGTCTAAGGACGCGCCCAAGTACACTCCTGGCACAATTGGGTGTGCGATCTGCTTCGGATTGGAGTTCGCATTGGTCTTGACATGGCGGTGGGTGCTGGTCAGGAGAAACAAGAAGAGGGACGCTGCTATGGCTGCCGATGGGCTGACGGCTGAGGAGAGGGCGAAGAGGGGCAAGGAGTATGGCGAACAGGACTACACTGATTTCGAGAACCCTTACGTGAGTATCCCCGTTAACCCACCAGTAAGACCTATGCTAACCAATATGCCAGTTCCGATACACACTCTAGAGCCGCCTTCTGCTGGAACTAGAGGGACGAATGTTGTTTTTTTCTGTCATGCATAGCGAAAAACCAGTTTTGAGGCAACGTTCAGCATGGACCGGATATTGGTTAGCACAATAGAAGCTTTTCAAATTTCAAAACTGAATTAAAAAAAAACAGGGAGCACATAGTGGACCGCAGTGCTTCTGGGCAATAAATATAGCGATTATTACTAATGAGGGGTATAGTACGATCTCTAAGAGAGACTGCGTCAATAGTCGCCTTCGACGATTCCAGCAATCAGATGACCTTCCAAATCTCCCCTATGGCTCCTCCGAAAGGGGTTTTAGTAGGCAATGTACGCGGGACACCATTCAAGGATTCAATGTCACGATTAATGCCTTACTCCCCACCGGGTTGGTTCTCGGCATTCTCATCATGGTAAAGAGGCGGGCATTTGGCGCCCTTCTTCTGCAGAATCCACCTGTTGATCCACCACGGCAGCACAGTCTTGAGCTGGTACGACGCGTGCTTCCGGTCCGGCACACCAAAGACGTAGTCGAGCTCCTCGAGTGACTTTTGCTTCGTCTCAGGGACGAACAGGAAGATCAGCGCTAAAGCCACCAGATTGAGGCCTGCATAGAAGGAAAAGGCGCCCGTCGCGGTCATGGCTATGAGCATGCGCGGGAAGGTCAGGGACAGTATCGAGCCCCAGAAATTGTTGGTCGCGACGGCCCAGGACATGCCAATCTCACGGTGGGAAAGAGGGAAGACTTCGGCCGAGTACATGAAGGGGACAGGGCCCTCACCTGCGAGGCACAGTCAGTACAGGGGTGGTTTTACTTTGCCAAAGATTTTGGGGTAAAGCAGACGTACCAGGGGAGTAGAAGGCGGCAAACAGGTAGACGAATGTTGCAACGGCTGCGATTCTGGCGGTACTCTTTTCAGCGTCGCTGTCAATGAGGTAGCAGAGACCAGCAACTGGATGGCATGTTAGTCTATGATAAAAGGTTGTGATCTCTAAGAGATGGTACAACGAACCTAGCAGGGTCCAGAACATGTTCGGGAAAGTGAATAGCAAGAGTGTTCGTCGGCCGAAGGTGTCGATGGTCCAGACAGCAGGCCATGCGAACGTAAAGTTAATCAACCCAAATCCGAAACTGGCCCAGAGTGCAGTGTAGTCGCTGATGCCGCTCTGCTTGAAGATAGTCGAGCTGTAGAACGAGATAATGTTGACTGAATTCATGTCAGCTTGCACATTCCGAGACTGCAGCTCCCGAATACCCACTTCCACACATCTGCTGCGCAATCATGACAATACCAGCAGCCCATGTCGCGCGCCTGATTCTCGGGATCGTGAACAGCTCGACAAAGCGGGTGAACATGTTACTCGTAACCTTCAACCCGGACTCCAGAACCAATGTCTCCTCATACTCGAGCAGCGCGTGGATGTAGTACAGGTCTCGCGCGGCCTGCAGCGGCGTGTTGCGCAGACGCAGAAGCGATCCCCATGCCTTGAGGTGGCGGCCCTTCTTGAGATACCATCGAGGGGACTCTGGCAGAAGTAGGTGCCGATGACTAGCGGGACGGCGGGGATGAAAGCTGAGCCGAATTGGAGGCGCCAAGCGATCGCGCCCGTCTGGCCGACAGCGAGATTGGCGCATGTGCCAAGAAAGATGCCTGTTTTTTGGAATTAGTTTCGGATTGATGCGTTGCCAAGAGGAGTCCAAGAAACACCAAGAAATCTTGTTCTCGTCGATCATTCTTGGGGCTGCAACTTGGGGGCTGGAGTGACGCTCACCGAATGCAGTCCAGACCTGCCAAGACATGACCAGGCCACCGCGGATAAGAGTGGGGGAGTTCTCGGCGGAGAAGACAGGAACCGTGACTTCTTTCAAGCCCATGCCGATTCCGAGAAGCATTCTGTCGTCGGAGGGTCAGTGGTTTAGCGACTCAATACTATTGGGGTCTCATTACCTGCACGCCGCGAGCTGACCCCAAGTCTGCGACACGGCCATACCGAACGGCGCAAGCAGCGAGAAGATGGCAGCGATGAAGATGACACCGCGACGGCCGAGGAGTTCGTTGAGGGGATCGGAAATCCAACAAGCGCTGTCATGCATTGTTAATGGACGCCCTTTATGTATCCAACGGGATTGCCGGCGTTGCGCATCATGCGCGTCTTTCACTTACAAGAGACAAATCGTGATGTAGGGCATGGAATTGACAAAGCCGATGATCCAGCTGTTCTTTGCGCAGTCGCCCTCGTTTGCAACAGGGCCACAAGCCGAGCCAGCTGTATCAGGGATGCCAAGCGCCACCGGGAATGCCAAATTGGCACCGTTGGAGCCAGTCTATATGGGAAAGTTAGACCAAGATTGCGGAGGGGATACACAAATGGAGGGACGGGAGCCACGATTGGGTAGCGTCATCCTGGGTTCTCAGACAAGTATAGAGAAAAAAGGGCTTACTTGATCCCATCCTTGGATCGCAGCGGCGATGGAATTAAGGATGATCGTGTAGTAGAGCGGCCAAGGATGCTTCCACCGGTGGGTCACTTCCTCGCGCAGGGCCTGCTTCTCACTCTCATCGAGTTCGTCAATCGACTCGAACAATGCCGGGTTCTGCGCGACCAGAGCGCCTTTCTTCAAAAGGGGGAGGATGTCATCGGGGAGACCGTGCGCTTTCTGGTAGACGGTGACTTGCTCGAGGAGCTCCGCCTTTGGGATGCCTTTGAGCGGGTTCTTGATCTCTCCCTCGAGGTTTTGGGTCAGTTCCGCGATGCTCTTCTTGCGCTCATCGTGGTGCAAGGCGCCCTCCTTCTGAAAACTGCATGCGTATATGTCAGTTGGTCGGTTCGCATATTAGTGATAGACAAGGAGGGGCTCACGTACGGTGAGTCTGTGTCGAGTTTCTTCTCGGGCTCGGCCATGGTGTCGGTTGAACAGTCGCAGTAAGGCTATACACTACAGAAATTGTCTGCAATAGCTGCTGGGTGTCAATGACGCGATGTGGCAGACGAGTGTGCACGCCTCGTCCCGTCCGAAGAGAGAGGGGGTTCAGATTAAATATTTCCAGATTTATCCGCTGGGAGGTCGGAGCTAGGCTGTCCCGTCATCCAAAGCGTGCGGGGGATTATGCTTCGTCCCATCCATAACGAGTTCTTACCGCGACGTAGCGGGCGTCGGGCGAGCAGACAGCCGGGAAATTGGTTGGTCGACTGTCAAGGCACGGAGGAAAGGGAGGGAACGAAAGTCGTATGAGGTACACTACACTATCGAAACATGCAACCGTCACCAATTGTCGAGCCAGACAGCCCAATCTCAGTGAGATGCAAGCGCCCCAAATCGGTTGGTCCCTGTGACAAACTTCCTGCGGGGTAGCACCCAACGCACCCTTAACGACGCAGCTTATGCTGCGGCAACCTGTCGGTATCGCCATTGAGCAGCGGTTCGGCTTAGTCTTGGCTAGGTCGCGTGGTGCCACCGAAGCCAAGGTGAGCCCCCCTTCGTGGCGGAAAAGCTTAGGGAAGCTTGGTCCTACTGGGATCTTCCTGCAAGTACCGGCAGGTATCAGTGGTGCACCGCGCCGTTAATGGTAAGAAAAAATGACAGTCCCGTGCTTTTCTTGTAGGGGGGTGAGAAATGAGAATTGTAGGATGGGGGGATGACGATTATTGCCTTGTTGGGATCGAAACAACGTAAGAGGCGCACACCAAGGCGCATCCCCATGAAAGAACGCCTGGCAAGCCCGGGGGAAATCTGGGGACGCCCTACAGATCTGAAAAGAATCCCAAAAGCTCCACCTGTTGGACGATCAGAAAGCCAGGCCAGCCAAGTTTGAATTCGGTTTGAAAATCGACAACGATCACCGCATTAATTGCTCGAAGATTAAAGCCTCCGGACACCGATGAAGCTTATACACACTTGAATGTCTCGGCGTCCGTTCGCTTCACGTCCCAAGGTCAGGATCGGCAAAGTCCGACTCTCTCGGGAAGCGTGTTTGTGTGGTGTGACGTCGAAAAATGCAAAGCTGCCATCGTCTGTAGTTTCTTTAAAAGTACAGTTGAGTTTCTTCTTGTGCTGCTGTGGCTTTAGGCACCTAACTCTATTAGATTAAGCATGGTTCGAGGATGTCCCGAACCCTAGCTCTCTGGTCTAGGAAAAAGCGATCAACCGATCACATCCACTGATTAAAACGAAAGTATGTACGTCTATCGAACCAGGGCTGGATGAAACGAAGTATATTGCGAATGTGAGAACAAACTTCACTTAGTGAATCCGACCTCCCTGTCAAAGCGCCTACCTCGCCTTCTAGATGCATCGAGCGTTCCTCACACAGCGCGCCCAGTCGGAAGCAGACGCTTGAGCATATATTCCGAATATTTCGCATTTGCTGGGTGCCTTCTCAAGAGGTTTAGCCAAGAATGAATGTTGCCCAAACACGATAGGATGGAAGAAAGGATAAGGTTGATACGGAGTTGTAGTTTGCCTGCTAATTGGCATGCACACCTGATGCGGAAAGCCCATAATGACGGCGATCACTGGCAGAGCGCCAAACCACCAATCAAATGATCTTTCCTTTTTCAACAGAGTCTGCGATATCTACATCCGCGTATTTTCGTGGCTGTGAAAATCTCCATCAGACGCGTTGCGGCTCTACTTCTAGTCGCTCGCACTAGATTTGTAGAACCTCCATGCACTTGTTTGGTTTGGCCGTGGCGTGATCCGTGAGTGCTTCTTAAGCCAAAATCTTGAGTGAGAGTTGACGCATTAAACTGCATCGTGCAACGCAAATACCGAGAACGAGAGATGATCCCCCAGGGATCGGATCAGTGTGTGCAGCTTGGTGTCAAATTACACAATGGTTCCGGACTCACTTCATCGAAAGCGTTCTAGATCCGGCTCAAGGTGCCGCGAGAGCGCAAAACACTCATCATGAAATGTTCTATGGAGAACAATCGGTTGGACGGCTACGTGAACGGAACGAAAAGAGGGGCCATGCGCGCTTAGCCCCACTCCGAGAGTTCCGGCCCCTTGGCCGCACCCCGAGGGTTCCCGCGGTGACGCTGACGTACATATGTGCTGATTAAGCATATTCACATTGACCTTTTGGTAGCTCGCGATGAATCGCACGCTTCTTTTCCGCAAAAATATCATCAGGCGACGAAGAATTAGAATATGAGATGGCCGATGCAGCGTCTGCTTTCAAGCAGGCATTCTCACGCCGGAGCATCGTTTTCCTAATCGGCCTGTTCATATGCTCCACTCTTGCGGAGCGGGACGGTGCGGATCGCCAGTGTCCCGACTACGTCACCCGGCACGGTAATTCACTACCTCGACCTCTGATACTTGACATCAAACACCACAGGAAAGCTAATAGGCCGAGCAGCACCTCTTCTATGGTTGCATTCAGATGATCGATACATGCCCAGCGATCTTCTCACCCACATCCACCACACATCGCCAGAGCTGGATGGAAAGCAAGTGCCTGATACACCACCACTAGATCTGGATAATCTGGAGGTTCTCAACAAGTTCGATGAAGTAGCTCTCACGTCTAAAGATGATCCTACCACGTTCCCAGCATGGCTTTTTGGTGCGACCCCGGATACGGATGGCAGGATCCATAACGCCACGCCCTGCGTTGTGATCCTGGTCGAGAAGAACGAACGCGAGATGGACGCTTTCTACTTTTACTTTTACTCTTATAATGAAGGACCCAACATTACACAGGTCTTGGAACCGTTCAACCGGATGGTCAAAGGCGAAAAGGCAGCATCCGGTATGCACTTTGGTGATCACATTGGCGACTGGTTCGTCCCCCTACAGCTGAACTTCCGTCATCGCTTCATTACTGACACAGATGTTTGAAGGGAGCACAACATGATCCGCTTCCGAGATGGCCAACCTATCGGGATCTATTTCAGTCAACATGTTGATGGTGAATCTTACAATTGGGACGACTCAAAATTGTCGAAGGCGGACGGTCGTGTAAGCCAGCCTCAACCCCAGCTGCTTGTTACATTTGACCTCAGTCTGTTAACATGCTGCAGCCAATAGTGTACAGTGCATGTGGATCTCATGCCAACTATCCGACACCGGGGTAAGCTCCATGATCCTATATGCAACTTCGTCGATCTCTGTCTAACCTAGTCTTGCAGAGACCAAGTACACAATGCCGTATTGATAGACTATTGTGACGAAGGAAAGAGATGGGACCCCGTCCTTTCGGCCTATTTCTACCACTTCGACGCCAAATCTTTCACTTTGACTAGGTTGGATCCTCCCAATCAATCATACCCTGCACCACCGCAGTCCTCAAACCTGACATCCTTCTTCTACTACTCGGGACGTTGGGGAGATTTGGCATACCCGGACTCCGATCCCCGCCAGGAAACAGTGCCGAGGTTCAAGATCAAACGGTTTCAGTCTGGGCCGACGGGTCCAAGACACAAACATCTTGTTCGAAAGGGCCTGAAGCCAGATCAGATGCGGAAGATGGGATGGATGGAATGGAGCGTAGGCATCTATATGTCGCTGTATCCTTGTTGTCTCAGAGGATGGAGGGCATGGGTTTCTATGGGACTGGGTATTGCAGTCTTATCAGGGATTGTTATTGGAATTGTATTTGCTTTCAGGAAATACAGAACGAGGAAGTATAGAAAGTTGCTGGCGGAGGATATACCATTAGATGATTGGGTGCTAGAAGAGGAGGCCTTGCTTTCATCATCTGACGAGGAGGATGGGAAAACCGAGGGAGGGGCTAAGCATCACATTTGATGAGTACATGGAGATAAGAAACACCAATAATCTGACTGTCGCAGCACCTATAAATCTTACCCATTGCCGTGGGGAAAGGGTGTTCACTGAGATCGTGACGAGGAAAATAGTCTTCACAGGTATAGCAGTCCAAAAGTCTTCCGATAACATAGGTTCGTTGGTGGCCTTGAAGAAAAACTGGGTTGAGCTTCTTCACGGAGACTAGCCAAGGGATGCAGAATCATGAAGTCCTTATTCTTCGTCAAGCTCGTCACTGATAACATCCCACCCTTGCCTATTATTCGTACATCAAATGATCCGAAAACACCCCAACAAAAACGAGTACGCCGCTGCCACCGGGTATCATGTTCCAATCGCCTGCTTAACGGTCCATCTCAATCCCAATCCAGCCACCCGTCCCAGTTCTCAAACTCCAAAGGGCTCAACTCATTTTCAGCATCTCGGTGTGATCGTGGCTCGTTCCGATTATTTTTCATCGTTCCTGGCAGGCCAATCTCCGGCTTGGTTGTTGGAGCCTTCGGTGACGAAGTGATTACGGCAGTCATGGAGCTGGCATCGGAGTGAGCTGATGAGATGAAAGAGTTGCTGATCCAGTAGTTATCGATGGCGTCGCGGGGCGAAAAAGGGACTAGAGAATCAAAAGGCTGGCCAAAAGGAGATGGCGGAATGACGTGGTTGGTCTCCAATCCACGAGGGCTCTTGACAATCTCGTTATTCATCTGCTCTGCGTAACCCAGCTCTTGCTCAACAGCTGCGCCAAGTTGTCGACGATGATATATCTCCGAAGGGCTGGCGGGCAACTGCATGTGACCCATGTGCGTATCGAACGAATTCTTGGGATTGGATGAGCGGCCTCGGTGCTCTTCGTCATAGAGAACGGCGTTGCGGAACTTTCGCATGAGATAGAGAATTATCAGTGTGAAGACGCACGTGCTCAGACTGACGATAACCCAGACAACGACGCCGTGAGGGACGTTGAGTCTGGCAGTGGCAAGGGTGATGAGGGCAGACGTCGAAACGAAAGAGTTAACGAGGAAGAACATGGTGATGCTAGCCGAGCCGCGGAAGATCTTCGTGCTGATGCTGAGGCGCTGGTACCAGAACGTCTTCGGCTTGACGGAGCTATTCCGTTTCTCACGGCGATGGCGTAGATGGAGCTTGAAAAGGTGGCGGCTCTGGCGACGGCTGTGGAGGAATGTCAAAGGCTTTTCCCTCTGTGTTGTCGGAATTGCCTGCTTGGATTGAACGTTTCTCTGCGGCTTTTCGACCAACTCGGGGACCTTAGCAAGGCTG
Source organism: Colletotrichum spaethianum (assembly GCF_022836535.1). Taxonomy (NCBI): domain Eukaryota; kingdom Fungi; phylum Ascomycota; class Sordariomycetes; order Glomerellales; family Glomerellaceae; genus Colletotrichum; species Colletotrichum spaethianum. Next base: position 161,785 of record NW_026054800.1, read on the forward strand.
CGCGGGGCCAGGCTGTAAGTAAGAGGTCTTGGATGAAGCGAGAGAAGGTTTGCATTTGGGTGGTTGACCTGGAACTCGTCCAAAGACTCGGTCACGCTAACCTGACCAATGCGGCTGCTTCTGGTGCCTAGGTTAAAGGCTCTGGAGGACTCGGTGATTCCTTGTGTGATGGGGACCATGACTGAGAGCCGAGGAGTAGCATCTTGGAAGGGCCAGTGAGGGGAGACTGGGATATTGGTAGAGGGCGTGCGATTGGCCAGCGGATGGCGCGGGTAGAACATGGACTCTCCATGGACGGTGGACGGACTGTCGTCGGCGATAAAGTCGCGATCTGAGGTCTCTGTGGTGATGGGCGAGGCCGGCGTGGGTGTGGAGGGATGCGGCGTAAGGTGGCGGATGTGAACAGACTCATTCGAGGAGTGAGAGACGTCGTCGCAGGTTGGCTCATTAATACAGGGTTTGAGAGGGAGTTTGAACGACGCGAGCTCCTCAACCGAGGGATACGCTGTTCTGCGGCTGGCGACCGCGGTCGTTGCAGAGCTGAAGGAGGCCTGCTGTGGGATCGACATTATTGCTGTTGTCGCTGTGCTCCTTTAACTAGAGGCTGTTCACAGCTACGGACGAAGGAGAGAGAGAAAGAGAATAACAAAAGAAGGTGAGGTTTTAGCGAACGGCTAGAAGCAACCATGAGAAGAAGAAAGGAAGGTCGTAAGTGGGCTGAGAAAGAAGGCGGTATTTGTGGGCGAAAAGTATTATCCCATTGCAGTGTGAGGTGAGGTGGGCAGAAGTTCGCCCCGGATGCAAAGTTAGTTACGCTTTTGCCAGGCCCAATCAGCACCAAGTATTACAGATGAATGATATCTTACCCAGAGGGCAGGAGCGAGCAGAAGTGACTCCCCAGAAACGATGGTGAAGTTATCATGAGGAAGAAGAACAGTCAAGAACATTTGATGGGGTGAGATCCAGTATTACCGTCGTTTGGAGTCGAATAATCTGTGGAATGCTCAGTTGCCATCAGCAATTAGCCTCCGTTCCAAATACCCCATTCAGGAAACCGAAATCTCGGGTTTGTTATTATGTCTTGAATGAAATTGCCAAATTTGGCCCGGGGCAGCAAGGAATCTCAATTCAAGTCTACCTTCATACTGGCGATCATCCTGAAACCACGTGGTCACGTAAGATTCCAAACCCTCCTGTGCTGCGAGATGGGAAGTATCGGAAAGTTCGTGGAAAACCACCAACTGCAGTAACTGCTTACATAACAAGAAAGAAATATGAGTTGGGAATGCGGATCAGCGACCAGCCGCTAGCTCAGAAGAGCACTCATGGGCGACTATTTATGTCTCCATGTGCCTCTGATACTGCATTCATCTACGAGAAAAGCCAACATATATTTAGCTCTCAAGTGATTCTCTACAATCACAGCTTATATGCTCTGTCAATCTTTGCGCCAAGTCATCGAAATCATAATTTATATCAAACAAAATCAGGAGATGAATCGCGAAATATCACCTCGAGCGCAACTCAAACAGTTCAGGGCCTGTTGGTATCCGTCTTTATAGAGTATGAATGTACCCCTGTAAGAACCCTCTTGTTTCGTGAGGTGCCATTCATTCAGTCTTTCACTCGTTCACTCCTTCCTGTGCTCTATGTATGGCAACCGGCGTGTCCAAACGCTCTTCCGCACCACGAGCCCAGTCATCATCGCCGTTCAAGCCCTTCTCTGAAATACCTCCAAGCCCGGAACGATGTCTGCGGAGTGCCAGTGCCACACCAGCCGTAGCAGTGTTGGAAGCATTGCCGGCGCCGGCGGCAGTGGCGGAGTCAACAGGTATGGCATGCTGTCTGTTTGCATTAGAGTCACCAATCATGGCAGCCTGTGTGATAGTGCTGTCATGAATGCGGCCGCTCAGTTGGTTGCTTTGTCGGGCGACCTCGACATCGTGCAGGACGCGCTTCTTCGATCGCTTGACTATCATAAAGGCCAGGAAGGACGCGATCCAACTCGCTGCGCCGACACCTGTCCAGGCGAACCACACGGGACCGACACGATACTTGTGGGAGAAGTAGATGAACAAGGCTATTGAAACAATGAGGCTGAGCATCATGACAAGACCGATTAGCGCGATGAAACGAAGAGAAATGTGATTAGCACAGCATCTACTGCCGACAAAGGGCTCATGGTCTCCATAGGTCTCAACATGATGGATGCCAAGAGCGCGGTCGAAATAGCCCAGAACGTCTTTTTGTGACCAGCCTTGGGTTCAACGGGCTGAGGCGTGTGTTGGGTTCGAGGCTTTGATTTACGCTTGGGTCTTCGCTTGGATTTGCAGGGAACTTGGAGATGACCGGGGGATTGAGAATGATTGGATGGTGACACGCTGCCTCCAGCATCGGTTCGAACATATCTCATGTTTGCCATTTCAATCCGGATCTCAGGTATGGAGGACAGAACAACGCTGCAAGGCGGAGAGACGGGTGAGTTGGCGAAACGAGGTTTGGATGTGTGCTGTTTCGAGCCGAGGATTTTGGAACCGAGCGAGACGCAATGGCGCCCGTCGCCAGAAACAATGATGGGCAACATCTCTCGGTGTTAGCTGGTCGAAATTTGTGGGACTTTCTGAATAGGTCTGTTCGGACACTCCTTGGAGCTTGTAACTTGTTGAAATTTTCGAAATTTCGGAATCTATTCCAGGGATACCTCCGTCGGCAACGGAAAACGAGGCCGTTTTGATGGAGTCGGTTGCTCTAGTCGATTGTTATGTTAACGATCGTTAGGGGGACTTACCCAGCTCGTAAGGACTGAGACTAATATTCTCTCGGTCTCTTTGTTGTAAACAGTGCATTATGCCCTCGCCTCAATCCCTCGAGCTTTTTTGATGCTTGCCTATGTTGTAAGGGTGTGTCAACACAGCAAGACAAAGTTTCAACAATGGTGAAGACAGTGCTATTGTTGCCTGAAGATCTCGACGTCAGTTGTGACAAGCTGTGGACTGAGACGAAAGAAATTGTAATTATCGAGCGAGTTTCTGGGAAAAAGACAAGGATCATAGGCATTTAACTGAGGCATAATCGCGGGATTTGGAGCAGAGTGCCATGCATAATAGTCTCGCCAGATTACATTGAAATAGGTCATCAACTAATAGCAACAGAGGGGTAAAAAGCATGATCAGGTCGTTGTCTGCTGAGCCTTGGAAAAATAACTGGAGCTTGAAAAACATCATTGTAGTGTTGCTATAGTGTTATTGCGTTGGTGAGTTGACAAGACCTTTCTTCGAAATATTGCTCTTCAAGTTGGCAAGTGAGGATGGTGAGAAACTTATTTGCATGCCGTGGATAATTAGTGTTTACAATTGAAAACCTCCTTTCCGGCAGCCAGCATTGTTCAAAGCTGTTGAGTAAAGTCTGCCCTTTGATACCCGGAAACTGAGGGTTGAAAGTAGGTCAATGAGCAGGGAAATCCTACAAACGAGACTGCAGGATGGGTCCACGGATCCAGGTGCCCAATTGTAAGAGAAGCTTGCTCCACTTAGCAGGAACTGGTGAAGTTTTGGACACCCGCCGCGAGCATCTATAGAGTTATTAGGATTTCCAGAGATATGCTTCGTCACCCTGTTCAGGGAGACAGGTCTCTCCGTAAAGCCTATTTCTTTCACGAACCAAAACTACAAGTGTGCACTTGTACAGATGAAAGATTCCTTACTACGGCAAGAACCACAATTGTTCATCTTATACTCCAATGCTGTTGACTCATTACACCCCGGAACTTGCAAATAACCCATTTCCACTCGAAAACGCCGCAGAGAGAGTGCGATAACGGTTAAGTGTGCTTTGTTGCGGCTCTCCACTAATTGATGCCCGTAGATTCTGGGGAAGCAATTATGGAACCAGACTAGGATACTAAAAATACGTGGAAGTGATTAAGGCAAGATGGCCGAGCGGTCTAAGGCGCTAGCTTCAGGTGCTAGTCAAGCAATTGGCGTGGGTTCGAATCCCACTCTTGTCATTACCTTTTGGTCTAATTTTCGTTGTTGCTTTAGATACCTTTGGTAACAGCTTTACTGATGTTGGCTGGGGCGTTCTCTGACCTGTTTTGTGGACAACCAGAAAACCCTTGTTTGGGAGTGACAGTACAGAACAACCCCGTCGTTCATGCAGCTGAATTAAACTGATGGGAATAACATTTTCAATTCAGAACCTGCCTTTTATCATAGAGACAGTGAGTTCCTTATCATCTCCATCTGATTAGGAACTTCTCATACTCTGCATTCATTCCTTATTTTTCTTCTGTTCGAATGTAGGTTCCGTAGTCCTCCATTGTTTACCACAAAGCTCAGTACGTTTGGATACAATCAAATCAACTGCGTGTTTAGCATCGGTTGAGTGCCAAAGAGGATCAAGCACGTGAGATATATACATAAGAGATCTTTTTACACAGACCAGCGTTTGCTGTGATCTGCTTCCACTAATCATCGCTAACGAGAGGGCTGACGACGGTAAATCGTCCTATGCAGCCACTGGCGCTTTAGAGAGGATATCGGGATCACCTTGGCCAGTAAAATTAACAAGCAAAGCCGTAATTGTCGGGAATTCGGTGACCTCTAAGTAAAATTCAATAGTCCATAGGTACTTGGTGAATTTCAGAACCATTATGGATCAGATAGCTCTCGCCGCTCGGCATCGTGCGATTAAATTGGTCGTGAAAGGTCGGCATTCGGTGAAGCTAAGAATACAATTAGATTATAAAGCGAACTGAGATCGCAATAATTTGCAACTTTTTATCCGCGACAGAGGAACGGAAAGAAATAAGATCAATGTTTCAATTAGCTTTAGTACAAGCTCATTGGTTATGAATATCATAGCTAGATACTTGGTCGCCAAAGATAGGGCATGGACTTATCCAGTATTGGTATTTATGACAAGCAGCTAAGACCCTGAAGAGCAAGAGGTACCTGAGTCTTTACATCGTCTCGTGAATTTTGCAAAATGCCTTGCAGCAAAATAACAGTAAACAAGTGCCATGTTTGCTACCGCGAAACGAACAAGTTCCGGCGCCATCGTTCCGCCGAGTGAATCAGCGCCTCTCCGTCACAAGTACGTTGGCCACCAACCCTAAACAACGATGGTGTTCCAAATGAACTCCGCAGCATCTACGCAAATCATAAGTTGAATAGAAGATAGCTAAGCTCCCTTTCAAGATCCCAAAGCTGGTGAATCACAGCCACCACATATTGAACTCGGACGTTCTTGTTGCAATGAGCTTAATATGGGTGTCCGAGAGCGACCTCGCCCTTTAGATCTCGCAGTTCTCGTCGGTGGCAGTTTGGTTTAGCGAGGTCTGCTCCGGAGAATCAGACCTTGACGAAGACTTCGATGCAGCAGATAGTTGTTCTCCGGGCGGCCCATGGGCGGGTCGCTTCCTGACATTGGGCAAATGGCGCACCTCCTGCAACAAATTGATCCATTGATCTGCGTCGGTCACCGTACCGTGTATGTCAGCGAGGTCCGGGTGGGTTCGTACCACCGAATCGAAAAGTAGCCACGTCAGAGCCATAGAGTGGCGGTTTCCCCTCGACGCAGAGTCGTATGAACTCGGCGAATGCCACAAATTCTCCTGGGGTTAGAAAGTCAGTAATCCTTGTGGTTTGAGCTTTTCCATAAGACTGATTGCAAACTTGGCAGTAGGTTTGCAGTATTTGCGGAGGGTTTGGTATAGACTCCAAGGTATCCCATCGTGCTCAAGTATGCCGTAGGCTGAAAGCCAGAGAAGATGCGGTTGTCGATAGAGTTAATCAAAACGTTGTAGACATGGGATCTGTCCCTATACCACCTAGCGTGATTCGGGTCACCGGGGGTTGGCTCAGTCGAAATTCCGGTTAACATTGCCCTCTGCGGCTCGGTCAGGCCCGATGAATTATCAAAAGTAATCTCCCAAGCCTCGTAGTTTCCACGTTCACGAAGCTTGGAAATTGAACAAGACATGACGAGAAGGTATTCTCTTCTTAGGCCAGAGATATGTGTTGAGTCAGTAGGTCAATCCAAGACCAAGTTGTCATGCCGCAGACTATGTGCAGTACATATAAAGGCTTTGTATCGAAGTGTGGGAGCAACAGAAACAACAAAAATAAAAGCGACTTTCAAAAAGGGGCGGATTCCCATAGGCATGAATCAGACGGTCCACCATGCTGAGCACCCGAACCCTTGTCAACGTCTCGGTTCATCGCATGCCCGGTCACTCTTACCCTAAAGTCGAACCTTCATCATGCCGACAGCTGTTTGACTCGACGAATCAGCCTCGCGTCCTTTTTAGACATCCTGGGATAGCGTAATATCGATGATTGCATCATAATGACAGCGAATTTCATCGTGAACTGAGTATCGGTCGGATTTCGTAAGCTCGTGCTTGCGGTAAATAGTGCCGTGTGGACCGCAAGAACAGCGGCCCTGTCTGTAGTAATCTATGTTTTGAATTATTGCATTATGCAGCTCTAAGATGGCGAAGTTGATGGTGCGTAATCTGATGGCGGTTAAACGAAAGAATCTCAGTTTCTAAATTGCCGTCACATTTTTTAATAACCGAAACGTACATGCCTAGATCTCGTTACAGTTTATCATGAACAGTATGTTGTAAGTGTTGAAGACGAACTACCACCGGGCTCTATATATTTTCCTTGTTGTACGAAGCTAAAATAATTCCGGATGCCCTCTCAGCAACCGCATACACTGTGCTCAGAATGTTTCCCCGTGGAATGATGGGAAATATGCTAGCATCGCAAACGCGCAGGTTACTCGTCCCTCTAACCAGCAAATCGCCGTTCACAACGCCTCCAAGGCCATCTTCCATCATTGTGCATGTCCCACATGGGTGATAGTTTGTAGCACCATGCCTACGAATCGCGTCTTTGATGTCCTCCAATGTTCGAAATCCCGTATCAGCCGGTAAGCGATTGCCAGCAGGTCTGAGAATAGAGGCAAACACAGGATGATCTAGCAACTTTTCGATCTGTAGGACGTGGCGTGCAAGTATTTCGACATCCAGGGGATGAGACAAATATGCGCAGTCTATAGCAGGTTGATCGTGGCAGTCTGAGCTTTTGATGTGGGTAGATCCACGACTAAAAGGATGAGACAGCATAGCGATGACAGTCATGTAGTTCCCAGGCGCTTCACTGCCAGTAACAGTGTACCTCTGCTTTCTGATCATGAAAACCGTCGCACTTGCTTCGCCCTCTTCGAGGATCATGCGGCGGATGAAGTCCTGTTGCATTTGCGTGGCTTGATCTCCGGCTGAAACCGCTTGTTCGAGGAGGACTTGCAGGGCAGTTTCTTCTGTTGGTGTGTTGAAAAGTTGAAGCGGCCAGTAAGCGAAGCTGTAAGCCCCCCTTCTGACAGAGGCCCGGTTCTGTGCTGCTCATACTCTGCTCTCTGAGCCGCGGCAACAGCTGGATCTCTTGATGCAACGTCCATTGTCTCAATGTCGGGCCTGACTTCCACGCTTGGTCCAAAGTTGAGGTGATCCTGAAGGTTTTCTGCGTTATCAGGGTTAGTATGACATGCTAGACAGGAATGCTTAGTTGTTCGCTCACCGCCAACGCCAGGCAAGTCGACTAGACATGGTATTCCGCAAGCTTCCAAGATGGCCCTATTCCCAATTCCTGACAGTTCGAGGATTTGTGGGCTACCGAATGTTCCCCCGCAAATAATCACTTCTCTTTTTGCTTTGATCGTGGTCAGAAGACCTTCTTTCTCATAGCATACAGCCACAGCACGTAGACCCTTCGTCATGTCGGACTCGTTGTCCTCAAAGATGATTCTTTGGACAGTCGCCCCGCACTCAACAACGAGGTTTTCCCTTTCCGCCGCCAATTCAAGGTATGAATTGCCGGCAAAGCTTCTCACTCCCTTTCCAGGGCTGCCGTCGATAGCATTGGAAATTGTTACGCCTCCTACAGCCTCGCCATAGGAACCATCTCCTTCAAACTTAGCACTCAGCTGGCTGAACACATCCTCCCACGCCTTGTGCAGAAGATGCGGCTCCTTTGGATATGAAGCTTGTATGGGGCCACCGGAGCGTGCAACCTCTCCAGTTGAGTTTTGAGGTTGTTCCGTCTTGAATATCTGATAACAGTCTCTCATCTGTTCCCAACTCCATCTTTGGTCCCCTGCAATTTCGGCCCATGCATCGTGCATTGCCTTGTTCGGGTAGACCAAGCTGTGCGAGTTGATTGCGCTGCTTCCGCCAATCATTCGTCCTCGAACATGCTGTATCGTGCGCCCGTTCAAGCCAGCCTGCGGCGCTGATGTTGAACACCATTCGTAGTTTGGATCGCCAAACATCCGTCGACTGGGTAGCGGCGTAGTGACTTTTTCATCATGGGTGTTGTTCACTCCGGCCTCAAGTAAGAGTACCCGCAAGTCAGACCGAGCAGATAAACGAGAAGCTAGAACACATCCTGCTGTGCCGCCTCCGACAATTATCACCTCAAATGATGACGTCTCCATTGCGACTAGCTACAAGTTCGTAAAAAGTTCTGTTGTCCCAAATAGTGGAACTTGATTGCATTTATAACTTCGATCTGTAATTGCCCATCATCAAATCGTTATCAAATGCCTCAGGATTGTCTTTTATCATGGAAATTGCGCTGGCCTACCCCTCAATCCTTCGATGCTTTAACTCGGCAAGACTACCCCACATTCCAGTTGTGATGATTGAGGTGATTTTCTATTGGCTTAGCCCCTTTGTCATTTTACGATCACGACATAAGTCTGGGATCTTAAGCCAATGGTATGAGTCCAGCGGATACGGAACTCGGCAGCGTCCATTAGAACGCCCTAGTAGTATCTGTCGTATAATGAAGTGTTTGCCAATGTAAGAGAGGGTGAAGAGGGACGAGATCCTGTTGGTTAGGAGCCGATTCAAAGCTCAAAAGGACCTATAGAAAACATCACGATGACAGAGGCGAAATGTGGCAAGGGTCAACTGCCTTAAGCCATGGTCCAGATAAGTCACCATTTTGGGCATTCGAATCCTCCACTTAGAGTCGCTCGCTTCACCGCCTGCTTCGGTAATCTCGATGGATTTTAACCTCAACAAGCGCAGCGTGCTCTTCATCGCGAGGAACATGCTTATCTGTAAAGTAGGCATTCTGAAATGATATTTTGGTGATAGGTGGCATTCACTGAGAGTGAGAAACGTCGTACTCCCGATATAGGTCTGATTTCGCAAGCAGCAAAGGATTAATACTGCTAGTGATGATTCAAGCAGAACCTCACTGCGGGCTCGTAAACCCATCGAGCGAACGCATCGACGGCCCTAGAAGGCACTCAAAGCACCATCAATCCTGCTAGCCTTGCGGGCAGCGTACTTATCCAGTAAGCCAACTTGCGCCAGTCTTTCGAGCATTTGATGAGGGGAATTAAGCAAACAATGGTCTCGTAGACAGGAAGGACAAGATTGCAGACCTTTACCTAACGGTTCCACGACACATATCTTGAGAACACCATAGCAGCTTTCCAGACTCACGACTGTTTCTGCAACTCAACAAGATACAGTAACATCCTGCATCCGACCTTAGACGTAAACTTGGCCACGGTGTTCGGTATGTTCTTTGGTTATGGCGAAAGGGTGAGGCACAAATATGTGCTTTATGGCTACAATTGCCGTTGCGACTGACGGCTAATATATTAATTAACGGTAACCTACTCCGGAGTTGTGCCAGGTACCGGCAGTACTAGGTCAAAAGTCTTCGCACAACGATAAGGATAAACCAATGAAAAGCTACCGTGGGAGGGTGAGCCACAGGACCTCTGGTGGTGCACTGTGAAGTGACCCCAAGCTAATGGGTCCCCTCTGTGCCGTTGATTGGGTTGTTCTTATTGCTGTGCAAAGACTTTTGACCTAGTAATGCCGGTATGTACTGCTAACAAGAGCTTTCAATGGTTGCAAAGACGGATTCTTAACACAATCAAAGTAAGAAACACTAGATTGTAGTTCGATATTAAGCATAGAGCAGAAGCAGGGGATAATGTAGATAAAGAAAAGATGAGAGAACAAGACGGCAATATTGAAAACTGTCTCATGCAAACAAAGGGAGAAGTAGCAGCATGCGTATAGAGCAGGTGACCGAGGTGATAGCTGTGATGTTAACCCCCTACGTGACCCTATCTAATTGTAATACGATCCTGCCCATTTCTTTAGCAAGGCAGCCTTCCTGAGAAGAGATTGCATATTCAACTAGCAAATCTTCTTCTTGGCTACCCAGGGCTTGCTTAATGTATAAGATTGTAGAGTTCATCTAAAAGTAAGCTCTTGCTTGTTGCATGTTGCTTCAAAAGGAAGGTTGCATAGGCATAGGCTGCTGGTGATGGTGATGGATAGAGAGTATATCACTAATTAATTGCCGCACAGTTGACTGATTTTCAACATTTGGTGGGGATGTTGATGCCGATTGTTTACGATTGACAACTTTCGAACTATCAGCATATCGATCAAAGGAATATTCAATAGAGGTCATATCTATAAGACACCACCTCGAGCACCGACCAGTAGCAGCTGTCACATCACCTCACGCAAGATTTTCAGCTTTCTAGTTCCATCAATACACCGTACAAGTCTGCGCAATTCTTTTCCAAGCTTTTTCGCTAGTCCAAGATGCAGTTTTCTACTATCATTACTCTTATGGTCTCCGTTACAGCCGTCCAGAGTGCTACTGTTGCGGAACATGATGCGCGCGCTGTTATTCAATTTCTCTAAGCATAGGATACCAAGTGGCATAATTATGAAGAACTCTGCCATCGTTTGGCCGTCATATGAAGTTGTGACCTTTTGCGGAGGTGTCCCATCACGACTGCGGCAAGACGTCTAAAACCCTAGTGTGAGGAGTGGAGCCAATTACATGTTCTGTTCGACATTGCAGAGAAACACTTGCCCAAGCAAATGCATCAGCATTGACATTTTGGGAGAAATGGTGGAGATTCAAGTTGATGTGAGTTTCAGACGTCTTGTCGAAATCGGTTGGATAGTAGTTACTAAGTTTGAGTCACTCTGCATGTGCCCCGTCGTCACTGGTTGTGGTTCAGTAACAGTGTTATACTGATGCTCGTAAAGCCAATTCAAAAACCTGAAAGGTGGGCTTCCGAGAATGTCTTTCGGTTGAGGACCATAGCCGCAACTGCACATCGAACAAACTTAGACACCAGTGTTTTTGTTCAAGCCTACTGTTCCGAGCAGGCTCACAGTCTCACAGTGCACGGACCCCTCACTAACCGAGATTTGGTCTCAGGCTCATTTATCATAAGCAGTCCTGATCCCGAAAAATCCAACATCCAATTGGTCTCTCACACTTCAACCAAAGCGACTATAGTGTAGCGGTTATCATCCCAGCCTTCCACTAAGCCATGTAAGCTGGGGACAGGGGTTCGACTCCCCTTGGTCGCATTTGTTTTGTTCTTTCGCCAGTTTTTTGATCCTGTTATTTGAATCTACGATCTCGAACTAGCAATGTAGTTCTCAAGTCTACCAACTTGGGATGCATTTCAGTACATGTCTTTTAGCTAAAAGCCGTGCATAAACGTTTCCCGTCTGGCTCTAAAACTATCATCTGGAAAGCTTGTGTTCGCATGCGCCGTTGTAGATATGCTGGATAGCAAGCCAACAATGCAATATCTCAAACTTCAACTCCTTACTTCTTGCCCTTACTAAATGCTAATTAGTGTTTAATTGAGCATTGGAAATGGATAAAGATCACGTATATGGCGGTCGGTGGCTGCACTCTGTCGCTCAAGTTGTGTGTTGCGATATGTAGAGAATGTGCAAAATCAACTCCACAAGAGCGGTTTTAGCCAGTGAAAACTTGGAACTGACCCAAGCCCATCTCCTGAGCGTTATGAACAACTCTGCCGTATTTTTTCATTCTTCCCGGTGGAAACGCTGATTAATGATGTGTTGCGAAACCCTGGTGTCAGGCTGAACTTTGTCGCCAAACGTGTATAGGTACGGTCAGGAGAATGTCGGCATGGCCCGACACCCACAGTACCCAATGAACCACCAGGCCTCACGGAAAAGTTTCCCAAGACAGGCAGGTGGAGAGTTGCCTAGCGCAGTCGACGTGTACCGAGTCTTGTCATGTTGCACACAGAAAAAATGTCCAGCGGAATCTGAACGGCTACAGGGCACCAACACACTAGAGGAGAGCACTGAAAATTCTGGAATGAGCATTGATCGCTCGTGGTTAATTTGTGCTGCTTCAAGCCAGTTGTACCTACCCTCCTCTCGATATGCTGTGAACATATTCTGCTTCTGCGGCGCATGCAGCAACGACAAGCCAAACTCTCGACTTGCTATTCGGCAACCGCATCGCATAAAGACCTGGTGTTTGATGTTTTTGAGATTGGAGCCTCTGCATCGGCGAACTCTCGCTAACTCCAAGCCCAACACTTGGAGCGCAGTCCCATGTTCAACACTCTCCACCAGCACGCCACCCCAGCATCTGGCACAGAACTTAGTCAACTCCACCTAAACCCCCTGCAACAACATCCAGTCCGATATGGTGTAGTGGCCAACATGATGCCCTCTCATCTCGGTGAAAGGTTAGGCATAGCCCCGAGTTCGATTCTCGGTTTCGGAACATTTAGTTTTGCCATTTGACCGTTTTTCATACTACGCGCAGATCGAAATGAAACAAATTCTTTTTTGGTGGCTTCGTGGGAAGGCGCTGGTAATTTAGGACTTTTTCCTTTTTGTTGTCACGTCAGACTGCAACGCCTACTCTCAACAACAGGAGACAAAATCTGAATGCACCCCAACTAGCAAACTTGAGAAGGTTGGGACAAAAAGTTGCATTACGCATACATTACGCCCGACGTGCCAATGCCCTGACTACTACAGCTTCACATTATTGACCTCAAAAGTCTGCACCATCTTGGTCTCAAAGTAAGACCAAAACTTGGTCCCGCTCATCGTCGTGTCAGTCGCCTGCACATACCGATCGCCGCTACCAATCTGCGTCCGCCAGCGCGTGATCTTGGCCCCGTTCGTCGACGCCTGCGTGAACTTACTCAGGTCAAAGTTGAGATACTGGGCGTCGCCCCAGTTGACCGCGACAATGACGAGCTTCGAGTGGGCCGCGTCGTACGCCGCCACGACGTTATCCGCGCCGCCGTCCAGGATCTGCATGCCCTCGCGGATGTGCCGCGAGAACTGCGCAAACACAAAGTACTTTTGGTTCGCGGAGCCTACTGTGCCCGCCTCATTGTCGGCGTCGATTATACCCCAGCCGCCGCCGTCGAGTACTTGCCAGTACACCCAGCCCGTCGGCTTCAACCACCGGAAGTCGAGGATAAGATTGCTCACGAGTCTCTCGCCCGTGGCATCGCTCTCGCCGTACTCACTATTCCACAGCCGCAGGCCACGGGCTGAGGAGAGGGAAAAGACTTGGTCACGCTTGCCGTCGCCGTACTGGTACCCGTGAACGTTGATGCGAGCGACGTTCTTGAGCGCAGCATCGCCCAAATTCTTGAGGGTTGTCACAGCTTGATCGTAGTACGACTCGTCCGACGCGGCAATGGTCATGCTGTTCAGACCGCGTTTGTTAAGCTCCGTCCGCAGGGCGTTGATAATGGTCGCCTGCGTGGCGACGTCAATGTGGCATCCCTCCTGCGTGCCGTCCGCCTTCCACCAGTTCGCCGTGGGCTCGTTAAAGGGCTCAACAGACTCAAAGGTAATGCCCCAGTTGTCCTTGGCATACTTGGCAATAGTAGCCATGTAGACGGCGTGCTGCGCGAGGTTCCACGACTGGATGTTTTCGCTGCCGTCGGCAGACCCCGAAGGGTTGTGGTTCTTGGTCATCCACCACATGGGCGAGTTGGAAAACAACTCGAACCGGTTTGCGCCGCGGCTCTTGGCCTTTTGCAGCATGGTGCGCTGGTTCACGTCAACGTCCCACTTCCAGCTGCTCGAAGTTGGGTCGGCGCTGTTCCAGTCGATCCAGTGGCCCTCAATCTGCCTGGACGGCATCATTTTGGAGGAGACGACCATACTCTCGCCACCGATGCTGTTCCAACTGCAGGCGCCAGCGTTGTGGCGGACGATGTTGAAGCCGAGGCCGGGAAGACTTGCGCCACCGAAGGTGGTTGTCTTGGTGGTGAAGAAGATGTCGGCGAGGTCGTCGCGGGTGCCGAAGCGACGCGCCCACCAGGCCAGAGAGGTTCCCCATCCTTCCCAGGTGCCGCGGTTGGACTTGGCGTCGATGGTTGTCGTTGTGTCAGCTGCGGCGGGGGAGATGGAGGCTAGGCCCAAGGCCACGGCCGCGAGAGGCTTGAGCTGCATAACGAAGGTCTGAGGAGCCGGAATCTGCTGTCGTGCAATTTTCTGAGAATCGGGACCGGGTATTCCTCCTTATAATCATCATGGTGCATCTACGTAGCATTCCAGATATTGGTAGCGAGCAGGGGCGCTGACTCGGAGGCGGTGGATCTCGTATAGCGGTTACTTTGCGGACGGGGATGCGCGGACCGCATGGAAGCGCTTGTGACCGCTCTAGGCGAGCTATCAGATCCAGCTTCATAGCGGAAAGGGACCTTAACCGTGCGCCTGGTCGGTAAACCGGTGATTCCTCTGGATCGGGAAACCCCAAGTTCGGCCGTTATGGTCCGAGACAGAAGTAACGGCGATGGTTTTTGTAGTTGGAAACAATCGAATGTCGAGACAGAATTGCGCTGAACGTCGGTTGTGCGCCGAACGACTCGTCTCAAGATTAGAGTTACATTGCAGTATCGCTGTTAACCACGTGTTGCTGAGATCCGCCCCTGAGCAAATGTCAATAGATTAAGGCTTGAGCCGAGGGTGCCGTATGAATCCACAGTAATATCGATGAGCAGCAAACAAGCCTGCAAGGATGAAGCGGTACAGAAACAAAGGTTATTGACGCGGTAAGGACTATCTTCCCTGAGAATTCTCGTATAAAATTGCGCAAAGGACTACGTCGGTGTTCAATGTCCGCTCCAGAACACACACACCTAGCCTGGATATCCTGATTCGCAGTGATCTCACAAACCTTCCCACCAACCCCCTCATCTCCCAATAGTTCATCCATCCTCCAAGAAGCGTCCCAATCCATGCATGGCTTTCCCTATAACCGATCCAATGCCGCTATCCGGATTCCCAAAGCTTGGTGAAGCGTGTTGGCGTAGTTTGTCTAGTTCGAAAATGCGGGGAAAAGGGGTCATCCGACGGCGTGGCATGCATCGCGGGGTGAAAGTGGAGCAATCTGCATCTAGCTTCTGCATTGGCGGAAGATCATGAAGCGGGAGCTTGCTTCCTTCGGTTCGGCTCCGGCACCCGCGGGTTGTGTCACCAAACCTCAGCTGACCTTGGGCACTATGCAATGTTTCCTTTCGGATATACAAGAACAACTGCGTAGATGACGTTGTCAGCTTGGTCGAAACCAAATGCTTAGCAAACCGCAGCCAACATACTGACCAAAGCGGGGCAAGTGCATGTGAGGACTTCTGTCTACAAGTAGGTACGGGTAAACAAACAGCAAGTCGGCTTGATGCTTAGATGACCACAAGGCTTGTCTGAACAACAAACACCAAGGTGACTTTGTGAGCTCTTCTGTAACAATGGTCAGCCATGAAAGTTAATCAACGTGTCCATAAAAGCGAACCTCTCAAGTGGCCCTTCGAAAAAGTTCCACAAAACCTCAACGACGAGCCTTTTTCATGAAGGTCTCAGCAGGACCAGAATCAGCAGCTCGTCGCATGGCGTTTCGTATACCTCTATCAAGCGTAGGCTGGTCGTTGACCTCAGAGGTAGCCGGAGAGGCACTGGGCGTTTCGTCCGGACGAGCCCGACGAGCTGCGGCAGGAGAAGACACAGAAGTCTTTCCCACACTCAGTGGCGTATCATAAGATGAAACAGGTCTCTGGCACGCAATGGTGGCAGCTGGAATACCTTCTCTCTGTTTTGCGGCGGCCTCCTTTTTTCGTGCCATCTCCAGCTTTAGCTTCAACGCTGGCATCTTCACGTTATCGATGTTTTCAAGAAGCCAAAACAGTCGGTTGGTCTCTGCATACCAATTTCTTTTGGTAATTTCAGCTTTCTCCACAGCCGCCAGAAGCTCAGGAATCATCACAGGCGGGTAGGGCAGATGTCTTGGTGGGTCGCCACTCTGCATTCTCTCGTCGTCCTTAACCGCGCGCATGAGACGTCTTGATGTGGCATCCACGGTGGCTTCAAGAATAACCGGGGTAGCGTTTTCATCCCGCATGAGATGCTCGAACAAGCCACGGACTCGCCGGTATTCGGCCTTGATATAGTTGATCTCGATAATGACACGCCGAACTTCGCGAAGCGCTTCGCCATGGGTAATGGACTTCGGCTGAGAGAATGCAGAACGACGACGCTCGCCTGGTGCCTTTGTAGGAGTTGAAGGCGTCGAAGAAACACCAGACGATCCAGCTTCCAAGTCGGGAGACTTAGCTCGACGGCTACTCGACAGGTCTATGATTATGGGGTTGTCGTTGCGCGGAGTTGCTTCGTCGATAAAAGGATCGTCGGTCGACTGACCTGTGGCCTTCGTCAATGGTGTAACGGTAGACATCATGTTCTCTGGCGTCCGCTGATTGCGCTTGTTGGCTTGAGACTTGCGCTTAGGGGTTGGGGTTGAGGGAAGTTCATCAAATCCTGCGTCGTTTTCTTCCCTGTTAATCTCTTTGAAGTTTGGACCAGACTCGTCGGCTTCGTAACAAATGTCGACTTTTTCGTTGCCGTTAGGTGAAGTGGATGTAAAGGATGATGGACCTAGAGTGTTGGGAAGATCAGACGACATGCTACCACACGGAGCGGCTTTGGTATCATATACTCGAGTGCCAACTGATGGCTTATTAAAAGGATGTAATTTGGCACTAGGCGATGGATTCTGGCGCATGCCAATGGTGTTTCTGGCAGAGATGGTCGGGCTGTTCAAAGAGGAAGGCGCGTCAGGGATGAGGGGTCCACCAGCACCTGCACTACCACTTCCGCCACCACCGACGCGTCCAACTCTTTCTGTTCTCGCCATCGCGGCAACAACTCAAATCGCGCTTTGATGCAGCAGGAAAGCTTCTGCAATAGGGTTGATTCAAGCAAAGAACTCGAATCTAAATCCAAGTGCGATAACCGTTGGAGCGTCGAATGCCGAAAGCAAGGAATATTGGTTGGTCCCAGGCCTGTGTCAAACTCCAAGTGACAACACAAAGATCGTCCTTGAACTTGCAACGTTACTAATCAGTTAAAAGCTGTTCCCGGATAAGAGAACGATACCTTTGTCAAAAGAACACAGGTGTTCAAAGTCACTTTTCGAGCCGTATCTGCCGTCAGAGAACCACGCGAGATATTTTTCACGGTCCCATCTGTCGGCGATAGATGGAGCATAATCAATCACCTAACCCTCATGCGGCTCACCGTTTCACATACGTCCAGTCTCTGTGTTAGCCTTCACCCGGGCAATCCTTTCGAAGACTTTCTTCGGTACCCGCAAGTTTCGATTCTTGGATGGCCCTCACCTCATTGGCTACCCCCGTACGCTCTTTCCTCGAAGTTCAAAAGCTTCTTCTGTTAATCTGCTCCTCAAAGCTGCCGTCTTCGGTCATCGGAGTTTTCAGTTTCTTCAACAGGCAAACTTGACTAATTCTCTCGCGAACCACCTTCCCCAGCCCCATTTAAGAGGAGACCACCGGCATTCCAGAAGAGATCAAGTGAGTGCTGTCTCTGATCCCTCGTGGCCAAGCAAGCAGCTGACCATTCTTCAGTATGGCTACTCGTCTCGACAAGATGGTTCTTGACGCTCTTGAGGATATCGCGGTCACCACTAAGAAGCCCATCGACGAGGTGTTGCAAGCCGCGCAGAAAATCATCGAGAACAATCTCGTCAAGACAGAGTCAGACAATGCAGATGAGATATCGGCACAGGCCAAGCCGGCTGCTGCTGCTCCTATCAGCAACTCTCGCAACGCCGGAACTTCCAGTGCCAACAATCCAATAGTTTCTTCCTTCAAGCCAGCCACTGCCGAAACCGCTGCCACCAAAACCAAACGCGCCGCCCCGAAGAGCAAGGGTTCCGCGGCCAAGCAGACGACTCCAAAGGTCAAGGCTTCTGCCTCTGCCTCTGGCACCGCTTCTGATGCTTCTGCGGATGAGAGAGATATCAAACAGTTCACTTGCGAATTCCCCGGCTGCTCAAGGGCTTTCCTCCACAAAAGCTCGCGTAGTCGTGTGAGTGTTCCAGCTGGGTTGCTCGATTACATGCGTGGGCTTACCTGGCATATGATATACAGCACTACAAACTCAATCACAAAGCAAGCTTTACGAAAAAGGATGAGAACGAAGTTGACGTCAAATGAAGATGGCCATGACTGGTAAGTTGATGTGGATTGAACTCGTTGGGCAGAATACAGCTAATTATTGTTCGCAGCAGGCTGTCAAGACGTACTTTAGTACTTGCGGTCCGGTAATAGCTCTTGGTATTCCAATTTTCATCAATCAATATGCCCTGATCCCAATTTTTTTCTTTTATGTGGTCGTTCATCGATGTCTCGCCTTGACTCAAAAGCCTGAAAATTACTCACTCAAGCATCGTGATGCCATGTTATTTGCATGCAATCTTGTCCTCTATGGAACTATGAGTGGAATCATGTTACCGAACTCTATCTGTGTGGATTTATCTGGAACTTACGTCGCGGGGGCTGGTGGACTCAGGCAAGTGAAGTTGTCGAAGGACAAGCAACCGATCCGCCAACTCAAGGAGTTTCGGCCTGGAACTTCATGTCATCCATCTTCTCAACCATATAAACGGGCATCTTTCTCTTGCCCTGATGATACAAGTATCTTACCTAACCGCCAACCATCCATTTTTCAAGTAGAACGCAGGGTTTGTCGTTTCCATTCCGATGGTTGGTTCCAAGAGATGACCGACACCAGAAAAGATGACGCAGTTATTATGGCACCCCAAACACCAAGTCGTCAATGAAACTCCTGTCTCCTTGAACTTCCTTTGCAGATATACAGTCACAGCCTGTCACCACAGATGCGGCCATGACCAAGAGCTTGAGCTGGCCTAAGAGAACTCAGCTAGCCAATGGTCGCTCAAATCAGGTCCCTTGATCTCCTTCTCATATCGAGGGGGAAACTCAAGCGGAAGTCATGGCTGGTGGCAGCCCTAAGCTGCAGCGTCGGCGCCGTAACAAGAGCTTGGAGTGTGACCATGCCCCGTGCTTGGCTGCCATGTGAGCAACACCTCTGTGTGCTCCCTAAAGGCAGAGATAATGTCAAAATCTAGAATTTTAGCGACGTCATTGTGAGAATCTGGAAACAGCACTAACGTAAACACCGTAGCCTCATATTAGGACTGACAAAGACCCTCGAGCTTGTCGCAATCAAACATGAAGGCTGATCAAACTGGCTGGCGAACAAGAGAAGAGGGAGGTTGAAGTCGACAATCAGATGCAGATTGACAACGTACAGGTCTATCACACCGCATCAAGAATGGTCTGGAGGAGCGGTGTAAACGGATAGAAAATACCCACATCTAAGAATGGCCTCGATTAAATATCTCAGTTTACGAAACCCCCAAACCGAAGATTTGTAGAATCCGGTACTTTACCTTCTATTTGTTTCCGCTCTATCTTTACCGTCCTTATTCTGCCTAGCCTTTCCATAGAGTCTCCTGCAATTGTCCATTACCTAGGTATCCAGTCTATATGAGCCGATCATGACGGCACGGACAGGAGGATTGTAGCATGAGGCATGAGAAAACGGTGTAGCCTCGCAGACCACCTCAGTGCTGGATCGTTGGGCTATACCACAAGTGCTATCTGCGCTTTCACTTATGCTAGCTAATACTGATGAAAAATCGGTCTTGGAGATGGGGTTTTTTGATCTTTAAGATTTGGCTCGGTTAGCAGGTGCTTCTATGGTTCCCGAGTCTACCTTCCCGAGAAGCGAGTCTACTTCTTCAACCTCCAATTACCTAGGTAATTACCTGGCCTAGCAAGAACCGTCTTTCCTTCCTTCCTTAATCCTCTCCTTCCTTGAGAGTACTGCAGTCTGAAATTTTATCCTATCAAATGCTGCTTTACTTCCGTCTATAGCCCCACATTTTCCATCACACAGGTAGTTCCCTTTTGTCTCGAGGCCTACTTCCATCTCTTTCTTCTTTCTACATCCCACAACCAAGGCTGTGTCCGCATCACCGTCAGATTCTACACAGTTCTACACTTTACTCCCCAAAATACCAGTCTAAGACTAGCAGAGCGACACAAGTAAGTCAAAGAATTTCCCCAGCCGTACAGCGAGTACTCACATTCTTCGTCACAGAATGGCACCCAAGAACAAGGATAGTGTTGTCAAGAACCCTTCTGCCAAGCAGAAAGGTGCCAGCCAGAAGCGTACCGCTCTGGCATCTCCGCCCGAGACTCGCTCTGTTCGCAGGGCCCGTCTCGCTGCCGCTCCCGCGGCAGACGAAGACGCCCCCAAGGCACCATCCACCGAATCTGGCGGTGGCACTGGTGTCGCCGTCGCCAAGGAAAACCATAAAAGCCCTTCACCCAATAATTCGCCTGAAGTCGCTTCCTCTTCATCTTCCTCCATTCATCCCATCCAAGCGCCCAAGGAAAACACCGCGAATATCCAGAACAACAACTACCAGCAAGCTACGTAAGCTTTCTACTATCCTAAGTGTGTTTTTCATATGAGAACTCAGCTAAATATGTCTTTAGGAACATGTCGAGCTTCACAGAGTTCACCTTGGCCTCCCTCATCGAGGGAATCCGCGCCGCCACTGGCGCAAGCTACATGCAAGCCTTTCGACAACTCCATATCGACTTGAATGTGCTCGCTCGTCGAGTTCACAACACTGGCCAGGTATTTGCTGGCAACCCTCCCATGGGTCAAAGCATCGTCGCCAACAACCAGATCGCCTATGGCACCAACCAGCCCGGCCCTGGTTCTGGTCATAACATCGTCCCAGGTCAGGGACTTGTTATTGCTGGCGCCCCTGCAGCTGAGGTCCCTGGTCTCGCTGTTGGTGGCAATGCTGGCCGTCCCATGAAGCGTTACTTGTGCGATCTTTGTCCTGGTGGCAGCAGATCGTACACCCGCATGTACAGTCTGAACCAGGTAGGTTACAATACTCATTTTTATTACGATGATATAGCAACTGACAGCGCGTAGCACAAGGAACTGGCCCACCACATTCCCATGCCGCGCTCGGACAGCTACCGGGCACGCCACGGTCTTCTTGACGAGGCGGAGGGTGATGACAACGCCGTCGGCGACAATATGGAGGATCATCAGGAGCAGGTTGGTGACGCGACTGCCAGCCGTGATGGCAACGGCAGCGTCGAGGAGAAGAGTGAGCAAGGCGAGAAGGATAACTGATCACCTGGATTGTTCGCCTTGTGTTATTTCCAACTGGGACAGCGTGATTCAGTTTCGCGAAATGTAGCCACTACAATAGCCGACTCTCTGTGGGTTCTTTTTGGCAACACGACGGTCAATAGGTCGATTCTCTAAACGATATCCAAGTCAAGGATGTTCATGATGTAAATGCCTATTCCGTGTGATGAACCCTGATGTCGTATTTGCTGCGTCCGCAGTATCATCCCTTCCGTGCAAGTACCTTTCATCGTCATTCAATATCACATTGGCAACGCACTGTGTGTATGATATTTTGATCAGGGGCAAGTTTGTGCGTTGCAATTCGTCACTTGCTCAAGCGCCATCAGCTTAATACAGGTGAGATGACGACGTTGTATTTCCGGTGTTCGCTGTGGCCACTTGTAAACATATTGCGACGCCATATCTGCGGCAGGAAGACTGGGCTGGAAGCACCTCGACAAAGCCAGCTGGTCTTACTTGCCTTTCCGAGTTACCTCACCTCCAGTTCCAGGCTTTATTGCGTCCTGTTCTTTCCTCACAAACTGTGTGGAATCTCACTTGACGTCACGTCGCCTTGCGTTGATCACCTATCAGCTTCTCAAAAACAACAACTCAACGCCACACGCTGTATCACCGCCGGAGCTGCTCCGATCTACGCAAAGGTATTTCGTTTTATTCCTTTCACCCTGCTAGATGATCTGTTCTCTCTGACCGCGCCTTTTCAGGGCTTTTTTCGTGGAGTTTACTGCCAAAAGCCCTCCAAGCCAATCCTCCTCTGAGCAACTTGGAACCCTCTGACGTGCTCATTGCTGCCTTATCACTATGGCTCGTCACCGTCGACCTATATCCTCTGCTGCATCTCCCGACGCCTCCCGCAAGCTTCGCGTTGCAAAGAAAACTACGCCTGAAGCCAAGTTGACCACGAAAGCGCACGATTCTCCTTCTTCCGACATCAAAAAGAAACCAAAGGCAACTCAGCAACCCGAGAAAGCGAACAAGCGCGAGATCACAACCACTGTCTTGCCCCCGGCGAAGCGTCAGAAGATATCCAATACTAAACCAACCGAAGCTCAGTTTGGTACTTCCGACTTTGACGCCACCAAGTCACAGACACCCAAGAAGACGACTCTGTCTGCGCAGAAGGACTCTTCGAAACCGCGTTTCCAGACATTGCCCGAAACACCTACAAAGGTAACCAAGAAGAAGGTTGATGAACCAAGCTGTGAGATACAAGAGGACTCCTCCGAATCTGACCCTCAGCCCATCGTGGTCCACAGCGGCCGTACCCGTCGACTCCAGTCTGAGATTGCTAGACTCAAGTCTCAAATCGCCAGAGTTCCCAAACTACGGCTCACCAAAGACTTTGCCAGCGCTGATGGAACTCGTGGCATGCCACCGAAGACCACGGCCAATCCGCATGCCGCAAACAAGGACGCCCATCAAGACAAAGAACAACTTCGAGATGAGCATACTACAACCAACGATAAGCTTGGCCGGATACCAAAGGTGCCTGAGGGTTACATGCTTCTCACCAAGACGGATCACTTAACCCTGGTACGCCGCACCGACACCGTCAAAAGAATGGCCAAGAGCTTCATGAAGTCAGCTGGCGATGTCGCAGACACGAAGGGCGACAAGAAAAACACCTCGTTGATCTGTCTGTTGGCCGAGGCTCACTCTCTTTACTTTGGCATCGAGTCTCTTACCAATGCTCTTACGAAACTTCCCGTCACAAAGATACACGAGAATGATGTCTCTACGGAGCAGGCCTCCGATGCCAGGCAGGTCCCTCTTGAGGAGAGGAGTCTGAAAACTACCGAAAAGCCCACTGTGGCTAAGGAGGTTAGCACTGCCGCTGCCAAGCAGGTTGCTGAGGGCCCCGAGAGCCCAGAGTGTGACGTTATTGTCGTCAAGCAACTTCCCATTGAGAAGCCTGAGCTTTTCAATGAAGACACTGGCGCCAAAGTGCCTAATCTCAATAAGAGAATTGCCATCAAGGGAGCAAATATGTCTAGGGGATGATACGGTTCAGACGAAGGGCTCTTTTTGCATCGGCTGTTTGGGTACTGTATGGTACTCAGAAGCTCTGCGAAGGGTTACGGGATAAATAGATGTTGCATAGATAATTGCTGCTACGATGACACAGTTGACGAATAGGGCTGAGTAAAATCTTACCACTTGTGTCCAATTCTATGCCTGCGAGCATACAGAGTGCAGATCTGATCATGGAAGCTTTTCTGTTCTCAAGCAAAACAGTACAGCTTCACTCTTCCAGCTTTCAGCTCATACTGTATGTGATGGAAGTTGTCACTAATATTTGCAAGCCCGGTGGATATTCGGAGCCGCCCACTTCGGAGTCTGATCTACCGAGCGTGGAGAATGTTAATAAGTGCCGCCGCCCAGTTCAAATGTGCAAACCGTACAATACGAACAGGTGGAGATGTGAAAACATCCAAGCGGCTTACGTAGCATTTTGAAAGAGGGGGCCCGGTGCTGACAACGACTTGTGCAGGTGGTTCGCCCATGATCCTGCCGTCTATAAGGACCCCATGGATTTCCGGTCTGAGAAACACATGGAGAGTCAGGATCGCAAGCCGGAGCCTGGTCCGCGTAAGGTGATATTCGCCTTCGGCCGTTGGGTCTGCCCAGGAAAGATCCTTGCCGATCACTCGATGTTCCTTAACTTTGCTCAGTCGCTGGCGGTATTCTACATTGCTAAGAAAGTCGTCAACGGCAAAGTAATTGAAGCAAAGGCAAAGTTTCAATCTGGCATCATCAGCCATCCAAAGCCCTTTGATACGTCGATCAAGCCCAGATCTCCCCAACATGAGAAGTTGATACGCTCACTCGAACAAGAATTTCCCTGGCAAGAGTCAGATGCCAAGGTGTTGGAGAGGATGGATAATTTGCGGATAGTGTCTCAGCTTGTATGTACGTAGTTTTTTGCTGCTTGTTGCGTCCAATAGGCAGACAGATGAAAGTATCTTGCTTTGAGACAACACGACTTAGTGGCTGGTGGTGCCCATCGTTCAGTTTCTAGCCCCCTTCTAGTTGTGTGCAATGTTTTTTCACAGGTCACACTCTTGTGCTAAACTACAGTTGCTTGCTGCAACCTAGGCTCTAGATTTCAGGGATTTCGCACGTAATTTTTCCTTGTCATGCCCTCACAAGCCTTCGCAGATTTCGTTATTGAGTCGTGAGAAGATTCATCGCCAAGGCTGAAACCAGATCTCCCCAAGTGAAATGATGTATAATTTTCGGTTTCTCAGCGATCAGATCCATCAACTTTTGAGTATCGAATATTGAAAGGGACCGAAGCAGAGCATCAAGCCATGTCAACTTGAAAACCCTGGTCAGCTGCACATAACCGACCCAATCAGATCCCAAGAGACGATTGGGGTTTGATTAATCTCCGCGCTTCTCTCACGTCATCTAACGGCCACATACTTCACCAATCGCAATTCATCGCATCTTTTTCATCCAGACCAAGTGTTCCAGTCCACATGTGGCTCATCGATACAAATAAACTCCAGCCCGTTGAGGTGCAAGGCGACCCTCGTCAGAGCTATGCCATATTGTCACACACGTGGGGCAACGATGAGGTAACTTTCCAAAGCTTCAAGGCCCTGAGCTCAGCCTCAGATGTGGCCAAAAGCCCGGTTGTAGCAGAAGCAGTCGAGAACATCCGCATGAAAAGCGGTTTTCGAAAGATACAAGATGCAGCTAACCTGGCCATGAGCCACGGGTACGGCTATCTTTGGATCGACACTTGCTGCATTGATAAAACCAGCAGTGCCGAGCTCTCGGAATCCATCAATTCGATGTACCGCTGGTACCAGAACGCAGCAGTCTGCTATGCCTACCTATCGGACGTAGAGCCCGTGGAATCAGATGACCCGTTCTCGGAGACCTCAAGCTTTCGGCGAAGTCGTTGGTTCACGAGAGGATGGACGCTGCAAGAGCTTATCGCGCCGAAGGTTGTCAAGTTCTACGCAAGGGACTGGTCCTACATAGGCGAGAAAAGGTCAGGAAATGCATTTTGTCAGTTCCTAGCTAAAATCACCGGCATCAACAATCAGATCCTCGCGGGCACGGCCTCATTATCAGACATCAGCGTTGCCAACAGGATGCGCTGGGCCGCTCTTAGAGAGACGACACGACCAGAGGATATTGCATACTGCATGATGGGCCTATTCAATGTCAACATGCCACTTTTGTACGGAGAAGGCGACCGCTCCTTCATCCGTCTGCAAGAGGAAATTCTCAAAGAAACAGACGATCAGTCTCTATTCTTATGGGGAATGCCACCGGATGTTTCTCCTAGCTCGGACGACCTATTTGGCCTCCTCGCTGAATCGCCAAAATTGTTCTCTCAAGTGGAAATTGGTCATGTCCGGCCACTTCCTCCGTCGGAATCTCATGAGAGCTCACCTGCAAGTGTCACCAACCAGGGTCTTCGGACAAACATGCTTCTTGTCCCTGTAAGACCAGAAGCTGACGAATACTACGCCGTACTTGACTGCCTCGTTTTGGATTCTGCTTCTTCTGTAACGGACTTGAGCCCCCGTATCATTCTGCGAAGGTTATGGAGTGATCAGTTCGCCCGGGTAACCTCAGAAGACGGCTCAGTCATTCTAGTTCCCCAAGAGCAATTTGATGAAGCCGGAGGAGCCTACGAAAACATCTATGTCAGGCAAAAACCATTTTACGCACTCCCAGAGCTGAGAGTCCAAAGCAAATATCAACTTACCGCAGGTATGGCAACTGATGGACGTGGGCCGTTCAGCATCCGTAGTGCACATCCCCCTGAAAGATGGGATGCTGCTTTGTCGGTAATTCGGACCAAAGAGCCCCAATCAGATCGTACAATTGCTGTACTGCGGTTTGTATCGAACGAACCTGGCTTTGTTTCTGTATTCAATGTGGCAATCGGGCTTCGTCGCATCAATAGACGGTGGGAGGTGTGTTATGAAAAGCACCCATTTACTGGAGACAGCCTCGAATCGGTGTATCTGAAATTTCCACATATTTCTGCTGCATCAGAAGATGTTTCTTCCACAGCGTTCAAGGAGCTTGGATACATCACAATTGACACAAACGAGTATCAGAGGCGTGGCCGGCGTTTCATCTTACTGGAGGTTTCTGCGAAATCGGAACTCATCGTAGCTTCTGACGAGGGCCCGATTGCTAGGAGTATTGGAGCAAACGTCTTGGAGCAGACCAAGAGCCCCGTTTCGACATTTGATGAAATCAAAGCAACGACGCGTCGATGTTACTATGAAGAAACATTTCTGGACATTTTTTCTCCCGTTCAAAGAATCCAGGCCGGGATTAGGACTAAGTTTTCTGGAAATATCGCGATCCGGTTTGGCAACGAGCTTCATGCCGTGAAAATTGAGCGGACAAAGCCATACGCAGTTCTTGTGAACGCCATTCGAGCAAGAGATGATCGAACCGTTATGTCACTGGCGAAGAAAAATAAAAGCATAATCGAGATGGCAACTGAAGAATTCGACAAGTTCCGAGCCCTTCATTGGGCCGCGACGCTCGGTTCACAATCTGTGGTAAAAACACTGACGAAGCTTGGCGCCGATACGACTAGTCGAACAACAAGCGGTTTCATGGCAGTTCACCTCGCGGTCCTCAATGGACATTTAAACCTCGCTGCATATATGCTAGAAGAGGAGAGAGAAATGTATTTGAAAAGCAAAAAGGAGAGAAAGGAGACTCAAGCGACAAGATATGGGATGTCAGGGGAACCGGTTGGGTTCGGCCCTGAGACGGATCCAGACATTTTTCACAAGTTCACTACCAGACGGCTAGAGACTGTTCTGCACCTATTATCATCCTACATACCGTCAGGCTGGACTAACCCAAGATTACAATCCCTTGTTGAGCATATCAAAGAAGACTTCCTTGGGTCGGAGTCTTTCCCACACATTAACTGTTTCGGTGAGCTTCCCATACATAGGGCAGCCGCGACAGGCAACATGCAGGCATTGGAAACCTTGGCAAATCTGATGGACATGAGCCGACAAGTCAATGCCAGAGATGACGCCGGTCGATCGGTCCTGTTTCACGCAGCTTGCGGAGGTAATCCGGAAATTGTCAGCAAGCTGGTGGATATGGGTGC
Source organism: Colletotrichum spaethianum (assembly GCF_022836535.1). Lineage (NCBI taxonomy): Eukaryota > Fungi > Ascomycota > Sordariomycetes > Glomerellales > Glomerellaceae > Colletotrichum > Colletotrichum spaethianum. Next base: position 189,333 of record NW_026054800.1, read on the forward strand.
CATTCTAGACGTTGGTGATGACTACGGCCGCAGCCCGCTGCACGCTGCTGTTATGGCTGGTCGGACACAAGCTGTCAAAACTTTGCTTCTTTTGGGTGCAGCCGCAGACAACGTCACTCAGGTACTCGGGTTGACACCACTGCACTTTGCCTGTCTATATAGGTTTGCCGATTGCGTGCTTGAGCTGCTCAAGAGCAGCACTTCAACACGAGCAGACATGAACCGTTGGACGACAGGCGACTGGGCATTTTGTCAGCCGGTACATCTCGCTGTTGCGAACGGAAACCTGGAAGCTGTCTCTCGACTTCTTGAGGCAGGTTGCGAGACTGAAGGGCGATGTGATGGGTACCTCAGGCTTGAGATCGTTGAGGATGGCGAAGGGCCAGTTGGGAGGTTGTATAAGTTGGAGACGCCGCAGACTCCGCTCGAACTCGCGCTTTATCTAGGCCAGAACGAGATAGGTGCAGAGCTGCATCGTCTTAAGAGCAAAAACAATGAGAGGTAGTTGGAAGAGGTTCATTTCTTGATGGGCGCAAAAATAAAGCCCTACCTAGTTTTGTTATTCACTGTTGTGCGACTTCCCTAACGTTTTAGACTACCACAATATGATTCGAACTATAATACACATTTCTTGGTATATATCGCCAACGAATTGCAGTCCATAGCTTCCTTGTCTGTAATATATAGCACAGCGCGGGGTTCTGGTGCACTTCCAGCAAGCTGGGCTAAAGCTAGTGTCAAAGGATATGGTCCCAGGGTGGCTAGAAAATAGTTCTTTCAAAAAAAGAAAAGGGTTCGGACACAATGTAGCCAGTTTGGTCCACGGAAATCCCACGCGTGAACTGTTATATTAGTAAATATGCACGAAAGCAAAGCCTTCGGCGCCATCCCTACATAAAGTTGGAATCTTAAAGGCTGACTCGTTAGCAGTAACTTGGCTAACTCTATATAAATTACATGGGAGAAAATGATAAGCGGCCAATCAATGGTCCCACACAAGCGCATGACAAAGTTCAGACCGATTTTTAATTACAACTTCTTAGATTTTGTTTTCTTGGCAGGGGATCCGGTGACTTGCCTTTTGTGATTCTCTTAAAACCTTAGCCTCCGAGGATACCGACCGCTGTCGTAACACTTTGGGACGGATTTCACGACCATCGATCTTGACAAGAAAAACAGAAACGGCACAACATGTTCTCTTCTATTGTTTTGACCACTCTTATTGCCGCCGGCACTGCTCATGCTGCTGTAGCGCAAGGCTCTTGGGGTGTTCGCGCCGATTTTTCAGGTAAGCGGAATTAATATCGTCAACGATGCTGTTTAGCACGAAGCCATGGTGCCATCCAATGAATTGCGTAACTAATGAATCCTCAGGATGCGACAGCACGACCCCGCTAGAGGTCATTCTCGATGGTGCAGACGGCCAGTCTTCGCCAGCAGCTAACATTACCGACTTCGATATCTCTTCACCCTTTGACGGCAACCTAGTCATTAAAATCGCCGGTGCAGTAGGTTACGGCTCACCCTACCCCCCACAACAAGTCGGTATCAAGGTCTTTGCCGATGCAACTGGAGGAGATCCTGGCATCTGGGCCAATGCCACAGTAAAGCCCGGGATTGGACAGCCAGTTCCCATTTCCAACATTTACTGGAACACGCGAAATGACATCACACTTGTGCCCGCCAACAACGAGGAGGTCTCGCTTGAGACGATCTTTGACGGAGGCAGTTTGGTCGTTACATACGTAAGTTTGTTTTTGGTCCACTAGTACCGCGTATCCGAGAACGTTGGCTAAAACTGGTGGGTTCAAGTGCGCCGTGCCAGTGACTACGGGACCTGTCGCGTAGATGTTGCTGTACAGGTTGAAGCATTTTCAGCGTGATAGATTACGTACTACTATCCAAAAGCCAGGACTCATATGGCTGACTGGACATGTTGGCTCTCATATTGGCAAGCATCCTTGAATTTGATTATACACTTCCGTTCGTCGCTGAAAGTCATGTCGCTGGCCACAGCACTCGTTAGTAGTTACATGATAGCCCTTTGGCCCGGAATACTTCAGTAGTTATCAGAGTCGACCAAATTTATGACGAAGCTTTAAAGCTTAACACTTGGAGCAAGATCTAGGGTTTCCTACCATGCCGTGCCTAGAGAGGCGATCATCAGTGCTATGATGAAAGCTGCTGTTTTTTCCCTGTGTCAGAAGCTATCCTAATAGGAACCCCTCTAGCTGAATCTTTCCAAAAATTACCCTGCTCATTCCAGTCGACTCAGCTCGATCGACTTCAGAACACCAGGTGACCGGGTTATACCAAAATTGCAGAGGCTTCCGTAATGAGGGAAATCGGTTTTGAGGAGATATGGTTATGGACCAGAGGAAGATTAAGAGACTGAGGCAGCCTTGGAAGTCTTTGGAACAGGGGGGCTGTATACTCAAGACTTGGTGGGATAATCGGCGCGATTAAAATCATACAAGCATTATGAGCGGGTAAGCTAGCATTATTCGCAGTCAAAAGCTCAACAGGCTGACTTCAGGGTATTATTTCCATCCTCACAGTAAGTACCTTATCGAATGAAGGTGGGGACTATTTTGTCCTCTTGATACCCCATTGAAGTTGATTGAATCACGCTCAACGGATGTTTGGACGGATGATAAATACCAACCACGCGGCCGAAACTGTCAAGAAGAACCAACCCTGGTTGATTTCTATATCTTCATCAGATATCCAAGCTAGTCAATTCCGGAAGGTTAGCAAGACATGACCGCATCGGATCCGCCCCGCCGTGCCGGGATACGTCACGATTGGACCCCGCACCCGACGGCCGATAAGCGACTTCGACGCCGTCAGCATTCCGGATGCCAAGGCCCAATCCCACGTGTCGACCTCAAACTCAGACTCAAATACTCAACTACACCTACGAAGCCGCTTCCACTCATCTGTAAGCAACTCATCGAAATACAAATCCGATCTTCCCAAAATGGCCCCCGGCAACTTCCATATTCCTTCAACGCACTCCCGCCTGAAATGGTCCCGCACAACCCCGCCTCAGATCACCATCTCCCCGGGCGACACGGTAACCTTTGACCTTCACGACTCCTCGGGCGGCCAAGTCACCCGGACCTTTACAACCTCCGAATTCGCGTCCCTGGACCTCTCCACGTTTGACCCAATCTTCGGCCCGGTCGCCATCTCCGGCGCCGTGCCCGGCGACGTCCTCGAGATCGAGATCCTCTCCCTCACCACCGCCGGCTGGGGCTTCACCGGCATTATTCCTGGCTTCGGCCTGCTCACCGACGAGTTTCCGAACCACGTGCTGAAACACTACACCTGGGCTCCCGACGCAACGCACATCGACTTCGCTCCCGGGATCAAGATCCCACTCCGCCCTTTCCTCGGGTGGGCCGGCATCGCCCCGGCCGAAGAGGGCGACTTCTCCACCATCCCACCCCTCGAGACTGGCGGCAACATGGACTGCCGGCACATCACCCAGGGCACGAAGCTCTACCTGCCCGTGCGCGTCCCGGGCGCCATGTTCTCCTGCGGGGACGGCCACGCGGCGCAGGGCGACGGCGAGGTCTGCGGCACGGCCATCGAGACGCCGATGAAGGCCGCGCTGCGGTTCAACATCCGCAAGGACATGCCGTACGTCACGAGCCCGCACTACGACACGCGGGGCTCGGTGCATGGCGGCGCGCAGAGCGACCCGGCGGTGTACGCGGTGCTGGGGATCGATTCGGATCTGCTAGAGGCGAGCAGGAAGGCGTTGAGGTCGCTGATTGCGCATCTTGTCGCAACGCGGGCCTAGAGCGAGAGGATGCGTACATGCTGTGCAGCGTCGCGGCCGATTTGAAGATTGCGGAAGCTGTTGACATGCCTAACTTTGCAGTGGCGGCTAGTTTGCCATACTCGGTTTTTGAACAATAACCGTGTCTTTGAAGAGCCATATGTTTTGATAATGGGTATATAATCTAGAACTTTAGCTGTACGTTGTTCCGTTGCTGATGTGGATTATTTCTGCATATCAATACACCCTAAATCCACCCTTCCACTCTCTCCTGACTCAACGAATCTGTCTTTTCTCTATTCACCGTCTTCCGTACTCCCATAAAGTTGAACTCTCCATCGTCCATCACACCGATGGTGTAATGCCGTGTCTGGTCCCATTCCCTGCGGAACCAACCCAGGCGGAAGCTGACATCTGACATCTGCCCATGCAGCTCTTTCGTCGACAGCAACTCGGTATTCGGGGGTAGATGTGTCGATGCATTGGATTCACTCAACAGGCCGGCCATTGACGCGATACTTCGCCAACCGTCCAGCGCCAGACCCGCGACATCCATGTCCAGCAACGAACTCTCGCTGCCGCGCCGACGAAGCACAGTGGACATCAACGCCCACATGTTGACGAGGATGACTGCGCCCAGGATTCCAACGAGAATGTACGTCACGTTCGGGTCCTGCACGAGTCGTCGCCGGCCTCTGTCCAAAACAGTCGCGTTCAAGAGCAGGGCACCGCTCGTTGTGCCAAGGACATCCTCAACCCTCTTGCGGTTCTCAGTGTTGGCTATCTGGGCGGCGCTGAAGGCGTAATTATGGTGCAGCAGCTGAAGAATCTCTTCCACCTTTTCGGGATCTCCAAATGCCTCCTTCGATAGCGGGCCGTAAGGCTCGACTAGAGGCAAAAAGAAGTATTCAACGCCGATGGCTTGCCTGTCACGTTGGTTGATTTCCGGAACGAGCCCCGCAAAGCCGTTGGGCTGAGGTAGATCGATCGGCGGGTCCAAGGGCCTCAGGCTTGACAGATCCGGTCGTGGGGGGTTCTCTGGATCGATGATGAACCCGTCGTCGGAAGCAATCATGTTTACCTCCGTGTCCAGCTCGGCCCAGGTGTAGTTACATCTCCAGACGGAGAACCAGTCGAAGTCATTTCTTTCTACAGAGAACTCCCCCAGACATATGTGAAGGGGAGTTCCATTGTGTAGTTCTGGAGTGTCTGGTTGAGTTTGCATTCAACATCAATGGTTTTTGGATGGTATATGCTCTGTACGTTATTGGCCACATACGACCGACCGAACAGGCTCGCTTCGCCTAAAGGAAACTCCGTGGTGAGGTTGATAATCCCTTGGCCGCCAGGGCACGGGGTATGCTCGTTGAAGCTCGAGTAGAACCAAGTCTTGCCACTTTCCGTGTAGTTCCGAAATGTTAGGCGGTACTTGTCCTTGGGAACTTCAACGCAACTAGGCTCAACCTTTAGTGCTTGTGTGTTGATCGTGACAGATAGATTCTTCGAGCTGTCTAGACTCTTGATGCTCTCGAAAGCAGGGAAGACGAGGTCGTCGAAGGTGTTCTTTGGATACGTCAAGTTGGCTTCGTCTCGGCGGAGGAGAAGTGCGGCTATCTGCGTTTGTTTGATTTCGTAAGTATCGTTGTACAGGAAATTGTCTGGTAAGCCGAACACCGTCTGTTGTTGTAATTGAACGTTCGTCGTCTCCGGCATGACTTGCACGGCGAAGAGGACAGATACGAGAGAAGTCAGAACGCCGCAAATCAACGCCAATGTTTGCGAGCATGTGATAGACCATAATCTCTGTCGGATGGAGTGGTACAAAGCCCTTATACCCATCACATCTAGTAGGGAACCGTCGAGATCCCGTGTGCCACAGGATTTCTTAGAGAGACGGCAGAGAGTTCCAAGATCTCTGTAAGCCCAGTCGCATGAGCTGATATAGAGAGATACTCCAAGCGCTACCAGAGCCGGGACGGAAGTCCACGCGAGGTGCAAATACCCTTCGGTGTCGATGGTGGCGAGTCCGCCAGATGAGTTTGACAGTTGTAGCGTCAGAATCAGCCCAGCCATGAGAAGGAGAGTATATAAGCCAAAGGACAATCGCGCCCAGGTTCTTAGGACCAGCGGAGTGAAGCTGCAGCGGTCCCATTTCCTTTCCTCAGCGGTCAGGTCAAAAGTGGCTTTTGCGAGCTCTGGGTGATCTCGTAGAAATATCAAATTCCCGAGAGGCGTTGCGGGGTTTCGATACCAAACAAATGCCTGGAGCTTACACCGAAAAGCCGAGTATGTTGTTATGGAAATGAGCAGTAAGAACAAAGCAATCATTGATAGACAAGTCCACTGGTTGATCATAAGACGATCCATGCTCTGGAGTCTGGAACCGAGCACTGTGGCGTCGTCTTCTCCTCGGAGTCGGTAGTGTCCCAAAAATGGACCGAGCGAATGGGTAAGATTCATGACGGAGTCGTACAAAGCTTCGTTGGTATAGAATTCCGGGTTGTCTGTGTCTCGCGTTTCTAACACTTCTCCTCTAAAGACTTTGGCGGCGCTGATGGGACCCATCATGTTTCTGCTTGGGTTGATGCCCCATCGACCTTGCGATCTCGGTACGGAACGTTGCATCAAGTTCCACATGTTCACAAGTACTGGCGTCTTTGTTTCGTTTTGCAGCAAATCAACTTTCGGGGCGACCCCGTCGTCGACCACCTGGACTTTGGACAGCCACGTACGCGGCTCACAAAGAACAGCAGCAGCACTCTCAAATCGGAGAATGGAGGAATTTGCCAGCGACGGCTTGAAAACCGCCGCGTAGTACAAGAAAGACGGCAAATCCTGTGCTAAGCCGGGACATGATCGCGTTTGGTTGGCTTCAATGACCCAGTAAGTAACGTTGCTTTTGGGAAGGTTGAGGTCGACTTCCGAGTTTTGGACACGGATTGGTCCGCCACAACCTTGGAAATGTAGGTCGACTTGAAGTTCTGTGCTAAAACCAACAGGAAGCTGATCAACAATCGAGTAACCAGCTAGCTGCAAACAGTGGAGGTCCGTGAACAACCCATCCACAACCGCGGTCACAGGTTTGTCAACAGTCCCGCGAGAATTGCCGCTCGAGGCCCCAAAAGTCTGATACGCAATTTTGTCAGTTACTCCAAAGGGGTAGCTCATATCGAAGTTTCGTAGCGCCATGCCCATGTACCACGCGCTCGTATCTTGCTGGTCCTCGGTTTCGCCGTCCATAGACAACGCAAAAGAATCATGGATGCGAACATCGATACTTTCGGGCACATGGATTGTCGCAAAGCTAAACAAACCAGGTGCAAGAACGACTTGGGCCTTGAGCAATACCGAGACAATCGCCACAAGTGACACCAAATAGTGTTTTTCTCGGATAGAACGGATGAGAGCAGCGGGGGAGAGCATCGACAGATAGTCAAGCAACAATCCGCTCCTCTCATCCGGCTGCCGCCAACGCAGCGCGAGCCACGGCATGTACATCATGGACTGTAGTTCGACTCTGGCCCACAAGATCGACAGGATAGTAAGAACTGAAAGGCGCAAAGTCAGCAAGCTGATCGGACTTTGACGAGGTTAGTTCATAGAGGGCCTGGGCATGACTAACTAGCTGTCGGACCGAATCGCCACACGTATATGTGGACTAAGCTGTGATCGATTTGGAACAATCCGTTGTTTTTCCGTGAGTAGTACAACATGAGCGCGAGGGCAGCAGTGGAGAGGAGAAAGAAGCAGACAAACAAGCCGAATACGGCTGGTCGGAGCCATTTAGGTCGCCATGTCGCTCTCCCGTCATCAGTTACTGTATTCCCGTGCTCACTCTCGATTCTGACAGTAGCTGCGCTCTTGAGCAAGCTAGTATTTTGGATCGTGTCGTTCGTTTTGTACTTCTCAGCCCTCGCTCTCGGAACCGTATTGGCACTGTCCAGTCTATTGTCGTAACCGAATGAAAACCGCCATGGTTCTTCCCATGGTCTGGCTTCATTGGTATGTGTCTCAATTTCTTGTCCAGGATTTTCCACTGGGTTGTAGGCGACTCTCGTTTGGGACACGGGCTTTCGTGGTATTCTATACACACGGGGATGTTTGGCACCCAAGTCGTAGTCGCGATAGCTGCCGTTGTTGGACGCCATGGTTTTCGGGTTGCGGCTCTCGTAAGCGTAGCTGTCTGTAGAGAGCGAGCACAGCGAAACAAGACGACTTAATTTGGCATTTGGCGCTGCAAGTGTCAGGCACCGTATGGCGATCCGCGGAGTTTTGTTGATGTTGGGTGGTTGGGCGGTTGACTGCGATAGGATGTGACGCTCTCCGTTCATTGGCTGCTTACACGGGTTGCACCAACGTTAAGCGCTCGAACTGCTGCAGCCCTGCAGGATCCCTGGCAGAAAGCGCGGCGGTGTTTTAGAAACAGGTAACGGATCGTCCAAAGTGTACAGACGGAGTTGCTCAGTTAAGTAGGTGATGATGGACATTGGGGCGCAGAAAACGGTGCATTCGCAGACCCGTAGCGCTGCTGGTGATTGTTTGTCGCCAGACGCAACAAGGGTATACCACAACGTCGAGCTGATGGCATGCGTCCTGACGACATGATGAGGGTACCTTCATGGGTTTGGAGGTCTCGCTTGCCCTGCTGTCTGCCGTGGAGTTCTCGATCGATCCCGGGATCCTTGCTGGTCAGCAAAACATGGGCATCTCAGAGGCGCGTGGGGTTATTTGTGGGGGGAGATGGAACTTGTCACATCGCGAACAAATTGTTGGTTTGTCTCCAAGTGAGAGATGCAATGTTTTTCGGTCAAGTAAGGCATTTTGGAGAAATCGCAACTCGAAGATGGGGCATCGTCAAGGATGGATGTCAAGGCAGCTGTTGTGGCGCGCCATGAGATGATGGCATGGAGATGGGTTGCGTGAATGGCGAGCTGCCGTTGAATCTGACATGACCTGCGGCGAATGCCTGCTCGTATTGGCATCACAAACATATCGGCAAGAAGGTGATAGCGCGAAGACTACACACTAAGGCAGGTAGCCTTGGGGCAGGCGCGGTGCGACCCGAGACTGCCTCACTCGGCGGCACGGATGTGGGGCAGCGTTCGATGGGATTCCGCGCCCCGGAGGCCCCACATCGGAGCTCGTGCCATTTTTGGGCCGGCGCCTACCCCGCGCACCCAACACTGAATCAACGGGATGTTCGTCGGGGGCAATGTCAAGACCCGAGGTCGGACTGTTGTACAAGCCGCTGTCTTCAAAGAGCGATATAGGTCCGAGAACTGCATGAAGGAAGATGACCAGCCAATTTGGCAGGAGATTGTTCCTACGCCAGGGTGCGGAAGGCCTGCTCATGTGCCACCGCGGCGTGGTTGGTCCCTTTTTCCTGCCTGTAATCCCAAAAGGGCCTCAACCAGGGCTGGACTCGACCTGGACTGGGCGGACAGTGGACCAGCGGCACAGCGTCAGTGGGCACTCAGAGGCCGGCTCGCTAGGCCCGCCAGCCGAGGGCCCGGCACCGTCCAGTTTGGTGCCGACGATAAGGACACGTGGAGCGCGATAACAGATGGAGTGGGGGCGCGTTTAATTTTGTTTAATTTTGACCATTTTCCCACCTTTTTCTTTGTTGTTTGCCCCGGTACCTTATACTCTGGTTTCCTCGCCGCCACCCCCTCCCCGTCCCCTCCCCCTCACGCTGCCAGACCGAACAACACCATCCGTCTAGTTTTGATTGTGCCATTGCTCAATTCGACACCGGCTGCAACCTTATCATTTTCTCCAACGTAAAATTTTCATTTGTTCTCCGGAACAATCGCATTTACCTGGAGCACTGACGCATAATCGCAATTAACCATATTGCAACCGGGCTTTGAACCAGGGCCAAACTCACCTGGCATCGTCTCAGCCTAGCTCGGCTCAGCTCCAGCACTCCTCCCACCCCCAAAGACCCAAAAACACATCCAGCCATTATCGGCGGCAAACCTTCCCAACCCCCAAACTCTTTCAATCCTGTCCTCGTGGCCCTGCCCTGCAGTTCTTCGACGCCGTCACACCGCAACTACTGCGTGTATCCGCCCCCCAACGCCACACTACTGCAGCTCGCTGCTCGATTCTGCACTCGAGGCTCATTCTGCTCCAGAATTTCCCACCTACGTGTCCAGAATCCGGTTTCTCGCCTCGCCTCTCATCAGGTCTCACCGCCAGCGCAAACAGGCCACTACCACCGCCACCCCCAGACAGGAGTCATCATGTTCGCCCTTCTCGAGGCCCTGCTCGACTATAACAACCACGTCACGCTGTTCCAGCGTATGATGTTCTTGATGTCCTTTTGCCTTTCCGGAATCGTTCTCGCTGTACAGGCCTCCCAAGCTGGCGAGGAGGATCATCGACGCATTCAGTGGACGCGCTTGACGGACCAGAGCCGGTAAGTTTGCTTCTTCCCAAGTTACACTTCCCTTGCATTGTCTCTGTTCGCCATCTGGCTTTTCCCAAATCACCTCACGGATGGGATCCCTTACCTGGTGGCGTGCTTCAGCCGTCTGAACTTCATCTGAACCCCCCCCAATGATCAACATCAAACTCAATCATCCCGTTCACCGTTCCCTTGCCTTTCTTTGTGCTTCCTTTGTGCTCAACCCTCAGCCGCCGCCGTTTCAGCCCGCATTGCATGTCTTTCGACTTCCCGCCCGGTCCCCCCAGAGCAAGTGCGAAGTCTTCGCGGGGCCACACCTTGGCACACCCATGGTTCTTCCATGCGGCAGGGTTTCAAGATCCCCGCAATTTATGTTCCTTATTTGGAGACAGATCCACGGACTGGGGGAGCGCAAACACAACAAAATCCCAACAACAGGGACAAAGCGCAAAGTTCGCGCGCTATTTATAAGATTGGCGCATCCGCCGGCGTTATTTTTGTTCTGCATCGTGTCCAGTGCTAACGGTGGTTTCTCTCTCCAGTCCTTACTGGTACACGTTCTACGTCACTCAAGTCTTCCTCTTCGTCTCCGGCGCCTACCCCATGCTCTACGACAAGATGACCATGTACATTGGCAGCGGCTACGAGGAGCAGATTCTCAACATCATCTGGGTCGGTCTCTTGAGCGTCGAGGCCCTCATGGTCGCTGGCGTCGCTGGCATTGCCATCACCCGCAAGTTCAAGGGCGCTCCCAAGCAGAAGACCAACTAAGACCGCCTTCTCACGCGTGCGCGCGCTTCATCGACATTCTATTATACCCCCATCTGTTGTCTATATCAAGGTTCTCAGTCTGCCGAGACCCAGTACATTACTACATACCCGGGCGCACTATGCCAACATATTTTGCATCTATGGAGTTGGGGGCCGATATGAATATACCTTTTTGTTTTGAACGCTTGCCATTCGAGTTTGCCCTCCCCGAGTGACCCACGGTCCTCCCCATCTACAGCGACGAACGGCAAATAGTCCAGTCGATGACTCGAGCGAAGATACCCAAAGGATACCGACACAGAACGACAGAAGCTAAGCGCACGCATATGATCGGAACAGAAGACCGGGAATCGCCACATTGGAATCGAGAGGAAGCGTCCAGGACCTACCCCATGGTCTGATGAGCCCTTCCGGGCGGTTGCACCCTGCTGTGACTATGCTGCGGGCGAGAAGAAACGACGATACGATGTTACGAGGAAGGAAGCGATAAGGCACCGTTGTGAGATGATGCTACGGACGCGCGGGGTTTGGGAAACGAAAGTGGCCTTCCCCCAAGGCACGCATGGTGCCGCCAAGGGCGTATTGAGCGCAGCGGAAAGGGGACATCAACCGGTACAAGAATGGTGGACTGGCTGCAGTCAGGCTCGGAATAGGCAATGACACTTTTGGCAAAGATACCCAGCAGCCTGGTGGATAGCAATGGCCGAGTCGAGTTCTCGTCAACTGCGATGTAAAACCAGCGTGGCCGACGTGGGGAACGCCTCTTCATATCGGGGCCATTACGGAGCACAACGTCCATCGCTCCCTTGCCGGAGCTCGAGTTAGTTTACAGTCGTCGTCATTGCATAGCTAAATCATTTACGATACCTTAGTGTACATGATTATCTTCACAAGTTGAATCCTCAGAGCTCACATGTTTATTCCCGTTAACTCCACAACGACAAAGATGTTCCGTCCCATTCACCCAGCCGAGTGTCCATGTGCAGTTGTATCCAACAACATGCGAAACAAAAGTCAAGCTCCCATCGTCTCACCTTGCCTCGTTCCCCATGAAAGGAAACACTATCCTCTACCCCCTCTCCGTAACGACCAATAAATAGGCCACGATCAATTCCTCTATCCCCTCCTGCCGGGCACCTTCAACCCACTCCTCCAGCTCCAGCTACGCGAACGCGTCCCCGTACGTCTTCTCCATGTACCCTCGGAACGCCGCGGGCGGCACCCTGACGCCGCTGGAGTAGTGCCGGAACGATACCCCTTGGCCAGGTGCAGGCCCTTTAACAGCCGCCGCGATCTCGACTGCCGCGTCCTCGACGCGACGGAAGTCAAAGTACCCGTCAACGTTCAGACTCGAGATCCGTGGCACGGCGCACATGAGTCGGGAGTACCTCAGGAGCGCGTTCAGTGCGTCTTCGATGGGCGCCTAGTCGCCGACGACGGCGCAGGGCCGGTGCATCGTAACGAGGACAGCCACACCTCCGTTCGCTTGGGTTATAGAGGCTACGGACAGCTGTTCCAAAATCACCTCGCTCGTCCACTTTGCCGTGAACCTTTCTCTTCCATCCGTCCTCAGTTCATGCTTCCGCACGCCGACGGGATCAGCGTTGCCACGCCATCGGGGTTCAGCAAGGTGACGCGGTTCGAGGAGAGGTAATGGATGGGGATCCGGCGGGGAGGGCGACGAGGCCCATCTGTCGCGTCGAGTGGACGTTTGGAGCGCGGAGGGTGAAATGGTTGTTCAGGCAGTGGCCTTGCGCGCCTGCGAGGACGATGGCGTCGACTGTTGACTAGAACCGCTCGTAGACATCTTCCCGTAGCCCGAGAAGGGGCTCCAAGAGACTTCCGTCGTGAACCACGACCCTTTGATCCTCAAGCTGCGATGGTTCCGAGCCGTGATCGACTGTGATGCAGTGGATCTTTGCAACTTGAGGGCTCTTCAGTAAAGATGCCAAGATCGCGCCCCCAAGAAAATCAGTCGAACCCGTCATGAGAACTCCTAACCCACCCTCCTTTCTCGGAGGCCCCCAGCCATCAGAGACGCTGGCATCAAGGGATCCCGCCAGAGCCGTTTCCGTGTCCCAGTCAATCACCTCCGGCACCCAGCTATCGCTTTTGCGCTGCGCAACCAGCGCTGCCATGGCCCCGAGCGTGCTGGCATGGTACATATCCTTCAACGACAATGACACGCCCATCGACATCCGGACCGCGCTCTGCAGCATCACCAAGAGCAGCGAAGCCCCGCCGTCCAGGAAGAAATCCGAATCCGAGGTTAGCGGCTTGCCGGCGAAAGTCTGGTGAAGGACAGAGTCCTAGAGAAGCTTCAGACCCCCCTCAGCGAGACTGAGCCGCTTGTCTGCCTGTATCGCGGGACGTGTCTCCGCCATCGAGGTCGGGAGCCGCAATGCGGTAACAGCGCGGCGGTCGATCTTGCCGTTGCTACTCATCGGGCAAACGACCCATGGCGACGACGACGGATGGGCGCATGTCCTGCGGCAGCGGTAGTGTGTCGGCGAAGGATCCCGAATAGTCCTCGACCGTTACCAAGTTCGCGGCCAACACGACGTGAGCGACAAGGAACGCGGGATCGCCGCGAATGGTAACGACGGCATCCGCGATGGACCCTTTGGACTCTCGGATTATGATGCTCGCGACGTCCTCCAGGTCGACATCGCACTTACAGCTGCCGACATGAACCCGCCCACAAATATTCAGGCTCCTTGGAGCTTTGATTGAATGCCTTCAATAGAATCCGCCTACTTGTTCGGATCTTGAGCAGCGCCACCGATGGGTTCCAATCAGAGCTCCAACGCTTGCGACGGTATAACCCATGCGCATGCGCTTGTCATATTCAAAGATTAGGTTGGTAAGGTTAGTAAAGGTCGCCGGCGAACGTGATTCCATAACCCCCGGAATGAAGCCATATGCTATAGCAATAGTAACCAGTCCTGGCAGCTGATGTAGGTATACAAATCGAAAGAGTAATAGCACTTTTGCTGAGCTAGCACAACACGGAATCATAATTGTCATGCCACCATGCTTATCAACCAGCCATTTCGGTGCCAGATGGCCAAGAGGAATGTCTAAATTCACGGCACTCAGTGAAGAGAAAGAGGACTCGAATCGACATCAAGTCGAGTCACGTACGCATCAATGAAAAATGACTTTATATATACAGCACCGATCATGAGTGCAAAAGCTACAACTGAATCATCGTTCCGTTGTCCATGGTTAGTTGGTGAATTGAGGAAAATATCAAACAACTCGTCGCTGATTCACGAGCGTGCCCAACCGTATGCTTGCCAGGCGCCCAGTGAGGTCTAATCCTTGACACATTCATAACATGGCATCTTTTTTCGCCAGCCCGGAATCTGCCCGAAACCGAAGTCGGTGCCTACTTGTTGAGTTTCATTCCATCTGGGTCATTTCAAGGTTGACTGGGCCCGCATGTATGTATGTCTGCCTCACTAAAGTTGCAAATTTCGCATGGATGAAGGTGTGCTATGCACATTCAAATGCCGTAGAACACCTCATGGCTAGATTGTCTACCACTCTAGTAATTTCTGGTAGTGGGCCAAGCAAGGCATACTAGCCCTATCAAGGGCACTTCCCGAAAAATCATGCAACGAACGGCGCTAAGAAGCGAGCTTACAATATCTTTTATTGATATAGTTTCATGAAAGACTGCGGAGCTCACCGGCTTTAGCCTTTGGATATTTTAAGGTCCGTTAATCAATCAGCTCTAGGGTATGTTGAGATCCCCCGACTTCTTGTGCTGCGCAATTGCCTCATCACGTTGTACGCCTGTGTTCCCCTATGTATGTCCTCGAAGTGGGAAAACACATGTCTCATTCGAAGAAAGCTTAAACTTCAACTCTAAATCTTAGATAAGTCTAAAAACCTGTATCATCCTTGTTTACGAAAGGCGTGTGTCCTCTAATGCGGTCTTCCCAGTGGAGTAACCAGAAAGATTTCTGGCAGGAACCCCTATGATATCCTCCGGGATCTCTTCCGGAAGTCCTAGCTGCTTGTTACTCCAGACGGGCGATTCAAGACCAGTAGTCTCCCACCCATCAGCAACCTGGCCACTCTCATCTGTAGCCCACTCATTCAGTTTCCTCAGCCCAAGTCTCTCCCAAATGCTGATCAACGCATTAACGAGGTTGTCTTGGTGTTCCAATGTGTGTGCAGCCGTAGGTGAAATGCGGAGACGTTCCTGCCCCACAGGCACACTAGGGCTGTTGATAGGCTGGACATAGATGCCATACTCGTCAAAAAGTATATCAGCGGCAATCTTGCAACGCTCTGCATCACCCACCATAACAGGGACAATATGCGAAGTGTTGGGTAAGACGGGTATTCCGTGCTTAAGCAGCCGCTGCTTGACGAAACGAGTGTTGCGCTGGAGCTGAATCCTGTCCTGAGGGTTCTGGCCCTGAAACGTGATGGCCGCCTCAGCCCCGGCCATCGTAGCTGGTGGAGCTGCGGTGGTGAAAATAAATCCTCGTGAAAGCGACCGAATCATATCCACAAGATCGCAGGAGCCAGCAACGTACCCTCCCATGGTGCCGAAGCCTTTGCCAAGAGCGCCAGACACGATGTCAATGCGGGATAGTACTGTGCCCTCATAACTACCTGAGCTGTGAGCCTCGAAATCGAGATGCTCAGAAACACCAGCTCCGTGAGGCCCGTAGAGACCAACGGCGTGAACCTCGTCAAGAAATGTAAGTGCACCATAGCGTTCAGCGAGATCGCATATCTCCGAGATCGGCGCGACAGTGCCACACATGGAGTAAATGGATTCGAAACAGATGACTTTCGGTACGCCTGGTGCGATGGCTGCCAACTTTCTCTCGAGGTCCGCGAGATCATTGTGCTTCCAGACGAGCTTGTTGGCCCCTGAGTGTCGGATGCCTTCGATAATTGAGGAATGGTTGGATGCATCCGAGAGGAAGACACAGCCGGGAAGTTGTCGTCCGAGGACTGTCAGAGCTGAGTCATTGGCAACATAGCCGGAACTGAAGTAGAGAGCAGCCTCCTTCCCGTGGAGTTTAGCAAGTGTCTTCTCCAAGGATACCGCAAAGCGATTGTGACCCGAGATGTTGCGAGACCCGCCGGAGCAAGCTCCGTATCTATCGAGAACGTCGTGCATAGTCTTCAAGACTTCGGAGTTGCCGCCCATGCCCAGCTGCAGTAATCATTAGCGGTGCTCTTAATAGTGAAAGTATCATAGCTTGCGAGACTCACATAGTCATTTGTACACCAGACATTGATCTTTTTGCCCTCGTCGGCTGAATGCGCAAGAGGAAATTCGTGTGCGAGACGGTTCACATTCCGGAAGTACCGATACGACTTGTCATCTTTCTTGGTCTTAATGACTTCTGCATACCGGTCCTCATAAGGGAACCGAGCGAAGTTCGGAATTCCAGTTGGAACCTCGACACTAGCAATTGAGGCTTTGGGTGTTAGAAACTGATGAAGACGTCGAAGGAATCAGCGACATACCCAGAGGTCTGGAATTGTTACTTTGAAGCTTGGCAGACCGACTAA
Organism: Colletotrichum spaethianum; assembly: GCF_022836535.1. Classification (NCBI taxonomy): domain Eukaryota; kingdom Fungi; phylum Ascomycota; class Sordariomycetes; order Glomerellales; family Glomerellaceae; genus Colletotrichum; species Colletotrichum spaethianum. The sequence continues at coordinate 205,847 of NW_026054800.1, forward strand.
TGGTGCGACAGCCTTTTTCAAGTATTCTCGCAGACATTTTGAGAACCAGAGGAGAACAAACTTCAAAGAAAAAGCTCGGTTTTGAGGAAACAAGCAGCCTCTGCGGTTAGCTATGGTAGTCACAGCTTCATCTTTCTCGAGGTTCGGACGACAGAGTTCGGACAAGGAAGGCTTTATAGTTTCCACGAGGCTCACTTGGCTTACGCTTGATACATTCAGTTCAAATCGAAAATTCTGCAAAGGCGTTCCATACGTGCGTCCTGTATGTCGCACCACATGGGTGTGATCCCAGGATCGTGAGTGGTCTTGCAGCATCACTTCTCATCCAGGTAGCGGGCTACTACTTCTTGCCGGCATGAATGATTTGGTTACAACATTCGTCTAGTCATACGTCTCAGGATGGGGGCTCAACCCTTGTGAGATTCGTGCGTATAGTGCCTCGTTTGCATGTAATGGCTTATGTCTGTGGACAAGAAGCCAACATGGACACGAGCTGCATGTCAGCCTGAATGAAAGGCTATTAGAACAAGTTGAAACGGGACCAGGAGGCAAGAAGCAGACTGTTGATGGTTGATTGGTTCGAAATTTGTCTACAAGTCTGACTGAATGGCGAGCTTGTAAGAATCTCACAAGGTTCACTGATGTATGAGCCTTGGCAATGCATGAAGACTTGAGGGGAGAACTTTTGTCGCGCTAATGTTATGATCGCTACGGGTTTGAAGCATGCAGAGTCACTACAGTCTATACCCATTCTGATTCTGTGCTTAGGCGCAGGATCTTCGGTTTCATTCCAATAGCCGAACCGCACCACCAACTACACCTTGAAAGTGAACTGTGTACGGCATAGATGGGGTTAAGATCCTTCAGAAGTCCAATTCCAACATCGTTCAAAAAAAAAAAATGGAATGATATTTTTGATAAAAAAAAGAGAGAGAAAGAAAGAAAGAATGCTGTTGTAACATATCGTTTGTCAGAAACTGGCCTCAAGAATAACGCGAACATGGATTTAAATCCTATTGTCTTCGAAAAAAGGCATAGTTCTCAATGGCAGGGACGAGCGGGAAGACTCTCGGGTCGCTTACATTCAGCCGCAGCAGACTATCCCGCGAAAGGGTGTGCTTCGACTTTTGTTCGGGGTACTGGGGACACCAATGGGTCGTTGGCCCGCACTTGCAAGCCCTGCGTGAACCAGATGTGTTCCTGAGGATTCACAGAGACAATGCATACATGCCAAGCCGACGTGGCAGAACTAGTATATGTCTCTGTGACCATGTCAAGTAGTCGTTCTTTGAAACCCTTCCCCGTCTAACCTAAGATTCAAGCCGCAAACTAAAGCACGTCGGTGGATCCTGTTCCGAAGAGGGCAAAAAAGAGTCGCTCTTGAAATGAGTCAAAGCTACGGAGCAAGCAATCTATTTGGTAAGCGCATTTCAAATCCCACCATACACAGATGAGATGTTGAAATGTCGCAAACATCATCTAGTATTGCCTCCGTTTGATCAATTGGTGCAAGTCCTCGGAAACCAATCCTGCCCTATCCGCATAAATCACGCAATGATGCGCAGTCTCATTCTAAGTAGTGAACTGACGACTTCTCCGTAATGGTGTCTAGAAATACAAGCCGATATTCATCAATCTACTAGTTCGTGCAGAACTCACAAGCTGCTAGGTAGCAGACTTTTGGCAGAGCCACTGCCATGCCCCATCAGATTACTCCAACATTATTGGTGTAGTTATATCCTTCGCTTAGCAAACTGCCCTAGCACTTGGTTCAAAATTCGATAGCTGTCTTCGGAATACTTGAAAGAACTTTTGCAGGAATAAAAACAAAGTGCCTCATCACAACCCCCTGCTGCGAGGATTTGGTTGCGGGATACTTGCAAGGTTATTGCGCATGTACCTACTCAGATTCTGCGGATAGCGGTGCGGTCCGGACCCTTTCCGATCCATGCTAGCGTTGGGGCTGACATGCAAGGTCTATGAAGTTGGATTCAGGAGAAAACCTTTACATGCAGTGGAACGGAACTGACAAGGTGGCCTTGTGCTGATGTCAGTTTGGCATCCATTGAATAATTAGCCAAACCGCCCGACATCGGTTCATGCAGACCCAGTCATACGCATGAGAACCAAAGATCATCTGCTTTAAGACCACATGCACGCCTTGCACAATACTATTGGATTTATCGCAATTCAGAATGTTTGCGTGGTGGGTTTTGGCGCCATCTTGACGTGGAGAGCTGAAGAGATCTAGGCCTGGGGTGACCCAATGTCGCGATCCACCGTCCCCGTCTAACGTTACATCGAGATGTTCGCAAATCTCCTGCCTATTCAGTACTATCACACGCATTCATTTATACATCTTCAGCGTGGAAGAGGGGATTACTGTTTCGTTTCTACGAGAATTATGAAATGTCGCCATTATAACGTCTTGTGGCGTTCTCCTCATGGACGTCCACGTTGAGTCACGGAAATGGACCAACCACAACCCGATAAATGTTTACAAGCCGGAGCGCCCAATATTTGAGAGTATGACCACATTTTATGGCCCGATTAGCCCCGCTATCTCGTGAAACCTGCCCAGCTTGGTCAGCAGTATGTCTCTGGCCTCCAATTTTCCCATCTCTGTCAGAATCCTTCAACTGAGTCGAAGAGTGCCAACGAATCATACAATGCGAGACCCCCTTCCAGGTCGAACATCTTAGATCGCTCAGCATTCAGACCATCTTCTAGAATAACAGCAACCTGTCGAGACAAGCTTGACTTTCTACCCAGATACCAAAGAGCCTTCACACAGTCCTCGCATCTGTTGAGGAGGTCTGACTGAGAGTTTTCTGTACACAGGCTCGATTTGCCTGACTTAATTGCTTCATCGAGAAACAACGTTCCTGCCATAGAAAAAGATCGAATCAATACCATGGTCCAGGGCTCAGTCAGAAGTGCGCCCTCGTTCACAGCCGGGTGAAAAGCCGTCAATCTCCCCATCTCATCATCTCGTGGCGTTGAAGCTCTTGCAAGGTCAGACAACCCCTGCATACTCGTTCGTCGAAGATGATCGGTCAGACTAGCTTCAGCACGCTCCATTGCCCGCGAAGGTACACTGAGCTCTTGCTCGTCCACGAGTTTGACGCAGTCCGCTATCATCATGACAGCGAGAAGCCAGTGTCCGAGGAGGCACACGTACCAGCTCTGGATCTTGGGCGGCAACGAGTTATGACACTGAAGACAGTCCTGGAACAGTGGTCTGTACTTCATGTTCCAATGGCGATAGACCGCTAAGCCGTCTTGTATAGCATCTTCAATAACGGTTTGACTCGCGCCTCGAGATAAAAGACTTTGTATACGAGTGATCTTCCTGAAGAGTAGAACCTTGACGGGCGCTGCGTCAATAAGCTCTCTTGAAATATTCTCCTCTGGACAGGGTAATCTCAACGGGTTCAAAGTCTCATTCTTCTTAATGATATACCGATCGTTCCATCGCTCATTCGGTGCCAAAGAGGCCGATTTATCTTCATTCATCGCGGCTCGTCTCGTTTCGCTTTCATTGCTGTCTTCATCTGATACCGTAAGTGGTCTCTCCGCGATCGCAGCCGAAAGCGTGTCAAACATGATGGCCAACCAGAATATCAGTTTCAAAGTCGATTTTTCTTCCGAGCGGTTATCACCTCCGAAGTCCTTTTGCGTCGAAGAACTCCGTCCGAGTTTCGTCTTTCTCTCAAAACTGTCAGATTGATGTTTGAGAACATGAAGCCTCCGAGCGCCACGTTCAACGTAGATTGAATATCCTTCTTCGTCAATGATTCTCTGAACCCTTCTTGTCGTGCAACATCTTTTGCTCCCATTTTCTTCAGCTTGATGCAATGTTAAGTTACCAAATTTGTCGTCTTCACGATCCGTTTCGTCAATGTGTTTCTGCGTAAGACCGAAGATTAACTCCGCCATGGCTACCTTAAATGAACCGATCCCAGCACAGTCGTCCAGACACTTTCTGGCTTGGTTCCAGAACGTTACTTGAAGTGCGGCGTCAAAATCTTCTCCGAACCCATTTGAGAAAAGGTCTTCGCCAAAGATGTTTGGCTTTTTGTACCGCTCTTGGCTCCTCTGGCTACCTTGTGCCCATTGTGATGTGAATGCCATTATTGCAAGGTGGAGCGCCTTTGTGGCTTTTCTGTCCTCTGAGTTGCTCAAAGGTTTAATTCCAAGGGAGCTAAGGGACTTGTCGAGCTTGAGAACGCGCCGATAAATTCTGTTCGGGAAATTTGATGGTGCTGAGATTGACTTATACGACTGACTGTCTGTCAAGACTGACAGATTCGGAGTTTGGGGTGGTGTCAGGTAAGGGCAATTCTGCTCTGTCAACCAACAAGATAGAGCCCCCTCCATGACGTCCTGATAAAGTCCCATGAGATTATCTGTCATGAGTCCGTTATTTGTTCGAAAGATCATTCTCTGCGATGGAGAAAATTCGGAGAGTCCAGAGTTTTCATAAATGGGTGAGCTTTGCGATTGCCAAGACTGATTTTTCACAATATCCACTGCAGAATCTGGACTGACGCCGGACACAGATTGGTTTTGAGACCGGCTACTTTCGGTCTGGTCCAAATCTAATTGCTCTCCGGAGAAACTAGGAATTGACATTGACGAGGAAGACGGGAAGACGAATGAGTTTTCGTCAAGTGACAGGTCGCAGCTAGTGGTGTCGTCATGTTGAGACGGTGAGAAAAAGTTCCGGGTGATTTGAGACTCCACCACAGGGAAATCAGGTATGCCAAGTAACTCGGCATTTAACAAAGTGAGGTTTTTGTCGGAGACGATCGATTGAGACTCGATAACATAGGGTTGACTGAGTTCCCTTGTTGGGGGTGGTTTCCTTTCATGGCCAGACTTCAACCGTTTGCGGCTGGGCAAAATAGCCTTCTCAGACGACTGTCGCCTTTCGCGGATCTGGACTTTCTGTGACTGAGCCCAGTTGAACGTACAGCTTTTACTGGTCTTCGTACAGTTGGAGCACGATCCAGTCGTGCTTTGCCAGTCTGTTAAGAACAATTAACCTATGCTCATTGATCTAGAGAGATGATTCAAAAACTTGCCAACCTCCCATTGCAAATCGGCGTCCAGGCAGAGTTGGATGTCTTTGAGGGCACCGGCGTCGCAGGCCCTTTTGCCCTTACGGCATTGATCACAGCTGCTGTTCTGCCTTCTCATCGCGAGTGCCAGGGAGCATACTCGGCTTCGAGAACGTCAAAAAGATGAGATGCAGTGGAGGGGAGGTTAAGCCACGCTGAGATTGCAACAGCAGGACGTGCTCCAGTTACCCCGACCTCTCTCCGCTGGTTCCCCAGTGACTTGCGTAGCTCCGGCCATCCGAAACGCCATTGTCACGGGGAATTCCTTGTCAACCCCGCATTTAGCTGCATGCAAGGAGCGGGGTGCATGCGGCTTCGTCCCCGCCGATCCTTTGCTGGGGTTTAGGACTAACAATTGGCCTTGTGTTGGTGCCCTCGTCTGGCTACAAGATGTCGGTCCAAGCTTATGTGATGTTGATGTAGGTATTGGACGTTGTTTCCAGATTTTACAAGCTGAAATTGGACCCAGGAATGCAAAATCTCAGTTCGGCCAGGGCTCTGCATTTTTCCAATTATTACTTCAGTATTGACAAAGGCTTCGCCAGTAAATGCCAGTGGCTGGCTTCAGCATCCATGGGAGAAAGAATCCTGACAACTAGTTCTAATTGAGTATCATGTTTGGCATCAAAATCCAGGTGTATGCGACGTGGAATAAACAATCATCTGGAACCCTATCCAGGCCTACAACTAAACATCATCATACTTTGTTTGGAATTCTGAGCCCTTTGTAGACAGCAGTTTCGACCTCTGACCACAATCCGAGCACTGCTGGGTCCCCAAAGGGCAGAATCTGAGAGCAAACAATTCCAGCCACCCCGTTTTGTCGGTCACACCACCAGAACAGGTTTGGCAGTCCCGCCCACCAGGCCGTCCCATCAGACCGTCCCGTTGTTCCACCGGTAATCATGAACGTTAGCCCCCAACCTTGTGGCGGGTTGCCAGGAACTGGGTAAAGCTCGGGAAGTTCATTGGTCAACTCCGGCTTAGCATCCTGAACGCCTTGTCTGGAGAAATTAGGGAAATTGGCTATCTGGTTGGTAAACATTTCGTCTACCGTCTCTTTTTTCAGGATTTGGGCGTTGGTGATAGGGCATGTTCCATCGTTCAGAAAAACCGCCAGTATACCTGCGTTTTCTGGTGTTAGTATACAGACTACAGATAGTACGAAAACATTCTTACGGCTGTATTCTTGCGGTTTCGCGAAGATTCCGGCGCCACCGCTGTTGAAACATCCGCGGATCTCTTCTTGTGATTGAGCAATGAGCGGGCGATGAATGGGGTGGTCTCTAGTAACAATCTCGCCGTTTGGCTTTTTGTAGTGCATGTAAGCCAGTTGTGCTTTCATTGAAGCCGTTGGGATCATGTTGATGTTCTGAAGTCCCAGTGGTTGGCAGATGTTCGCCTGTATGTAATCATTTAGACTGATGTTTGTGGCACGCTCAATGGCGACGCCAGCCCAGTCGATACCAATCTGTGTCTTGGTCAGGAACAATCTCCGTAGATAGAGCTGAAACAGTTCTGACTTGCCCCATATTCCCATCCTTCCCCTGGTTGAAATAGCAGAGGTTGCACCATGTCTCGGATGCTTCCCGAGAACTCGTCAACCCCGGCCGGAAGACTCCAATCACGGAGTCTCTTGCTGAAGAACGTGTATCCAAACCCGGCGGTGTGTGTCAGTAACATGCGTAAAGTGATCCCTCGTTTTCTGTCCACGAGTTTCCCCTCATCGTCAAGAACTTTGATATCAGCTAGCTCTGGGCACAGTTTCTCCAGATGATCCGGATCATCCAGCTTCAGTAAACCCTTCTCCACTAACTGCATGCATGCAATACCGACTACCATCTTGGTGCATGAGGCAATCCAAAACACACTATCCAGAGTCATGGGTTCTTTGGAGGATATTCCTCTATTACCAGCAGAGTGAGCGAACTGCTCAGCACCTGTCCGGTCGATAACGACCACCGTCGCTCCAGGTATTCGCTTGGGGTCCTTCGCCACGGCATTTTCTACAATGCTCTTGATCTGTTCGACAGTTCGCGTCGAAAAAGGCATGGCTGAACAAATGAACTGGGCTCCCGGGAAAGCTTTGGTACAGCTAAGGGTGGTAAGCAGTTGAAAGAGACAAACGCTGAAGCCAACAAAGTTGGAGAGGGAGGAACGATGCAGGTCGGTGAGAGTTTGAAGCAGAAATTCCAGGTGTTATGGCTGTAGGCACTGGTTCAGCCGGTTTCTTGGCTCCTGCAATCAGCGCTTTCGGGTGTGTTTCTTTTCGGATGCGTCGCTTGTTCTTCCCCGAAAATGATCAAAGCTTCATCTAAGGTGAGGAGCGAAGTAGGACAAACCTGGAAGACAACCTTCGTAACCGGTGCGAGCCTCGGTTGATGCATCCTTGGCCCCAACATAGGTAGCCAATAACGCCTGTGGAACTCTACCATGACAATTCTAAGAGGAACAAGTGAGAGCCCGAGTTGACCCGGTCTAGACAAGGGGTACCCTGCAAGCCGCTGTGCGAGAGTTTGTTTCCCCGCAAAGTCGCGGTGACATGCTTGACATGGTAGTTGCGGATCCGCATCCGTAAGCCGTTCTCCGCATTCCTTTTGCATGTCATGCTATTTGCATGCGGATCCGCAGAAGCTCTTCCTTGATTTTTTGAACTGTAATGAATCAACAAGAATGGAGTTGTTTGAGCCGACAACCCAAGCCTCACTGCATGTCGGTGCTAAATGTTGGTGGACGACCTACAATGACGCGTTGCGACGATGCAACTGCGGTTTCATAGGCGAACCTCAATACGATTTGGGTGAGAGACTTGGTAACACTACAACTGCGGCTCACACCTCGTTCCGGTTTGTCTTTTCGACAATGTGTACACTAGACTGGGATGGTGGAGAAGAAAGTGTAACGTTGAGAAGGCGGTGCGTAATGTCGTCTGGTCGTCTGATGTCAAGGAAAGCAACGCTCATACGAAATGGAAGAAACTCCGTGTGAGCTGTTATGGGTTATAAGAAAGCTTCAGGTCTGCTGCAATATCCTTCACATTTTGAAAAAGAACACAACCATTATATATGGGTTCTCGATTGCTATTTATGGTCTCCTCTTTTAATATCAATATTGTGCAATCTGAACGTAACCATTGATTTCCGTCACCATGGCGACGCCTACGCAACAAAAGAAGTTCGCGACCGATCTGACAGACTACGCGTCGCGACGCCAAACCACTGGCCCGTACGCCGACAATCTCGACATCGATGTTCTCATTGTCGGTGGTGGATTTGGCAAGACTACCCTTCAAGTAATCACACATCTAGTTCATACTAACGTAACAATAGGCGGTGTCTTCATGCTCAAGACTCTTCGTGAGATGGGTCTGCGGGCCGTCGTTTACGAGGCCGGTACTTCTCTTGGGGGCACCTGGAGATGGAATCGATACCCTGGCGCTCGAGTCGACTCGGAGGTTCCGGAGTACGAGTTCTCATGGCCCGAAGTCTTCAAAGACTGGACATGGTCAACCAACTACCCCAACTTTCAGGAGCTTCGGGCGTACTTTGACCATGTCGACAGGGTGAGTTCAGTTGCCTTATTCCCTGCAGAATATGACATCTTAGATATGACTGACATCACGTCTTGCAGGTTCTAAACATTTCAAAAGACTGCTCCTTCGAGACAGTCGTCGTCGGCGCCCGATTCCAGCCCGCCGAAGGGAAATGGCACGTGAAGACTGCCGATGGTCGCTTGGCCAAGAGCAGGTACTTCGTTGTCGCTGCTGGTTTTGTGAGTTAAGGCTTCGAAGTTAGGCTTATAGTCTACAGAAACTGACCCGGGCACGTAAACAGGCTTCAAAACGCTATATTCCAAATTGGCCAGGAATTGAGAAGTTCCGAGGAATAGTCCACCACTCATCATTCTGGCCTGAGGAAGACGTAGACGTACGTGGCAAGAGATGCGCCGTAATCGGTACTGGGGCTTCCGGTGTTCAGATCTCGCAGGAGTGGGGACAAGCCGTTGGAGAACGAGGGGAACTGAAAGTCTTCCAGAGAACCCCGAACCTAGCCGTGCCTATGGGCAAGCGACCCCTTACACAGCAGGAGCAGAACATTGGCAAGGTGTGGTACCCACGTCTGTTCCAGCTCCGCGAGAAGTGCTTCGGTGGATTCTTCTACGGAATGGTTGAACGAAACACATTCGATGATTCCCCGGAGGAGCGCGAGGCATTTTATAGGGCTCTTTGGGACCATGGAGGATTCCGGTATTGGCTCGGTAATTACAAAGACATGCTCTTCGACGCGGATGCAAACAGGGAAGCCTATGACTTTTGGTCTCGGAACGTTCGCACTCGAATTGGAGATGCTAAAAAGAGAGACATCCTGGCGCCGACGGTCGATAAGATGCCCCATTTCTTTGGCGTTAAGCGGCCTTGCCTGGAGCAGAATTACTACGAACAATTCAACAAAGCAAACGTGGATGTAGTCGACATCAGCAAGAACGGCATCTCCAGCTTTACCGAGACTGGCATCAAGCTGGAAGATGGCACTCACTACGAGTTTGATGTGGTTGCAATTGCAACTGGGTTTGTAAGGAACCTGATTTTCTTTGTCTCGGCCAACTTTGTGTGAAGAGCTTGAGTACAACAGCCCTTGTTGACTCTGGCTTCATAACCCTAACTACGCAACGTTGCAGATACAGATTGGCTAATTCACGGTTCTTAGGACATCACCACTGGAGGTATGACAAACATGGGTCTGAAGAGCATCTACAACACCAACCTCCAAGACGAGTGGAAAGCCGCTGCAAACACCTACCTTGGCACCACCGTTAGCGGCTACCCTAACATGTTCCATATGTATGGACCACATGGTCCGACTCTCCTTAGCAACGGACCATCGACTGTCGAGGTGCAGGGCCGCTGGATCGCAGACTGCATCCGCAAGATGGAGCGGGAGCACATCAAATACATCAACCCTACCGCCGAAGCGACTAAGGCCTGGAAACAAAGGATCAATGCCCTCAGTGACGCGTCTTTGTTCCCCACTACGCGATCGACGTACATGGGCGGGTCGATGCCTGGCAAAGCATTTGAGCAGGTCAATTTTGCAGGAGGAATTCCTCAGTATGCGAAAGAGATCCGGGAAAAGCTGGATGGTTGGGCCGGGTTTGACATTGTGAAAGACAATCGGGACAGAAGCAGGATCTGAGGCGGGGACTGTTGATTTTAGGGGTTACGTTGCCAGCCATTGGATCGGTTGTACTGGCAAATCAATGACCTAGGCTTCTCATCATCATTAACAAATTGACCTTGATCTCGAATGTTCCATGGATGAAATTGTGCCCGGGTATTCCGTGTCATACAAAGGAGCAAGGCGATGTTACATTATTTCAAGAAGCTGTCTTTGAAATGTCAAAGGCGGAGGTTATGTTCTTGCCTTTTCCTGTTGAAACAAGTTCGTGGACACTCAATAAATTTTCTTGATATTTGCTCAGCCGTGTCATCGCGCCATGATATTTAAAAACTCTACAGATCTCGGTTTCTAAACATAGAATGACCATGTCTCGGTAGAATCCTCTCCGATAAGCTGTGATGTCTGGTTCTTCGGTTACGTTTGGATAGTCCCGACTGAGTTAATCAAAGACTCCTTGAAAGCCAATGTGTAAGCTATGGTCAAGGATGAATGCGATAGCTTGCTCATTACATCCCATGTTTACCACATCATTAAATAGTGAAGAATGGACTCGTTCTTTTAGTGAACAAGACAAACGGATCATATGTACCTGGTATTCACCTGCTTCCACGGAGTCATACAGCTAGCAGCAAAGAAATTAACTGGATTAACCCATTATCATTTGAAGGAAGTTGACCTTACTAAACATAACAAGATCCTTGCCTGCTTGGTGAGACACTGCATAAAGAAGGAGCCGATGGATATCGATGATAGAATGGAAGATGCTCTAGGAATCATTTATCTACTTAACAACTATTTTAGAAAGAAAATTCATCATGGAAACACCAAGTATTGCAGATAACTCGGGTCAGGGACCAGATAACTCGGGTCAGGGACACATTGCTGCTTCTTAGGATTTCTTGCAGGGGGTCCTTCCTCCTTTCCTCGTAGCCCTCAAATTTCTCCAGATGAGAATCCAAGCCAAAGAAAGGTGAAGTCAGGTCACTTTTCTTCCCTCCTCAGCGCCGAAATTGCAGTGCGTTTGTTCCGAACCGAGAAGAGTGGGCGTGTTCACTGCATCTTTCATTCTTACCGAACGAAGACAAATTTCTTTCCCACCTAGGTTAAAGCCCAACCCTTCTCCTTCTTCACCTTACTATCACGAAACAAACAAACGATCGTGGTAACACAGGATCCCTGCATACTCAAGTATTCCCTCTTTTCTTGCTTCACTATTGCTCTCCAAAAAAATTGCCAGCAAGTGCTATCAGTTGTTCTTCAGGCATTTTTCAAGCTCAGCTGCTGACGCGTCAGCGACGAGGATGGCAACCACCTGGCGCATCCGGGGTCACCCTGTTCTCTGGGCAGTGCTCTTGCACCATCTCTTCCTCTTCGGATTTGCGCGTAAGTAGTTCATCACCATTTGGTGGTCGTGGGCAACGATGAGCTAATAGTCCAATTTAGATGCTCAATCAACCTCGACTTCCGTCCGCAAGTGTGGCTGCGAGAGCTTCAGCATCGTTCCGAGTATCCTAAGCAATGGATCTACTTCCGTCTGTCCTTGTGCTTGTGGCAAGGTCACCCTGATCCCGACTACATACACCACCGTCTTCACCATCTACGACCCTGTCACTTCCGATAACCCGATAACAACTGCCAGACTCGATACGTTTTCTAGCGCTTCACAGGTCGTCCCTTCAGGTACCCCAGGTCTCGGGAACATCGTCAGCACCATCTTAGACTCTGTCTCATCTTGGTCCCACTGGTTCTCCCACCCGAACACCACAGTAAGCTCTGGCGAGTCGTTGACTGGTCCCCCAAACCATACAACCACGCCTTCTGGGGTCTTTTGGACTAGGCCTGGTACAGGCACCGATGACAAGATCACCTCGCGAACCTTTGTCTCAAATAACACAACCAAAGGCTTCTTCTCTTCGCCGTTCAGTGGCCAAGACAGTATTCATGGTAACCACACATCGCTCTCTTTGAGCGTTCCCATGTCGTCTGTTCTCTCACGGCCCTTTGTCTCATCTTCAACAACGCTCGCGGGACCTACAACTTTCCCTTCACTTACTTCCCCAACTCCCTCTGCCACTCCCTCCGCATCGAATACCTTGCCATCCCAGACGAACTCGACAGTCATTGTTACCAGCACTCAGAATATAGCCAGCGAGTCCTCATCAACCGGCTTGCTGCCTACAAGCTCTGCTGTTACTGCTGTCACTGCGATTATTCCTTTTGGTGGCATCATCACTGTCGAGCCTCTTACGGCAACCTCAGCGGAGACTGATGGAAGTTACAGGACCACCAGTGTGACCTGGCTCTCGATAGACATTCATACAACTATAAACGTCAGCGGCCAGGTTATTGCCAGCGGAATTCCTGCCTGGAGATGCATCTCGCTAGATCTTTGCAATCTGGTGTGTCTTGTTCCTGACGAGGCCTGTCTGCCTGCTCCATATTCCAACCCTAACGGATATCCCTGGCCTGCGAAGCCCAAAGTGCCACCCTCCCCTGAGAATGGCCTCATTAATTCTACGTCCACTACGCAACATTCGATGTCGATGAGTGATCCCGCTGCTGCTCACACTACTACCAAGGTAGGCGAGGGCGGGGGCAGTGATAACGGCGGTGATGAAGGCGATGGTGACGACGGAGATGGAAATGGGGACGACGATGGGGATGGAGGTGATGATGATGACGAAGGCGATGATGATGGGGACAGCGGTGGCGATGGTTCAAACGACGACGATGACGGTAATTCAGACAACAATGATGGCGAAGATGATGGCGAAGATGATGGAGAAGATGATGGAGAAGATGATGGAGAAGATGATAGAGAAGATGATGGAGAAGGCGGCGATAAGGGTAATGATGGCCCTGAGGACGATGACGATGATAGCGATCACGCCAACGACGACGACGATGACGACTCGTTTCTCGACGGCCTCAGAATCGACTTTGGTACCGACATACTCAGCAGAGCTATGCGTGATATCTTCGGCTGGGGCATGAGCCCCGCCCTCGGTTCCAATCTACCAGCCGGCGATATCGGGGGCGGAGGAGGCGGCAGTGGTGAAACGGAGTCCGAAGAACCCAAAGAGTCCCTCACTACGTCGACATCAACTTCATCTTCCAGCTCGACCTCGTCTTGCACCGTCACTTACACCGTCGCCCCCCACTGCACTCAGCCATGTGTCGTCTCGCAGATCAAAAGCCTCGGCACAAGCAGCTACATCACCAGCTGCGCAACCGCAACCTGCCGGACCACGCAGATGTGCACCAGCATCGACACAACCACAACAACCACCTTCACCACCAAGAGGCATGAGCGCACCGCGGCTTGTATGCCCAAGAAATGCCCCGCTTGTCAACAGAACACACCTCAGGCTTCTTCCAAGGAACTCGAAGCTCGCCAAAGCTTCTGGGATGAGCTCATTCTGCAAGAGACCATCACGGAGCCTGAGACATGGGCAGGGGGCGAGTACGAATGGTGGGAAAAGATGCGTCGCGTTGCAAAAACTTATGGCCCGGGCCTTCACATTGACAGTAAGTACCGCATGGATTCCTCATCCTCTTGGACACCGTTCGGCAATGCGCCTCATGGCGGCGGTGCCGGCCCCGTCTGGGGAGGCGCCATAGTTGTGGCCTTCTCTCCTGAGGGCGTATACGCCAATCACTTGTGGGAGATTCCTAACTTCAGCATCCCCCTGGACGAGGAGGAATACTTCAACGTCGATGGTGGTTACAGTGAAGATTACTACTTCCGGCAAAACATCGAAATGTTCCCCCAGCAAGGGTCCGTGGCCTTCCCCTTCCAGGAGCAGTATCCAGCCCTCGCACCCATGGTCGACGCCAGCGGGCCCCTGCATGCCAAAGACTTCCAGTTCTTCCGGACGATTGTATTCGTCTCCACTCACCCCAATGGGGAGATGTTCTATAAGCGTGACAACAGAAGAATCATTGACATTCTCTCCAACAAAATCAAGAAGCGTATCACGATCTATGGATACCAGCCTCGCTACGACTTGGGCAAGGATTTCGATTACGACTTCGGCAGAGCGACGCCTCCGCCAAGAATCCGCGCGTCGAATCCCTGGGACGGTCTTTTCAGTTGGTTGTACACGCCAAAGGGCCCTACCGGCCAGAGAGAACTTGTGGTGCGCTACGAGAAGAACATTATCCATCGTGAAGCTTGGTGTGGCAGTGGACGCGCCATCCCCGATGCCCCACCGTCCAACTTCGATCTTCGGCCAAAGGCAGACGGCCGTCTCGCTACTATCCGGCCTAGACAAGAAGATGCCGCCTGCGGGAGGTTCATCCTCTGCGGTCTCGGCAGTCCGGAAGCCCTCTGCGGCGATTACCGCAAGTACCCGCCTCCGTCCCTTACGGGTCAACTGCCGAAACGCCAGCTCCCCCCTTCCAGTGGTCCGACACAGGCCGAGAGAGAACTCTCGACGGACATCATGATCGATCCGAAAGATGCTATCGGTGGCGAGATATGGTGGTGGAATCGCATGCGGAACACAGTGAGCGAGCGTGGAGCCGGTTTCGGCGGCCATCCTGACAAACCCGAGCAATGGTCCACCAGCACCTTAGTCACCTTGAATCAAGAAGTTGACGGCACCGTGACCAACCGTCCTCGGTTTGGCGGCTCCGGTCCCATTTGGGGCTGTATGGCGATCATCGTCGCATCACCCGAGGCCGTCTGGACCAGCCACGTCTGGGAGATGCCCTCTCATGGCCGACCGCCTTCGAGCAATGGAGCCAAATCTTCCCTCGGCCGACGGTGGAGTACTTCAGGGAGGAGTTTCTTGACTTCCTCGACAACGGTAACATAAAGGGCACCTTCAAGCAGCCTTATGAGAACAGATTCCCAGGCAGCAACCCCGGACTAAAGGACATGTTCATGGAGAACGGCGCCTTCAACGTCAAGGAGAAAGAGTTTGTCTGGGTGGGTATCGTCACGCGATCCTACAAAAATCTTAACATGCCTCGCGTGCAGTACGACTGGCAGATACAGCAGGTGTATGAGAAGTTCATTGCCTGGGGTGTCGATTCGGAGAACATCAATGTAAAGGCTTGTCCAGCTCGCTGGGACTTCATCGTTGGCGGATCACAGATTCAGCCTCATTGGGGTATTCTCAGCTGGCAGTATCACCCCGAGCACAGAGAGGGC
Organism: Colletotrichum spaethianum; assembly: GCF_022836535.1. Lineage (NCBI taxonomy): Eukaryota > Fungi > Ascomycota > Sordariomycetes > Glomerellales > Glomerellaceae > Colletotrichum > Colletotrichum spaethianum. The sequence continues at coordinate 221,305 of NW_026054800.1, forward strand.
AATCACGCTGAGAAGAAAATCCGCGTTCGCTTTGAAAAGGAGCTTCTCTTTGAGAAGTCCTGGTGTGGTTCCGGCACGAAGATCGCGGAACCTGAAGGCGAGGCACATGTGCGTCGCAGACAGGAGGATATCGAGGCTTGCAAGATGGTCATCAGTTCCAAGGAATCCGCTTCGACCACCAGAGTATCGACGGCCTTGCCTGAACCTACCCAGGCTTGCACCAATGATACTGAGTGTGGTTCTCTCTCTTGTCCCGAGAACCGCATCAGTGTTTGTTACCATGACTTCTGTCACTGTGTCATCCTCGCAAATCCAAGCAACACCGAGGTCCTTACTGGTACAATCTACGCTACTCCCACGACCACTCTTGACGCTTCACAAACCCCCACGTTCCCCGTCTCGTGGCTTCTTCCGAACGTGACTTCGACTGTCCCGTCATTGGACATATCTTCGGCATTGAGCAGTTCAATGACAAGTGCCTCCTTGACGAGCACCATGGTAAGCATATCTTCGACAATAGCCCTCACGAGCAACCTCACAGCTACATCTTCGGGCATTTCATCTATACTCTCGTCTATGGCTACCCTCACTCTCTCAGCTTGGAACCCCGAGGAATCCGCTCGGAACACCTGCACCATCAAGGAAGACTGCTCAGCTCTTAAGTGCTCTGACGATCAGTATCCGTACTGCCGTGTTCAAGATGGCACCAATCCCGGCTGCCACTGCTTTGACAAGCCCAGAAAGCTCCTCGACGCCTGCTCTACAGCCGATGACTGCGCGAATATCGACTGTGAAGCTCGCCACATCCCAACCTGCCGCCCTGTTGTCTACTCCCCAGACATAACGCCCATCTGCCTCTGCGATGCAGATATAATCTCCCCTGGCACAACCTGTCTTGTGGATACCCACTGCGACGGTCTCCCCTGCGATGTCGCCAACCAGCGCGGCTTCTGCAAGTCCAACGCCTGCCAGTGCGACTTCTTCATCTCCGAGGGCGTCGGCTGCAGCACGCACTACGACTGCTCGCCCATCCGATGCTCCGAGGCCAAACCACACAAGACATGCTCTATATCCAGTAACACGTGCGAATGCTCCGCTTCAGCACCCGCGCCGCGCCGTGCCGAGGGCGACCAGTGCTCGACCGATGCCGACTGCACCACGATCGGCTGCACCGACTTTGAGGTCAGTGTATGCGAAGCCAACGTTTGCAGGTGCCGCGCGTGGAAGTGCGGCTCCGATAAGGACTGCGACTCGAGCGACAAGACGTGTGACTACGACAAGAATCTGCGCTGCGTGCGGGGCAAGCTGCCCAAGTGCGTCCATGGATGCCAGAGCTTCTGGTGCGGCAAGGAGTGTTAGTGTGCGGCTTGGTAGATGGAGGATGACTGTCTCTAAGCTGGAGCTTATCTAGTAGTTGTTCCGAGAGGGTCTAGGACCACGCACTTAGAAAAGTTACATCACGAGAACTCGCTCTCGAGCAGCTAGAGACTTTAGAATAAGAACAAGACGTTTCTTAACGAAAGCACGCTTACATGAAAATGCGGCTTTGGTCTGAGAAGAAGCATCATATGGGCGTAAGATTAACTGTCAATCATTCAGTGATATGGTCAAAAGAGCGAAAGCTAAGGTTCTCCTGGCTGTACAAGCCTCTCTAACCTGAACCTCGTCTACGCCCAAATACAAAAAGAAGCAGCTTGGCCTCAAAACAACACGGTAGTCATATCATATTAAGTCGTCATTACTATCGAAGTCGTGGCCCGGAAACATCCCAATGCAGGGGAGACAACCCTCCCTATTTACAAATCCCAAAACGCCATCCCGTCTCAGTCGTAAGCCATGACCCGCCACTGTCCTCTCATGGCTGTCAATGATACCGGTCCAAGGAACTAAGCAAAACCAAGCTGCTCAGGGGTTCAGCCCAGAGCTCGCCGCGCTCTCTCCTACCTGCAGCTCTTCGTCGGGTACGCCGACCGCAACGCTGCTGGCAACGCTCATCGCAGTCAAAGACCGTTCTCGCTCGCCTCCGGGTCGTCTAGGACCAGCAATGCCAGCTGCACCAGTCGTCACACCCACGCTGGTAGCCGTTCCAGTCGCGGCACTGCTTGTACTCTCGCTTCTCTCTCGCCCGGCGGTCTTCTCCCGGACAAGCTTCTCCAGGTCTCGTATTCTTTGCTTGAGCGCTTCATTCTCCTTCTTGGCGTTCTCTAACTCTTGGCGGTGCAGCGCTGTCTCCTCGTACCTCGATGTAGTAGGCATAAGGCCAGGTGACAGCTGCGACTCGCTACCTCCTGGAGTAAGGGCGACCGACGTGCTTCCTGTCTGATGCTGTGGCAGGCGCTGCTGCTGGAAGTATGTCAAGCCGCTTACAGTCGGGTCCAGATAGTGCTGTGACGGCGCAGGTGACGAGGACAGGCTGTGGCGCGAGGCGACGCTGTCTTGGCGAGCGGGATTTGTAGGTCTAGGCACAGGTACGGAAGCGGTGGACGCAGCAGCTGAGCCGGCGACAGCAGTCTGGCTTCGGGTGCTAGCATTCGAGGCGGTCCGATGGTGTCGTCGGGAGCTGTTAGATGGAACGGAGGGGGTGGAGAATGCAGCGCCAGAGAGGAGGTGAGTGTCGGGCGCCTCGGGCACATTCGAAGCTGATGTCGACGAGGCATTCGAGACGACCGAGGCGTTCTGGGCTGTGCGGAGGAGCTGGAGCTCTCGTGTAAGACGGTTCACCTGTGCATGGTTAGGTCTTTGGCATTTGGGTCCATATCGCAGCACATACCACTGCCTCTTGCTCCTTCTCGAGCTGCATGTGGAGATCGGATGCCGTGATGGGTCGCGGGTGACGTATGGGGCCCGGGCCGGACACAGATGGCTCGGGTACGGCCGGCGGTGATGTGAGTGTTGCCGGGGCCATTGGCGGAGACCCAACGGAGGTACTGGAGGGGTTGGGGTGGTTGACAGTGTTCTGGTTCGAGGGAAGGATGTTGAGCGAGGATTCGGACGATTGCGCCGGAAGCGGAGGAGGTGGCATCTGGTGTGATGAAGTGCGTCGAGAAACGCTTTGCGGATGTGGTGATGCGGGAACAGAGTTGAGGTCAGGCATTGTGGGCAAATGAGTCGGTGAAGAGGTATACGTGAGGGCGGTGCTGGTTTCAGGAGGTTGATGCGAAAACGAAGCTTTTGCTTCTGTATGGGACTGTCTGACGATGGTGGTGTTATTATCAGACGCGTGTTTTTGTTTGTTGGTCACGGTCACCACGCCACGAGTCGCCCAATCTGAGCAATAGGACTGTTTGTTTGTCTGGATTGCTTGGTTTGAAGCTCCGTCATGCTTCATGCGTGGTTCCCCCACTGCGAGCCCGAGGCAAGTTCCAGCCACAACCCCGCCTCTGCCACACCACAGCCACTCGAGCTGCTTATCGATAACTTTATCTTATCATAGCTCATCCACCCGGGTGGATTAGTCCTCCGCTCCGTGGCATGACCTCTTCCGATCTATGTCATTGGGTCTGTGGACTCCATAGCACGTGATGCTTCCATTTCCCAACCAGAATCACATCCAACGACGGCCCCCAATCTAAATCACTACTTTCGATCCGACGTCGTATTGCCGTGGTACAAACTCTATACTACTCGGGCAGGCAGTGTCACGCAATCGTCCACCGCAGACAGCCCTACAGACCGATTCCATCATCCAAAGGCTCGAATACCACCCCGACGCCACCCTCATTTGAGCTTACATAGACTTGACCGACGATGAGCATCAGCAACGACGCATAAATACGGACCCTCTCCGGGTTCCAATGAGTCGCGAATCGCCAGAATTTGCCGGCTTACACCCATTGGAGGCAGCTGCCAACTTCACTCAATCGTTACCTGCCGGGCGAGATGGCTCTGTGGGGTGGGATTCTGTCATCTGGCTGCAATAACGGCATCACCCTTACTGTTATTGTGGACGAAACACGGAGATACGTGGGCAACGGAACCATCTCACCGTTTTACAATGCAGATCATCCGCCGTTTCGCCAAACGTGGTTACAAACCTGGCGTCGGCGCCACACGGCTCCCCGCTACTTCTCCGCTCCTGACGTCGCATGGGCCACCAAGTGTGCGACACCCCTTGCACCCCTTCCACCCCTTCCACGCCCTGGGCAATAACCATCCAAAGATGCTCTATCGAATCACGGTCGACGTTTGCCGGCGCTTTTGCTCCGGGCGTCTCGGGTCTGCCACGCGGCCCCCTGTCGACGACGAGAGCTCTCTGCGCAATTTCACTCACGTCGCTCATTATCCGCTTCGAGAGACCTCCGTTGGTCAGAGCTCCAGAAGGGATCTCGATCCGACCGTGCTGGTTGTCGTTCTCCTTCCGTCACACTGTTCGACGATGGCAGCTCTGTGATACGGCGCACACAGCACTAAAATAAGTCGGTCAACTGTAGCACAATCCCATTGTTCTGGCACGGCCGTCTAGCTCGGTCAGACGTCGTCCGAACAGACTCGAGTTTAAGCTGCACCCACCCGACAACCATCGTCTTACGCTTTGTCCAGCTTGGCTCGATAACAAGGTCAAATATGATCGATCCCGCGGGTGCTACGCCGCGACGGCGACGTGCGGTACGGAACACGACTCAAATTTATGGAGCAGAGTCTGCTTCCGCTCTGGACAGCAGTGGGTCACCCCTTGTTTTCCCACTTCGTCTTCCGTTCCACTGGGGGGTGGCCTGCGATCGTCCCGTTGTCAACATCGTGAGGAACGCAGAAAAAACAGGTTTCCCCCCTGCACCTGCAGCCGCTCGATGGACACCGGATGAGGCTGAAATGTTTCACCATTGGACCTCGACCGCATAAGCACTTCACCTTTACTGCATTGTGATGCTGCACTCGGCCGACTCGGGCGGGTTCCTGTATCCATTATGATGCCGGTCCGCACACATCGGGTACAAGCACCGCGATTATACTGGGGGCCTCATCAGCCACATTTCCAGCCCATCGTCAGTGATTGGAGCCGAGCGCATCCAAGACGGGGATTGGCTTGGCGGCGTTTAGGACCGACATGACACGAGTTTTGCCAAAATACAGCTCGCCGGTGGCATGCAAACCGTCAATTTCACGAGACTGAGCCAAACGGACTAAAAGATGTAGCATTTGAAACGGGCTAACTCGCCCAAGTGAAGAGTAAAAAGTAACAGTCACGACAGAGATGAGATGAGATTTGAACTCATGCGGCCGAAGCCATGTGATTGCGATCGAAGTTCGAGTCACACCCATTAACCACTCTGGCACTCTGCCTTATCGAAGCGGAAGCCGAGTTTCTCACGATGGACCCTCGCTCGGGCCGACGAGGACTTCACACAGTGGATCGATGGTAAATCTCATTCGGCACCTAAAATTACACTGGGCAGTAGATCGGATCCGCCGCTAAAGCCTGACAAAATTGGACTCGCTGTGGACTCGTTCAACACACCACGCAAACAAATTCCTACCCAGTCCAAAAACACCGTCTTTGAGGGAGAAAGCGAACTCGTTGAAGACCGTCTGTTGCTTCTCTTTAGAATTGACAAAGGAAACTCGTTACACAATAAATCCTGCTGCGCCTTTGCAAGGCAAATGTTTTTTCGCCGTTATGCCGTGGAAATTTGGTATAGTTGGAACATTTCGATCATGAATTTGATGCTGATTGAAGGACTCGGGAAACCTTGGCGAAAAAAAGGCTGGTCGACAGGTGGACTCTCACATCTCCTCTCTAATCCATGTCCCTATGCAGTTAGCCTTTTGAACAATGAGGTAAAACGTTTCTTTACAACGAGTATGACACAAGGAGAACACCCGGAGCGTAGGACGGCCCTTTGAAGTCCGGGGACGACGGCATTGTGTCGTCACAATGACAGTGGAAGGTCAATCCCAGCGATTAAAAAAAAAGGTCACCGTTGCAATTGGCCTCCACAAACCGTTCGCTTGGGTCCGGCTGACACGCTCAAAACGGTCCCACCCCATTCAACGGCCGCGAACTATCGCGCGTGGCAGGGAGGCGGGGGGATGAGCCAGCCTCGACGTAAGAGAGGTGGAGAAGAACAGGTCCACATCTCCGTTTTTAATCTCTCCACCGTACCAGATCAGAAACGGAAAACTAGACATCAACAACCAGCGCAAAGCTTTTTGCACCTGGCTGACTCGGTCGTTTGCGCGCGTGATGGGCGCCGATAATCAGTGACGCCGGCATCCCGCTGATCGCATTACATGACAGAGTTCGACAGGAAGGTTGGCAGCGCGATGGGCAGAAAAGGCAGAAAATCCGAATCGCCTCGTAACGCGGAGTCGTCTCCGAGCCATCGAAAGAATCGCTTCGGAAGCGTCTCCGCAGCGAATGAAAGGGAGGTATAAGGCATGAAAGACCAAACCAAACCAAAACCAAGAGAAGGCGAAAGCGAAGTAAAGAAGGAGAGTGGAACACTTACAGCAAAGCTAGCGTCAAGTCACCGTGGATCCTGGCCTTGAGAGTAATCTCAATATCAAGGTTCAGATCGAGCCTCAGCTTCAGCGGGTTCTTGCCGCCCGCGTCGCCGCCGCCCTGCATCTGTTGTTGTTGCTGCTGCTGCATTTGCATCTGCTGTTGCTGCTGCATCTGTTGCTGCTGTCGTGTCATCTGGCCGTTTTGTGTGGTGTAGTTGCCGTCATCCTCCTCGTCCTCCTCGGAGTCGTAATCCTCATCCTCGTCGTAGTCTTCATCATCCTCGTCTTGCGAGTCACCGCTGTACTCGTCGTCGTCATAGACTTCACCGTCTTCACCCTCCTCGTCGTCGTCGTCGTAGTACTCGCCCTCGACGTCCTCTTCCTGGTCGCCGTCGAGCTTGGAGGGTTCTTGGTCCTTGGTCTGGTCTGCCGCCGACGGCTTCTTCTCATTGTCGAGGGTGGACGACCCGGGCTCCGCTTCGTCCTCGACGCCGGCCTGGTTTGATGACTCTTGCTTCTTGTCGGGCTCTTGGCCGGGCGTCTTTTGCTCTTGGGTCTTCTTCTTCTTCTGCTCCTCTTCGAGCTTCTTCTTCTTCTTCTGATCCTCGGTCAAGTTTTGCTCGTCCGCGGGCTTTTGTTCGTCTTGGGGCTTGTCCTGCTGGACATCTTGGGGGTTCACGTCCTCCCCAGGCTTCTTCTCGTCTTGTGATGATTGTTCTTGGGGCTTGTCTTCCGATTGTTCCTCGGGCTTGTCCCCGTCGCCGCCCACAGGGCCTCCCTCCGCCTTCTTCTCGTCGGCGCCGGACTGCTCATCCGCGGGGTTGCCAAACTCGCCGACAGGCGTCGTGCCTTCGGGCTTCTGCTCATCCGACTTTAGCTCTTCAGGCTTCTGGTCTTCAGGCTTCTGCTCCTCGGGCTGCTGGTCTTCTGGCTTCTGCTGCTGCTCCTCAGGCTTACTACTGTTGCCGGGCTGCTGGTTTCCGGCGGCACCTTGGCCTTGGCCCTTCTGCTGATAATTAATACCAATGCCAATCCTTACGCGCCAGAGAGCTTACCTTGTTCTTGTTCCTGGCCATTGTGTCGTCCATAAATGTGGTGGGGGTAACGTGTATGTGTTTGTTTGTTCAAGCTCCCCTTCAGTCTTCAGCGGGAACTAGCAGGCAATTCAATATGTGGACAAGTGTTTGGGTATAACGTGTAAGATGAGGTTCACGATGTTTCTTCTACAGTGTTCGAGTAAGGGAAAACCAAAAATGGAAAAATAAAGAGATCGTTCAATAGGGGAGGAAAGGAGGTTATGGTACAGGCCGGCCCTGACAGTTAAATCAGATCTTGTCCACGAGCTGTGCAAAGCCATGCATTCATTACCTCACACCTCATACTCACACCCCTCCAAAAGCAAACAGGAAAGGCGGTCCAGCAAGGCTGAACTAGAACCGGGACCCCTTTGTGACGCAATAGGGTGTGAATGTGTGGGCAAGACCACTTGTCACCTGAGGAGGGGGGAGACAAGAAAGGACGGGGGACCGGGTAAAGAGTTGGTAGCGAGAAGGGGGATGCCGCCTACGATTCTGGAGCAAACGGGGCCTTGGAATGGCCTAGACCTGGGGCCCGCGATACCTCGATGCCAGAGCGGGAACCAAGGCAAGCCTGGAGAGACACAGGCGAGTCCTCTTCCAGACTAGACCCGCGCTGTGATATCACTTCCGATACAGGTTTTGGACGAGGGGGCACAAGCAGGATTTCCTGTCCGAACTCCTCCAGAGGCGTCGCCATGTTGGCTTAGACAGGTAGAAGTCGAGGTGTGTGTGTGTGGTGTGCTCCCTCGATCGACAGGGTCCCCAGAGACAAGCAAGAAGGACCGGGGTGGTTTCAACCGGCGGTGCGCATAAGGCTAGATAGTCCTGCAAAGAGAGAACTAGAGAAGAGGAATCAGCATGACGTCAACGGGCTGGGGGACTACAGGAGGCTTGAGTGGCTGGTATCAGAGACGCGGACGATTGTACCGGTATGCTTATTGCCAGAGAGAAGAGCTGTTGGAAGCTTACCCCGGTCGCAAGGGGGGGACAGCTCGCGACCAATCGACCACTTACACGCAGAGACAACAAGATAATGATGAGATGTAGTCAAAGCAGACTAGACTAGACTGCAACGGTGAAATATGACGTCGAAAAGTTTACGGATGCGAGAGAAGGGGGGGTGTGTGCATACGGAATAGAAATGCGAGATCCATCGACTCCAGATGTCTCCAGCGGAACAACGAACGGTCTGGACAATGCACACACTGTGGGACTCGGGTGGTGGGCTGACCTCACCCCAGAGTCTCCTGACAGGGGTGCTCCCGAAACGGACATCTCGATCCTCCTTCGTCGTTAGACTCCCGATTTCTGGTCTACCCCTTGACACCGCACACACTGACTGCGCTGCACTGCACTGCACACTGGCCGCTGGGCCGCCCGCCGCAGAAAAAGAAAAACATAAGGACAGCAAGGAGATTTTGAAATATGATGGCCACGGCTTTCCCACGGACCGACAGGCCCCATCCCCCCGTAGAAACCTGTTTCTTTTGGATCTTCCCTCCACCGTTCTCCCAAGTGACAGCTTTCCAACCCCTCTCGAGACGCAAGTGACATATTGGAATACTCTGGCGAAAGGGCGCCTCGCCTGCCTCGCAACACAACGTCGCAGACCCGGTGCGGGTTCCACTTCACGCGGTTGGGATACACGGATCCCTCCTCTGAACTTGACACTCCCGAGTCCCGAACGGCACGAACAAGCACGCGTTCAAGAGGACTACAGGCAGTCTCACTCGAGATTAGTCCGGGTTTCCGCTCGATATACCGAACCTCTCCCACCACTTTTAACCTTTTGGGTCACTTGACCTCTTCTCACCGAAAATCATCCCCTTCCCTCATTTGGGCCCCCCCCAGAATCCGAAACATGGTCATCGGCCTGCTGGCAATCGCCGCCATCCCTACAGTCATTGGCACGGGACAGGCCGTAAGCGCGCAGAAGAAACAGAACGCCGCAGCAAAGGAGCAGGCCAAGTTCAGCCTCACGACTGTGCTGGACATTGACGGGAAAGAGGAGGAGTGCCCCATCGTCCTCGTCGACAACAAGGTAAGCCAAATCCACCTCAGGCCTTCATCCCCCATCCCTTAGCTTTGCGATCAACCCTCGTTACTGCAGTCTATGCAGCCGTTTCTGCAAATCACCTCCTTTTCCCTGATTTTCTCCTTTCCCCTTGCCAGACACGTTCCCCTTTCCGGCGGCTGGCACACCCACCTCGCCAACCTCGCCGTGCGTCGAGACTTGCACTAGCACACTCCAAAACCATGCAGCACATCCCCGTTTGCCGGTACACTAACACGCTCTCGCCCACGCAACCTACAGCTCTGGATAAATCACAGCTTAGCACCAGTCCCGGCGCACAAGTTCTCGGGGTACTATTTTAACTATCCTTCTGAGGAGCAGTACCGCGGCCTGGTATCGACGATATCAGAGGACCCACCAATGCTCAACTGGATCTACGTCGATGCCGACACCAGGGCGATGCGCCACGGGGGCCGCAAGGACACCGTCGGCCACGTCATAGGGCCGTGGGGCTGGACGGAGGACGAGAAGTATCTCTCGTTACGAGGCAGCGGCGTTGGCTTCGTGGCCGTGCTAGAGGAAGACGGCAGGTGGGCCGTATACTGGGATCCGGACGGCAGGCTGCGGGAAGGCTACGACGAGGACGATTGTGTAGAGATATCCCTCAAGAGACAGATGGCGCTAGGTATCGAGAGCGGCTATGTTAGAGGTTAGGCGGGCGACGAGGGAGATCGACCGAGGCAGAGAGGTGAGAGGGGGGTGTGTTTGCCATGGAATAATCTGGGGGAGTCGAGGAGTCTCGGAGCTTCTGGAGGAGCGTGCGAATTAGGACGACCATGCACACATGGTCCCGAGGCGTTTCTGGAAAGCTTTGCATGGATTCGAATTTAGAAGTTGGCATCTGTAACCAACCCCGTGAGCCCGTACATCGTCAGTGCATAGCATTTGGACAAGCTTGTGAGCTCAAACTGACTTACACGAAGCTTGTTTGATGGCAGGAAGTAGAGTAATGGTGCGTCATGCTTGCATTGGCGGCGCCAGTGACTCTCAAGTCAACCGTGGCGTGGGCATCCAGTGCCCATGATTGGGTACGAGTGTGCGTGTGGTTGAAAGCCGGATGGAGACAAGGATGTTTGACACCATTCGCACATATTCTTTTTCTTTTCTTTTTTCTTTGGGGACGCGGTCTGGGGTGGATGCTGTCTGGTCGGTGACCGCGCATCCTCCTTCGGCGGCGCAGGTAGATCGGGGCCACATCGAGAGCATGAGACACGTCTAACGCCCCGGCGGGCCCCAGTGTATCCGCCCCCCCCCCCCCCCCCCCCCCCCCTCCGCACGCCGCTTGGCCCTCTTCAACGTCATTTCGGTCCAGAACATCTCGAGACTCGAGTGGTGTGACGCAAATGCTCAGAGGGGGTGCGCGAGAGATGGGAAAACCTGGGTCTTCCCAGGGTCCAACATGATCTCATCAGCCGAGAGAGGGTGTAAGCTTTTCATCCTGTTTTGACCCCCCCTTTCCAGATACTGTCCGGAATCACTTATATGTTGCCGTCCTCATCCAGCGTTACGGAACTAAAACAGACTTTTGAGAGAAACACTTCAAACTTACCGGTAGAATCAAAAGCCCTTAATATCACTCCCTTATTTCCTCTTCACCTCGACAGGAAAGCTCATTAGCCCATCTTTGAACTTCCCATAGAGTTGCAGTCGCCAACAAATTCGATCAAAATGGCATCCCCCCGCGAGAGAAACAACACCAAGTACGCCTCCGATGACGAGACCTCGGAAGCACCCAGCGAGCAGCAGCAGGAGAAGCCCCAGCGCCGCCAGAACCGCAGCAAGAGCAAGCAAATGCAGAAGCGCCAGCAGGGTCAGCAGGGCGGCGGTGGTCCCCTCGGCGGCCTCACTGGCGGCCTTACTGATGGCGGTGTCACCAACGGTGTCCAGAACACACTAGGCAACGTCGCCGGTGGTGCTTTGGGACAACAAGGCGGCGGTGGCAGTGATAAGAGCGACACATTGCGGTTGCGTCTGGATCTTAACCTCGATATCGAGATTACGCTGAAGGCGCGTATTCACGGTGATCTGGAGTTGGCTCTCTTGTAAGTACCCCCCCAATTTCCTCCCAGTTGGGCCCTCTCCGTCTCTTCCGACTAGACACCCGTTCTGTCTTCTTTTCTTACTCGCAGACAAGGACGGGCTAGTTAGGCCAAGTTCATAATGGGCTAATGGGCTTCTCCTCGTCTTTTAATCAGGAACTGAGAGACGTTTTCCCAGGGACAAATCTTAAAACGATATCCATTCGTTCGGGTCGGGTTTTTTTATACGGAGTCGCGGAAATATTTAGTGGGCGAATTGTTTTTCGACACAGTTTGCTGGAATTTGCGGGTTTTTTTTCTTTTGTTGTCCACGATCATCCTACCGTAATGAGAAACGGATCAGGTTCGACAAGGGACGGTGCGGAGTTGGCGGACGGATGGGTTATCGGTATCCATCTGCCGCGTGTATTATGAAAGATTTGTGCATCGACATCATGAGATACGGACGCTATTTCGGGAAATCTTGCGGGTATCTTCTTCGACGTTAGCCAAAGCATTCTAAACAATTTTACGAATGATACTTGATCAAAGACAAAGTCACATGTCCTCCCGCTTTGCAGTGATCATGCTTCCCCGCAGTGGGTGGTACGGAAGCAACGCATCGGCTACCGCACCACTTCACCGCAGATCTGTCAACAGCATCAGTGAGTGTCGTTATTTTCAGGATCACCATCAATGCCCTAAGCCGCCGCTAACTTCCAAGTCGACGTGGAGTAGCGTTTCAAAGTTAGGCCAGGCCATAGGTATCTGTAGTGTCATGACACCCGCCGTCAACCACGCGAAGAGAGACGGGCCACTGGTAGGCTAAGCAGAAACGGTGACTGACGGCCGCTCGTAGTGCCATTTTGCCAGCCTCTGTCTGTTTCACGCTGTGAACGGGGGCGCCGTTGATCGTAAATGACGGGGCAAATCTCTGCATGCGACGGTGGGGTCGAGTCCACCCTCCCAGGTGGACGGCTAGGTATGTACGACAAAGTCCGCTGTCCATTCCTCCCAAAGGCTAGTGCCGTCGGGAGCCAAAAGGCGACGTGGGAGGGCAGGCCGACGGAGTGGCTGGAAAGGCACCTCGCTCAACTTGGGAATTGACAGTGTCTGAGACTACTGCAGGAAAGTCTTGCTGTGCCTTGCTTTCCGTGCGCCTCTTCTCTCCTAAGCTTAGCCTAGCGTTAGCCTCTTTTGGTGTGTCAAACGGTCAACCCACCCCAAGACTCGAGACAACGCATTCAAGATTCAGAGACGCTGACGGGATCATGCTAGAATCCTGACTTCATTCGTGGCGTCCAAGAGACTCACCAAGAACCCAAGGGAAGAAAACCAAATCCCGATACGCAACCTTGGGTAGCCTTGCCAGCGGCCGGCAAGAAGCCGGCAGCAAGTCAAGCCACAGGGCGTCCTCACCGTTCCTTGCCCGTCCAATGTCAGCGTGTCGAAGCCGACCCATGACGCCAAGCAACTCGGCCAAGCACACTTGGTGTGAGTGAGTGGTCCTTGGGTGCCCGCCCGCCGCCAAATGTAACGGTGGAACGGCCCCTCCTTTGCACGCCCCACAACCAATGCGACGGCGATGTCACCCCAAATGAAAAGACGGATCCACAGTACCGTCTCGACTCTTGAGGCGGGGAACGGTCTAAAACGCTAGGTGTGCAAAGAAACCGTGGCTGAACGGAGAACTCTTACGTCGCATCCCGGCATGCTGGGTGGGGGCATCAGCCACTCACAACCAGCTGCGTCCAACCTCGTCTCGTTCGCTTGAAAATGTCTGTAGAGTGATCTTCACCATTGGCCACTCTTCGTCGTCAAGCCACCAGCCCACAACGTTTTCCCGCCGATCCTACTGCTGCCGTCTCATTTCTCACGGTCTGGACTCTGATGGACTTTGCACCTACCTCGTGCAGCTCATTGCCATCTCGGGACCCATCGAGATCATCATTGCGAAGCCATGTCGGTTGTGGCGTTGGGGTGGACACTGCGGCCCTGCCCTCGGCATACTCGAGACGTCTCTGAAGTCCAGGTGAAGCTGTTCGGGCATGACGGCCAGCCCGAACATCTGATGAAGTTAATCTCTCTCCCCTGATGAGCCATCTCTGAACTCAGTTTGTCTCGGTGTATGTCTGTGTCTGGCTTTGTCTAGGGCCTTCTCCAGAGTCTGTGGTGGTCGGTAGGCTCGAAACTTCGTGGTCGAATGGTCGATTGAGGCCATCACGCGGCTCACTTCTCTTGACTGAGCACTGAAGCAACTGTCAGCTGTGCTCACCGTGCTCTTGGACGAAGACTTGACGGCTAGCCGTGCGTTCCGTCTGTACAGTAGCTTAGGCGCCAACCGAGCCCAGTCAGCAACACGGCCGCTCGCACAGTCGTTCGTGTTTCGACGGAAAACAGGCTTTTCCAGACTCGTCGGTCCTTTTGCCTCCAATCTCAGCGCTGTCCCAGCGCCATCTTCGGAGTCTTGCCTCGTTCCATTCTGCCATCTTCACCACCCGCCAAAAATCCCTCCCTCTCTTTGCTTCAAGGCATCCCAGGTATTCCGAAGTACCTTGTGGAGACCTTTGCGTGTATCTGCATCCTTGGTGGAGTCCACAGATCTCAGCTCGACCGGTCGTTGACCCCATTATCCTTGCACAGCGACCACCACCCGACAAGGTCCCAAGGTGAACCGTCGCCCCGTTCGCCAGTTCTGGAACCCCCAAAAAGCTGCCCCAGTTTCCATTGTGGCAGAAGCTCAGACAACCCACACTTGGTCATCTCGCTGAGTTGACGTCACAGCAACTGGCCCAACCCCCCTTCTGCCTTGCAGACCTTGCAGACCTTCTGCAGACTTGCTGCCTGCGTCGCCCAACAACCAGAAAAGCTCCGTCCGCGAGTGTATCGATCAAGGGGTGCACCAAGAGAACAGCACGCAACGGGACAGTCTGTCTCCTTCTCGCAACCGCCCAAACCCCCGAAGTAAGGCGATCCTCAGGTGGGTGCCCGCTCCTCATTCCTCCTCCCGGCTGGTCTTCCTCGCCATGCTTTGCCCTTCCCCCCCTTCGCCTTGACGGCAAGGCCCAGCTGACGCGGAATGTTCTTCTCCCACAGGACCACCTAATGATGACGGCAATACCTCCCTCTCGGCCGACTCCACCCCAAACTCTCCGCGACGAGTCCGAAGGCCTTGCCTCGAAGCAGCCTGCACAGCAACCTATGCAGAACTCCGTACCAGCGCGCCCCGAATCTTCGTTGCACACTATGCAACATACCGAGTCACAATCTGCGGATGTAGCTGGCGATCCTGAACACACTTCTCGGCATGACGAATATGAGGTTGTCGAGGTTGAGGAAGACGATACTAGACTGGAGGAGGCGCCTAAGGGCACCTTCTCAAGGCCGCCTTTGCCTCGTCTGAATTCTCAGTCGCGAGCCCCTTCCTCGCCGGCGCCTCTTTATGAAACCTCTCCTCCGCAACCTCCCCCTCATCGGAGCAGCAACACAAGCACCCCACAGCCGCAAAAGGGCGGGCCTGTCCATCTGCAGGGCTCGCGAGAGATACCAATCCCGATCAGGAATTCGTCAACTCAGCATCAAAGTGCGCCCAAAGCACCACAGCCGTCGGCAGCCGAGACTGAAGACGATGGCACGGACGAAGCATCAACTAGTGCCCAACCATCTTCGCAAGGCACCCCAAAGCCTCAGGAGAAGAACGCTCCGATCCAGATACCAAAGGTCACACCACTTTCTTCCGGTCTCACGCTGCCACCAAACCTTGCCGAGCTAGCGCAAGGTCTAGACGGA
This sequence comes from Colletotrichum spaethianum, assembly GCF_022836535.1. Classification (NCBI taxonomy): domain Eukaryota; kingdom Fungi; phylum Ascomycota; class Sordariomycetes; order Glomerellales; family Glomerellaceae; genus Colletotrichum; species Colletotrichum spaethianum. The sequence continues at coordinate 236,706 of NW_026054800.1, forward strand.
AAGTATGTGGACGAGTTCGGAAACATCTTGGACTGGAACGGTCAGGTGCTTGGTCGTGTCGAGGGCGACCTGCCGTCCATGATCGGACGGCCAGTCGCAGTAACGGGCGAGATCTTCAGCGAAGACGGTGAAGTTGTTGGGTATGTAGCGGAGAATGATACCATCCCTCCTGCGCCCCCCTCACCCAAGCCCATTGAAGGCATGGGCGACGGCTTGAAGGTAGACCACATGGGCAACATTCTCGACAAGAACAACAACGTCGTCGGTCACTTTGACGGCGCGCCCCTGGCCAAGTCACTCCAGCAGACAGGCCAGGCTGGCAACTCGGGGCAATCGAGTGGTACTCGTCCTGGGCATGTTCCCGACACACGGACAAGTTGTCCTCAATGTACTGCTCACCAGCCCAAACCATCCTCAACTACTCCTAGTCCGTCAGAGATCTTCATGGACGTTAAGTCGACCAACGACGGAATTCAGCTTATTATCAAGATACCCACGGTATTTCACGGCGGTGGGAATCCTAATATCCATATAGGAACCGGATCATGATTGTAACGAGATTTGCGTATTTTGGGTGGAGGTCGATCTAGGAGTTCTGGAACGGTTCGATAGAAGCTAGCATGCGGCGGCGTTCAGACGGCGGTGAGACGTTTATGATAGGCCAGGAGTTGCACCGTAGTTCCAACAATTCCCATCGTCTAAGCAGCGAGCGGTTCGTACAATGCGTGGCTCCAAGACCCTGTTGACCCGTACTGTGAGGCTGAAAAGTGGACAAGGTTGAGCTGCCGTCCGGAGAGTTGCGGGCGCATAGACGCGGCGGTTGATTTTGGGAACTTGCTGAGCGTGGCGAATAGCAATTTGTTTTTCGTGTTTCGAGGAGCGTCATGACGTCTGTCGCGCATACAAACCCAGCCTTTGTGAGCTTCGCAATCCGCATTGCAAAAGAAAGTGTTGGAGTAGTAGCTGGGGGGGGGGGGGGGGGGTCGACTGTGGAGGAACTGACGAATGGATGATGCAGGGCAGGGAGTGCCCTTGGAAACACTAGCCACACCAACTGGGCATCTCCAAGAAAGATTGTCGGCGATCGATCCGAAGGCCAATGGTAATTCCCCAGACTGGCTAGTTGTCACACCATTCCCCAAGTTGCATCTTTTCTTCTGCAAAGACCAGTTGCGTCATGACAGCTGGGATCCAGCCCTTCATGGGCTCGGACGAGTGTGGCTTTGCGTCATGATGGGCGGCTGTCTAGCTGACCTTCCCTCCCCTCCCCCCCCCCATGAAGTCACTCTGTGGCGCGAGCAGGGACCAGAGCTTCGAGGGGCAGCTCCTCGAGCTTGAGCTCCCCTTGACGTAAGTTTAGGAGCTGGAAACTTGATTTGAGCCCGAGGATTTGTGGTATAAGACGTCTGACCGGCAGGTTGTTGCAGATAGTTTTGGCTTTTTGTCTCCCAAACCAATGCAATCATCTCATGAACAGCTACATTTTCTAAGATACCCTGTTAGCGCTGAGTACAACGAATTTATATCCAAACACGAACAAGAACTACAACACTACAACAAGAACACAAACATGGTCGGCGCTGCTTCAAAGTCTGGCAGCAGCATGCTTGGTGGACGTGGAAAGGAGGCAAAGGAGAGCGAGCAGAAGTCAAGTGAGTGCACTTACATGATGAATGTGAAAGTAACAATCGCTAATATTTCCAAAGCATACTCGGTCGAACAAGATGTTCAAGAGCATGGTGAGAACCTTGTTGCCGGTGTTATCGGCAAGACGGGAGAGGTGGTAGATGAGACCGGCAAGACTGTCGGTAAGGTCACAGAAGGCGAGGCTGGCGAGCTTGTCGGCAACGTTGTCACCGCGACTGGCGATATCATCGGCAAAGACGGTGGCGTCATCGGCAAGGCGCTTCCTCTCGGTGAGTTGACCGAGGGCGGTGAGAGCAAGCAGGGTGGTAGCAGCAGCTTCAGCATCATGGGCGCCACCAAGGGTGTCAAGGGCATCGTCGACACCGTTGACGGCACAGTACAGACTGTCAACCGCACATTACCACTTGTTGGTGATCTGACAAAGGGCGTCGGTTTGGGCGAAGGCCAAGGCGGTGTCCTTGGAGGCGTCCTTGGCGGCGGTCAGTCTGAGAAGGGCTCTCAAGGGGGTCTTCTGGGTGGTATCACTGGAGCCCTTGGCGGTGGTAAGTCGGAGAAGGGCGGCTCGGAGCAGAACCCTCTCGGAAGCCTCCTTGGAGGTGTCCTAGGCCAGAGCCAGAGTGGTGGTCCTCTTGGTGTTCTTGGAGGAACCGAGCCTTTGGAACGCGACGAGTCTGTCACCGACAAGGACGAAAAGCTTACCCAGCTGCTCGCTCAACAAAAGTCAGACGTTGACGATAAGGCTTCTTTGACCGAGAACGCCAAGCAAAACCTCTTCGAGGTCAACGACACGACTTCAGAGGTCGCGCCCATCGACTTGCAAGACGCCGAGAAGTCGCAAGCAGACGACGGTAAGCCCACAAGCGGCGGCGAAAACACCCAAACAGAGACTGAAGATTCCCAAGGCGACAAGACAGATTTGACGGAGCAATCGACCCTTGACGGAAAGGATGACTTGCAAGAGGTGGATGCTGAGCCCATCGAGGAGCAGGCTGAGGGTGCTGAGACCGTCAAGGACGACACTACAGAGAAGGCTGGTACTGTCCCCGACGACATTGCTACCCTTGACGTACCCGTGTCTCAGATCCCCGACGACCTGAAGAGCGAGCTTCCCGAGGATATCCAAACTGCCGACATTCCCGTCTCCCAAATCCCCTTCGACGCGCAGTCCAAGCTTCCTACGGATTTGGCTTCAAAGCTCCCCGAAGACGTACAGTCTGGCATTGACACTCCTAAGGACACAACGACTGAAGACTGGGCCAACCAGCAGAACCCTGAGGATCAGTCCCAGGTTCCCGAGGACGCCGAGCTCCCGGACGCTGAAGGCGTTGAGGGCGCTGAGGGCGTTGAGGATGCTGAGGGTGCTGAAGAGGGTGTCGAAGATGCGGCCGAGGATGCAAAGACTGGTGACGTCCCGGATATTGATGTTACCGCCGCGTCCGACTCCGCTCCCAAGTCCACCGTCAAGGACGACATTAAGAGCGTCTTGAGCACCGTCCGCTCCGCCATCCCCGAAGATCAGCGCACTGTCACTGTTGCTGGCGACAAGCTCCTTCAGCCATTCGAGAAGTTCCCTGGTGCCGAGATTGATGATGAGGGCAAGGTCATTTTCGACAACGCCTCTATTGGCCGCATCGCCGAAGGTGATCCTGCCGACCTCGTTGGCATGACCATCGACGCCGAGGGCAATGTCATCAACGAGCGCGGCAGCATCATCGGCAAGGCCGAGCTCAAGTCAGAGGTTGCTGATGAACTCCTCAAGGACACGATTGACTTCTCCATCCTCAAGGGTGCCAAGGTCAACAAGGCTGGTAACCTCGTCAACGACAAGGGCGAAGCTGTTGGCCGTATTGTTTCTGGTATCCTCAAGCACCTTGTCGGCCGCAAGGCTGATGAGCGTGGCGAGATCTGGAACGATGCCGGCAAGATCATTGGAAAGGCTGAGCCTATTCCTGAGACTGAGCGTGAAGAGCTTGCTGAGCCCGCGCCTTTTGAGGACTTCCCTGGTGCGACTGTTGAATCTAACGGTCATGTTCTCTTCAATGGCGACATTGTTGGTCGCGTCATTGAGGGTGACCCGAAGAAGTTGAAGGGCAAGAAGGTTGATGACGAGGGTGACATTCTTGACAAGAGCGGCAATGCCATTGGCAAGGCCGAGCGTTGGGAGCCTGAGTCTGAGCCTGAGCCTGAACCCGAGGCGCCTGTCGTGATTGATAACTCTGCCCTTGCAGGCAAGCGCGTCAACAAGGCTGGCAACGTTGTCGACAAGGACGGTACCATCTACGGCCGTATCGTCGAGGGTGATGTCAAGAAGCTGATTGGCCGCATGTGCGACAAGGAGGGTAACGTCCGCAGCGAGTCTGGCGACATCATCGGCCGTGCTGAGCTCATCCCTGAGAGCGACCGTGAGGGTGCAAAGGAGGGTCCTTTCGCGGAGCTTCCTGGATGTACCGTCGCCAAGGACGGAACCATTGTTACTCCTTCTGGAGACATTGTTGGCCGTCTTGTTCAGGGTGACGCTAAGGCCCTTTTCGGGCGCCCCATCGACGAGGATGGCGACATCCTTGATCGCAATGGCAACCTCCTCGGTAAGGCTGAACGCTGGGAGCCCGAAGCCGCTCCCGAGAGGGAGAAGGGTCCCATGGAGGGCCGTAAGGTCAACCGCAGCGGTGATGTCGTTGACGAGGATGGCGATGTCATCGGCAAGCTTACCTCTGGAGAGATCAAGGCTTGCGCCGGCAAGATCATCAACGAAGACAACGACGTCGTCGACTCCAAGGGACGCATTGTCGGCCACGTCGAGCTCCTTGAGGATATTCCCCAGCCTAAGGGTCCCATGGAAGGCAAGACCGTCAACAAGAAGGGTGAGGTCGTTAGCGAGACCGGTGAGACCCTGGGCATGCTTACCAGCGGTGAGCTCAGCGTTTGTGCTGGCAAGAAGATCAACGAGGATAACGACGTCGTCGACTCCAAGGATCGTGTGGTCGGCCATGTCACCCTTCTCGAGGACCTTCCTCAGAAAAAGGGTCCTATGGAAGGCCGCCGTGTCAACCGCCAGGGTGAGGTTGTCGATGAAGATGGAAACGTCATCGGCAAGCTTACTACCGGCGAGGTGTCCATTTGCTCTGGCAAGGAGATCAACAGCGACAACGACGTTATTGACTCCAAGGACCGTGTTGTCGGACACGTCTCCCTGCTCGAGGACATCCCCGAGGTTGAGGAAGTTCCTACTGAGACCGAAGAGGAGAAGAAGGCCCGCGAGGAGGCTGAGGCCGACCGCAAGCTGGCCAAGAGCATCGGCGGACTCATTGAGCAAGGCCTCGACCGTCTGCGTCCTATCTGCAAGATGATTACGCAGAAGATTGAGGCAGCCGAGCGCAAGCCCAAGGAGGAGCGTGACGAGGAGCAGCTTGTGAAGGATGTTAAGCCTCTTATCGAGGAGGGTGGCAAGATCCTGACCGAGCTGAATGGCAGTGTCCGTGCCTTGGACCCTGATGGTCGCATCCAGCAGAACGCCAAGTCCAAGGCCCAGACTCGTGAGGCTACTCCCGAGGAGCACCACCTCGCAGAGTGTCTGAAGGAGGTAAGTTTATACCCTGAGAAGCTTCATACTACGGTATCATCGTATGATCATATGCTAACTTGCTTTTAGTTGACTGGTACCATTACCGAGACTGTCGAGGGAGCTAAGCGCAAAATCGAGGACATGCCCCACGCCAAGAAGGAGCTCAACCCTCTGTGGGGTCTCCTCACCGAGCCTCTCTTCCAGATTCTGGCTGCTGTCGGTCTCTTGTTGACCGGTGTCCTCAACCTCGTCGGTCGTCTTCTCAACGGCCTCGGCCTCGGCAAGATTGTCGACGGCCTTCTCGGTACCCTGGGCCTCAACCGTCTGCTCGACGGCCTTGGTCTGGGCAGCTTGACCGCCGCTCTCGGCGGTGGCAAGAAGAAATAAGCGCTTATGATATTATGGCTTGGTTTCATTGTAGCGTGTTCTCATCGGATAATGGGTTGACGTGTATGACGGACAAATGGAATCTGTTTGGCGTAATGTTTGTACTTGGTTTCCAAAATCGTGGGAATGGGTTGTGTACGAATAAGTAGGATTGGATAGTTTTAGCGACCAATTTGAATGGCCTTTCTCGGAAAAGTGCTTTATCACAAACCCTGAATAACCGCGGTGGTAACTGAGTCGTGACGATTGTAACCTTTGTTGTTTGATGTTTACGACGTGGGTTGGTTGATTGTCGTCTGTGAGTAAGGCCGGAACGTGGGAAGCGGTTGAAACAAAGTCGGGGAATTTTCCTTCCTTCTCTCTTTCCCTTTTTTTTTTCTTCCTTTTTTTCTCCGATGGACCATGGTTGGGGTCGGCATCATCTTTGACAGGCGTGTGGAGGTGTACCGCCCAAACGAAAGAAGCTAGGGCCGGCAGGTGTGACCTTTGCGGCGAGTTCAGGCAAGCAGGGGCCGCCATTTTGTTGATCGCCATTGTTGTTGATCGCAATCCGCTCTTTCCATCACATTCAGACGCATGGGGTGCGCAACTCGGCGCGGTGGATGGGCTCATCGTCGTTTCCATTCCCGCATTCAACCTTCTGGGGCCTTCCGCCCCGTCATCGCAACCCTCATCCTTGCACTTCACAGCGACCCGTCCAACCCGACGCGACCATCTTGGACTGCTTTGGACCAGAAGACGTGAGACATGGTGCCACTTTTGTACTTTGCAAGCTTGGGTGAATCGCCAATAGTCGCCTTTTTCCATGTCCCGAGTGACACCACCGGTGCTGGTCCCGAAGCCCCCCTTCCGGGAGACTGCTCCGCGTCTTAGACTTTGTGCATTATTGACTTCCCGGTCAATAGTACCACCCATTCATCGGCTTCTGTGTCTTCCGCAATCAAACCTATCTACTATGCACTACACACTCATCAGGGTGTAGTCCGCACTCCAGAGGTTCCTATTAAGAGCTTCGTTTAGATAGCTATAAATGCCCAGAAGAGGTTTGAAGCCTTTGCTATCGCTAGGTTACATCTGCAGATGTAGCTAACAAGGGTGCGACGTGGATCGTCCCAGCCTTATCTACAACCCCAAAGAGAGCAGAGGCTTTGCATCTCCTGGTGTTTTCTTAACGTGCCACTTGACCCTGCGATGGTATCTCTCGCTTGCCAAATGTTTGAATAGTTTCTACGCCGTTGTCATTCGAATCCACCTTTACAGATACAAAGACACACCGTCGCAAGGCAAGGTATTCTCTCCGGCGCGGCCACGCAGCCTAGCAACGCTTTTCAGACCAGGCATACCATTAGTGATTCGATTCTCATGAATGAAGTATCCAACTATTGATGCAAGATATCTCACCATTTCGTGGCCATCGCCTCGGAACTCCCAAGAGCGCGTCGGACGGACGGGACGCAAGTTGAACCTCCACCCACGGCCATCGCTCAACCACTGGAAATCCGATGAAGAAGTGACTGGAGAAGATGACCCCTACGTGGCACAACGTTCGGTATAAATTGTGTCAATGGCGTCCGCAAACTGCGGTGCAAATGATTTTCCAAGCGTTTTACACGTGCAAGTTAAAACGGATCAGAACCCAGTTTACCTGATCACCGCATGGCCTAGTACGGAACCAAAGTCCGCTGCATCTTCCACCTCGTAAGTTCTCTCTTAACCCTTCACCAGAGGCAACCACGTTGGATTCGTTATAAACAGCTGCTCCATTCAGTTTACTAGACCATCACCGGCGCAGCAGTCCGGCCAGGTCCCATCTCAGCGACATCCCATAGCGACGTGAGGCCGATGGCGCTACGAGCGGAAGCACTGTCGGGCCATGGGTGCCTCAGGTAGTTTGGGGAACTCGATGAGATAAGATAAGATATGATAGCAGACCGGCAGATGACGATCCTTATCGATAAAGCTCCCCCGATGCGTCGATGCATCGATGCACCGACCTCAACAACACCCAGCAGTGACGTCAAACCACTCCCCGGAGCTCAGAGCACGCCGCATGACGGCATCAACACCACAGACTGATGTCAACCGCCGCAATCAGCCCAAAAGACCGCAAATCGGTGCGGCGCGCAGGGGAGGGCGTACCAAACCTCCCTTTTTTTTCCCACCTTTCAGAAGCCACCGCAGCTTGCTCCCTTCCGCGCGATCCAGGAAAGCTGGTGCTCTCCCCCCCTCTCCCCCCTTCCACCCCGTCCATTGACGCAACTGCCCCTCCGAGCTGAGACTGCCCCTCTTCGGATTTCTCTCGAGCAAGCTTCCCAGCTGGCTGCTCACTTTCAGGTAGCTATTTAACTTGAATGTCTCGCTAGTCTGGCTCTTCCTTCTTCCTTTGATCTACACAAGTCTCCAAGCAAACAACATCTCTCGTCCTCCAAGCAACACTTCTCACTACCAAAACCACCGTTCCACCCTCATCCCACCAATACATATCTCCAACATGCCCGAGGGACGCCAATCTCCTGCTCCTGAGAATCAGACTGGTGCCCAGCAGCAGGACCCCCCCGCCTCCGGCACGGGAACCGACGATGCCTCCAACAAGGACGCCGCCAACCAGGAGTCTCTCAAGGTTCGTTCTTCCACCCGCTCCCATCCCTTCCCGTCTCCAAAGTGTCTAACTGTTCTACAGAGCCTGTCTTCGAACCCCAAGGGCCCCATGGACGAGAACCTGAAGGAGAAGTTCGCCAAGACCCAGTAAAACACTCTACAACCGAAATAAACGGAACCAGGAATGATACCAATAAAGGCGTTGGGAATCCCGGCCACGACATGAGCCATGACGCACCACTGAGATGAAATCACGAATTGTGATGTTGTACCATAGAAATACAGCAATGCCAAAAGAAATGCATTGATACTTCATTGAATAAACATCCTGCTGTAAAAATGGTGCAAACGGTGGTGTTTGTTGTTGCCACATCAAAGAAACTTGCGTAATGATGGAGATTTGTAATGTAGATGTGATGACACCTGTGCGAAACGGAGTTGCATCAACCATTTTTGTCTTCATCACTTTCATCAATCTCCAGAATTCAAATTCGTGATGAGTAACTCTTGAAAAGTCTGTAGCAACGCTATCGAAGTAGGCGCGCATAGTCCAGAGAGAGCTCAGATTTTCATGTTTATGTTCGCTCAAATCGGCCACCTTCAATTGGCATACAAAAAACACATCATTTTTGCGCGAGTTGATATGAATTATCTATATTTCCTAGCACGCATATTCTCACAAACCACAATAACCATGAATAATCACACGGAAACAATTAATCGATGCCATAAGCTTGCATTGAAAGTCGTAACTACCTAGAGTGCTCAAGGGAAAACCACTTGCGTAGCAGTCATAAAACGGTCGTGCCTAATGAACCCAGCCAACGCCTACCCTCATAACCTTTTGCGTGCCAACAAACATCGTCAATTCCTCTACGACGACTTCTCATCGGTCGCAGCCGAGGGCTTGGACAGAGGGACGGCCGTTGAAGGATCGGGGTTGGTGGGAGACTGGGTACCAATGGTCTCGCCAGTGGCAGGAGGAACAGTCTTCTCCTTCTCCTTGCCGAGGAATCTCTCGAGGCCAGACGCCTTCAAGGCGCTGCCGCCATGCTCCTCCTTCTTCAAGTCCGCCAGGCGGCGGGCCTCAGCATGAATGTCTTGCACTTGTCTTGAGCCGGTCTCGTAGAAACCAACAATCTTCTTGCCGGTAGGGGAGCTGGTAGCCTTTTCAAAGTAAGAGCTCAGGCCGCCAAAGATGCCTTGGGCCTTAGCAGTGATGCCGTAGGACTGGTCGGTCGCCTTGGCACGATCTGTTGCGTGATACTTCTGGTCGAGGTTCTGGAGGGTGCTGAAGAAGCGGCTAGAGACGCCGTGCTGGCTGTCAAGCTCGATGGCGCGCTGGAGAGCGGCATCACCAACGACATAGCCCTGAGCAAGGTATTCAGCCAGGATGCGGGAGCGGGGCTTCTCCTCTTGAGTAATATCGTCGGAGTCGCGGTTGGCGTTTTCCTTGTGGTGGGGGGCGTCATCGGAAGGGTCGCCGCCGGCGCTAGTGACGGTGATGTGAGAGGTACCGAGCTGAGTGTTGTTCAAGAGGAGAGCCGTCTTGGCGGCGGTCTCCTTCTCGAAGGTGACGGCAGCATCCTTGGTCTCGCCAGAGGGAGTGACCTCGATGTTGGTGATCTTGCCGCTATGAGGTGTCAGCAGGTGGTCGGAGATCATGGGGTGAACGCGAATCAGGCCTTCGGGGCCTGTCCCACGCCAATACGGCGGGTGTTTGCACTTACCAGAAGCTAAAGAAGTCCTTGATCTCCTTATCTTCGGTCGCGGAAGCGATGTTCTTGACGTGGACGGTGGTGTTGGACATGATGGCGGTTGATGTGTTGCGGTGTGGTGTTGTTGGGACAAGCGTGTGTTGTAGGAGGGAGTTTTGTGAGGGGTAACCGGAGACTGGTGGATGGGGTATCAAGGGAGAAAATGTACGTCGTCTCGAGTCGGTGTGTAGTGGAAAAAGCAACAAGAGCTGAGAGAAGTGCAACAATGTCAGGATCGTGTGGATGATGGTTTTATTATGTAGTGAGATCAGGACGAGTCACTATGGGAATGCGGGAGGAAAGGCAAATGATCAGACGAAGGGTCATGAGGACGCGCTTTACGTTTTCGAGCCAAGGCAGGGCAGGCGACAGAGAAGGGGCGGCCTCCAGCTCACGGTGACGATGCTTGACGCCGCAAGACCAGGGACCTTGTTGAGGGAGGAGCCCACCCGCCCCTCGCACGCATTGGGCGGGGACGGGCAGGGGAGAGATTTCCTCGGTGACTGTCGCCTTCCCTCCTCCCTCTTCCCCTTCTTTGCTAGGCAGGAACACGCCACAGCAGGAACAGCAAGAGCTGCCTGGGCTCTGGACTCCCCGATCCGGCGCAGCAGCAAGGGCGGCAAAGCAAGGAGCAGGGGCCGAAATGGGCGCAGTGCATGTGTCGTCCCTCGAATGGAGGGGAGGGGAGGCGACTGCCAAACGTCATCGTCCGCGAATGTGAGGAGCTCGTGCCAGGGGTGGGGGTGGCTGAGCGGAAGCATGGACCAGCGCTAGCCCCGCTAACAGAGCCACATCTCAGCCCCGTACCTTTTCCGGCTGTTTTGGCGGTGAAGCTACTTTCACATGCATCTGCGTCTATTATCCAAGCTACTAGAATGCTCCCGAACATGAGACGACCCTGACATTCCCTCCCTTCCAATGGCTTCGTCCCATTCCCGTCCCCAAGCTCCCAACACCGGATGACGCTCCTCGGGTGCGGACACGACCCTCTTACGCGAATACGGAGTACGCGCCCGTCTCCTCCACCATGCTATGTACGATCTGGACACGGCTACCGGTACACTGCCGTGGTTGCGACGCAATACCGGGAACGACGTGGCTTGTGGCTGGTGCACCCAACCATGCATGGAACAACTCTCTCCCATTCCAGACATTTAACTCGACATCCAACCCTACCTCGTCCCATGTGATCTACATGTGATCTGCAGATGCACTCATTACCACTGCCGTGACGCGCCTGCCTCTCCCAGAATCACGTCCGACGCCTTCTGAATTATGATGAAAGTTGCTACGGCCGGAAACGCCCCGGGAGCTCGCGGAAACACACTCGCGTCGACCACCCTCTGTCCGTTGGCCCCCAGCACCCGAAATTTCGAATCCAGCACAGCCATGCGGTTGCCCTCTGTCCCGATCTTGCAAGTGCCAGTCGGGTGATGCCCAAACGTCTGCTCCCGGATCCACTTCTTGTCCGACTCCGTGTCTGCGTCGCCACACCGACCATCGCTCCTGATCTGTGAACACGGGGGTTCCGCCGGCTCCAACGGACCCCACGGACCTTGGACGTTGCTCATGCTCCGCCGGCCCCATGTCACCGTCTCAGCCAATGCTCCAAGGTCCGTCTCGACGCACTCTTGATACAGCTCAAAGTTGATCTCGGGCGGTTCTGTCGAGTCCGCAGACTGGACCTTGACGCACCCGGCCGTGTTTTGCGGGTGCATCTTCACCATTGAGAAGCCTATTGTGGTAGGCGGGTCGACGAGGTCCGGCTGCTTCACCGTCGGCCAGAAGTCTCGGAATGCATTCGGCCAGCTGAAGATAAAGACGTCCCGTTCGCCGTTGAGCGAGTAGTTCGACTTGAGCAGAAGCGCGTTCGAGTTGTACCCGGGTCGCATGTACAGCCCCTTTCCTTGCCGCCACAGCTCTTCGCATGGGTCTCCCGGCGTTCCCTTTGCGCATGTCGGCTCGTTGGGGTTGGGGATGGCCGTAAGGTTGAGCTGAGCGTGTCCCACGATGGGGAGTTCTTGGTTATCCTGGAGGTTCCGGCCTACACCCGGCAAGTCCGCGACAACTTTGATCCCGAGAGCCTCGAGATGAGATTTGTTTCCGATGTCGCTGAGCTGCAGGATATGCGGCGAGTTGAAGGCTCCACCTGCCACGATGACTCCACGAGAGGCGAATACTTGCATGGTCTCGCCTGTGCTCGATACGTTTCGTCGGGCATCCGCGCCGTACGTGGAATTGCCCAGCAGATATCCGACTCCGATGGCTTTAGGTGTCTCGCCGCTCGTCTCATCGAACAAGACCTTGATGACCAGGGAATGAGTTGACAAGGTCAGCGGATACTTGGGCGAGCCGTCCGCATCCTTGGCTGCCAGAGTCTCCAGGATGAGAGTGCGGGAGTTGTACCGTTACTATTTTTCAATTGCATGAAAGGAGAGCCCCCAGAGGCCCTCTGTGGTATCCCGGTCTTCGCCGAGGAAGTTGCCGTCGCTCCCTAGCATCTTAACGAGCCTCTCCGGGTCTTGACCAATGGATCGGGCATACGACTTGGGCACATCCATCACACCCGGGTTGCTGAGATACTGCGATCCGTTGCCGAGGTTAGTCTCGAAGTAGCCATCGAACCCGTGACCGGGCGTGCCTTGGGGAGATTATTTTTCGTCTCGATGCTCTTGAAAATGCGCCTCATGTTCTTGTCGCTATCTTCACGTTAGAATCGGTGCCCCATATTCTTCCGTGTCCCGTAAACTCACTTACATGAAGCATCTCCCGTCACATTCTGCACGAACCCCCAATTCCCGTTACTGGGCAGCCACGTCGCCATCGCGTTCGTCACAGACTACCTCCCAACCGTCGCGCCGCAGGGGTAATACACTTCCAGCAACTCTGCGCCATCCGGCGCCATCGTCGCGTTGCCGACCCAGTACGAGCCATTCTCAAACCTCCACGCCAGGTGGTTGTTCCGCAGCTCAGTCTCTTTACCCAAGTGGTGCCTTACGAAAAAGAACTAGCCGTTGGTGGGCGTGACGACGTATCCGCCGTTGGCGATGATGGTGCGTATGTCAGAGGACTGGTCGTCGCCTGCCTCGATGAGGAGGGTCGAGTGGCCTGCGTGCGCGAGGTTGCAGGCTAAAGGCCCACCGCCGGGACCGGAACCAATGACTATGTAGTCATAGGTGCGGTTCGACGTCGCGTTCTGGGCAAGGGTTGTGAAGGGGAGGAGAAGGAGAGCCGTCAGGGCTGTGATGGGCCGGAGGACGGCCATGATGTTTGCGCAATTGTTCAACCTGGGTCGATGCTTTGAGCGCAGTCCATCTTCAACCTCGCTGGCCGGGCTTTCACGGGATTCTTAAGTACACCGCAAAACATATAGAGGCCCTGTCTTCATGACCCATGTCGAATATAAACCTTTTCTTTCCTTTGCCTCGCTGAGCTCGTCTTGCGGATTCCAAGCTGAGCAATGGCCTGATAAGCTTACAGCATCTTTAGCGGGTGTAACCGTACAACGGTTGCCCCATGGTTGGGGATATTAGCGAGTGGGGGTTGGAATCCTTCCAAAGTCTTTGGAGTACCCTGTTGCCAGGGGTTAACCCTAGGCGACAATGTCCTTTCATCATTGCTTTGGCACGGTTTCTGACTTAGAACAGCAGGCGCGATGTTCCCTCACTCTAGCTGGCTTATCTTCGCAACGTTGTTTGGACAGTTGGTGACCGCCGTGCTCGCTTCTCGTACTTGATGCATTGCTTCTGGACGTGGACGAGATGAACGATATGCCGCATTTCATGTGATGTGATATAAACGAAGCTGCATTTGGCCTATTTCAATCATTTCTTGTGCAATTACTTAGATGCTTCCACATCCAAGGACGGAAAGAGACAGGTAGAGGTCATAGTGGTTTCAGTATCGTTCGCAACGAGACCATCGTCAGGGCTTTCGAACCGGGAGAAGTGATAATCAAACGAAATGAAGACATGTTGGGGTTTCTGTTTTCTATCTGATTTCAAGATTTGAATCCTGATTTCATTTTTAATATTCTTTTACGAAAAATCTAGAACTCGATATATTGACACCAGCAGGATTGTTATACCGTTGCTTCCCGTAGATCTTCCTTGGAGATCGAGATAACTCAACAATTCAGGTCTTACCGCAAACATAGATCTGCTGGCTAGTATCGATTATTACTTCCGAAGATATTAACTTCGACTCAAAACTGCACCAAGTTCGATGACTTTACATCTGTCATGGTTTCATAAATCATAAACAATTGCATCGCTAATGAGTTTCAACTACATATACCTATGAGTCATTTTACCGAAATCCAGACTGCATCGATCCCCCTTGTCCCATATTTGGATTAGGTTGCTGCTGCTGTTGTTGAGGGTTGTTCATCTGGCCCTGGATACTCTGACCCGGTAAAACTTGAACATTGACAGAGCCAGGTGACATACCGGTCCCCATATTGTTTCCCCCACTGCTGTTTCCCATGGAAGGCCCAGCCATGTTCATGTTGCCAAACCCTGTGTTGCCCACGCTACCATATCCAGGCTGCCACCCCTGGTTACCCAGAAAAGTTCCCTGGTTCTGCGTGTTGTTGCCATATGGCCCGCCTCCTATCGGATTGCCGCCCATCATGTTCCCGGCTTGTCCAGCGTAGGGCATCACGTTGCCCTGCTGAGTGTTCTGCCAAACGCCGGGTACCCCGTACCCCTGTTGCTCCTGACCAAAGCCCTGGCCTCCAAAGATGAACTGCTGCCGGTTGAAGTCATCGAAACGGTGCTCCTTCGAATATGCCCTATCGTGATCAGCGCGCTCGTGTTTCACCGTATAAAGGTATCCGTTGAACTCATTCGACACTTTGGCGACCTTTTCAAAGTGTTCGCCCTTGACGATTATGGGACCGGGCACATGGTACTCCTTCTTGTGCCACTCGGAAAGGGCTACTGCTGTCTGGAAGGCATTTCGAATCTGTCTTCCATTCCAGATTGGCTTACACTCGTCTTTATTCGTCTACATGTTCCACAGCGTAGCTGATAGCGTTGAGATCTCATCGCGGTTGAACTTGACGTGCTAGGATACATCCTCTGGAGCGGCCTGTAGGGAAAGATCTTCCGTGCGGTCCATCTGCATCTCCCAGATTCTCTTGGTCTGTTCTTGAGTAAGAGGTGGATAGTAGAGAGCCATGGATACGCGAGAATTGAAGGCTTCGTTGAATGAACCGACTTTGTTGTCGTAAGGAATAAAATACCCCTCATAGTATTCCATCACTCGGAGGAAAACTTGGTGCGTCAGCATCCTCATCTCACCATGCGATAGTCAAATCCTCTGCGCGACCGCTAAATTGGGCTGACCTACCGGAGACTAAGGCGTTTCGCTCAATGTTGTCATGGCTTCTTTCGGCAAGGAACACATCGGCTTCATCCAAAAGAAGAACGCAATATAGAAGCAGGTCAAACAATTGAATCACCTTCTCACCTCGAAAGTTCCCCAGAAAATATACAGGTATCGTCCTCTGAGTTCCAGTCATGTCTGTGTATGTCAGATCGTATATCGAGACGCGAGCTGGAGAACTTGACGCAAGCTGGCAGGTCTCAGCCGGAAACAAGTTCTCTGAGAAGAAACGGCAGCAGAAAGCATTTAAAAGGTGGATTCTTGCCTCCTTTAACTTTTATTACCAAAGGGTTTCAGCTTTTGATCTGGCACACCCAAAAGCTAACCTGGACTTGCGTACTAGAATCGATGAACGTACAAAATCTTTCAAGACATTGGTCGGTAACTTTGTGAAGTATACGAAGAGTAATGAACTTTCAAGGTTTGATGTCGATCGTCAGTTCGTCTGGGAAGATGTGAGAACTATGGCATCGGACGCGATTGAGCAAGATGCCTCCAAGACAAAGCGGCTACACAATCCATTCAGAGCGGCGGGTCGATCATTCCAGCAGAACGCTTCAAATCTTGAGATGCTTGTGTCGTTTCTACCAAATGGAGAGTTCACTGGTATTCTTTGCGGAGCCCTGACCTTCGTCTTCTCTGTATGAAAATCTCCCCATAGCCAAGTAGAGTTTAAACAACTATTTCACAGGCCGCCAAACGTCTGGAAGAGGTTCGAAGCAAGATCATCAGCTGTTTGATTAGCCTCCCTGATATAATTGAGGAGACAGAAGAGTATGTCGAGATATCCGACGACGATTCTCGAGTTTGGAATGCTGCAGAGGATTTGTACCTAGGAATTCTCGACGGTGTGGAGGGTATGCTGCAATGGATTGACAAAACGGCATTCGGTATGAGTCCTCAAAACCCACACTAAGAGACAAAAAGATCTCTAAATAACGCGTCAATCATGAAAGAACGAGCTTTCAAAGCACTGCTGCGGCCTGCTACCTACGGCAAAAGCCTAGAAGAAGATACCATCAGAGGGAACATCGAAACCAATGTCACCAAGTTTCGCAATGTGGTTACACTGAGCTTTCAAAAACGTACCAACAAGTCATTGAAGGCATTGAAGGAGCAACTGGATAGCCAGATGAAACAGGTTCAATGGATGTATGGTCAGTTACACCAAATAACCAACGCAGGTGATGCCAATTACCTAGGATTTAACATGTTTTACGATTTAGAAAACCCACTGGCAGAGAGATTGTTCAGACAGCAGTTAGTCACTTTGGATCAACTTCGTACCTGTATCAACGTCGACTTGCAGATAATCTGGAAAGACTTGGCAACTGCAATGATCGACGCCCAGAACCTCTATACACCGGAGATGGCCAACCAAGCCATGCTCATCTTTCGCAACAACAACTTTGCCGCATGGTTGCAGTCTAATATGTCCCAGGTTCTGTATATAAATGGACGAATGGACTTGAACCCGGAGCAGGAAGCGGCATCTCCGCTAACATTTCTCTTCTGCACCTTCGTGCAGAGATTGATGAGACAATCAGGCCGCAGTCTGCCTCTTGTCTATCTCTGTGGCAGGCACAACCACCCAAATGATCCTTTCGTGGGGCCCAGCGGCATTCTAAGCTGTCTCAATGCCCAAATTGCCCAGTCTCTGACCCCACGGGAAGTCGACCTTTCTGGAATCAACCTGAGTTTCGTGGATGGCGTCAGGGGCCAGCAAATGGAGGCCCTTTGCTCGCTCTTTAGACTCTTCATGATTTCTGCAACTGGAAAGGTCATCTTCGTCGTTTTGGATGGTGTGTCGTGGCTGGAGGTAGGGCGTCATGTTCAAGGTCTCGGAGGGGTGGTCCTTTTCCTGTGGAACCTCGTCAATGAGTTGAACCAGCAGAATCATGGCGTGATACTCAAAGTTCTAATTACCAATCCATCGACAAGTAGCTATGCGAGACGGTGGCTTCCTAAGGAATGCACAATTGAGATGGAAGATGTTAGGTGAGGGGCGTATGAGCACATCAGCCAGGGAAAGTCTTGTGACACAAACGATCTCAATTGTTTGTCCAAATAGTTGTGCGTGAAAGAAATCAAATCAGTCCAACGTCTGTCCTTTACAAATGATAATTAAAGTCCAACTCCCAGTCGCCCGTCTTAACCTTCCGCTTGTCCTCCATCTCCCCGCTCGCAATCTTCCTCTTCATCTCGTTGCAGTGGCGGATATAGAACCACTTGGCAACCACAAGAAGTTGCGCAACACCCAGCGCTCCGACAGAGATCGCATTTCCAAGGAGATAAGGCGCCTTCCGGTAAATCTGCCCTGCTACAATACCCGCGCAATTACCGATGGCCTGCTGCATACCAATGGCTGTAGCGCGGCGGTACTGGGGCGCAACATTGACGTTGAGCCACGTCAGGTTGAGCCCGGGGCCGTTATACACAGCAACTGCACACAGGAAGGTGCCAAAGAATTTGACACCACTGCTCGTCGGGCAGATGATCAGGATGTAGCCGATGATACCGGGAATGTTTGCAAGAAAGACGAGCGGTCCACGGATAAGCATACGGTCCGACACATAGGCTGTCGACAGGAAGGCGATGGCGCCGAACAGAAAAACCGGGATGCTGAGGTATTGCGCTTCGATACTGGTGCGACCCATGCTGACAATGATGGAGGGCAGGAAAGTACTGAAGCCGTAGAGCAGGATGTCCTGACAGAACTGAATGGCGCCGCTGTTTCCTATGTTAGCACGTGGCTCGTTCTGCTCAGTATCTAGGTTCTCAACTCACCTCAGGTAGAGCTTGGGGTCGCGAAGCTCGATCTTGATCTCCTCCCAACTGAACTCATCACTTCCCATATACTGAGCTCTTTGCGCGGCTCGGACTTTCATCATCCTCTTCTCCTCATCGGAAAGAAAGTACGCCTCGGACGGGTCGTTGGGGAGACCGAACCAAAGAATTGGCGCGATGAGAATGCTGATGACACCTTCGATAATGAACACCCATCTCCAGCCGGCGAAACCATTGACTCCGTCCATCTTCAAGAGCGCATACGCCAGCAACCCTCCAAAGGCGCCTGCAATAGCCGAGCACACAAACAAGTATGACACCCGCTTCGCCTGCTCATCTCGCTTGTACACCATCGTCAAGTAGAGGTTCAACGCAGGAAACAGACCAGCCTCGCACGCGCCGAGGACCAGGCGCACGGCATAGAGGCCTCCGATGTTTTGGATGAAACCCGAGAAGACTGTTGCCAACGACCAGATGATGCACAAGCCGGTTAGGAGAACGCGCGGGGTGATCCTCTTCATCATGATGGTCCAGGGTGGCTCGAAGACGACGTAAGTCGCGTAAAAGATGGAGACGGCGGTCGAGAACTCCTGCGTCGAGGCGCCAATGTCTTCCGGCATGCCCGCGACTCGGACGTTGCCAATGTTGCTGCGGTCGAGGAAACAAGTGAGGTAAACAACCATGATGATTGGCACGAAATATGCGTCAAGCTATGACAAGAGAAAGTGCGGTTAGTTTCCCCTGCGAGGTCTGCAGTTAACATGAAGATCGTGAAGACAACTCACCTTGAACAGGAGCTTCTTCTCTGCCTCAGGGTCTAGCGATTCTATCGCCATTGTTCCGTTATTGGACTCCGAGCGGTCAAAGTCGCTTCCAAGTCCCTTGTCCGTAACGCCGCCGGAGGCATTACCAGGAGTCGTGATCGCAGCCATCACTGAAAGTGGGTAGCCTCAATCGAGGTCTCGAAACCCACCTAGAGAACAATTTGGTGCAAATGGAATGTCTACCGGGCTCAATGGCAATCTCACTTGCACAACAAATCCTAGTAATCTAGAAACGTTTGCCAAAATACTACGCCAGACAGTTGGATGGGGGACACTACCTTTATCTTCGACCAACACGTACCGTGCCATCAATGATAGACGGGAGATGACAGCAACCAATGCACCTGTTCATGTGCTATCTCTTGCCGAGCTACCGCTGCAGGCACGGGCGTACGGATTCCTGGTATCAGACGTAACATCGCGTGGGGATCATGCGGAGAACCACTCCTTGACCGACCTTCTCCTAAACTCGACCTGCGTACGCCGGGACTTGTGAGATCGGAGGTCCTCGCCGACCCCTGATGTGTGCGGGGGACGTTCCCCCACCAAGAAGTGATAGCGCAGATAGCGCGGATCCACCGACCGGCTTCGGAGTGGCGCCCCTATCATCCTGGGAATTAACTCCAGATTCAAAAGGAAGTAATGAACTGAGTTCAATGCTTGTTCACCAGCTTGCAACACTTATCGAACCAGAGCGTCGAGCGCTAGTTTGTTTCTACTTTCTCAGCCCTTCCAGGTCACTGGCACCAGTCTGGCGTTGATTTTCCAGCGGCCCGTTATGATGTCAGGGTGATGCCCTCGGGCAACTTAGCCGTCGCATCGGGAATTAACCCATGTGAGCTTGATCCTTACACTACATATCAGCACCTGGCAGCCCTGCAGATCCCTGAAAAATGGCACGATTCGATTCTTAAGCAAGATAAGCCATGCCCACTGGAGCCTGTAATTTTTCTATCGATTATCTCGGCCAACTAAGAACCTGTTCTGGTACCGTCCAGTAAAATGCGCTACACATCCATCCTATCATCGGCTTGAGTCATGCCAGCCGTTTGTGTCCATTGCGAAAAATCAAAGCTTGCATCCATGGCTGGGTCGGCGAAGCCCTCCTCCCAGAGGCCAAAGTCCATCACCGTGCTCATGCTCTCATCGTAGAAGGGCTCGCCAAGCGAGCTGTTGTCAACAACTGGGAACGTAACCCGCTGGCCAACAACAACTTCTTGCATCGCAGCAAGATTGCTATGCCCACCTCCCATGGTCGCTGGCATCATGGTAGCTTGCGCGGAAACAAGCCCTGTTGGCATCATTGACTCCGTCGGTGAGAAATTTGTCGGAAAAGGAGGCAGGGGCTCGAAGTGAGTATCCCGTTCTGACATGACAGCAGAACGAAGATTGGCGAGAAGTTCGTATCGAGCACCCATGTAACTGTTCCCCCGTTCCCCCATTCCCTTGAGGAGATCAAGCCCAGCGTTCATGGCTAAGGTACTGGAAGGATCGGTAGGGAATGCAACGCAGACCATTACAAGAACAATGGATGCCGAGAATACATGTTCTCCATCCATGTACCCATACGTTGCTGAAGTTTCGACGGTCAAAAAACTGCACCGGATTGCATCGGAAAATTGGTGACTTACCGACTAGGTCTCTCTGCGCCGCAACGGTCATAATATTGATGGAATCTTGCGCCGCACCAATGCACATATCAATGACCCTGACCGTCGTCTGCGACAAGCCTTCTTTCCAGTCTCGCTGCTTCTCTCCGGGGTCATCACTGCTGCGAATCCTCTGAAGGCGTTTCTGGACGACGTGGAATAGCAACGGTCTCGCAGTCATGTTGATGCACTGGTAGTAATGGGCGAAAGTACTGACACTCTCACGACTGATACTAAGCCGCGCAGGGTCAAAGCGCAACTCTTCCGGCAAGTCGCGGTTCCATTTAGAGAGACTGAAAACGATGTTCTGAACCGAAGTCATCAGACGTTTCCCGGACTTTGGAGCCGTCTTGCTTGTTTTGCGATAAATGGTGTT
This sequence comes from Colletotrichum spaethianum, assembly GCF_022836535.1. Lineage (NCBI taxonomy): Eukaryota > Fungi > Ascomycota > Sordariomycetes > Glomerellales > Glomerellaceae > Colletotrichum > Colletotrichum spaethianum. The sequence continues at coordinate 257,681 of NW_026054800.1, forward strand.
GTGAATTTCGCCGAGGATTCGGGACAGCTCGGTGTAGTGCCGCAGTACCACAGCAGGGCAATACTCTGCTTCGGTAGGTAGTCTTGACGGTAAATCTACGCCGATATCTTCGTCCTGGATGGTGATGGGATTGCCTGATTTTACCGACAATATGCGGTCCAGACTGTAAACAGACCACCAGACCCGCCGTCTGTGCTCGCGAGTTGCATTGTCCAGTGTTGATAGCTTCGCTTCCTGGCCCTGCAATGAGCTTGGTACTGGACTAAAACCGATTTCATGATGCAATCCAAGTGATATGGCCATACGAAGGGCCATACCGGTGTAGAGGAACGCAGCATCGCGACGATTCATGTTCTGCATGAAATAGCCGATGAGAGCCAGGGTCTCGACGCAAAGAATTGAACCCTCCTCATGTGTATCAGGTAATAGATTCAGCGCATGTGTAAAGTAGTCAAAGCCTGGCGGACCCCTGAAATCAACCCATTGGTTGACGGAGTAGAGCTGGCCAAAGGCCAGAATAATTAGCACCTTTGCATACGAAAGACATGCTTCTCTGTCGGAAGGATCAGGTGGCCCACGGTATGCCTCAACTAGCGCTTGGTCGAACTCTGCCTTTGGATCTGTGAAAGCAAAGATCGTACCAATGTAAGTGTATTGTGCGGCAAAGAGTCGTCGGGCAATGTCAATTGGCGGCAATCGTACTTGCGTTCTCGCCTTCTCTCGCCGCGAAGGCAAAGCGCTGGGTTCGTAGAAGTTTGTATTTGCATCCAGACTGCCATCGTCGCCATAAAAACCTGAAAGGTTCCTCACACTGCGTAGGAAATTGTCCGAATTCCCTGGGCCTTTGAAACTTGTCGATGGTTTGTGAACGCTGAGTTGGTTGAATGGTTCGAGTAATGGGTGCTCATCTTCAAACTCTTCCTCATGTTCTTCAGTCGAGTTACGTGGAGCCTTGGTGGTAATTGCGGCTTGGGACTGTCGAGCAATGGACTCTGGAAATCTGCCATTAGACAATGTGTAGCCTTTGGGACGGCCAGTCTCCAAGCATACCATCATAAGCTTTCGCTTTGGCTTCAAGTTCTCTCAAGTAGCTATATAGCGAATCAGCCAGCAATCGCGATGGAAAGACAGCAATGTAACTCACGCCTCCGTAATAGTGATCTTCCTAGTTTCTTCATAGGTGCAGCGCAAGCCACTGTCTCGACATCGAGAGCAAGTCGGCTTTTCTTTTGAACAGTAGGATCGCCGTTGACGACAGTTGGCACATCTGTCATGAGAATCTCAGTAACAAACCCTGGGTAGCAGTCAAGACGAAAAATCCAAGCTTACGCCACTGGTCTCGAGTTTCCACAATCACCAGCCTGAGGCGGGGAAGGTGAGATAGTCGCCATACTGCGACATGTGTTTGCGATGTGACGATGTCTTCGACGTATTCACTTGCAAAGTGGAGATGGTGACCCCCATGGCATGGCAAGGGGGATGGAGTCTGATGACCGACGGAACTGTGCTCTACTCCAAACTTTGGATGGGGCCTGTGACAAATGGAAATATCTTGATGACGGGGTTGTCAACGCGGGGAACGCAGGCTGTTGGAGTCTCTACCCGTGCAACCTAACTATCCAGACCCAGGGTGGGAAGAAGTGCGGCGTACAAGCTCTTGGAGTATCGACATGCATCGCGTCCCTTGGGTTCGGCCTGGAGGATCGGGATTTATGGAGAATTCTCCACCACAGCCAACGACACCGGTGGCTGAGAAAGCCGTTGACAAGTTCGAATTATGAGTCGTCAGGTTGCTTTTGCCGACATGCTAGGGGACAATTGTCCGGAGAGTACGTACCTCAGCTGCGGCTGATCGGTCGTAGGTTGATCCGTTATCTTGCTATCAGAGCCAATGAGACCAATGAGATAAGGGGTTTAGCTCGGGGACCCACTCCGACGGCTACAGTCGGGCGTCTGCCGGTATCGAGCTCCCCTGCGTACGCTTTCGCCGGCTTCGCATATCTCGCAATTTCACCCCAATCCCTACAACCATGCCTTATCACGTATCGGCCAAGACCATCATTCTCATTCGCTCTTTCTCAGATCGGGGACCCACTCCGACGCACCTCACACTTCGAGTCGCCCGTTGCTTCATGCTGGCGATGGCCGACTAAAAGCCGACATGGCTATCACGGCTGAGGTGTGGCATTTTCTGCTGCCGGCCACATGAACTCTGATCGATGGACTCCAATTTGGAGGCCTTGGCCACACTGGACGGGGCCAAATGGAGTGGTAGCTTGAGGGCTAAGCGGGCACCCGATCGCGGCTCCCATCCGAGCCCCCAATTCCCGATCTTCTCAACGTTGCGGCGAATTATTACATGATCACGACAGACACCTAGAAGTCCTCCCCAGTACAAACATTTATACAAAATATCATCAACTTCTTGTCCCAATTCTGATTCCTATCGTTGTTACACTTTTTAGGTCTTCTGTATACCCCCACTTATCTTTTTTCAACTTTAACACGTCTTCTTGCGGCAACACCTAGCCGCATTCACATATCATGACGGTCAAATCACATCGCATCCGCATTTCCATAGACCGAGGCGGTACTTTCACCGATGTTCACGCCTCTATCCCTGGCCGAGGGGATATCATCCTCAAGCTTCTCTCTGTTGACCCTGCCAACTACCGGGATGCCCCGACAGAAGGCATTCGTAGAATTCTGGAGATGGTGACAGGAGAGACGCTACCTAGGGGTCAATTGCTTGACCTATTCCACGTTGAGTCAATCCGCATGGGCACCACGGTAGCCACAAACGCCCTTCTCGAGCGAAAAGGCGAGCGCGTGGCCCTGGTCACGACCAAGGGTTTCCGTGACTTGCTAGCAATCGGAAACCAATCACGTCCAAACATCTTCGACCTATCCGTCACACGGCCAGAGGTACTTTTTGACGAGGTTGTTGAAGTTGACGAGCGCATCACGATGGAAGACTACACAGAGGACCCTGCGTCTATCAAGACGAATCCAACGCCCGATGACACTCAGCTGGTTACGGCAGTCACTGGGGAGACTATCCGCGTTCTCAAGAGACCAGACTTGACGGCGATCAAGACACAGCTCGAAAAGATTCGAGACCAAGGCTTCCGGTCTATTGCCATCGTCTTCATCCACTCCTACGCCTACCCAGACCACGAACTGTTGGTCGGAAGAGTAGCTTCAGAAATGGGCTTCTCAGTGACTCTGTCCTCGGAGGTCCAGCCCATGATTAATGTCGTGCCACGCGGTATGTCTGCCGTGGCTGACGCATATCTCACCCCTGTCATCCGGCAGTACATCGACTCGATTTCCGCCAACTTTAAAGGCGGTTTCGGTGCAGCCGCAACTCGCATTGAGTTCATGCAATCGGACGGTGGTCTGGTGGACTACCGCAAGTTCAGCGGCCTCAAAGCCATCCTTTCCGGCCCGGCCGGTGGTGTTGTTGGTTATGCACAAACCTCTTGGGATGATGAAGAGCGCAAGCCGGTGATCGGCTTCGACATGGGCGGAACCTCCACAGATGTCTCGCGTTACGCGGGTGTGTACGACCACGTCTTTGAGACTACGACTGCCGGCATTGCTATACAATCACCACAACTCGATATCCATACCGTCGCTGCCGGAGGAGGTTCCATCTTGACCTGGAAGAATGGGCTCTTCAACGTTGGACCCGAGTCTGCCTCAGCACACCCTGGCCCAGCATGTTACCGCAAGGGTGGCCCACTTACCGTAACGGATGCAAACCTGTTCCTTGGAAGACTGATCCCCGAGTATTTCCCCAAAGTCTTTGGTCCCAAGGAGAACGAGCCTCTTAACCGAGAAGTCACCGCTGCCAAATTCTTGGAGCTGACTAGCGAGATTAACAAGGACCGAGAGGCTTCAGGTCTCTCTCTTTTGTCTCCCGAGGAAGTTGCCCTTGGTTTTCTGAAGGTGGCCGACGAGGGTATGGCGAGCCCGATTCGCGCGTTGACAGAAGCTCGTGGTTACGAGGCTGGCGCGCATCACTTGGCTTGCTTTGGCGGTGCTGGAGGTCAGCATGCCTGTTCCGTTGCGACTGTTCTTGGCATCTCCCGCGTCATCATCCACAAGTACTCCTCCATCCTTTCAGCTTATGGCATGTCACTCGCAGACGTTGTCCATGAGATTCAGAAGCCATCTGCCATCACCTACTCTGAGGAGACCAAGGACAGCATCCAAAAGCAGCTCGAGGAGCTCTCTTCTCAGGCCTCCTTGGAACTGATGAAGCAGGGATTCACCGAAGACCTCATCACGCATGACACCTATCTCAATATGCGATATGCAGGATCAAGTAGCTCTCTCATGATCTTGAAGGGAGCTGATTGGGATTTCAAGACCGAATTTGAGGATGCTCACCGTCGCGGGTTTGGGTTCCACTTCCCTGAGAAGGCCATCATTGTCGACGACATCCGAGTTCGAGCTACTGGTGCAGCTCGTGCCAAGGTGGAGAAGAGCCCTTTTGCTCAAATGAAAGCTGTCGATGACTCCTCAGCTTCCAGACCCGAGCCCAGCACCGCCAACCGTGTTTACTTCGAGGGTCACGGACACCTCGACACCGCTGTGTACCAGCTCGAAACCATCCCTGTCGGCGCTCGCATCTCTGGCCCGGCTTTGATCATTGACAACACCCAGACGATTCTCGTCACTCCGTCTACAACCGCCACAGTCCTTGAGAGCTACGTTGTCATCGACCGTGAGCTCGAAGAGAAAGTCATCAAGAGGGACGGCGAACAGGAGGAATTCAGCCCCGTTCAACTGACCGTCTTTGGTCACCGCTTCATGTCGATCGCCGAGCAGATGGGACGGACTTTGCAGAAAACTGCAGTGTCAACCAACATCAAGGAGCGACTCGACTTCTCGTGTGCAATTTTCAGCCCTGATGGTGGCCTTGTCGCCAATGCTCCTCACGTTCCTGTTCATCTCGGATCTATGCAGTTTGCTGTGCGCTATCAGCACGAGCTGTGGAATGGCAAGCTTCGGGACGGCGATGTTCTTGTCTCGAACCACCCTTCGTGCGGTGGCACCCACTTGCCTGACATCACGGTTATTACACCTGTGTTTGATGGAGAGGAAATTGCCTTCTACGTTGCTTCAAGAGGGCACCATGCAGACATCGGTGGTATCCTGCCCGGTTCTATGCCACCGACATCATACGCCCTCTGGCAGGAAGGCGCTGCTATTGAGTCGACGAAGTTGGTCAGCGAGGGCCGTTTCAACGAGGACGAGGTCCGACGTCTGCTTCTCGAGGAGCCCGCGCAGTATGAGGGTTGCTCAGGCACCAGAAGACTGCAAGACAACCTGTCCGATCTTAATGCCCAGATTGCTGCCAATGCAAAGGGCATCTCCCTGATAAAGGCTCTCATCACGGAAAACGGCCTCGCTACTGTTCACCGATACATGTATGCAATTCAACACACTGCGGAGCACGCTGTGCGTGAGTTGATGCAGTCCACGCTTACCAAATTCGGCTCTGAGCCACTCGTTGCGGTTGACTACATGGACGATGGTACTCCGATCTCTCTCAAGATCACGATCGCCTCTGACGGCTCCGCAACCTTTGACTTCACCGGCACAGGCCCACATGTTCTCGGTAACACCAACGCCCCCATCGCCATCACGCACTCTGCCATCATCTACTGCTTGCGCGGGCTCATTTCCTCCCAGATTCCCCTCAACCAGGGGTGCCTGGCTCCCATCGACATTGTAATCCCTGAAGGCAGTATCCTTAACCCCGGCGCTGGTCTTGCCGTGGTTGGCGGCAATGTCCTCACTTCTCAACGCATCACGGATGTGGTCCTGAAGGCCTTCCGGGCTTCTGCTGCAAGCCAGGGTTGCTGCAACAACCTTACCTTCGGCACAGGTGGCAAAGACCCCGTCACTGGCGAGCACAAGGATGGCTTCGGTTACTACGAGACGATTGCAGGCGGAGCCGGTGCCGGTCCTACTTGGGTCGGTCAGAGCGGCGTCCATACCCACATGACGAACACCCGAATCACGGACCCGGAAGTCTTCGAGAAGCGATACCCATGTATCCTTAGGCGCTTCCAGCTCAGGGAGAACTCTGGTGGCAAGGGTCAAAACAAGGGTGGCGACGGCACCATCAGAGAGATCGAGTTCCGTGTACCGGTTCAGTGTTCGATTCTTAGTGAGCGTAGAAGCCGTCGGCCTTACGGTATGGAGGGTGGTGGCGACGGAGAGGCTGGAGTGAACTTGGTCATCGTCCGGGATGACATGACCGGTAAGGACAGGACCGTCAACCTGGGCGCTAAGGCGACGACGAAGCTTCGTGCAGGTGAGAGGGTTATTATTCAGTCACCTGGTGGAGGCGCTTGGGGAGCGCTTGTTGAAGCAAACTAGACGGCGAAGTACGTACGTACTATATTATAAAGCATCTTTGGAGTTTGGGAAATTTAATTCACACTTCTTATATTCCTGAGTCTGTTTTTGGGTACCCGATGGTGTATCCATTAGAGAATATCCTTTCCAATCTCTTGTTCACAAGCTGAGATCTCGAATCCCTCCGAACGCTCTGGGAGTTGCTCGATTCATTTACTCTGCTTCAGAGTGACTAGTTGAGTCATTTGACCGACATTACGAACTACACTTAGTGTTAGTTCTGCTGCTCTTATAAGCATTGTCCCACTATCAAATCATTGTCTAATTCAGAGCAGACAGTCCCTTTGGCCGGCATTTATCAATAATCTTCTTCTATAGAAGCAAACGCCGACTGAGACAATACCGTGAACCAGGCGCAACGTTTCAAGTCTAGCTCGGGTGGTGATCAGCCCCGTTGTCAACACGACTTACCATATCCGGCGACGAGGCTAGTCTTCACGAAAGGAAAAGGGCAAAGTAAGTTTGAAGAAATGATACGAGTTCAGAAACATTCACATGCCAAATGAGCCGTACCTCCTTCGAATCTGTAATCCTCATTTCATCAGATCGAGGGTCTAGATTCACTCTCATGTGCGACTAGCATGTCAGGAAATCATGATCTGTATTCAGAACATGTCGCTTAACAGGTGAATCCTCATCCTGGGGGCCATCAGAATTTGTTTCAAGTAGTTGTACAAGAACTTCACGATTGGAAAATCGTGAAATGAATAGTGTATAATATACATTGGTTCGTAAAGTCGTAAGATGCCAAGCCTTCCATCTTTCGTGTCACGAGCGACAACGTCAGTCAGCCTTCCCGGCCTCCACGTCGCATGTCGTTTTCCCCTTCATGTACGCTCCGAATATTACTGTCTCTTTTGTTGGGCTTGCTTCCGTCATTGTTGCTGTTGTCATTGGACCTGGTGTATATGAATCGTAGATTTCGGGGTCAATCAAACCGGTCATGTCGTTCAACATTGTCATCGATTGGTGACAGACAGAATAGGGTCCCGGTAACTCGAGGCATTCGTCATCTTCGGGAGGCGATTCAACGGTTTCCGTAGTGATCTTGATCTCGTGTGTAACAAAAATCATTCCCATGCTGCTTTGTAGCACAGGCCAGAAGACGGGTATTGAGGCGCAGATGGCGGCGATATCGATTTCGAGAATGGAGAGGACCATTGGCAGCGGCGTGTACCAGGTTATGTCGAGTGTCGGATATGTTCCGGCTCGGGATTTCAGTAGCTCTATGAGGCGCCAAATAGAGAACATCAAGACACTGTAAACTTTGTCAGCGAACCGAGTTCTACTATGTGTTCAAGAAATTTCTACTTACACACTTCCTAACAAGAACAGGCTAAGAACGCCCTTACGAGATGTCTTGTCTGCTTTGTTGTTGAAGTACATTGGTAGTGGGATGCAGAAGATTATTAAGTCTAGAATCATGTTGCTAGTTGCATGACTCTCATATATCCGGATCAACTCTTCCGCAACTTGTGTTCCGAATCCCCAACGAGCTTGATGCGGTATGGACCAATCCCAGTATGCGGCGATGGGTATGCATGGAATCCATGCAAGAAACATGTAGACCGAACCCCATAATGCCGTGATAGTCAAGACGATAATGGTGAAGGTGCGAGACTTGGTACCGCGCTCGAAGGTGCGAAGGTATTGTAGCAGAATGGCAACTTTGATAAAAGTGGTCGAGACGGGTAATGTCCCGTTACAAATATAGAAAATCTGCTCTATGTCTCAGAGAGGACGGCTTAGCAAGGTAGGTGGCAAAACAATTACCTGCAAGTATTTTACGAAAAGTCCGGGAGGAAGGAGAAGCATATGTTGCCCGAGTCCATAGTCCATTACTGAAGTCAAATTGTGTTAGTCGTCATTTGGATGAAGTCAAGGTAGTTCAACATACATACGCAAGAGCCAATGCTCCCAATTGATATCGAGATCATCACGAGAACCAGGAAGAAATCATCCCAACCACAGGCACGTACGACGAAGATGCGGCACCATATTCTCATAATCGCACATAAAAGTGATAGTACCTGGATTGAGTTATTAGACATGGTTGCGCAAGTCGATGCATATGTTTCCGCTACTCACTAGAAACGAAATTACGACACCGAGTAACACCGGCTTGTTGTTTAATGGGGGCTTGGCCTCGCCGAGGTTGTCGGCGATTCCCAGCAGCTCGTAGAAAGACGTCATGCTGTCCGAACTGCACTCACGATAAAGACGTGACAGATAGGGACGAGGCCACTTGCATATCAATACCTCCTCTTGTACTTTGAAAAGCCCAGGCTGATCGTTCGAAGGGGTTGTAGGGCTGGGGAAATTTGGTGACCAAATCAAGAAGCTGAGGCCGTGAGGGATGGTGAGTAGGTATGGGAGGCTCTGGGCCCTTATGGGGTCACGCAAATGGATACATCCGGTGTGACTACGCAGACCAATCCATCTAGTTGGGTGCATTCGGTATAGACCGCGTATGCCTCAAAGCGCGACTGTCGCACAAGAACGACGTTCCGGCCGGCAAGCAGACTTTAGAATTGGGTAAGCTTTTCTATTCCAGATGTCTCACGCTGGCGGGCGCTCGCACGCGTGAAAAGATGGTCACGCAGGGCCCAAAAGACCGGTTTACCTTGGCGAGATCTTCACTTCCTTCCCCTTCGTTATGTGGCTTGCCCGAAGTCTTTGGTCCGTTGCTGTGAGCTGGAGGAGCACATCGACGCATGCGGGGATGGATGTGGCGGACGGTTATCGGGACAGCTGCGTTGGGTTAGAGCGGGTCTCGCCCATCCGGAACATCCAAGGGTTCATCTCCTTTCGGTCAAAGCAACCAGCCATTCTCAGAAGGGGCGAGACATGCTCTCCTGCTCTCGCACATATGACTATTCTGGAAGCTTGCGGAGTGGATGTTAAACTGCTGATCTCGCCGTTTCCGGACGGGCCTCTGCTGCGATTGCTGCTATACATTGTGGCTGTAATGAAGAAGGTCCAGACAGTACCTGGACGCATGCAATTGTCTGGTTGCCCTTTCTCCTCACTTGAACGTCATTTTCATTCCTTCGCTTCTGGGCAACTCGCCAGCCTTGCCAACCGTTTTCCTTGTTTGTAAAAATAGTTATATTCCGGTGGCTGACCTCTTTCAAGGCCCATTATTTCGTCCAGCCCTAGGAGTTCTTTGGCTTTTTCCTCAGAGGAACGCATCCTTGAACCGAGGTGTGAGAACTTCAAGATTCTGATGTGCTTACGTTGTCCACGTTGTCCACGTTGTCCAGCGTCCAAGACAAGTTGCACAAGCCATCTTTATAGCTTGTACCATCAACTGTTTGTGACTTGCCGGCGTTGCTAGTGTCTCGAAATGCCTTACCGCGACCGGGGTGGACGCTACAACCTATGTCATGTATGATAAGACTCGAGGTCGGGTCAAAGGTCTGTCATCTAGAACCGGTTTATCCGACGCCGTCAGTTGTGGTCGGTAATGTCGGCATAACCCTCTTTGCTCATTGAAGCGGGCGTCGGAATATCCCTGGGATACCGTACCCAGTGTCATATGCACATAATCATTTACAAAGCCGTCAGTCAACCTAAGTTTCAGTCGCTCGCTTGGCACCGAGCTTAGCTAAAATCGTAATGCTAGTTATATGAAATCAAATACTATACTTATCTGTCTTATCAAAGGATCAGTATGACCATGTTGGCTGCTCAACCGTAACAACTGCCGACCCTTTGTGCAACGACACGGATTGGTTCTCAGTTGTCCATCAAGTCTGACACCCAGCCCAGAGCCATTCGCCTTTGAGATAGACACATGCTCAACCGTTTTGAGAAAGTCAAACCACTCAGCTGGAACCCGCAAGCTTTTCCTCGACTTTGTTGAGCTCCTCCATCAAGTTGTGCACCGCCTTCTTTTGGTCTTCACTTGCGGGCAAGTAAGGACTACGCGGCTGGAACAGCTTCTCCTGTCCCTTCAATCCAGCGCGCGGCGCCGTGAACACGGAAGCGGCGTACTTGATGGTCGCGATGCCCGCCTTGGTGGCTTGCTCCGCGATGGCGGCCTTCTTGTGCAGTTCCCATGCCTCCTGGATCTTGCCCTCGGCATGCAGCTTGTAGATCTGCACCGTTACGCGGGGGAAGACGTTGGCAAATGCCGCGATGCAACCCGCGCTGCCAGAGGTGAGACCGCCGAGGAGGAAGTCGGACTGGCCACCATAAGTAGCGAATTTATCTGCCGGTAGCTCGGCGGACAGGCGGACAATCTTTGCGACAGCGCCGCAAGTGAGCTTCACGCCGACGATCGTCTCATGCTTCTTGGCCAGCTTGGCGATGGTGCTGCTGTCAAGGTCGATGCCGTTGCAGACGATGGGAAAGTTGTAAATGACGATTGGCAGAGGGGTCTTTACGGCGATTTCGTCGAAAAAGCGGTCAATGACTGCAGGAGTGGTCTGCTTCCCGAAGTAGGCGGGCGGCAGAACGAGTGCAGAGTCGGCGCCGGCCTCTTTGGCGTCGTTGAGAAGCTCAAGGACCTGCTTGACTGAGTGCATTCCGCATCCGGCCATGATGGGGAAATCGGGACCTGTTGCCTTGCGGGCGGTGGTGATGAGGGCTTTGCGCTCCTCGCGGGTCAGGAGGAACTGTTCAGCATTGGTACCGAGAATTACCAGGCCCGCAAGGCCCGTCTCGGAGAGGTAAGAATAGTACTTTGCTTGCGCCTCAAGGTCGAGCTCATCGGTGTCGGGGTTGAAGAGAGTCACTGCGGGGGCCCAAATGCCGCTGGGGGGAACCTTGGTGCGGGACATTTTGATATCTTTAATCGAGAGGTCAAGGAGTCGGCACAATTAGATGAGTATGACAGTTTATAGGTTATAAATGAGTGAATGAGTCTTGAGAAACACGACAACCAAGCAACGAGCACTTTATTGCTAGCAGTCGGGTATGGCGACCGATGTTGGTTTTCCAAGAGTCGGGATCGTATCCGTCAAATGGGATAATAGTCAGATAACACGGGTTACTATCGGATATCCGCACCGGATCTTGACCCGATTCCCCCGCATTCAAGGCCGAGACCGGCCGAGCATGGACAGGGGTATTTCCGGCCGCCGCCCGAAAGTCCCCTTTCCCCATAAAAATGGGTACTATCAATGGAAGGGTTGCCTTCCAGTCGCGCATGCGGCGGGCAAGTGGTTGCCAAGACCTGTAAAAGTCTTTCCAGCAATCACGCAAAGGTGTGCAGGTCACAACGGACAAACCCCGGATCGACGGATTTCTACGGCAGCTGTACCAAAATAATGCAACAGGCTACATGGCGCAAAAGAAAGGCCCTGGCCAGGGATCGAACCTGGGACCTCTTCCATGCGGATCGTTGCAGAACAGCCCTAAGGAAGAATCATACCGCTAGACCACCAGGGCTCGAAGAGCTTAAGACTCACGATATTTCGCTTGCGTGGCGGGGCTTCACTAGGCCACTTTTTTCTACCGATGGAAAGTGCTGCATTGGGCCCCACAGGCTGGACAGAGTGGTAAAGTTGGGGTCAATGGGATACACAAGCCATTCTGACGCGGGGTTGTCGCAGTCAATGGTAGTGTCGATTGCCACAGTTCATTACCCAGCTCTGCATCGTTCAGCACTGCTTTCATTCATCCGCAGAATCAGTCTTAAGTACTACGCGTTTCAAAGGCTTTTATCAACCATGTGGAGTTACGTCTTATCTGCAAGCTCCAACAATGGTGACTTGGTTCCTTGACACGGCAACGGCCTCAATTCAGGTTAGCAATAATAACTCCTAACAGATTCGGTAGTTTCGCCACGGCTCGTTATGCACTATATCCTGCAGATCACTTAACAAGCAACTACTATTGCGATCATAAACTCAAGTCAAACGCAGATGATATAAGGGGTATGTATCCCTTGTGTATCTCTAATACGTCATAACCAAAGATATGTCCATAAGGGCACCCACGGCATTTTTTGGTGCAAATCATCGAGAAATGATTTTCATGTACTGGGTAAGAGCCCTGCAAGCTTCGACACAGATAACTAAATACTTGATTAACACCAGTCGTTAGACAACCCAATATCATCATATGAAGCTTCGCACAGTTTCTTGTTAACTCCATTCCAAAATGATGCTGTCCCATAGGAACCCTCTCCACTGGGTGTACCGAGTGACCGTGAAACCGACCGTATTCTTTCCAGCCTTAAGAACGTCGGTATCGATCTTGTATTGGAAGAACCTCCATTCGCCGCTGAATTTGCCTGACCGGTACAGAGACGGATCGCTCGTCAGACTGTCCTTACTCAGGGAAGCGTAGACCTGGCCGTTGACGTCAATGTCCAGCGCCGTACTCTGCGAGTACCCAGCCAAAGAGACGCTCAACAGAGCAGTTCGGTTGGCGGAAATATCACCCACAGGAAGATTGAACTCGATAGTCCATTTTCCGATGGCGGACTGCGCAAAGTACCAGTCCGAGTTCTGAGACTTACCGACGGTGAAAGTCAGGTTCGCAGGGCTTTGGGCCGCCACACCGTGCTGGTACGGAACGCCGCCGTTTTTGAAGCCGTTGGCCTTCTTGTCGAACTCACCGACTTGGAAGATGTGCTTACCCGTAGGAACGTTCCAGGTGAGCTGGCCAAGGTTGAGAGTCTTGTCTTTGACGATGGTCACGGGAGCGGTGAAGTTGGTATACACGTCGGCAAGCTTTCCGCCATTGGATGTAGTATAAACGGCATAGGAACCGCTGCGAACCTTATCAAAGTAGAAGCGTCCTTTGTCGTTGGTATAGGTGGTGTAGTAGTAATTCTTGCCCTGGATCGACGGGCGGATGGCTGTGTCGGTGTCGCCGAGGAACACTGCAGCGCCAGAAGCAGGGCGACCATCGGAGAGTGTTTGAGTTCCCTGCACTCCACCACGAGAGTGGTAGGCTGCGTCCTTAAACCAGGTGTAGGGGACGTGTTTGACCTCTTCCTGGCGCCTTTGTGCGGCATCCGCAACATCTCCATTGTTCTGTGGCCAATGTTAGTGGACTATTAAGACGGGATACCGCGATCGGTGAGTGCTAACCAGATACCAGAGCCAAGGTCCCCAGACCTTGCCTGCCGGTTGAGCCACCGTTTGACCGACCCGGAAGTGCGAAGTGTCCTGAACAACATTGAGCTGGACAGCATCCCCAGTCTTGGACTCCCGGTGGACCTGAAGATCATGTCAGAAATCTGCTGTCAAATCGCATGACTATCGTCTTGCTCACCGTCAAGGTTTGGCTTAAATGGTCGCTGTTATAGTATTCCGTTGAAGGGTGAATGAACCAGGACCCGGCCTTGGGTCCGTAGATTCCGTAAAAATCGCGATCCCTGACTGCGTTCGACCAGTCATACTTGGTGATAAAAGACCCGTCAGCCAGTTGCCAGGTCTCATCCTGGACATTGGTTGCGTTGGCGTAGAGCGAGAAGTCGGGCAGGGGCTCATCCTTCAGATGCGTGCGACCGTTGAGAAATATCTCGGGGGCCAACCTCCACAAAGTCCGGAGAATGCTGATGTCAGGGAGAGCCCGATTGACAAAGTACTGGTACGCGCCGGTCAGGTCATCGAAGATGACCCAGTGAAAGTCTCCAGCAGCAGAAGAGAAGCTAACATCGATGTAATTTGTTCCCCGAGAAGCAATGGTGGCATTCGTGAATTTAAGGTTGTTCTCCCCGTCTTTGCGATATTGTCAGCTATCAATCTTAGTTACGATGCGATGCCCCTCTTACCGTAGCCGACATAGTGGCCGACGGCCGAACCCACAAGATCGGCTCCCGGTACACCCTCCCAGAATAACTTGGTTGCGTAGATTGATCCTTGAGTCAAATTCCAGTGATCATTTCCGATGACCCAGGTCGAGTCGTTGATTTGTTCGAGGAAAGGACCTTTAGCGGCGTTGGCTAGTGCGCCAGCTAAAGCCAAAGCAGAAAGTCCAGAGACGTGCATAATTAGGATGCCGAATGAAGCCGCGTAACTTTTCCGCTGCAGTCTTCAAGCCGTCAATGAGATGAGACTGGCGATTTGTTTGACGTCTAACAGCGCCATCTCGAATGCCTGCGTCTTTGCTCTTATATCGCTCACCTCAACCAAAACTCAATGCAGGGCCGTCAAGTGAAGCTTTCTCTTCTCGGCAGGAGCCGATAGTGTCATGCAGAAGCTATATTGTGACGGGGTCCTCATTCGGGGCTTCATTGATAGACGCATCGAGACCTGACGATTCGTGATAAAGTATTAACACGGTGTAGGTTGGTATTAGATTGCGCTATATCCACAGTGTAATCAATGTCCTGGAGGATTTGCCTTCTCGAAACGAGGTAGAACATCCGTGATGCCCATGTCTAGTTCTTGGCCTAAGCCCATGACGCCATTCAACATGTATTGCTGGTTGGTGGCGCTTATATCTACCGCTGCAACAAACGCCATTGATGCAAATCTTGCACCATCGAAGATCCACTCTTTCGGCATTTAAGCCGAGAAACCCTTTGTACATAGTATAAGCTTGATAATACCATGGGTTACCCAAGAAATCCGATTGATAATATATGTCACAAATAATGGTCAATCATATGCGCATAACTAGATTCCGGCCTGGCTCATATTTTGTCCGGTTCTCTGAGTCTTACAGGTGGATCGTTGCAACACTGG
The DNA here is from genome assembly GCF_022836535.1 of Colletotrichum spaethianum. Classification (NCBI taxonomy): domain Eukaryota; kingdom Fungi; phylum Ascomycota; class Sordariomycetes; order Glomerellales; family Glomerellaceae; genus Colletotrichum; species Colletotrichum spaethianum. The sequence goes on from NW_026054800.1 coordinate 272,764, forward strand.
CTGAGGGGCACATCAACAACACAACTCGCGGTCTCTCTAAGTTTGGACACCTCGAAAACAAATGTGGATGCAATTCGATTGCTAAATATCCTGGGGTTCAATTCTCCGAGATTCGGTTAGACTTCAAACGTCATGCAAGCTTTTCTTTTTTCCTGGTTTGACATACAAAATTCAAGCTGACAACTTGATAGTAACTATAAGCTCTGTATCCTAAGGCCACCTGGCTTTGACTAGTTATTGAGCTTATGGTAGCAGCTGATTGAATTGACGTTCGAGACACCCGATTTCTCTCGCTTTCCCTAGAGTCAAACCGTCTTTCTGTATCTTTCCTCGGCCGATCCGAGCACCGTGAGTCTTGTTAGCACAATCTGGCATATACACCGGATGGTCAATAGATGGTTGTCGGGTATCGTCAGTAACAGCTTCGAAGCCCCCAGATTTCCACACTCGCCTTACCGAACGGTTTCCAAATAAGCCTGGAGCTAGACTTTGAGCATTTGAAAGCCCGAGTCTTCTCTTTAAAGATCCCTGAGAACATCGAAAGGTCTCAGTCTCGGTGCTTCATGCCCCCGCCCCCACCACCGCCACCGCCACCGCCACAGCAGGTTAAGGTGATTTTAAGCAACTCGGAAAGGAAAACGCATCAAACGCTGCAAATTGAGTCCATTTGCACAGCGAGAGCAGCAAGTTGAATCGACGTGCTAAGAGTCTTTAGGGCCGCAATTACACTAGGTCGCTTTCTCTAGCAATCCTTATTTTCCTTCTTCTTCGGGGGGGGGGGGGGGGGGTTCGTTCCAGAGTTGGGCAGTCACTGTGTTCAACTGACGAGAACAGCTCACCTCAGCTAGTAGTTTAGTCAGAGAACTGAAAGCCTGATTCTCGGGTCGCATGCGACAGGAAGGCCTGAGAGCACCATCTGAGCTTCAGGCATCTTTAACAGGTTTGTTGGCAAACGTTCAAGCTCCGATACGAGGTTCCAAGGTATTATAACACAATTCGTCTATTTAAATATATCTTGAGGGCCTCACGCGTTTGAGTTGATTCTTAAACCAGGCGACAGGTCCTCGTGTGTCATTGAGATTGTGTTGTGCCGGGATAAACAATCTTTCCCCAGTTGTCGTACGGCGATGGCGTCAGGGAATCCACCGGACCCTCTCAAGTCAGCCCCCGAGTGGTCGCTGGCACCTTGCCCAAAATGACGATCAGCAGTCGGAACACGCATTCAAAGAAAAAAGGTTCTGCTCGTCAAGGGCGTCGCTGATGGGACCCCAGGGCAGAAGAGCTCCTGCGATTATGGACTGGTTCCATCAAAACACTTGGCGGCAGTCAAATTGACTTTCGGGATGCGAACTCAAAGACACGGACTCCAACGTTGGCGGTGCAGTGCGCAGTAATGCCCCCAGACGGGCGTTGCGGGGTGGACACGCCCAATCGATAACAGATTTTGTTGTAAAGCCCCCATTCATGCAATAAAACTGGCTGTTATGCTCTCTAGCCAATAGTCAACCCCTGCTGTTTCGCAGTGATGGAAAAGAACCTTAAAGGCGCAAAACATCAACTTATAATCAAGCAAATATGCCAGCTTGGTATAGAACCCGATGATAACTTCCAGCGGTTGGCCTTGAGCCACTGGTCCGGGGGGGAAATATGTTTGAATCTGTTGTTTTGTCGAGACAATTGGGTTGTGCTGTTGTCCTCGCCTTTGCCTTCTTGCTAGCAGGGTTCCTCAAACCGACAAACCTAACGAAGAGACTCCATTGTTGATTTCTCCTCTGCACGGAAATGCAAGTTGCTGGATTTGGCACGCTTTTACTTGACAGTAACTTTCACTGATAGCCTCCGAAAATGGCTCCACGAGGTTTTTTAAAGGGTTAGAACCTGGCAGGATGACGCGGCTCAATCTCTTTCGGTTCTGGCCTTGTACAAGCTATTCCAAGTTACTGACAAACCATGAGCCGAGGGGAAATTACACTAGGTTCTGACTTGTTTGTTGGCAGCCCGGATCCGTTCAAGAGATTGCGTTGAAGCAATCATCTGAGTTGAACGAGGAAACCCCAGAGGGAGGCTGCATCGCTATGACATCCCACCGGGTCGACTGCGGAAACGCCGTCTGTTGCCTCCTCAGTCGTCCTTCTACATATTAGCATGCTACATGCGTCTTGGTCATATTAATTTGGGAATCACGGCTCTCTGCAACCGTCTCCAATTGAGGACATAATCGGCCTCAAGAACTTGTAGCCGATGCCACGTTGCAAGGCCAATGCCGGTTGTCACTGATGATTGGCTAAGTGGATCTCGCCAAACGATGCAAGAACCCGCCGAACGGGTCTTGCCTCCTATACATTGAAACGGCTCAGGGGAGAGGGTTTCCTGGTTGCATTGTAGGCAATGGGCCCGCCTAAACATCGTAAAGGTTTTCTGTCCCAAGTAAAGCGAGCAAGCATGGCCGGCTGAGCACTGAACCTGCTCCGGCAGAAGGGGAGTACGTACATCACGGTTTCTTCGCTGGCGAGTTGCTCTCCCTGGTCGCTCCTTGATCAGTCGCTGGGTTCCGGAAGCCGCGCAGATTCAATCTGACAAATCTTCCCCGAGAACCTAAAGCACCAAGGCCGTTCATGACGGGACCGATATCCGATGGCAACTGCCGTACAGGCTGTCTTCGCCGCGACTCCATCATGTTCTAGCTTAATTGTCCAGAGAGAGCACTGGGTTTTGAGATACGGGAGTCTCGTGCTTTGGGTTTCGTACATTGTTCCGAGCCCCTGGGCTCATTTTGATTCGGGTGGTGGGGGGTTTGTCTCCGCTGCGGGAGGTAGGGGTGGGTGGCCTCACCCGGAAAGTGAGCGATGGAGCCTCAGAGGGACCCCAAACCGGACATTAATGGGATTTCCCTACAGCTTCTGAGAGGCCCATCAACTCATCTAGACTCCGGACGGGGCCCGCGTGGGAGGATGGGGTGGACCTGGCAGAATCAATGTCACACAGGGCGTCCTCCGTCTTACGTCGATCTAGCTTTACATTGATTAGGTCTGTGCCATTAACCGCCCTGACCACTCTCCCAGCATCAGGGATGGCGCTTCAGACGACAGCCATCACTGCCTCATTCGGTAATCGTTGCTTCTCCCATTGTACTCCATCTGTGGAGAGGTGAGCCCCGTCATATACTCTGTTCAAGTGTGTTTATGGTAGTACGCGCCTGCATGGATGGTCAGGAGCTAGCACCATGCGGCCAGTCAATACAACAATGTTGATGGAGAGCTGATCAGGAGTTGTTGGTTCGCCGGCCCAGTTTCTGCAGCGGCTTGAATGGTATAACAGGTCGCTGCCGCGTGCCATTCCAGTCGATCACGCTCCTGGTGTTTCATTCCGCAGTCACTCTTTTGTTTTCTTCGTTCAACCTGTTCAATTTTCCAAGATGTTTGCCAAGTCGTTCATTTTCGCCGCTGCGGCCCTTGCCCAGCAAGTCGCCGCCGTCGCCGTCTCCGGTACCCCTGAGGGGTTCGCCTCTGGCGTCACTGGCGGTGGCTCGGCCGCCGCCGTCACTCCTACCACCAACGACGAGCTGGTCTCGTACCTCGGAGACTCCCAGGCCCGGGTGATTGTGTTGACCAAGACCTTCGACTTCACGGATTCTGAGGGCACCGCCACCGAGTCCGGCTGTGCTCCGTGGGGTACCGGATCTGCTTGCCAGCTTGCCATCAACAAGGATAAGTGGTGCGACAATTACCAAGCCAAGGCCCCGAAGGTCACCGTCACCTACAACAAGGCCGGCCTTGATCCCATCAAGGTCGGCTCCAACAAGTCCATCATCGGCTCCGGTTCCAAGGGTGTCATTGTCGGCAGGGGTCTGAGAATCGCCAGCGCCAAGAACGTCATCATCCAGAACATCAAGGTCGAGAACATCAACCCTAAGTATGTTTGGGGTGGTGATGCCATCACTCTCGACAACACTGACAACGTCTGGATCGACCACGTCACCGTAAGTCATTGTGATCCGGGCTCAAAGTCTTATCGTCTCTAACAATGCCTTCTCCAGACCTCCAAGATCGGCCGCCAGCACCTTGTCCTCGGTACCTCCGCCTCCGGCAAGGTGACCGTCTCCAACTGCGACTTCGACGGCCAGAGCGACTACTCCGCCACCTGCGACGGCTACCACTACTGGACCGCCTACTTCGCCGGCTCCAACGACCAGATTACCTTCAAGAATAACTACATCCACCACTTCTCTGGTTAGTATAACAGCTTCTCAAACACATCTTGCACTCGAAAACTAAATCCTTTCCAGGCCGCTCCCCCAAAGTGAACGGCAACTCCCTCGTCCATGCCGTCAACAACTACTGGGCTGAGACCTCTGGTCACGCCTTCGAGGTTGACGAGGGTGGCTACGTCCTTGCTGAGGGCAACGTCTTCAACGGCATCAAGACCGTCATCGAGTCTGGCGGTGCCGGCGCTACCCTCGCCATCACCTCTTCCAACGCTGCTCAGTGCCAGTCTAAGCTCGGTCGCGCCTGCCAGGCCAATAGCTTGACCAACTCCGGCAGCTTCCCCGGCTCCGACACCAGCATCCTGTCCAAGTTCGGCTCCGCCGACATCCCCGACGCCGTTGCTGCTTCGTCCGTCACCAGCAGCGCTGCTGGCTACGGCAAGATCTAAGTCGCCTTTGACTTGGGTCCCGTTGGTATCAGTATCCGCTCTTCTAGATGACCCACACGTACTCATGGTCGGGGTACCACTAGTGGTAGTGGAAACAGTGACGACATTCGATTCTCTCTTCATTCTGTAAATACCTTAGTTTCTCTACAGCTGTACAAATGCAAGCATTTCTTGGAAACAGCATGTCCATTTGTGAAATTTCGTGAAGTCTCGCCGTCGTTTGATGTAAAGATTTCGATGAGCCGCACTTCGTATTTCTCGGCTTAAATTCCCGCGCGTAGCAAGGCTGTCCCTGAATCGACTCAAGTTTCCGACACTACAACGCTACTGGACAAGCAATCCTAGCGACCCCTACAGCCGTCTCACCAGTACAAACGGTTAATGTTCGGGGTTCGTGCGCTCTAATATACAGTTTTGCATCATCAACCTGGCATACAACGTGTTAGCCTGGAGCTATTCATTTGGGCTCCTGGTGACCGTGCGCGCTGAATCGACTGAACGGCGCAAGGTCCAACTGTCCGCAACGAGTCCGCAGTCGGAACGAGTGATGAGTTTCACTTGCATGACCTCTTCAAAATTGATCGCATCAGCTGTGAAATTAAACAACAAACAATGATTGTATACCGCCATCAAAACTTACACATCAGTCAACATTACTCAGCGTTACCTCATTCCACTACAGTGAACTCGGAAACCGAGGTTTGCTAGGCAGACAGGTACGCAGCTTTAGAGTACGATCCAGTGCGACCCGGAACTTGCAAGTCCACAGGGACCATTCACCTCGTGGTCTTTGGTTTGTGCATCCGTTGCTAACATGCTTGTTGACAAACAATTGCAGAGGGGGTTTTCGGCCGGTTACATCATCATCACAGCTCTTCATGGATTTGTCCTTGCATGACAACACTCGCCAAAGTTAATGGACAAGCATGGACGGTTTCACATAGGCCCTATCTCGACCCGAGCGCCAACTAAACAGAACTAGCCCAGGGCAATGTATCATTGGTCGTGCTTGTTTGGTAATCAATTACATACCAAGAAATGCACTCTCCATCTTGCAATGTTTCAAGAGTGTTGCCGATATCAACTAGGCTCTGATGGGTTTCTCGTTACCTCTGTTACCTTGACCGACAAAGTGCATGACGTTTAATTCTACCCAGACCGGTAACTGAATCATCAGCAAGTCTTGTTCTACCGGTCCAGAGACAATTCACACCGCAAAAGCCAGCAATGTTAGCACTTGTTGTAATGGCAAGACTTGGCAATTTTGTAGATTTCACTACCGGCAGTTGAACTGGTTTTAACACGCCCATGTTTCCTTCACTAAGAAGAGAACCTTGTCTGCAGAATTGGGTGACGACCTGACGTGTAACATGAAACTTGATTGTTTCTAAGTAGTAGATCCATTAATTGCATAAACTATATGCCGGGAAGCGGTGTTTCACTGAAAATGTTCGTTTGTTGTTCATCTTTTTCGTCTTGGTAAGTATCTGTTGTCCAAATCTCGAGATTCTGGAGCCCAACAACCACCCGGACTTTATTCATACCAAGATTTTCTCGACAGACACTGCGCGTTATGAAGAAAAAGAAGCAGGACGTAGACTGCTAGGACATCTTCATGGGTACCCCGGCGACAGTCCCTTGTCCTTCTGTCTTTCCCTCGTCAGCCGACGCCGATCGCGTAGCGCGACATTCTACTCTTTCGCTATTTTGTATGCGACAAGTATTCCAAGCGCCACAAGAAGGCCGCAAGAAACCAAAATAATTAACACGCTGAACCAAAGAGCAACATTGCCAGGTCGAGTGCCACTATTCTCTTCTTTCCCTTCGCCCACCGCGATGATAACCTGGAGCCCGCTGAGCACAACTGAAACAACACCCATGACAAACAAAATGGGGACGTAGAAGCGCGCTAGATACGGTCCATATTGGTATTCTACTCTCTGGAAGTGCGATTTTCGAAGCAAAATGGGGGCGTAGAAATTTAGTCGCGTCAAGCGAATCTCTCCGTAGTTGTACCTTGTAGAAACATCTCTGTCGTCGATGTCAGCAAGGCCGGACGTGAAGTTGCAGAAGTGCTCCCAAGTGATATCGGCCGGTACGAGACTAAGGCTGGGTTCCTGGGCGACCCGAAAGTCAGACTCGAATTTGATGAGATGATAATAGGTGCGTAGAAACCCCAAAGCCGCCCGCCGAACCCGATCTCCACTTCCGTTCGAGCCAGCTTCGGCACCAAGGTAGTCCCTCCAGAAGTCGTACGAGCCGATGTACCGCGGGAGCGGCTTGACGAAGATTCGGTCGTGAAACCACACCAGGTGGAGCTTTGGCTCTTCCGTGATAACGATAGTTCGGCGCTTAACAAATTGACGGTGGAGCGGTGAGATGTTCCGGCTGTCTTGTTTTGACATCCACCACAGTTTATCGGCCACTTGATCGACATCTTCAGCGCAGAATTCCGTAGCTAGAAACTTGCGGACTTTATCATGGTCATCTAGCCGAATACGTGGGTGCCCAGGAACATGCTTAGTCGCCTCGCTTCCGGCCTGCGGGCCTGGCAGCAACTGATGCTCTGCTTCGAATGGTGGGGTTTGGAGGTTTGACATGATGATTTACGATGCGGAAGTCGTTCTCAGCAGGAAAGATGGCGAGCTCCTTCAAGCAACCAGGCTACAGCCTATATGTCAAGTGGCTGCCTGAGCCGCCTCACTTCTACTGGGCGGGGTTCTGGGCGCTTACGGTGCGCCAGAGACATGCTGGCGGCTAATTTGCCAACGTCATCTTTCTCTGTAGCATTAAAAAGTCAATATCTCCGACCAACGAGGCAAAGCTCATCAGGCTGTCTGTGGAGACCGTTCTTTGCGACAGTCACCCGACAGCAACTCAAACGACAACGCCTAACTGTAACCAAAATGTCAGCTAGCAACAATAAATCAGATCTTGAGAGACAACAGATTGATGTGCTATATTGAGCGGCCCAAAACTGAGCCCAAAAGCCTGACGATCCGTATTGACGATATTCCGAACGATGAACCTGACAAGCTGGAGACAAGTCTGAAGGATATTGTGGAGCAAAGCGACTCATTGAAGGAAGCTGTACTTCGCTCTAAAGTTCACTACGTTGTTCCTTTTGGTGAAAATGTCGACTGTGTCACAGTCTCATTTTATAGTTGTCTCACTGTTTCTGAGGAACTTCATAGAAAGAATCTCCAAACAGAGGGGATTACCCACGAAACTATTCCCGGGATTTCGAAGGGTTAATATCACTATTTGAAAGTCCGAATGGAGTAACTACCGAGTAAACATGCTTCCCCGACACCCATAGTCTTGTTCTGCTGCTCGGCATAACTAGTGTGGTGCATTTAGTATCATTGCAGTCCCGGGTCTTGGTAGCTATACGCTTGAGCCATAAGGAGTGCCGAGGAGCGATTCATTTTAGCTACGGAATTTTCTTCTTGAGGATTTCTGTTGCTGACCATTCCCTGCCAGGTATAATCTATACAATATTGGGATGACGCCGAGAGCACCAGCGAACCCCCGATCGCCAGAGGCGTCTGCTGGGCCTCAATCAAGTGGATTTCCGACGATATCAAGGTCTGCTTAATCACTAACCCGAACCAGCAAGGTTACTACAAAGGAGACCCAGATTCCATGCCACAAGCGGAATGGACCTGGACACTGAATGTTTCGTAGGTTGCTCAAGATATTACGTGCATATGACCACCGCAAGAACACTAGCAGCAGAGGACTCAACGTGACGAGCAGGTCAGGACAGCCAGCTGCGTCTTGAAGCAAAAGCTTGTCTCATTGTCTCTTATTCTGCATTATATAGTCACGCTACTGCCCAGTGCACCTCAACGCCGTTGGTTCGTAACGCCAGAAAGTGAACTATATGACCAATTATCACATATACATCAGTACTTGGTATCATCCACCTGTGCTTGCTTCCTTGCACACACCACGTTGCCCTATCATTTAACATATTTATATCTCCAACATGGCCTTCAATGCATCTACGATCATTCGCTTCGGCGGCGCCAGTTCCAAAATTGCTTTGCTTGTCGGCGTCTTAGCAAGCGAGCATCTCCCCTCCCATAGCGGCTCAAAGCCAGCCATAATCGACGGTAAAACCTTTTTTGGATACACCCCTGTCGCCACCAATTCGTTGAGCCAGTCCGTAACCTTAAATGCCACACTTTCAACCCCGATTCCTGCCACCTGCTCGACCACCTCAACAATCCGCTTCCCAGTAACGTCTTCAGGGCCGCTGAGGACGTACTTAGCCTGGTTATGTGGCGTGGGATCCTCAATAGCGAGGAGATGCGCGCCCACGCTACCAACGTCCTCAGGGTCAATCATTGCCACAGCCGCTTCAGCAGCAGAGGTAATAGATAACGTTTCTTGTTTACCAGTCTTCCGGTACTCCTTGATCCATTCCGCTGCCGATGCAAGGTAACTTGCTGTAAAGAAGTTGGGCTGTAGCGACGTCCATTGCAGATCCTTGAACTCCGGCTGACTGAGCAGGTTCTCGATAGCCCAGTGCGTGCGACCGTAGTATACAGGGTTCGCAGGCCCAATATACTCAATGTTTGTTGAGACACGAACGACGTACTTAACGCCGGCGTGCAGTAAGGCAATGTGTAGGGCTGATTCTTCGACAAACTGCTGCGGCAGGTTATGTGAGGCGATGTAGACGCGGGTAACCTCCTGGTCACGGAGCCAAGCGGCGTCGATGTTAGTCCAGTCCTTCTCTAGCAGCTCGACTTGCGGGAGTCTCGCAAGCTTCTGGGAGGCGGGGCTAGAGAGGGAGCGAGTCAGACCGAGAACCCGGTAGGTACCATTTTTACTGGACTCGAGGAGCGCAGGGAGATGACGGACAACGCTTCTGCCGGTATTACCTGTCGCGCCGATAACAAGAATTGTATAAGTCATAGTGACTTGTCAGATTGTCTGAGAAATGAAGTATAGCGAATAAGATTGAAGCTGAGGTTGATAGCGTGCTGGTTGCGATCAGCGAAGAACGGCGCTTTACCGCAAGCTTATATGCTAGCCCATCGTAGCTCACATCGGGTTACAAGTACCGGTAGCTCTACCAGAAAACCAAAAAAAAAAAGACAGAAAAAAGGCAACGAAGTACGATTAGAAATCTTTGTATTAGAAATAGCTGTGGTTAACTGGATTATTCAGCAAGCGTCACTGTCCATTCGCTCGAGTACTATATAGAGAACTCTCCACTTCGCTGCTTGATTCCCCTCAAGTACTATTTCATGACTTGGAGGTACTTGTTGATATGGAGTCAGCCGCGCCCAAGCCCAAGGTCGATAGTAGAGCTGGTAAGTAACTACCGGTACCCGTTTGAACCAACGATAAACCCCTGTGTGTTAAGAACAGCAGAACTATCATGGATCCACCAAAGGGTATCCTGATGGAACCATATCAGTTAGGGTGGATGAAGATACCCGATCGAGTGCGGACTTGCCTCATTTTCACCAAGACCAAAGTTACCCATTTTTACTACAAAAACACTGGTGTACAAGCACATATTAGCCAAACGTTTCGAGGCGTTCTTGGGCAGGAAGTTTCATTGGCTCTAACTCAGCCCCAAGCGAAATGAGCTAGTCAGCACTTGATGGGATAATCAATATTTCAGGTTACCACTAGGTGATGGCAATGTTGCTCAGACCCTTTTGGACGAATTAGACCATGATTGCACTTCTGATTCCACGTGATCCACCAGTGGCAATAGCGGCCTTGCTTTTAAGTACATTGGCCCTGTTGAGGGGGTTTGATACAGTCCTCCTGGGAGTGGCAGCCGTTCCGGGTCTGACGGGTAATATGGACTGCGAATTGATGCCGAGCATATCGCACGACAGCGTCGCGAAGCAACACGGTTGAACAGTGAGACAGGCAGATAAGATAAGGAATAAGCTGTAAGACAAGCAAAAGTACGCCAAGCTATTAGTAGGTATCCATGGTTGACCTTCTCTAATCGAGGTCAAGCTGAAGGCTGGCTAAATAACTTGTGAACGCGTGGAAGATCACCTGTCAGCAGCTGCGGGATATGGGCTCACAATGGCTTGTGACACGTTGGTATTCCATAGCAATGGCAAAGTTGATAACGTTGTATTGGATGCTACATGTTTTGCTTTGAGTTGGTGCGCGATCAGGATGATGCAGTGTATTCTTTTTTCAGAATGGCCGTGTGCTACTCTTTCTACACTTGTTTACGGAAGCATCACACTGCGACGTCCCAATCCCATCTGTCTGTAAATTCCGTCTGGGTCTTTGAGGGGTTAAGACCTCCAATCCTGCGGTGTTTTGATACGGCTGGTACATGACACTTGTGACATGGACGTTAAGTAGAACTCTCCCGCCACAACGCTATAGACTGATATGGGATACTCTCATCATGCAAGGAAGTAGCTCTCACTGTTGTATTTTTGAGCTTAACGCAATTAGTAAAGGATGACGAAGTCAGAAGCCCTAGAAAAGTCGTCTGCTTCTCGAAGTGACCGAAATTGACCAAGCGCGCTACAAGCTTATGCATATTCGGTATCGCAATCGTAATCGCAATCAAACCTGCCACACATCATCTTAACCAACCTCGAGCCAGATACGCAAGGATGTTTGCGATAACCTTCTGGCAAAAGTGGAGACGAAGTCTGAAATATCAGGGGATAGTTCTGGTCAACACAGCCATTCTTGCCTTGATTTATAAGCCATCAAATTGGAGGATAAATTAACTTCCAAATCAATAGTGCGCCATTGCATACGCCAATAGCTACTAGAGACTCCGATATTCGTACCGTAGCTGATGATTCGTGTGGATTCACGTGCCCGCCTTGACCCGTACGCACCAAGCGCCTCTCTACCAGAGTCCGAGAGATGCTTCTGCTTACTACCCGCACGCCTATACTGTTTGAAGTAATTCTGATTTGAAACATTGAACTTCGGCAAAACAATATAGATTCTTGGCACAGGTCTTGTAACCCTCGACGGGCTGAGGAACCTTGACTCCGCATATGTTCCCAAGATGTACCAATGCACATTATCAATCAAGACTGACAAATAGAGATACTCGCCGAATGCAATGCTGGAATCGATTCCCGAATGATCAATGAAGATTGAAGTGGCTGGTGATACACGTATGTACGAAGTATATGAGTAAAGGGGTAAACTTTCGTAACATTGAATTCGACCGTTAGATGAAGCATATTAAATCAGTTTATTCGAAATGACGGCCATGGACCTATCTCAACTCACCAAAAAGACGTTCAACGTCTTGCGTGGCTTCACCTACACGTATTACACCTTTACTTCTCAGAACTCCAAGCCGACTCTTTTCCTCTTTCACGGATGGCCCGATTCAGCACGCCTATGGACCGGCTTCATCCACAACTACCTCATTCCCCGCGGTTACGGCGTCGTAGCCCTCGATAATCTTGGCTTTGGCGACTCTTCTAAGCCCACAGACCCCCAGTCATACGCCCTGAACCACCTTACAGCTGACGTCGTTGAGATCCTTGAAGCTGAGGGCTTGGACAGCGTAGTATCTGTTGGTCACGACTGGGGATCTTTAATTGCCCAGAGGCTGTACAACTTCTATCCTAAGCGTGTACGCGCATTGATCCTAGTCAGCGTGCCCTATATGGTACCGACAGATCATTTCGACCTTGATGCGATAAACGACATGACGAAGAAGATGTTTGGTGCTGGTATCTTTGAGTACTGGTACTTCTTTACTGCTGACGACGCTGTGGATCTTATGAACCAGAACGTCGAATCTGTATACAGCGTGGTCTTTGGCGAATCTGATACCTGGCTTAAGACCTGGTGCGCTCCTGGCGGAATGCGGAAATTTATCACTCAGGGCTGCACCCAGCCCACTATCTCGTTCGCTACCCCAGAGCACAAAACGGATTTCATGGACCGCTACCGAAAAGGAGGATTCGCTTCATCCATGTGCGCTTACACAGTGACCAGTTCTGGGGTGCGGACCGAGTCAGATAGGATGCTGACCGATGAGTCGATCACGGTCAGGGTACCGGTGTTCTACTGGGGCGGCAAGCAGGATTATGTATGCAGGCCTGAGATGTCGCAGCAAGCCATTGCTCAAGGCGTGCTGCCGGATGTACAGACTGCCCTTAGGACCGGTGGACACTGGGCCTTTCTTGAGACGCCGGCCCAGTTCGGGCAGGACATTCTGGGTTGGCTGCAAGACAAATTTGAGTAGACAAAGACGGTGATGATGATGATTCGACTTGATTTGATGCAACTATTTGACTGTGTCCCTAACACGGTCTTCATCCTTATTGGTGGTGATACCTTTGGTAGTGATCAGGAAGATGCTGGCTAGGTAAATTGACTGAATTATCAACAATAGTGGAAGATTGAGAGACTTATATAGTCTTAGATGTCTTACTGAATAGATATATTTCGCTCATTACTTCGACATATGGCTTTTTTTCTCGCCTCGCTACATCTTGATCGTCTCTCATCGTTGCTACAATGCTTAATGAGTGTGAAACAGTCAAAAAAACCCCACTGTCGAACCAGGGGCGACTGATTCTCAGTTTAACAACTGTCGATTGCCTTCGTCTCTCCTCGCGCCTGTTTGTACATTGCTCTCATATTCATCTCTGCCTCGGCACCTCTCCAACGCCTCCCATCCAGGTGTCTCAGACATAGCTGCTTTCCTTCACCAGGATAAAACAGCCAGCAGCCCCATCTTGACCACATTCCTTGTTCCTTCATTTGCGTTCTCGCGCGATGTCCAATCGTGTCCTCGATAAAGGCACCTCTTGGTATCGCCAACCTTGTCGGGAACACTCGGGATAAGTAGTGTTGCGTGGATGCAATGTGCGGTTTATCATGCCAGAAGAACATGGGCGTTAGCGGTACCTTGGTCGTCGGGTATGAATTCGGGACGAAGTCATTCTTCAACTTGGCTGTCAATGCCCGTAAATGCGGAAAGTCTTGCACATGGGCAGTCTCGGCATATTGCAGCATTCGGACTGATGCTAAACAGACGTACTTCACGGGCCCCTCTTCATCTGCGTCCTTGGTCTTCATGACATCAAGCATTGGCGCCACTGGTATGTCGTAGACGAGTGTCCAGTCATGCTGATGAATCCAAACGTAGGGCGTTTTTGTTATACGCAGAGCCGTTCGCACAGCCAGTCCGAAGCCCAGCCTCTCTGATGGCTCCACAAAGGAAACCCGATAATCTTGCGTCCGGCTCACGGTGTACGTTGCAAGATTTGTTGTGACGGATGCTGCTCGACCGTTGTAGCCATATTCAGCTTCCCCTTGTTCTCGAATCAACTCATCCTTGCTGTCGAGTTGACCATACACTCCCAATACCAGATCTTTCACGTTGTCCTTGTATGTGGAAAATTCCTTGGCGCCTTCTTCTGTGACTTGCCCTTTCTTCAACCTAGCGGCTTCACCAATGCGCTCATAGGTATCGAGGACAACAATGATGCGGCATTCCAGCAGGTCGACACAATGGAGGCGGATGGATTGAAATACGGCGTCCAGGAGCTCAGTTGAGGGGGCTGAGGGCGTTGGCGACGTCGTTAAGATGAGTGTCAGAAGCTTCGATACCGATGCCGGCGTTGGCGGCACAGGGACGGACGACATGGCTCGGTGCTGTTCCCCAGATTGTGCTATTCGTGAGTGAAAGCGGAAATATTTTGCAAGTGAGACGGAGTCACTGGAGGTACGTACTCTTTCGGAGTTAAGCATCCGGTCGAAGTGGGACCTTTGGACCGATAACCACCGGCCGGGCCCAGCCAGCAAGAGCACAACTCAAAAGTGAATCTCATCTTGATCTCATCTTGATGAGAAAACAAATGTTTGAATCAAATCGGCTATTTCTAGGCCCTAGTTCGAAAGCTTTAGACAAGTAACTAACCAGCGCCATTATGTCTTTGTAAATGTTGGTCTGTCGACAACCAATCCCGGGCCGGAACACAAAGCCCTGGCCCCGGAGACCCATTTAGTCGGGCCCGCATCCGCAAAAAGACACCAAACACGGCGAAAAGAAATTTTCAAAAAGATTGACCAGCCTGGGGGTCGAACCCAGAATCTCCTGATGCTCTACTTAATCGTAGTCAGACGCCTTGCCATTGGGCCAACCGGCCATTATCGGTTGTATCCATTGCTGGATGACGAAATTCTTTTCGTTGTTCATGTTTATGAAGCGGAGGTCCCTCATCGCGGCGGTCTCCTTACACTCTCACTAGGCAAGACATCGCCTGCAATGTCAGCAAGACACTGGGAAACCCCCTCGACCTACCATACTTGTACCAAGTTCATCAATTCCATCTTCTTTCCAGGGTATTCGAGTGCGCCACTGCAAATGTCTTCTCATAACTCCATGCCTTGCCAAGATAATCCCAAGAAATTGGCCGGCCGTCATCATAATAGTCGTTTAAACCAAACAGCCTTGAAGCTTTCGTCAGCCCTCCATCTCAAGCCTTTTTCTTCCATGCACTCAGAAAGAAGTAGCCGCCGCAGACCTCGGAGGTCTGCGCGCCATTACAGTGCATATTGCAGTTCCACAGCGGCGCAGCCGTTTTCGGTGGTGTGCTAGAGCAGTAGCACTGGTCCCCGTACTCGGTGCCAAAGTACTCATAGTCGGGGCACGCAGACGCACAAAGTCGGTTCGTCAGATTATCGATGAGTGTGTACTTATCCGGGAACACGCGGTTCGAGGTGTCCTCATAGCACCCGATGTACTCCCAGTCGACGACTTCGACCCACGTCGTTGTTGCTGCCGGCGCTTCTGTGGTTGACGTGGCATTGGTATCTGGTTGTGTTGTCCTATGGTTGCGTCTGTCAGTATGTTGGCGGATTAGACCAGTAAGACGGAACTCACTTTGTCGCTGCGATGTTCTTGAGCTCCAATATCTGCGCGTCTTGTCTTGCAAGCATGCTGCCAAAGACACCGGCGACAATGCAAAGGATGGCAAGCAAGAATCCCAATATGCACCAGAGTATGAACACCGCCTTTCCCGCACCGCATATCCTCTTCTTCGGTGTGACAGGCTCAGCAGATTGACCCGGCGAGATGGGCACCTGGCTGTACTGCTTATACTGGGCGTATTGCGGTCCACCGACAATCTTGTCCGAGGAGGCTTCCAGGACAGGATGAAGTCCGTTTTCGACATATACCAGGTCACCGGTCTGTGGTTGACTGTAATGTGTCTGGAGGCCCGGTGTGTGGCCTCCCGCATCTGATCCCGCCTCATGGGAGGTGTACTCCGTCCTTTGCTCGTGCGAGGCGTCCATCTTGTACTCTTCGTGCCGTTCACTTTCTGTTGACCACTCTGGTCGTCTGGTATCAAGCAACGACTTTTGTTCCAGTGGCTGCATCCAGAAGTCGGAAGACCTACAATGTCTCGCAAGGATGTCGCGGCGAGGTGATGAGACGAAAGGTTGTCAGACGCATGAGAAGGCTCGAGGACCATGCAACGGGCCGCTGTTACGAAGTCAGACGGATGGACATGTTTAAGAACTGCCACACAGCTCATGCATGGGCAGGGCTGGCGCTAGGCAGCCAAATCGCGAAACAGGATCCAGACCAGCGTCCTAATTTAGATGCCATTCCCCTGTCCAACGGGCGCCACGGTCGCAAAGCCATCCATCAAGGGGAGATTAATTACAGCCGCATCTCGAGTGGGAGTTACATACCAATATTGGGATCGGGCGTGGCGTCACATCCAGCTGCTTGGCAGCTCCTACGGGGGGTTGGCAGTCGAAGACGTAAATGCCGTGGAACAGCGGGTGGAGAAGAGGTTACAAAGCAGCCTTGGAGACCCCCCGGGTACTGGCCGCTACCTAGACGCAGCTTAAGCCCCTTTTGGAATTGCTCATTTGCCAAATCGTCGACTAGCGGGATATTTTTGCACTTTGAATCTCGTGCCTAAAGTGGATTAAGCATCTTGGCTCTTTATGGGCTCCGTTCTCCACAGGCGTAAGCGGCATTCACGCATGTTCTTCTTCTTGGGGGCTGAGATGAGGTGATCTTTGAGCCGAGAACAGCCCTGGAGGGCATGGTGCGTGATCCGCCTCGGATGTTAAAATTCGCGAAGGCATTCCCTTGTTGAGGCTTCCTCGACCCCCCAATCTGTATGTTTACGAGAAAACGACGTTTCCTCTACTGGAAGAGAAGATCTATCTGGAAACAGAGTAGATGGCCGTGAAGAATTAGAGCAATCGATGCGGCACCTGTGTATGAATTCTACATAGTCCGTAAGGCTCAAATTGAGAGCCCGCTGATGGACCTCGTATTCTTTGTTCAAATGCCCCTCTAACAAGATAACGGTCCCCCGAGTTTTATCTCCAGCTTGGTAGCGCTCCTGTACTTGTTTTCTAGATGTTCTATTATCTAATTGGATGCCTTCTCATGCAGCCGTGGGGGATTTTACGGAATTAGAAACACTTGCATCACAGTGCATGGCCCGTAAGCACGATTCACGCTACGCGAACGCTTCAAGTGAGGCTGACTCTTTCCGCGACACTTTGGCTAAGTTTCCCTTCACCGCATTCTGGCTTCATGCCGGAGACGGCTCATCAACCAAGAACTATCCAATAGATTGGTCTTATCCCATCTCATTGACCTAGACATCCAGTACTTGGTCTATGGGACCGCGTTGGAATGGACTTCTTCATCCGACACCTTACTGAACCCACGGCGATCGCCGAGGAACCGTCTCTTAGCCATGTTGTGTCACGCGTCCGCGAAACCGCTGTCTGCCTCGCGGTCCTCGGCCAAGTAGACTACGGCACCCGTCTCTTGAGCATTCTCCACTCACACGGCATCCCGCCGTTTGACCTGCTCGAGAATGGGCCGGAGATCTTTACGGCGGCATATGCGCAATGCCAGTCGCTGGCCAAAGGGGGTGAGGAATACGATGTTCCCGTGCACCCTCCGCGATCAGATCCGTTCACGAGGATTGTCTTCGGCTTTGCGTGGGAACAGATTGGGGAATGGCCAACATGGGCTTCTCCGGGACCCGAACCTCTCCAAGCCAATATCGTGGGGCTGGAGGCATCAACCGATGACGGGACGACGCTGGACGCCCTGGAGCTCTATGCCCTTACACTCGTCTGCAATAGGTTTGCCGGCGAATGGCGCGTGGATATGGAGACGTTTGAACGGGCCAAAGGGCTGGCCCTGCGCCAGGACAACAGAGCGAACCCGCATGGTCCGATACCTGAGCGGATGTACGACTTCTGGATTCTCTGGGAGCGTATGCTTGCACCTTGGCCCATGAATCAGATCGTCAAGGCGACGGGGCGAGTCTTGACGCTTGACCTTGCCGTGCGACTCTTTAACCCCGCGAGGAACGCTGGTAGGGCAGGTGCTGGGAATAGTGACAAAGACACGGAGGAGGACCAGTCTGAGGAGGAGCTCATCGATGAGTTCATTATCGACGATGACATCAAAGAAAGGGAAGATAAGGAGGATGCGAAGGACAACAATGGCAATGAACCAGAGGGAAATTTTGAAGGTGACGAATACAGTATCGAGGCCTGGGGACGATGGATTGCCAAACAACACGGTGCGCAAGACCAGATGCCGATGCTGGGAAGCATGCGGGCCCTCTGGGGTTACGAGTGGTTCACCGATCCGGAAAAGAACGAACTCATCAAAGTTTTGGACATTGACGTGACAGAAGTCCGCAATGCCGCCGAGAAGGGCTGCGAAATGCTTATCAGGAGGTTGGAACGCGGCCCGACGCGGCCATATGACGGATGCACAATCTCGGGGCTCGTTCGGGCCATCGACGAGAACACACGCACCAACGCGAAATATTCCCCAGACGATTCCCCGGATCGAGAGAGCTTGCTTGTCCAGAACACAGCACTCGGTCAGATCAATCTCGACGAGGAAAAGGTCTTTAGACCCACGACGCTGCTGCGTCATCCACCGCCTTCCTACCAAGATATTGTCGACCTGGAGAAGCGGCTCGAGGTAAGCGAACCGTTGCCGGATGATTACAAGATTTTCCTCCGTACCACGGACGGCATGGGGCCGATCTGGTGGAACGAATTCAACCTCCTTCGCCTCTTGGCGCCGATATCCAAAGTTGCCATTGGGGATGAAGACTTCCTGTCGAGCATGGACCTTGAACTGATACCGAGATGGGGTCTGTACAAGTCCTGTTCCATCGAATGGCCGCGTCTCCACCGGGGTATCCTCATTAGCGGGGGTGGGTACGAAGGCCATATCTACCTTGTCGAGCCCAAATACGTCGTCACAGCCAAGGCTGCGTTCTTCAAGGTCTACGACTCGGCAACAGATCACGAAAGACGCTTGCTTCTCCGGGAAGTTGAGGAGGTCTACGGAAGCCTAGAGACGTTCCGGGAGCTGAGGTGGGGCGTGTGTCTCAACACGCAGTGGACTGCAGAGATGGTCCCTTACCGGAGCTTTAGGGCTCTCTTGGAGGACCTTGCGGCAGGTAGTCGGAGAACGCCCAAAGATTGGTCGCTCAGCTTCGATCCCAGCCTGAGGAAGCTGCTTGGCATCTATTACCGGCCTCAGTCGGAGTGGGATGACAGTGAAGAAGGAAGGCTTGTAAAGCAGGGAAAGGGAAACCTTCGATACAATGGGAATTGGACTTTCTCGATGGGCGAACTAAAGAATACCGATCTCGAGTTCAACATGCCAATGGTTGATCACTAAATTTACAGACGTTCACTCACAAGGGAGGTTCTCCCACCTAGCCACTGAGACTAGAAGTCATCTAAAGATTCCGTCAAATACGATATTGCGGTGTAAGCCATCATTCCAGCCTCCCTAAAATCCTATGCTATTTCCGGATGGAGTTTGCCTTCCAAGTCCCACTTAAACCTAGACCGTTTGTTTTTATCTTGATTATGCTAGAACAGTATCACTACTGTTCGGCCGTAAGTGTGGTGTCGATGATGGAAGGATACTCGCATCGGCCTTCTTACTCGAACTTATGAGAGCCTTTACGGACCTGGAATGGGCGCTCTGTACGACCAAGAGACACGGCACAGTATGGGCGTGTTAACTACATCAAACAAACAGGCATGAGCGTCTAAAAAAGGAACACTTGTGGTACCATGGCTATCTTTTCATGCGAACACGCTTCTAGATCACCTCATAGTCGAGTTTAGTCACCATAGCTCTACTTGACCGACGGCTACAAGTCAGTCAGTTGCTCACAGATTCTGAGCGTCTTCACAAACACGCCACCAACAACTTATCTCTCTCCTCTTCTATTCACAACGATCTCCGCCCCCAATCTTGTCCTTACTTGCGCGCTCCTCGGAGCCTTCGTCGACACGGGCAAATCAGGCCGCCCCGGACGCAGATCCACGTGGGTCTTTCTGTTACCGACACGGAGCATGTAGCGCCTACCGGAAACCTAAAGGACGTCGAAGCCGCGTACCGGGCTAGAGCTTCCCCTTGTGGCCAGGCAATACCCTCATAAAGCAGCCAGTTAATCAGTGGAATCGGACCTCTCGCGTATACTCCGTCGGGGCTTTTCATAACTGCCGACTTGACAAGCGGAATGGGCCTCCTTGCAATTGCGGCGGGGGCAGTCGTGGCCTGCGGACCGCTCTTCACTATCAGCCTGCCTCGATAGACATACTGGAAAGCGCAGGCTGGCTCGGCGGCTGCCCAAATGCCTATGTGATGAACGATACCTCGGTCACTGCGGCGAGCCTTTGAAAGGCTTGTGATGATAACTAGCATGCACCGGCCCTGAGACACGCCGGCCAGCATATGCTTTCCCTGCTCCGGGCCGACATCATCTTACTTTGCGTTCTCGTCTCTATGGTCTCCATCCCACTCATTCATGCCCCTGTCATCCTATTTCCTCTTGCCCCTGTCCAATCTTTTCATTCGAAAGAAGGGAGGCAACATAGAGGTAAGAATTTCAGACGGCACGAGAAACGAAGACTATAAGCGAGATGGTATATACAAACTTGTCAGAAACCTAAACTGCCCTTGATTTACCTTCGTCTGCACAAGACTTAAGTAGAGGCAGGAGACAAAGAACCATATTTGACTCCAGGGCGAGAATATTGCCATAGCCGTGACCTCAATTTGAGTGAGAACCTAACATAACGGCTCCTTGTCATGAATAGGCTCGTGACAGAAAAACGGTTTCCAGGGGCGCACATGTAGTGCAGGGCAAATGGGAACAGATGTTGGACACGAGACCACCACGACGTATCCAACGAACCGCTATGGGCTAGCAACAATGAGGAGTCGAAATAGCATAGCCATTCAACTCTCTATCTAGGGGACTTACAGTTGCTCGTATCTCTTTTTTCGCAACAGATCCTCTGTGCGCGAGAGGTTCTGGACGCAAATAGTATTACAACCCTCTCTTGGTTGCCATTCAAAGCATAACAACATCCATTGCGGCCGCCACCGCAAGCGTGGACAACCCAGAGTAGCGTTGAAATGTTTCGAGCGATACACCGAATCGAACAATGTTTATAACAAGGCTGCGACGAGTCTTCGGGAGCCCCTGCCAATAATGTAGCTTTTGTTTCTTGCAGAGGTTGGAATTGTTCATTTCCCCACACGTAGCGGGCCGGCCACAGTCCGAATGTCCGCTCGTAGTATCAATCAGATGTCTGGCACTTTTGTTCAGGCGTGTAGCCCCTGCAAGATGAAGAGTGCCACGCAATGGCTCACCATCGGCCAATATCGCGAGCTCAGTCATAAACCGACTTCAGATCAAGGGGATCACAACATCCAACAACGGGATCATTCTCGCGCTTGGGCTCTCAGAACCTATAAAGCCAAGCTGTCAGATAATGCCGTAAGTCACGGGTCTAGCCACGCCGTTGCATGTTGGGTGTTGAGACGGGAGCATGGTTCTGTTTCCAGATCACAGACATAGATTTGGTCGATTTACGACGGCGTTTTGGAGGGAGGGGTTGACGGTGCAGATCGCACCCGCTCCTTACCCCCTCAAGACAGACCGATTCGGCTCCGACCGAGAAACCAACTCCCAAGTAGGTAATTGCCAGAGAATCAAGCGCCGGTTTTCCGTTGCTTATGATCCCGGGATGGTATGTTTCTGAAGTTTCTGGAAAGTGTATGTGGACGTCGCCTAGAGCAATCCTCGGCTGGGAAAGGCGGGACCTGAGGGGAGAGGCAGGGCGGCCCCGCGACGGAAACTCTATCTAGAACCTCTTGGCTGTCAGCAACCACGCAATCCCCGGTATGACTCTTTCGGGGTGCGGCCAGTTGTCAAGGATAGGGCCGGCTCGGACGAGTTCGAACGAAGAGTGCGCTGTGTTCAATTCAGGGCCAGTCTGAAGTTGGAAGCAACCGCCACGCCATCATTCGGATGCTGCCAAAAGCGAGCGAATCGACGTCGTTCATCCATCCGGGTGGGAACGAGAGACGAAGCGAGGCATGCACTTGGAGCCGAGCGCGCATGGTGCATGCTGCACCGTGTGCTGGATGCTTTGAGTTTGCTATCGCGTCCATGTTTCGTGTTCGTGGCACTTGGGGCCGAGGATCAACCACCAGACGGCTGGGTGTGGACATGTCTGGGCCATGTGCTTGCCCTGCGATGCGCGCGATGCGTACGATGCGTCACGCGAAGCAGCTTTGGTAGAAGGCGCATCTGAGTGAGACGGACGGACTTTTTGTCGAGGTGTAATTAGCGGGGCTTGGCAAGTGTTTACAGCATGACATGGCTGGCTGGGGTCAAGCGTTTCTCATCAGCCTTGAAAAGTTGGGGGGGCTTGGACAGCAGCAGTGTTACTGATTTTAGTAATCGCTTTTGTTGGACCTAGGGGGAATGCGTTCTCCCTCTCCGAATCTTCGGCCGATAACCGCCGAGGACTGGGCGGGAGATGCAGCGTGACGGGTGACTTGCGGCGGAAGGGTGCGCGCGGGAGGCGTGGCGGCGATGCACACTAATTTCGCAGGGTAAAGTCTCCGGAAAGGCGGGACGGCAAAGTGAGACCTTGGAAAGCCTGCCCCGTATACCTAGTACCTACTCATTGTCGTTTTCGCAGACTACACTACATTGCACTAGACACACGCGGGTGGCTCGCAGTGGTGCGCATGAACGGTCGGGCTTTTGTA
The DNA here is from genome assembly GCF_022836535.1 of Colletotrichum spaethianum. Classification (NCBI taxonomy): domain Eukaryota; kingdom Fungi; phylum Ascomycota; class Sordariomycetes; order Glomerellales; family Glomerellaceae; genus Colletotrichum; species Colletotrichum spaethianum. The sequence goes on from NW_026054800.1 coordinate 295,511, forward strand.
GCATGGTCATCTCCCTCCCACTTGCGGTTCTACTCGAGTGTTTGCTGCGACGGTAGCGACTAGAAGTGGTGCGCCATTTATAGGACGGGCTTGGCGACGTGCAAAAAGTCCAGAATTGCTCCGAGTGCTTGATAAGCCTGCAGGCGACGACAAGAGAGTGAGAGATGTAAGCCAGCGAGCGCAATGGGAGGGAGATTTGATGGGAGCCAAGGGCCGCAGCTGACTGACCGTCCAAGGGTTTGAACCTCCGTTGCGGCGGACGAAGAAGGGCGTTGAAATGTTGCAAGCAAGGGGAGCGCGGGGCGCGATACCCACAAGACTATACGACCCCCTTTTTTCCCTTTTTCTTTTCTTTTTCTGCTCTTCCATCTTTTCCTGGTCCAAGCGTTGCGGTTTGCCAACTTGGGTAGCTGCGTTCGGAGGCGAAGCAAGACATCCACACATGGTAGGTAAACGTGCAGCAGAGCCTGTCTGCTTAGGTAAGGGGCAGGCAAAAGTCCACATTGGGCACAAGTCGTGATCCACAATGTAATTTCGCACATGGAGACCCTGTAAGCTAGCTCGTGGTGGATGGAGTCGAGAAGAAGGGAGGGTCCAGTCTTTTGTCAGATCTGCGGGCGAGATGCGAGATGGAGACGGTTGGAGTGAATGGGGGCTGAGATAGCCTACTTTGACTGGTCCGAATCTGCCTACCTAGCGGAAATACGGTGGAGAGTTGGCGGGAAGTTTGCGGACGGGAATGGGCATGCCCAGTTGTGCTGAAAAGTTTTGAGCAACGGGTATTCAAAAGAAGGCAAAGAGGAAGGGGGTGGAAAGTACAAGCAAACAGTGTCTGTCGTTGAAGCGCTTAGAAGCAAGTGTGAGGCCCCCTCCCCCGAGATGGACGGGATTTGACGACGTGTTGACATGTTTGGAGGTCGTTGGAGGACGGGCCTGGTAAGTGCAGATTCGGAGGAGAGCCTCCTCCAGGCCAGGCCTGGACGGGCAGGACCGCCAGCGGCCCATCGGCTCGTTGGCTCACTGGCGAATTCATCTTGGCACTAGGCGCGAGCTGAGTAAGCAGCGCTATGCCAAAACAGGTGTTGCAGCCAGAGTCCCATGTCTTGCCGGATGACTCGACAACGCGGGTCAGGACCCACATACCTGACAAGTTGTGATCCCAGACGATCTGACTGGCCAATGACTAGTTGTGTAACAAACGGGAAGGAGGAAAGAGCGACGGCAGGCAGGAGCCGGAGGGGAGCAACGGGCAGAAGCTGCGACTGCGTGTGAGAGGAAGGAAGGGGGGCGGAAGACTGAAAAATGGAAGAGAAACAAAAAAAAAAAGGAAGAAAAAAGAACGGGTGGAGAATGAGCGCCACCCCTTCGTCCCGCCCGTGCGACGTCAGCTTTGCAGGCAGGCACGGCAGGCAAGCTGCGGTCAACACAACCCGCCCCTGGGGCAGCCTGCCGCGACAAGAGGACGAGGACTGTACCTACCTGTAGGCTGTGCTTCGAGTGCCTGTGGCGACACGGCGGAAGAACCGAGAGAAAGAGAGAAGGAGAGACCCGCTAGATTCACTAGGTAGGTACCTAAAGGTAGGAACGGAAGGTGGAGCCCTGCTATTGCCGCCTTTCTACGCCGGCTGCATTGCAGACGATGCAGCAGCGCAGCAGGCAACGTGCACTATCTAATGTGGACCTGCACAGTACCCGTCCATTTCCCCGTTTTTCCATCGCCGTCGCAGCATTGTTTGCTTGTTTCCTTGGTCGGCGGCCTGTACGACATTGCATTCGTTGGCTGCTGCACTCGTCGCTCTCGGATTTTTATATGCCTGTCGAGTGTCAACCACCGCGCTGGATACCTGCGTTTCAACACATGCTCGTATCCACCACAAGTGCTGCAGCTCTCTCGCGCAACCGCACCCTTTTTTGCTGTACCTACCGTCCTGTACTATACGCGCCACGGCCGCGGGCCCGCATCCGGGCCCATGGATCTGCCAAGATGCCTCCGTGACGGGCAGGTAGCTAGTGTAGGTAGCCCAAGATACGTGTATCCAACGGCTCTCGTGGGACGGCATGCCCCTAGCATTGGCCACTGTTGCCGTCGCTCTTGGCCGTCATCCATCCATCCATCCATCTGTGGTCGCGCACAGAGATTGTGTTCGAGTCCTCACCGGCAGTCTGGACGACCGACAGACCCTGCTGTACATAGTAAGTAACCTTTTTCCTTCTTCCGATGACGCATTTTCACCCACGGACGGCTACCCGGCCGATGAGAGGCCCCGAAAACCTTCCATCCCATTCATCCCATCTTGTCGTCCTCTTGCTGACCGCCTCTTCTTCGTCCGAGATCGAAGGGGGACCACCTGTTTGGCGCTGTCACGCCGCCCGCCCTTCTGATGTCGCCCCCGAGCCCGCGGTAACTGCAAGAATTGCCGTCTCTGGCTCCCACCCCGATCGACACCAGCTGCCGGCCTTTGGGCTTCTGTGACGACGCAAGTATCAAGTCTCATGATGGCTCAACATGGCTCATCCAGTACATGCATGCCTCCCGCCAAAAACTGGAAGGATGATCCACACAAACTACACCCCCACCACAGGCACGACAGGGTCTGGGTCTCCCCGACAATTTAACAGCTGCGGACTCTCTCCGCTGCCCCATGAGTCTTCGAGATGGGCCTGTATCGCCTTAGTCCTAGTCGCATCTGCACACTTTTTCTTGGTGCTGCCAGCATTCACACACCCACATACCCACACCCGAGATATACTATACGGTACCTACATTTCCCACCCACCAAAGGTGGGATTCCCATGTAGAGCAGAAGTGTACATGCCAGACAGAGGCCCGTCGGTACAGAGTCGCCTTGGGTTGCCCTGCGCCCTGGCGTGCAGTCCACCTCCATCCATCCTAGACAAGCGGCGTGACAAGCAACAGCTGCTGCGCGCATCAAGTGCCCACCGCGGGCTTAACACGTCCTACGTCCGGGTCACTACTCCGATGAAATTGTCATTGATCCTTGATTGGTAATACCTCTCTGTTTTGGCTCCCGAAGTCGATCCGACAGAGCAACGATGGACAGCCAAGCCGGCCCAGGGGACCCTCTTTATTTTTTTTCCTCAACTAGTGTTTAGTTATATGTCTCTCTAGTCAACACAGACAAGCTTCTTCTTGCTTTCCTTATTTCTCATCATTCAACTCGCTTGGATCATCGGTGGTTGTGAGTCAACCTGTTACTCTCTTCTCCTCCGCCGAACGGCCGCTCTTTGGTCCGAAGCATCGCCGTCTCTCTCTTTCACCCATACCCACCCTCCTTCTCTCCTTATTCCACCAGTCCTTTGATAACTATTTGATCTCCCTGAAACTGCACGTCCCCCGACTTACTGTCCCTCCCTCCTTTGCTATTCTCCCCACGGTACACATCCCCGTACCTCCACTACAACACCTTCGTCTCATCGGCACGGGCCAGCCACCGCCACTTTCCGGCTGACTGGATCATCGTCGTCGCCTATAATAAACAACTACTTGACTTGTGTCAGTCGCCCGCCGTCGCGACACTTTTTTTCCTTGAGAATTCATACGCCACCTCCGAACCGCCTTCGCAGTGGACAACGATCAAAAGCGAACACTTCCTCAGCCCCAAGGTCCAATGGCGGACCAGGACTTTGAGAAGACCCAGGAGGCTGTGGCCGGAGGCAGCCCCACCGCCAACGAGAAGAACACGGCCGAAGCGCACCCGGCTCCGCGATCCTCGACCTCGACCGCCGCCGACAGTTCTGAGCACCAACGAGAGGAGGCCCGCCGCAACAACCCCGATGGCTTCACCGCAATCCACGCCGGTGTCTCGGTGCACCAGGCCGAGGCTGAGTTCGCCGAGCTGCAGCGCGAGCTGTCTGGCGTGTCGCGAGTAAGCAGGGTGAACAGTCGAGGTAGCCGAAACAAGTCCGAAGATGTCGAGAAAGCCGTTGCAAACGTCAATTCGGCCTCGCCCTCATCCGATACCGAGGGTGAGCAGTTCGACCTCGAGGCTGTCCTGCGTGGTGGCGTCGAGGCCGAGCGTGAGGCCGGCATCAGACCGAAGCACATTGGTGTCTACTGGGATGGACTCACGGTCAAGGGTATGGGCGGCACCACCAACTACGTCCAGACCTTCCCCGATGCTTTTATCAACTTTGTCGACTACGTCACTCCGGTCATGAACATGCTGGGACTGAACAACAAGGGCGTCGAGGCTACGCTGTTGGACAACTTCAAGGGTGTTTGCAAGCCCGGCGAGATGGTGCTAGTTCTGGGTAAGCCTGGCTCCGGCTGCAGTACTTTCCTCAAGACCATTGCCAACTGGCGCGGCGGGTACACCAGCGTGACTGGCGAGGTGCTTTACGGACCCTTTACCGCCGAGGAGTTCAAGCAGTACCGCGGTGAGGCTGTCTACAACCAGGAGGATGACATCCACCACTCCACCCTCACGGTTGAGCAGACCCTGGGCTTTGCCCTCGACACCAAGGTCCCCGCGAAGCGCCCTGCCGGCCTGTCCAAGAACGAATTCAAGAAGCAGGTCATTTCCACCCTCTTGAAGATGTTCAACATCGAGCACACCCGCAACACGGTCGTTGGTGACGCTTTCGTGCGCGGTGTTTCCGGCGGTGAGCGCAAGCGTGTCTCCATTGCAGAGATGATGATCAGCAACGCCTGCGTTCTCTCCTGGGACAACAGTACTCGCGGTCTGGATGCCAGTACGGCTCTCGACTTCGTCAAGTCCCTGCGTGTTCAGACGAACCTGTACCGAACCACCACCTTCGTGTCCCTCTACCAGGCCTCCGAGAACATCTACAACCACTTCGACAAGGTCATGGTTATTGATGCCGGAAAGCAGGTCTACCTGGGCCCCACCAAGGAGGCCCGCGCCTACTTTGAGGGCCTTGGCTTCGCGCCTCGCCCCAGACAGACCACCCCTGACTACGTTACCGGATGCACCGACGAGTTCGAGCGAGAGTATGCTGCCGGTCGCTCGCCCGAGAACGCGCCCCACAGTCCCGAGACCCTCGCTGAGGCCTTCCAGACATCCAAGTTCAAGAAGCAGCTTGACAGCGAGATGGAGGAGTACAAGGCTCGTCTCGCGCAGGAGACGGAGAAGCACGAGGACTTCCGAGTCGCCGTCAATGAGGCCAAGCGTGGCTCGTCGAAGAAGTCCGTCTACGCCGTTGGCTTCCACCTGCAGGTGTGGGCGCTGATGAAGCGTCAGTTCGTCCTCAAGCTGCAGGACCGCCTCTCCTTGTTCCTCTCTTGGGTTCGCTCCATCGTCATCGCCATCGTCCTCGGTACCCTGTTCTTCCGTCTCGGTTCGACTTCCGCCAGCGCTTTCAGCAAGGGTGGTCTCATGTTCATCTCGCTCTTGTTCAACGCCTTCCAGGCCTTCTCGGAACTGGCAGGTACCATGACCGGTCGTGCCATTGTCAACAAACACAAAGCGTACGCCTTCCACCGACCTTCGGCGCTATGGATTGCCCAGATCATCGTCGATCAGGCCTTTGCTGCGACTCAGATCTTGGTCTTCTCGATCATTGTCTACTTCATGTCGGGTCTCGTCCGCGAGGCGGGGGCTTTCTTTACGTTTTACCTCATGATCTTGTCCGGAAACATCGCCATGACCCTGTTCTTCCGTATCATCGGTTGTATCAGTCCCGACTTCGACTACGCCATCAAGTTCGCTGTCGTTTTGATCACTTTCTTCGTTGTCACATCTGGCTACCTCATTCAGTACCAGTCTGAGCACAAGTGGATTCGATGGATCTACTGGGTCAACGCGCTTGGTCTCGCCTTCAGCGCCATGATGGAGAACGAGTTTAGCCGCCTCAAGCTCACCTGCACTGACGACTCGCTCATCCCCTCGGGCCCCGGCTACGGCGACATCAACCACCAGGTTTGCACCCTTGCGGGCTCCCAGCCCGGAACCACCCTCGTCGACGGCTCGGCCTACATTGCAGCTGGGTTCAACTACTTCAAGGGCGACCTGTGGCGCAACTGGGGCATCATCTTCGCCCTCATCGTCTTCTTCCTCATCATGAACGTCACTCTCGGAGAACTCATCAACTTCGGCAACAACGGTAACTCGGCCAAGGTCTACCAGAAGCCCAACGAGGAGCGCAAGAGGCTCAACGAGGCTCTCATCGAGAAGCGAGCAGGCAAGCGCCGCGGCGACAAGCAGGAGGGTTCCGACCTCAGCATCAAGTCGGAAGCCGTCCTGACCTGGGAGAACCTCAACTACGATGTCCCCGTTCCTGGTGGAACCCGTCGTCTCCTCAACAACGTCTTTGGATACGTCAAGCCCGGCCAGCTCACAGCATTGATGGGCGCTTCCGGTGCAGGCAAGACCACCCTTCTCGACGTGCTTGCGGCCCGCAAGAACATTGGTGTTATCCACGGTGATGTCCTCGTTGACGGCATCAAGCCCGGAAAGCAGTTCCAGCGAAGCACCTCGTACGCCGAGCAGCTCGATCTTCATGACCCGACCCAGACCGTCCGCGAGGCCCTCCGATTCTCCGCCCTCCTCCGCCAGCCCTACGAGACCCCTATCCCTGAGCGATTCTCGTACGTCGAGGAGATCATCGCCCTGCTTGAGATGGAGCACATTGCCGACTGCATTATTGGATCGCCCGAGTTCGGCCTGACGGTCGAGCAGCGCAAGCGTGTCACCATTGGTGTCGAGCTGGCCGCCAAGCCCGAGCTCCTCCTCTTCCTCGACGAGCCCACCTCCGGTCTGGACAGCCAGAGCGCCTTCAACATTGTGCGCTTCCTTAGGAAGCTGGCCGCCGCCGGACAGGCCATTCTCTGCACGATCCACCAGCCCAACGCCGCCCTGTTTGAGAACTTTGACCGTCTCCTGCTGCTCCAGAGGGGTGGACGCACCGTCTACTTTGGCGACATTGGCCAGGACGCCGTCGTCCTGCGCGACTACCTGAAGCGCCACGGCGCCGTCGCTAAGCCCACCGACAACGTCGCCGAGTACATGCTCGAGGCCATCGGCGCCGGCTCCGCGCCCCGCGTCGGAAACAAGGACTGGGCCGACATTTGGGACGACAGCGCCGAACTTGCCAACGTCAAGGACACCATCAGCCAGCTGAAGGAGCAGCGCATCGCCGCGGGCCGAACCACAAACCACGACCTCGAGAAGGAGTACGCTAGCCCGCAGTGGCACCAGCTCAAGGTGGTCGTGAAGCGCATGAACCTCAGCTTCTGGCGCAGCCCCAACTACCTCTTCACCCGTCTCTTTAACCACGTCGTTGTCGCCCTCATCACCGGTCTCACCTACCTCAACCTCGACGGGAGCCGCAGCTCGCTGCAGTACAAGGTCTTCGTCATGTTCCAGGTCACCGTCCTGCCGGCCCTCATCATCAGCCAGGTCGAGGTCATGTTCCACATCAAGCGCGCCCTCTTCTTCCGCGAGGCGTCGTCCAAGATGTACAACCCGCTGACCTTTGCCGCCGCCATCACCATCGCCGAGCTGCCGTACTCCATCATGTGCGCCGTCGCCTTCTTCCTGCCCCTGTACTACATGCCGGGCTTCCAGTCCGACTCGTCCCGCGCGGGCTACCAGTTCTTCATGGTCCTCATCACCGAGCTCTTCTCCGTCTCCCTCGGACAGGCTCTCGCCTCCCTGACGCCCAGCCCCTTCATCTCGTCGCAGTTCGATCCCTTCATCATGATCACCTTTGCCCTCTTCTGCGGTGTCACTATCCCCGCCCCGCAGATGCCCGGCTTCTGGCGCGCCTGGCTCTACCAGCTCGACCCCTTCACGCGCCTCATCGGCGGCATGGTCGTCACGGCGCTGCACGATCTCAAGGTCGCCTGCACCAAGTCCGAGTTCAACCCCTTCACGGCGCCGCAGGGCCAGACGTGCGGCGACTACATGCAGCCCTTCTTCGACAACGGCGGGCCCGGATACCTCGCCAACAACGACACGTCAAGCTGCGAGTACTGCGCGTACAAGGTGGGCGACGAGTTCTACCAGCCTCTGGGCCTGGACTTTAGTCACCGCTGGAGGGACCTTGGTATCTTTGCGGCGTTTGTCGGTAGCAACGTCATCATCCTCTTCATGGCTGTAAGTTTTCCTCTCCCTCTCCACCCTTGCATCTCGTCTTGAGGCAGACACTAACACCCTTTTGCAGAGCAAGTTCTTGAACTTCAACCGCAGATAATCGCATCATACCCAGTCCGGCATGGACACGTTTTCTTTACTGTTTGTTGATTTCGGTGCATTAGCATGGGGTTCCCTCATCCATCACCCGTCGACGGTTCTCGCCGTCGGACGCAAAGGTTTCCATTGGAGTCCAGAGGGAAATCAAAAATTCAAAAGAATGGTGGGTTTATTTCGTAAGAGAGAAAGAGAGATTAGAGAAGGCCTTCATGGCGCGCACAGCAACGTGGCATGGCGAGAGAACTGTAGTAGTACCCCCTAACATAGAGGTTTTTTACGTAATCTAATAGAAATGGTCAAAAGGATGTCTATACATTGTTTCACACCAGTCTTTGTTGAGTTCAGTTCCGTGATGGGTAGCTATCGCAAGCTGGGGTGGCTGGTGTTTTTGTCGCCAGTGAATCGCATCGCACCGTTTGAGCGAGCAGCACCTCGATGTGGAAACCAAAAGGCTGCAGAGCAAATATTCTCAAGGACAAACTCCGTCAAGCGAAAGAAGCATACCATGCTCATCGCTCGACAGTGACCCGATATCCCCCCCCTCGTCATCGTGGCGCCCCAGACGCCCTCGACTCTCGTTGGCCCGAACGCATCACATCCATCCCGAGAACATGTCGTGGCCACGCACCGTGACGTACCCCAACCCCAAACCCCCTCCAGGCCTCCCCTCCCCCGCACTCGGAACCCCGCCGCCGGCCAGCACAGACCCGCATCGGGCGACAGTCCTCCGCCAGGCGTCCCCCCACCGCCGCACGGCGCCCTGTCACCCCCCTCCATTGCCTGACGACATGCTTGAAAACCCGGACGACCCCGGCGATCTGGACGTTCGGCATCGCCCAAGAAGAAGGGAGGAAAGGAGGTAAGAAGGAAAAAAAAGTAAATTCATCGTAGCATCTTTTCCTACTGGGCGTTTCTTCCAAACAACTCACTCCCGGGCCCTTTCACTTACACAACCATCTCATCTCATCTCACACACCCAAAGCCCAACATGGCCGACCCCTCCGCCCGCGCCGAGCTCACGAAGCGCCAGATCCCGTTCATGACGCTCGCCTCGGGCCTCGCTGACCTCCCCGGCGCGTCCCTCCGCACCGCGTCCGCCGCAGACACGGCGGAGTCCCGCTTCGCGCTCGCCGGGACCGCCGTCGTCACGGGCGGCACGGGGGCCATCGCCCAGGCCGTCGTGCGCGCCATGCTCCAGCACGGCCTCACGGGCCTCATGCTCCTCGACCTGGACGTCGCCTCGGCCGCGGCCACGGCACAGATCGCCGCCCTCCGCGCCGAATTTCCGGCCGCGCGGATCGAGGCGCAGAGCGTCGACGTGACGGACGAGGCGGGCGTCGGGGCCGCCGTGGAGCGCGCGGCCGCGGACCTCGGCGGCGTCGACCACCTCGTGTGCTTCGCGGGCGTGGTGGGCTGCGTGCACGCGCTCGAGATGCCGGCGGCGCAGTTCCGGCGCATCCTCGACATCAACACGACGGGCGCCTTTGTGTGCGCGCAGGCGGCGGCGCGCGTCATGGCGCGCCAGGGCCGCGGCGGGCGCATCGTCTTCACGGCCTCCATCTCGGCGCACCGCGTCAACTTCCCGCAGCCCCAGGCCGCCTACAACGCGAGCAAGGGCGCCCTGCTGCAGCTCAAGAGCAGCCTCGCCGCCGAGTGGGCGCGCTACGGCATCGCCGTCAACAGCGTCAGCCCCGGGTACATGGACACCGTGCTCAACGAGGGCGAGGGCTTGCGCGAGGCCCGGGACATATGGGCCGCGCGGAACCCCGCGGGGAGGATGGGAATGCCCGAGGAGGTGGCTGGCGTCGTCGTCATGCTCTGCTCGAGGGCGGGGAGCTACTTTAACGGGAGCGACTTGGTCGTCGACGGCGGCGGCATCGTGTTCTAGAGGGGTTTGCCGTTGGGGTGCATGGACGTGTTGGAAGATGCGGGATCTTGAGAAGATGCATATGCCTAGAGAGACGAGCGAACATTGATTTGCGCGGCGAGGTGCTTTAATAGCCCATCCGGGCTCGTCTGATCCTGTGCAGGCCCTGCTGACAATGATCGCCAAACTGCTTGATCCCAGTTTCCATCGGCATGGCGACATTTGCACCACGCTCTTGGTATATGACACGGTTCAAAGAAGTGTTCTTGTATTATTGCGCAGACGACTCAACTGTGGTTGAAGCCCCGGCACATGCTGCGATTAAACTCGTGTTTTCCATCTTTTCGAAGCGAGTGATACTCATATCCAACGTCCTTGAGCAGATTGACAGTTCCTGGTATCTCCCGCATCAATCCATCAGCTCATGAATCCGTTCATCCGCTCTGACCCTCTCATCCTCTTGTTCATTTATTACAAGTACTTCCTCTTACACATCCCCGTACTGGTATTATGGTACACAAATCGTAGGAGTAAACTGACTTAAACGCCAGCAGACTTCTCGTGCTCGGCAACGTCATGTTTGGTCTCGGTGGTGTTGACCGGGCGTCCGACCTTGATGTTTCCGGCAGCGATCTCATTCTCGAGGTCGTCGAGACGCGACTTGGCCTTGTGGCTCTTCCAGGCTGGAAGGCCGGAGTTGAAGACATCATCCATCTCCTCGAGGGTGAAGCCCTAAAGCATACATCAGCATGAGGATGGAAGCAGGGCGCAAAGATGAAGGTTACCTTGGTTTCGGGGGCAAAGAAGGCAGTGTGGAGGAAGGCAAGGGCGTTGAAGGTAGCGAAGATGTAGTACATTTTGTAGTTGATGTTCCACACTGAATGTTCTGGTTAGCAGTGGCACCGGAAAGTTGGCGACGACACGTCAACTCACACAGGGGAGGAACGGCGAAGGCCAGAACCATGTTCCAGAACCAGTTGGTGCTGGTAGCTAGGGAGACGGCCTTGGCACGAATCTTGCTAGGGAAGATTTCGGCAGGGTAGGTCCACGATACCGGGCCCCAGGTGGTTGCAAAGGTTGCAACGAAGAGGTAGGAGCAAGAGACAATAGCGGCGGAAACGGAGTACTGGTCCTTGACGATCCAGGAAACGGACTCGTTCTCAGAGTTGCTCGTCTCGTCAGTGTTGGCTTGACCATAGTACTGCTGGAGCGCGCCAGAAATGAACAACCACGTCATCATCATGAACGATCCACCGACGAGCAAGGGACGACGGCCGAGCCTGTCGATAAAGACAATAGCAGGCAGAGTCATGACGACGTTGATGATGTACTGAATGGAGGCGGTCAAGAGCGGGTTGCCGATGCCTGCACCCTGCATAATGTAGACAATGTAGTCTGGAGCGCATGTCAGTGGAGGTTCACCGTGAAAGCAGCATTCACCCTCGGGTAGAGTCACTTACACATCATGATGTTCATGCCGCACAGCTGGGACCACATTTGAATGCTCATACCAAGAAGCACACGCTTGTACATGCGGGGAGCAACAAGGCCCTTGAAAGAGCTAATGTTCTCCTCGCGCTCGAAGCGGAGAGCCTCCTCGATCTCTTGGTACTGAGCCAGGACCTTGGGGTGGTTCACGTCGCCGTTGCCGTGCAGGTGGGCGAGAACCTGGATAGCCTCGTCCCAGCGGTCCTTGCTGGCGAGCCAACGCGGGCTGTAAGGGAAGAAGAAGAGGCCGATAAAGAGGACGACGGCGGGAACCATCTGCACACCCCAAGGGATACGGAAAGCAGCGGTCGGCTGGTTGGGGTCGGTAGGGCCGCCTCCGATGCCCGAGGCGGCGCCATACTGAATGAAGTACTGGATCAGGATACCCCAAGTAATGGCCCACTGCTGGAGCGAGACGACGCGGCCGCGAATCTCCTTGGGGGCTATCTCGGACTGGTAAACAGGGACGATGGAGGAGGCGATACCGACACACATGCCGGCAATGACACGGCCGACGCAAAGCATGCCAACGTTGACAGAAGCGCATTGCAGAATGGCACCAATGATCCAGAGGATGCAGGAGAACTGGAGGGCGACCTTACGGGAGTACTTGTCGGCGATGAAAGACGAGACAAGAGAGCCGGCGAGGGAACCGGCAGGCATGGAAGCGGTGATACCGCCCTGAGCGTACGACACAGGGTTGCCGAAGTAGCGCTTGTAGGCCTCGGTCCCGAGGACACCACTCATGGAGCTGATATCGAAGCCGAAGAGACCACCGCCTGGCCATAGTCAGCATTGGTGGATTGGAGGGCATGGCTGGCACGGAATGGGAGAGTGGTCACATACCAATGGCGGCGAAGCCGCAAATGAAGTAAACATTTTGCGCCTGATACATGGCGGCGAGATTCGCACGATGGCGAGTGTTCTGGTGTTGTATTCAGTGGTGTCTCGTTGATCCGTTTTGTCCCGGTAGGACGAGATGGGGTTGTAAGGTCAGATGCGTCAACGAAGGGGTCGCCGCGTGGCTTTTGAACAGGTTTGCAGGTGGGCGTGGCCGAAACTTTATGTAAAGGTTGAGTTACGCGAATGGTCGGTACGACTACGTCCCGGTCGACACGGTTCGGGGGTGACAGTGACTGTCTCATACAATGAGATCCGGGTCGCATGGCGGTAACAACACGAACCCTCGTCGCACCAGGATGCGGCGTCGACTGACATTGGCCTGGCCGGTCGAGGTCATCGAAAGGGGGACCCCAGCAGATGGATTGGACGGACCGAATGCAAAGGGTTGGCGCATGGGGTAGACAAGGTTGTTGTGGAGGATTGCCCGTTCCCGTGGTATATGATGGGCCATGGGTAGGCGCAGGTGCGGAGAGAGGGCAGCGAAGGGTGTGGACGATCAATCCTTTGGTGGCCGGTTCTAGTTGCGTGTTTTGTGACATGTTGAACGACGAACATGGGGGAAGGCGACACGACAACTAGGTCATTGGCTCGTTGGTCGAGACAACGATGGGCCGCGTCTGTGGACTGGGAGTGGTAATCCTGCATAGATCGGGAGATTGAGACTGGAACGGGCACGCATATGAGGTACCAGGAGGTCAAAGCCAAGGTACCATCAATTCGGAGCTTGGGTGTAGGAGACGAGATGCGGAGAGGGCAGCTGTGAGTGGCTGACAGGATAGGATGGTTGGCGATGTCACCAGGCGAACAGCGTGATGTATCACTACCTTACAGACCATTGTTGCGTGTACAGGTATGGATGAACAGGGCGCGAAGCGACATTGCACCGGGCTGGATGGAGACGAAGAAGCTCGACCAGGTCCTAATGCCACAAGGGCGGTGTCTCACGCTGTGCTCACCTCATGTTTATGGTACGTACCAACACCGAGTTGCGGCTACAGAGTTGGGCAGACTCTGGGAACCTTCTCTGCTATGTGTTGTATGTGTGCTTGTTTGTTGCTTGTGTCACTCTGTCCGCCCGGAGACGAGGACCTTGACGACGCGGCGGGCCGTGGACATGGATAGGCCAGCTGGACTGTCGTCGTTACCTGAGGATTTGCACATGCACGGGAGATGAACCCACGCGAATCAAATGAGTAACACCAAGCAAAAAGAAAATCCTCAAGGTCAAGGTCAAGCTCGTCCGGCACGGCCAGAACAGAACAGTCAAGGTACGTACCTCGTTTCCTGCGTGTGTCTTTTCCGTCGTGATCCTTGCCGTGCCTTCCCTCTGCCCTGGGCGGGCGGGCAGGGCAGGTTGGGTTCACTAGGTCCGACAGGGGTCAGCACCGGTGTCCTCCTCCATCATCAAGTGACGGACCAATCCCGGCGGACGCTCTTCCCCGCACCCGACTGTAAAAAAGCCACAAAAAGTCAAACTCAACGCAAGTGGCCGCACAGGCGAGTAGCGACGCAGATGAGACTGAAATTGCCAACGGGAGAGGGAGTGAAAGACTTGGTCAACACCCCTGGCAGTTTACCCAAACCTTTGATGGAGATGTCACCACTTGCCTTTGCGAGTATAGGCCGGGAAAGAGATTTGTGTTCTTTCACAATCGTTCGTTTCCTGGACCTTGAGGCAAACAATAACGGAGGCGAGTGTGAATATGATGGATTGGTCGCCAGCGGGATACTCGCAGAGGTGTTAGTAGTCCAGAACACCTGGGCGGTTGAGAACCCAGACCATCTTGGATATCCGACAGGTGCTAAAAAGAAGATGAGCAGTCACAGTCAACCAATCCATTTGGCATGTCGTTGGTGTTTCCAGCCAGCCAGAAGAACATGGGACTATCCTCTAGGACCACATGATGGGCAGAAAAGGCTCCTTGAGGAAGTCGACATTGCTCGTGCCCGTTTGTCGTCTGTTGTCCCTTCCAGTCTTTTTCTTCTTCTGATGGTCACGGGACAATGCGACGAGGGCGAGAGACGAGGGGAAGGGAAGGAAAGGAAAGAGCTCTCCAAAATCGATCCTTCTCCCTGTCTGGCATGTTCGATGCTCCACTTCTAGAAACCCCGGGCCATCTCCAATTTCGGTCCAAGGCTCCTTCCTCCCCGACCTCTCCTCTGTGACTGTCAGTCGTCTCACACTCTCTTCTGACCTCCTCCATTCACCTGGCATTCGCACACCCATTTCGCCCCCTCACCCAATACTACACCATACGACCAGGTTGGCTCACGGATTGGGGCACTGCATCCATCCAAGTCGCGGGCCAAGCGACATCGAAACCATCCCATTCGTCGCCGGCTCGTTGCTCTCAAGCCACCCGCCTCATCTTGCATTCCATTCACAGCACTTGCAGAGGCTACCTCAGCAGCCACCAACCAAAACGGCATCGGCAATGTTTAATGCCGCCTAGCTGCCGCCGCCGTTGCCTGCCTTGTGCCGTATCTGCTGCATACCACCCTTCCTCCCTCTGCACGCCACGTCTCCGCCTTGCTGTCATCAAATCGAAAGCCTCCCCTTGCCTGGAACCGACCCCTACGTCCTTGCTAAGATCGAGTCCCAAGCTTGCCTTTCGTCGCAAATCCGCCGAGAAGACGGCCGCGCGCCATGCCAACGGCTGGCCATGCACAAGTCGCCCTTGGCTTGACCAAGCAGCCTGGCCTCGGGCGACGGCTAGCCATCGCTCTTATGCACGCCTACAACGAGTTATGAAATGTGTCGTTTGGTCGCGGACCTGCCCACCCTCCTTCAAGTCATGCTTATTCGCAAACGAACATGCTCCCATGCTCTTGCGGGGGAATACCTCCCGAGCTGCGGGTTCCCAGCTCGGTCCCGTTCTTGTTTGGCGGGCCAATTCTCGGACCACCTCTCCGAGTCGAGCTAACCTGGTCCACATACTCAGTCCTACCTACAGGCTTGGATGTCTCTAGGCTGCAAAGTCCAGCGATCCCAATGTTGACATCAAACCAGCAACAAATTCATTTTGTCTCGAGCCATTTGAAGCCATCTGAGGAAACAGAGGCCCTTTTAGCTCTACTCGGGAGATGCAGCGGGCACAATACCTTCAATATCATGATTGACTCGGTTCCCATCCTTCTCAGTCCACTGCGGGTTTATCACAAATTCATTGGCCGTCGTTGGAATTTGGATCGGATTACCTAAGGCAAAGCCTGCCGTCCCACAGGTAGCGTGCTTTAGGCATTGCTAGCGCCAACTCGGGTCAAGCTTGAGTGTGTCCCCCTAGCGGGCCCCAGAATAGACGCTGGGGTCCTCGCCCGCCGCTCCACTACGGATATGTTGAATGGACCGCTTCAGAAGCATCGCCCGTCGACGTAGTTCAACCTGATTATTTCGACTTTATTTCACCATGTCTCTCTGCCAAGTCATTCTTGGCAGACTCATCAGAGAAAAATTTTCCTTCGCCTTCGAGAGACTTGAGATAAACCTTGCGACAACAGGCATCTCTCGCTAACCCGAGACCGAGCGAAAACTCTTCCTAGCCGAGGTACGCCGCAGACGTCCCGAAGAAGGGCTCCCTTTTTCGCCTTTACGTAGGTCATTTGGTGTCTTGAGCGCAGAATCCTTCAGAAGGATCGGCCCCAAAGCTGTATGGCGGGATTCCAACGCTGCAACGTTAACCCGAGGAGAGTGCCAGAGCCGAGGCGCCAAGCTGCTTAACTCGACGCACCACTTCTTTTTCCTTGGCCATGGCTCAGTGCTGCAGGAAAGTTTCCCGCTATCTACCTGAAGCAGCAAGAAAAAGAAGGGCAAGGCTGGCATCGCGATCCCGATCGCGCTGAGATTGTGCACACTTCCCCTAGGCCATGCCGCAGCCTGTTCTACCGACCGTCTCATCCCAAGGCAGCGGACCTTCTCGCCCTGTTCTGATCTCTGTAAGGGTCAAGAGAGACTTTACGTGATCAGACCATGCCAGACTTGCATCTCGGTAACAAAGGTGTATGTCCACCATGCGGCGTTGCTCTTGCAGAGCCTGCCGGTGCCCGTAAGCTTGACAATCAGGCCGATTTAGAAGACATCAGATGATGTCTACACATACTTCCACGTCATCAACGCTCTTCTCAAACGAAGATCCTCCGTCCGCTTGCTGACGGCTCTCTCCACCGTCTGTCGCTGTTCCCTTCAAGCAGATATGACTTCAGTAGAGCCGCGTGACTTGCCAACCTCAGAACAATAAGCAAAGAGATGGAGTCATAGTCTGGCGCATCAGTAGAACCCGGGAGGCCGCCCAAACTAGTAGTACTCATGACATCACTCCTGGTCTCTAGAGCTTCCAGAAGCCCACGACCTTGCATGGGCCTGAAGGCGCAGGAGCGTGCAAGGATGAACGGCGTGGCATGTCTGAGCACAATGGGGAGCTCATCAACTCGCCAACCGTCCCGCCGGGAGGGTTCGCTTGAAGAGAGCTCGGCTCGGTCGACTTGGGTGGCATCCGAGGCTGAACGGGGCCCCTCTGGCAAGGAAAAAGTGAGCCGACTCTACACGTCTCACGGCCCACGTTGGCGCTAATACTTGAAGGAACCGTCGTCAGACTGCCGTCAAGCTCGTGACGCAGCTGCCGCCGTCGCCTCCACCGTGACTCTCTCCCAACCTTGCCGTCTTGCCTTCTCGCATGCTGTTGTTTCCTCTCCGCACCCGTGCCCAAGGCACAGCCTGCAGTGAGAAAAGCCACCAGCACCCCGAAGAGCGCTGGCTTCAAGTGAGTTTTGTTTTTGTGCGAGTCCTCGTACCAGGGCCAAGCGTCCCGTATCTCAGGGACGCAGAACCCTCCCTCATCGCGCGCAGTCTCCAAGCGAAGCTGCGTGATATCTGCGAATAATCAGCGTAATGGTAGACAAGCCTCGGGCTGTCAGGGCCAAGGCGGGCACAGCTCATGCTCAAGCAGCATCCCGCTCCTGATGAAACGGTAGCACTGCATCGGTTAGCTCGTAGCGCGCTAAGTAGTAGAGAAAAAGTTCCATGTTCATTGACAGACGCCCACTAGGGCTGGGCCCGGCGCTGCGGTAGCTGGTGCAAAGAGAAGGGCGGCTGTGTGGCGAGACACGCACGCGGAAGAAACCGGGCCTGTAGAGTCAATCCTCGTAGCCGCCCCAGACCTCTGCTTTTATCATACAACTCGTTTCGAAGAGAGGAATAAAACAAAATAAAAAGAAACAAGAAAAAACGGAACTTGGAAATATACGCAAGTTCGACTCGACGGCTCAATCCCGAGTCCAAAGACCCGGGGAAATGGTGGGGTGGGTATCGTGTGAAAGAAATAGCCGCCTCTCCTTGACTCCGTCTCCAAGCTGGAGCTTTTGCTGTCCCCTTCTAAGCAATGAAAGCAATGATTCCTGTACCCTGAGATAGTTCGTTTCCTTTCTGACGTATCATGTCAAGTCCATCCTTCCTGTGTCAATACTTGGAACGGGAGTGTCGGACCATCTTGCACAGACTGGTGCTATTTCATCATCTGGAGTCATACAACTGGCGGAGATGCGCACGCTGGAGACGGAACGAAGAGTAGTTACCGGCGTAGATGGTCTCAAGGATGCTTGAAGATCTCTTGGCGCGGGACCCCTGCTGAGCAAGCTCGTTCATCCTCTTCTTCAGCATCTTGTGCGCGACGCTGAACTCTTCCAAAATCCGGCCGGCGTTGCTGGAGCCGCCGGAGATGTCATTGGCAGGGTTGTTGGGGTCAATGACGGAGATGCGGTCCGTGTTCTTGTAAACAACTTCACGGACTCGAGCCTACATTGTAGACTGGTTAGGTGGAGCCAGTGACGACTTGGACAAACGAGACGTACCTTGTGCATGTAGCCTGGAGGGTTCATGCGGATTGCTGTGTTCACATAGTCGAACCTGTTTCCGTAAAGGTCGAAGAACTCCATGAGCATCTCACCAAGGTGGTGCTCGGGAATGAGGTTGCGGCTCTGGACCTGAGGCATGAGCTGCAGCATGCTGACGACCATGCAGGTGACAGTGAAGCTGCCAATGCCTCCATTGACAGGCTCGTTCAGCCCGCGCATGGCGAGGAAGTGCTTGATCATGGTGACGAGAATAGGCATAGCAGGGTACTGCTCCTTCCACTCCGCAAAAGTCTTGACAGCTTGCGGCCCGTCGAGGCGGTCGAAGGAGATATCAACTCTGAGTCCAGTGATGTTATCAATGTACTTGACGAGGGGTACCTTGGCACTAGCGATGAACTCCATGCTGTTGTATTGGGTGACCTTCTTTTGGGAGAGAAACTTGCCAAAGTTTCTCAACGCCTTGATACCGAAGAAGTTGGAATGAGCACCGTTGAGCCAGCTCTGCGCACAGACAACCAAGTCCATGTCAGCTGTAGGGAGATACAGACCCGACATGTAGGAGCCAAAGGGGCGGACGTCACAGTCTCTATAGAATTGACTAGTTCTAAGAGATCTGCGGAGTCGCTCCACGAGCTGGGTTCGCATCTCATGCTCAAAGTCGCGGGGTCGAACGACCTCGTAAAAGTCGACGATTTCCTTATGGAGCCTGCAGGAAATTAGACGTTGCATCCCGCGAAAAGACTTTCTCACTCACCAAACACTCAAATCAGAAGTCTTGGAATGATCGGTCTGGACCCAGGGTGTGGGATCCTCGTCCTTGATGACTTGCCAGTCTGGCAAGATGGCGCCGCCAACTGGCATCTTATTAACCTTCTTCAGAGGACCATATGTAGGAGGCTTAATGTGGTCGTCGGCAGTGCGCTTCCGTGAGCCCAAGGCGTCGTCGGCCATAAGAGGCTTGGGAGGCAGGCTCGATGGCTTGTTGTTCGCGGGCGTAGATGGGGCTGTTGAAACAGCCGATCCGTTGGTGGCAGGTCGGTTGTCGCGATCTGCCCGGGGTCCAGAGGGAGGCTCTCTGGCAGAGTTCGAAGAGGGCTGCACAGGGGGTGCAGGGCCCGGAGGCGGCGGAGGGGGAGGAGAGGGTGACTCGGAAGGAGGGAGGATGATTTCTTCCTCTTCGGCGTCGTCGTGGTCGCCAGGTTCATCAAGGTCGAAGGATATGAACTCCTCTGCCTCAGTGCTGGCGGCAAGTTTGTCGGCAGCAGTCTCATCCACTCGCGCCTTCCGGATCATCTTGACCATATCCTTCTTCTTGCGCTCAGCAGCGTCGGGTGGGGGTAAGGCTGTGTATGGATCTGGATTGGACCACTTGGGGACGCTGTTGCCCGATTCGTCGTTGCCAGAACGGCGCGCGCGCTTGCTGGAAGGCTCTCCCGACTCATCGTCCGAGTTGTCAGAAATATCCATCTCGGCCTCTTCGTCATCTGATAGCTCGTCAATGTCTCTGTAGACTATGCCACCATCGCCCTCGGCGACCAGGTTCTCGTCGACTCCATCACGTCGGGCGCGCAAAAGCTCGCGCTCGGCCGGGATGATCTTTTGGTATGCGCCTCGACCACGACCACGGTAGGGTCCTCCACGAGCGCGTCCAGCTCTCCGTCGATCGTTGCCCTGATAAGGGCGGTAGGAATCTCCCGAGGCGGCCTCGCCTACACCGGAGGGCTTATCCATCCGAAAAGTGAAGTCGCCTTGGGGCGGTCGGGTATCGGGTCTGTAACCATCGAAGGCTCCGGATCTACGGCCTGCATCGGCTCCTCTGTAAGAATCATAATGGTCGAGATGCCGCGGAGGGGATCGCGATCGGCTAGAATGGCGTCGGTACTCACGGTCCTCGGGCCATGGATTGCGCCAGGTGTCTCCCGCTCCAGGTGGCGGTGGGTGATGCGATGAGCGCGAATCGTAGCGACCATGGTTACGGTTGTCGCGCGCATTGTTGTGGCCGCCATTGCCTCGGCGAGGCGGATATGAGGGTCTGTATGAACTCATGGTCGGCGCGTTGTGCTGTGGATCCTGGTGTTGACGCGTTGAGAAGCTCAAGCGACTGAATTAAAATTTGGGCGGTCGACGTCAAGGACGAGAATTCCCGCGCACCCTACCACTATCGATAAGCCGAAGTGCACGTGATAGATTTGTCGGAGGTGGGGTGGGTGGTGACGTCTTATCACCGATTTCATCCCACTTCTCCGTTTTCGTCAACCTCTCGTCATGCACCCTAGCCTTGACTGTGCACTTGGGCTTGTTCACCGCAACACCAATAACGAAATGTGAAAATGAGTGAATTGCGTAGTTCTCGGCGCTATCCTAGCTTTGTTAATATACGGAATCAAGAAACATATCTTTGAGTCTATACGACAGATGTCGGCACAGGCGCACACCATCAAGGTCAGGGTAAATGATCTCATTATTAGATACCAGCTGATTAACACGGAGGACACAAGGACTTGATTGCACTCTTTAATAAGGCGTGTAACACGCTGGAAAACTTTGATTCTCTGTCGTCAACATGCTATGAAGTACCAACCATAGTTCCTTCTTTCAAAGATGTTGCTCTTGTTTTCTCTCAGCTAGACAGACTACAGTCAGAGCCTATTGAGTTTGCCATGTACTAGTAATTCATTCAGCAGCTTCTTTACAAACCTGCAAACCTTGCATGACATCTCTTACAGCTGTTGGAGACTTTCCCTAGAGGTTACCGTTCAGATTGTCATATTATGAAAAGAAACGTACCATTCGAAGAACTGGCAGCTGGGCCTGATAATGCCAACTTCCAAATCAGGCTTTGGCTCCAGACAACTTGGTTCCTTATCCGATTTGTCGCCCATTTATAACACCACTCAATAGAACAACGAGCATGCCAAGACAAGGCAGATTCAACAACAAGCAAACTCTAAAAACGAAGTATTCCGCTCGTATCTCGCATTCGTATACTAGTATTACGACTCACCAGTCAAGGCTCTACTAAGGGTTGTCGGATTTCTCGATAGCCCATGCGAATCCTCTGCACAATTGGAGAGAGCTGCTAAATGTCGTGTTGATCTGAGGATTATACGGCATCTGCATCATGTTTGATGCACCGCTGCATTATACTGGCAACAACCCCAAATGCATAAAGAAGACCCTGCGGTCATGTTACACATTGAATTACCCTATGTTGCTCCACAACGTACTAAGGAGATCTTGCTTACTTACAAGGTAGTTTTGGACGATTGTCTTATTCTGGTCCGCTGGGCCAACTGCTAAGCGCCCGACAAGAGGACAAGAACTACCGGGAGTATGGTCCAGCGTTTTATAAGCATACGTTTCGCTGTAGGCTCATCTCATCGGCATAGGCCATGATCCCGTCTGACCACCGGTTTGCTGGATACATGAATCAGTAGCTCGCAGCGACGTTTGCGTGAATTCCATGGTTTTTGAAAGTCCTCGTATGTCTAAGCAGCCAGCCGATAGCACACAGGGTTCCAAAAACGAGTTCTCCAAGGCAAGTACAATATTAGACTGGAAAGTAGCTGTTTGCACACTCTTGGAGACCCCTCCAAGGATCGAGTTGGTCAGTTCGAAACTCACGAGGCTAAACATTGGGACCCGACGACTATCGCATGCAAGTCCCATGAAAAGCAATTCAGCCTAAGAAACTCTCAAAGGGTTTTTTAATGTCCTATGAAAACCTCACACTTTCCAAATATCTGCCCACTTCCGGGCTGTTACGAGAGGCTTTCATGCAAGCCCACGCACGCCTACTCCACTGCGGCTTTAGCCCTCACCCGCAACACAACTTGGACCCATTCGCCGCCAGATTTTCCAACAGCTCCTCTCCCCACCAAGGAAAGCAGCAGCAATTCGCCCAGATCGTCTAGTTGGTTAGGATGATACGTTGTGGTTCTTCTATACAGCGATCCGTGTTGACGGCGGTTCGAATCCGCCTCTGGGCAAATTCGGGATTAATTGTGACGATTGGTTCTCTTTTTTTACATTTTAGTGGACGCTCACTCAACTTGAGTGAGGCGGAGGAGTTGATTGAATTCGCCGAGGATCGGAGACATGAAGTGACATTGGACCTGATGTTTTAGCATTCCAACATTTGCGCTGGCGTGTCGATAGGGCACAGAGGAACCAGGCCACATAGCTCTCGAGGAACCTTTCCCGGAAGACAAGATTATGATCGGGTATTAATCACGTGGACACATCCAGAAACCAGGTAGAATGTCGGTCATCTGGATGCCAAGTCAACCGCCTCCAGTCTGGCCATCAGCAGTTTAACAACTTCATTCTTGAGTAGTACACAAGGCCTGCATTCTCTAGGCTGACCTCTCTTTCCATCTCTCTGGTCCAACTCCTCGCCAACCTCTTTCCCGTGTCTTATAGTACAGTATTAACACATTTCCGCGCAAGCACCACACCTTTTATATCGTCTAACCATGCCAATGCTGGCGGTGCCGCGCCGTGAAAAAAAGATTTCCGTCCCCAGAAACGCCATGCCATGCGGAGTCGAGTGAAGTTTGTTCCAATACAGTTGTTTTACCCAAGGCCACCACTCTCTCGAGCGGACTCCGCGTCAGCAGAATACCACTCTCTGGCCTTGCTTCTTTCCACCCATCTCGTCGCGTCAGTCCGTACTTTGATTGATCAGTCGGTTACGTTCGTCCGTCGTCCGTCGTCTGTCGTCCGGCACCGTGGTGCAACCGTTCACCGGTCCTTGTAAATCTTGGGCTTGAATCCCTCCTTCACCTCAGACTCGACCTCCTCCTTTTCGACCAGCGGCCCAATCTCCTTCTCCAACCTCTCCCTTGCGCGCAGAACCTTGCTCTGCAGGTAGAAGCTGCCACCCTTCTTGGGGTCGTTGGCGTCAAACAGCTTCTTGAAGCGCTCCATGACGTTGCCCGCGCTCTTGGATCCGTCCTTGGGCGTCTCGACGTCGAGGATCTTGCACGCCTCGTCGAGCGTCATGCCTGACGACAGGTTGCCCTTGGTGCCGGCGCCCGCGTTGCCGTTCTTGGCCTGCGCGCGCGCGTATTCGGACGAGGCCTGGGCCTGCTTGTAGGCGGCGGCGAAGGAGCGACCGACGATGCGGGTGCCGACGAAAACGACCTGGGTGATGAGGCGGTAGGCCTGTGATGAAGACGTGTCAGTTGAGAAGCTTCAGTGACGGCGACAGGTGGCGGAGAGCTTCGGACGGCGCATCGCATCGCATCGCAAGGGGGGCAAAGCTAGTGGACTCACCATGTTTGCGGGTATTAGAACGCTGCCTACGGAAAGGACTACTGGTACAGATGGGGTATATAAACGAAGCTTCGTTTATCGCGCGGTCTAGGGGAACCGGGATGCGATGTCGCGCGTTGAGAGCTGGCTTGTTGCGGAGGACCGGATGGGCGCTGAGTTGACTCGCAATCCAGAAAAATCCAACTCACGACAGGTAATTTGCCGACGAGAAATTCCGAGCTTGTCCAGTGGCTGTCATCGGAGGGGCGAGTTTGGCCGTGCGCCGAGAACTTTTTTTCGGGCATTCCAGGTGCACGCCACTTCACATGGAAAACACAGCAGTCCTACAGCTGTGAACAGCTGCCAGTCCGGTAGGCAAGAAACGCTATCCCAACTCATTTCCGATGGATTCCCCTTGTCAACAAGCAACAAGCATGGGTCTAGATTTTGAGTTTGAGTCTATCACTGGAAATTTCCGCAGCCTGTGCTTTTCTAACGCTTTTGACAGGGCTTAAGCAAGTGTTTGTAGTCTATTCTTACCTCAATTCCGCTATATGTACATGCATAACGCAGGTGGTAGATGCTCGTTGCGGTTGAGCCGGACGCTGCCCCAGATCGATGGGTTCTCGATACTCACTTTATCCTCACGTGCAAAAACGGGCATCCGCTCATGTTGCCAGTTGGTCTATCTGGGTTATTTGACGAAGCAGCCATATAATTGATGCACTAGTGAAGCCACCTGAGATTCAAGTACAGAAGTCACACAGACTCGTATCACCAGCAATCATCAACAGTCTATGTACTGGTTGGATTTATGTGCCTCGCTCTATTGCGGTCTAGCTAAATATATACAGGGGAACTATGTACGGGAGTATTTAATATGTATCAATGACGATGAAGCCCTAGAGATTTCTAAGACCAGGTGGTGGTGGCGCCAATGGCCTCGCCAGAGGTGGGAATCAAAAAGTTGCTCGCGGCGATCTTGCCATTGGCCTGGCGCGCGCCCTTGACGAGACTGACGTCGACGCTCTTGAAGCTCGAGTCGGACCAGGTGGTGCTTCCGTCCCACGAGTTGCCGCTGCTGCTGGTACCGCTGACGAGTGACGTCTGGCCCGACTTGGCCGTCGTCTTGGAGTTGGACGCCGCGATGTTGCTCTTCAGCGTCGACTTGGTCGTGACGGTCTGGAAGCCAACGCCGCCGTTGTTCCACGCCGTGTTGCGCGTGAACTGGAAGTTACCGGGCTGCTTGTTGTCCGTGAAGCCCTTGGCGACGTTGTTGAAGGCGATGGAGTTGGTGATGACGTGGTTGGCCGCGGCAGTGTTTGCAGCATCACCGCCGCCCAACTTGAACCCGTTTCCATCCCCTTGGAAGTCGCTGAAGCCCCATCGATTCACGCCGTTACCCCAAGAGATGGTGTCAATGATGGTGACTGGCGATTTGAACGCCCTGTTGTGTTGTTAGTTGGGATTGGCATAGTAATAGCATTGATGACGATTTGGGTGGTGAAAGGGGCAACAATGCCACACCCGACACAGGGCAGCTTTTACTCATCATTGTGTAGGGAAAAGGCATCAGCGCAGGAGAAAGAAAAAAGTACTTACCAAAGATCAAGACCGTCATCGACGTTCTCCCAGAGACGGGCGCCCTTGAGGATGTTGCCCGTGCCGGAGCCCTCCTTGCAGGCGAAGCCGTCGGCACTCTCACCGTTCTTGCGGGGGTCGCGGTTGCGGTACGAGTCTAGATAGACAACCTGGTTGTTGTTCAGGGAGCCCTGCATCTGGAAGCCCGTCTCGTAGTTGTCGTGGGTGACGATGCGTTCAAAGTAGTTGTTGGAGCCATCGCGGAGGTAGACGCCATA
This sequence comes from Colletotrichum spaethianum, assembly GCF_022836535.1. Taxonomy (NCBI): domain Eukaryota; kingdom Fungi; phylum Ascomycota; class Sordariomycetes; order Glomerellales; family Glomerellaceae; genus Colletotrichum; species Colletotrichum spaethianum. The sequence continues at coordinate 320,905 of NW_026054800.1, forward strand.
GGGACCGTTGATGATGGTGAGCTTGTAGAACTTCCAGTAGTTGGCCTTTTGAGGAGAGCTGTTAGTGGAAGCTTCTTTCATGGTGAAGGCTGCAAGTCTTGACATACCTTCTCAATGTGAAGAACGCCACGGTCGGCATTATCAAGAGAGGCACCGAGGGCGGCAGGGGTTCCTGGCAGAGCCTCGCCGTCGATAATGACCGCCTCGTTGTTATATGCCGTCAGGGTGTAGGGCTTTGCGGCGGTACCGCTCTTGGTAATCTTGATGTTGGTTGTAGGCGAGTAGGTACCGGCGCGCAGGTAGATGGTGTCACCAGCAACGGCCTTGTCGACGGCAATCTGGATCGACTTGAGGGGGGCAGCGAGAGTGCCGGCAGCACTGTCAGAACCCGTGGGTGCGACGTAGAGGTCAGCGGCGAGGACGACCGGGAGGATGGCGAGGAGGAACTTGTAGAGACCCATGATTGCTGTTAAAAGAGGCAATACCAATAGAAACAAGGTAAACAGATGAATGAAAGGCTGCAGCTGTCAAATGACTGGTTCGAGAAGGATCAGCAGTCTGCCGTTTAGCCGGCTGTCATCAAGCTTAAATACAAAGCTTCGCATCGTCAACAGGGAGCCCTCGTCGATGACAGCTGCCTCCTTGGCCTAGACTACGTTGCTGGATGCGGTCCATCCACGCAAATTAGATTGTATATTGTCATAGTCTAGTAAACAGCTGCCATCCAGGGCCGCCGTATTCTATCTGACACCACCAGCAACCCCCTTGCTAATTGGGGTTGAAGACAAACCGTCCTCCCGTTGGTGGAAAACAATCTCCACAGCCGTAGGGCATCTCATTGATGGAGGCTTGGCCACGAGGTGGGATCCATTAACCTTTTCTGTTGGAATAGAAATCCCGGCAATCCAGAGATTCCAAGGACCAGTTAACAAGAGGGACCCCCTGGGCTCTGAAGTTGATGTCGTAGAGCCGCCAAAGAACGCAATATCTTGCACACGCTTGGCATAATCACAGCGGGGATATTGTACCTCACGGAACAGTCCGTGGTGCCCTTCTCGGAGATCCTCGCCGGAGAATCTCAGTCCACCATCTGCGCGGACAGCATCCGGACACGGACTCAATGGAACGTTGACTAGGGCTTTAAATCAATATAGGCAAGCATACGATTCAGTGTGCACTGGGGTGAACACACGATGGTCGGCTTTTCGACTCAACCACACCCGAAAGCGAGACTCCTATTTTATCGACAGGGTGAAGCGTGGCGAAACGAGGTGCGCATTACAAGACTCACTTGACAACCATGTCCGAGCCTCGACTCCGGCGATGTTTGTTCAGACTCTGCGTGATTTGCATGGGCGAGTGGAGATGACGGTCCACTGCCGTCAGGCTTGGCGGAGTTTCCTCGTGGCCATGTACCGGTGCCATGGGCTGATAGGGGAATTTCTCCAGCGTTCCAAACGAAAGTCGGGATTCAGGAAGCAGCAAATTGCTGCAGACACCGGGGAATTTGATCTGCGGACTGGCCTAGACGAGCGCCAGTCCCCTCTGGAGCGAGTACTTGCCTCTTTGAGCAAGCCGGTGGGCAGAAATTTGCGCTTCGTTTGACGCTAGATGCAAGAGGGGCAACATGCCGTGATATGGATTCCTGTCCTCAAGGCCGGCCTCTAAAAGTGGCGGAAGTTGGGGGGGAATTGCGTGATGTCGAGTCTTCATAGACGAGGACCAACCCATGAGCTCAACTGCCAGGTTTGTTGCTCTGCTCTTGAGCGGTTCATCTCATGGTTGCTGGGTGCATAAGGTAGCATGTCCGTCAAGATGGGGAAACTGGAAATGCCGTGCAAGGATGTGGTGACTGGAATAGGTAGGTAGATGGATGTCAGTGAGTGTCCGATCGATAAGATACTGACTGATGGTATCGATATGCCGTATCGATAAGATACCCACCAGGAGCTTATGCCTGACAAGCTCCGGACTGATGCCTGGGAAGTCAGGCTATAAGATATCTTCAGGACCCACTCCGCAGCTCCTGCCCTGACTGACGTGGTGAACCTCGAAAGAAGCTACATCTCCAACATCGCAAGCTCGGGTACAACCTGTCCTCTCCCACGCCAACCACGCGCCGCCTCGCAACCCCTTCCGGCGCTATACGGCTCCCGAGCCCACCATCCGCGACGACGTTTCATTCTCTCCAGAAACTCCATCGCAATCGATTCATAGCGACACCGACAACCATCGATCCCCTCACAGGCTCCCCCCAAACGGCGACAGTCCAAGACAGGGGTTGAACAGCCTCAAGTCACACCAACACCCAGACTCCGGAACCTCACGCACCACGCACAACCGCGACCATGTCAAACTACTACCCCCAACAATCCTACGGCCCCGGCCCCGGAACAGGCGCCCAGAACCTTCAATTCTACCCCTCCTCCTACTCCCCCGCCGACGCCGTCTCAGGCCACGCAACCCCACAACAGGCCTCGTACGGCTACGGAGGACAGCCCTCCGCAGGCCAGTTCGGCGGCAGCGCTGCGGCGGCCTTTGGCGCGCCGCCCGGCGTCTCGGGGCGCATGGGTGAGCAGGGCGGCCTGCGCACGGGGTGGCTGGCCGCCTTCTCGACCGAGGGCTACGACGGCGAGCCGCCCTTGCTTGAGGAGCTGGGCGTCAACTTTGGCCATATCCAAGCAAAGGTGAGATGGCTTCCCCCCCCCCCCCCCCCCCCCCCCCCCCCCCCCCCCCCTCTCTCTCTCTCTCTCTCGTGGCAGTGGCTACGCCAGCCCCCGCGAACGTTCCCCCAAAGGTTTCGAGTGACGGACAACTAACAATCCTCTAGACCCTTGCAGTCCTCAACCCCTTCCGCCGCATCGACCAACACCTAATGGACGACAGCGACCTCGCCGGTCCCCTTCTCTCTTTCCTCCTCTACGGCACCTTCCTCCTCTTCGCCGGCAAGGTCCACTTCGGCTACATCTACGGCCTCGCCCTCCTCGGCAGCACCTCGCTGCACATAATCCTCTCCCTCATGACCCCGACCGACGCCCACCCCTCGGCCTCGTCGCACCAAGGCGCGCCCCAGTATGGCGGTCCCGTTGGCGTCGGCGGAGGATACCCCGGCGCCCCCGACGACCACGACCACGCCTCCCGGACGGGCCACTTCTCCGCCACCCTCACCTTTGCGCGCTCCAGCTCCGTGCTGGGATACTGCCTGCTCCCGCTCGTCGCGACCAGCCTCTTCGGCATCGTCATGCCCATGGACACCCCGCTAGGCATCGTCCTGACCACCATGGCGATCCTATGGTGCACCTACTCGGCCTCGGGCATGTTCTGCGCCGTCGGGCGGATGAGGGGTATGCGCGGCCTCGTGGCGTACCCGCTGGCGCTGTTCTACGTCGGTTTCGGCATCATGGGGATCTTCAGCTCTAGGGGAAGCGGCGGGTCGCTGGCCAAGGCCGCGGCTGGCTTGAAGGGATGAAGAAGACACAGGAGAGGCGGGGAAATCATATCAGCACAGACAACAGTACCTTTTTGGTTCAATGGGCCGAGCCAGACTAGAGCAGCACGCCAGGACAGGGAGTCTCCAACATTAGATGGCGATGTCAAGGGTTGGGGTCGAAAAGGAGGAAGAACACACGTCAGGAGTCCAAAAGGGGTCAAGATAGACTAGGTGGGAGGCGACGATGGGACGCATGCCTGCGGCCAGGAGAGGCCGGGGCCAAGATGATGCTTCACGTCACTGTACAATATCCAATCATGTTCAGACGAAGCCAGAATAAATCTTTGATAGTCCAATGCCCTCCCTTTTCCATGCCATGCTGTTTAAGAGAGAGGAAAATGCGAGGTTTTGCACACGGGCGCAAGAGAGAAGGTGCAGGAAAAAAGACACGGATGCCAAACGTAGTATTACAAGAGACCACCAACGTCTCGATAACCAAGAGCCTCGCAGTTTGATGACAAACCTCTCGCCGGGCACACACACCAAGAGGACAGGGCGAGGCTCGATGAGCCAGAGCCCCCCAGGTGGTATCATAAAAAAAAGTCTGACTTCCCACGAGGCCGTCTCCCGTATCCGCCCATACGTCCATGCCATGCCGGAGCTTCACTGCTGTTCATCCTCGAGGAAAAGAACGTCTATAAGTCCGCTTTCCGGACGCTTGAACAAGCCGAAACCCAAACCCAAAAAAACATCATACGAATATGTCGTATCGTAGAGGAAAAACGCTCATGCCGGAAAATGAGCCCAAAAATTCTCGCAACTCTGAAAATGGTAGCGCTGACTTGACCTCCCATGCCAAGTGCTCCCACCCCCGATTTCTCTGGTGGTCTCAATTCCAGCTCATTCATCATGCGTGTACTTGTAAAAACCACCATTCATACCCGCTTGCTTCCATTTGGAGCTTTTTGACGCACTCTTAAGACCAAAGTGTTTGCTCACAATAGCCTCTTAGAAGACGGGTCTGAAGCCACCAGTTGCCGGCTGGCTGGCTGCCAAAGCTGCGAAACCGTTGACCTTGGGGACGTCGGCAGCACCACCCAGGATGGAGTACTGGCCACCAGCGCCAGCGAAGACGAGCTTCTTGCCGCGAACAGCAGTGTTGTCAATGGTGGTGGGGGTCTCAATGTCCTCGGTCGTGCCCTGGCCAGTCTGGTAGTTGGCAGAGAAGCCCCAAGAGTGAGCCTCGCCCTTGTTGTCGATGGCAAAGTTGTTGTCGACGCCGGCGGCGACGTACACGCACTTGGCAATGTCTAGCATGGGTTGTTAGTCTAAATCAGAGTCAAAACAGCAAGAATCACTTACCCTCAACAACGGTCGGCTTCGAGAGGATACGAGGGTTGTTGCTCTCATCCTTAATGACCCTGTCCGCAGGGAGCTCCTCAACAGGAATGCCGACCTGGTGGCCGTCCAGACGACCCCATGTCAAGAGCTTGCCATCTTCAGTGCAGGCAAGGGAGTGGTGCTCTCCACCAGCAATCTGCTTGACCTTGTAGTCCTTAAGGGACTCAACGAGGGTAGGTCTCAGGACAACAGCGTCGTCCTCACCAGCACCCATCTCGATACCGGTCTCGGCAAAGTTGTTGAGACCCCAGGCCCAAACGCGGCCGTCCTTGGCCAAGGCAAAGCTGTGGTAGGATCCGCAGGCAATGCGGTCAACCTTACCCTTGGGGATACCCATGCTCTGGGGGACAAGCGACGAAAGCTTGTTGCGCTCGATGATGCGACGTCCGAGCTGGTTCTGCTGACCGCAGCCCCACGCAACGACAACACCCTTGTCATCAAGGGCCAGGATGTGGTTGGAACCGGCAGCAAGCGCGGTGATGTTCTTGAGAGTGGGGAGGTACTCGGGGGTCTTCTGGATCTGGATCTTGTCGGTGAAACCGAGAATACCGTCGCTCGACTGAACGTATGTTAGTGACAGAACTTTGAAATCCGACCGAGGGCCAACTTACCCTGAACGTGCCCCATCCGTACACTCTACCGTCCTCCGTCAAGGCGAAGGTGGCACTATCACTTGCCACAACCTGAGTGAACTTGGCCTCCGGGGCGAAGTGCTCGGCACCGACAGCGGTAGGGGTGCTCTCGCGAGGGTTGATGCCAGAGTCATCATCATCATCGTCCTCTTCCTCCTCGGCATCAGCATCGCGCAGTCCACCGTCCCAGTTGGTGTCGCGGCCGAGAGCGCCCTGGTCGTTGACTCCCCATGTCAGGATCTTGTTGTCCTTGGTCAGCGCAGCGACGTGCATGCCACCGCAGGCGATCTGAACAACACCGACGTCCTTGGCGGAGAGGTGGGGGTTGAGTCTGGGGCGCTTGACGTCGACAACCTTCTTGCCGTCGAGCTTCTTGCTGCCGAGACCGAGCTCGCCAGAAGAGCCCTCGCCGAAGACGTAGACGTCGAGGACTTGTGTGGGGGCAGAGTTGATCTTCTTGCCAACCTTGTGAGGATGGGCGGGAGGAGGCTTGGGAGCAGCAGTGGCAGTCTTCTTGGTGGCCTTTGCAGGCTTGTCAGCCTCGGGCTCCTCGTCAGCAGATTCGGTCGCCTTGGCGGACTCAGTGGCCTGGCTGTCGACCTCAGCATCATCGGTCTTGGACTTCTTCGCCTTGGGCTTCTCGTCCTCGGTCTCTTCGCTAGACTTGCGCTTCTTGCTTGCGGCAGCGGCCTTTGTATCGGCCTTCTTGGCGGCAGCAGTCTTCTTGGGCTCGGCCTTCTTTGCGGCGACCTTCTTCACAGGCTTCTTGGCTTTGGACTCATCCTCGGTCTCTTCAGCGGCAGCGGCCTTCTTCTTCGCGGCAGCAGTGACAGGCTTTGTCTTCTTCGCCACCGGCTCGGCATCCTTCTTGGCCGTCTTCTTAGCCGCGGGCTTCTCAGCCTCCTCGGCGGCCTCGTCGGCAGACTCGTCCACTTCCTCCTCTTCCGCGAGCTTGCGCTTCTTGGAGGCGGCTGTCGCGCCGTTGGTGGTTGTGTCCTTTTTCGCGACGGGCTTTGCGGCGGTCTTCTTGGTTGCCTCAGCGGCCTTCTTCGTCGCAGCAGCGGTAGTCGCGGCCTTCTTGGGCGCGCTGGCTTTAGGCGCAGCAGCCTTCTTGGTCGCGGCCTTGGGAGGCATGGTCGTCAGGTGATTGTGATGATGCGATGATGTAGGGGCTTGGCGAAACGACGCGCGTGTAAGAGAGAGAGGGAAGGGGCTGGGTGAGGGAAGATTTCAGTAATGGCAATTGCAAAAGCGCGCTGTCAAGACGTGATCAGAGGCAATTGGGATGATGGAATTGGAAACAATAGAGTCCGAATGAGTTGGCGTTCTTGTTTTTGGGGGAGAGAAAGAAATTGTTTCGAGGACGGACGTGGGCGGAAGTGACGCGACCGGCAGGTGCAGCTTTATTTTCTTGGGCTGTGGAATTCTGACCAAGCAGGGGTGGCGCTTTGTGGCTCTCAGCGCGGGCTAGGTACGCTGGGCCGCGCTGCAGCACCGGACTGCTGTTTCTTTGGTGGCCGAGCGAGCTCGCCTCTTAGTGCGATCGGGTGGGAACCTACGTGGGTCCCTTCTGGGCCGTTCATGGTCCCTCGCGCCAGGGTGGCCCGAGCTCCAGTTCCTGGGACCAATTGCGTTGAGACGAGAAGCTACGTCCCTTGGAGGAGCTCTTGACCGCCCGGTCGCAGCTACCTTTTCTTCGCGGCAGAAAACATGACAACGAAGGAAAGACAAGAAAAAAATCCGTCGAAAAAAAAAGTCGGAGTGGGCCCAGCGCCTTCCGGTGAGACGGGGAAATCTCGCGTCGTCTGCCGATGCCCCCAGAATCTCCACGCCACGACGAGCCCGCTCTCATTTCTCTTCAATTTGCTTGAGATTGTGCCGGATGCCATTTGGGATGCCCTTGTCCGTGTGCACCAGTCTTTGTGACTTAGTGTTACTGAATAGGCCCGACAGTAGCTGCTTTTATACGTGGAGGTGTCATTGTTGTGAAAGGGACGCGTTTGTGCCTGCAAGCTCGTTGGGAAAGCCATGACACAAGACTTATGACTGCCACGAATATCCGCGGCCTCCCTCGCGGGTCTCGGAGGGCTGATACCAATGGGGCGTGTGTGTAGAGCAGCGTTGACCGCCCCTTTACTGTACGTACTCTACGAACATCTCGCCTGGATCTATGCAGAGTTCAAGCATTAGCCGTAGACGTGATGGCTTGTGTCCACTGATTGCCGTTTCTGATCTATCATCATCGCTAGCCAATATACAGGACGCGTATTGCTAATGCTATCTGGTATCCATGTACCGCTGCCAAAATCACTTTGAGGCTTGATTGCGTCTCCAGTCGCTGTCGCAGCCCCAATTAACGCTTTTGGACCCTTGGCTTCTGCGTCCCTACGTTGTGAGGTGCACGCGCCTGCTGCCCTTGTTTTTTCCTGGACCCTTGTTCTTGCCTTTCTTCTTGTTGTTGTGTCTTGTGTCATTTGTCTCGCTTGAATCGACTGCTGCGGCTTCGGTAGCATCCACGGTTGACTGCTTGGGCACTTCGGGTTGTAACTCTTCGACGACGACCTTGATGCCTTCCTGAAAAGTTTTCTCCTCGTACTGCTTCAGAATCCATGCAATAATGCGCTCATCCCTGATTCCGGTCAAGTTGGCCAACAGGAACATCCACAAGTATAGCAATGACCAGCCGCTCCGTTTGGTCATCCACCAGAGAATGTCCCATCTCGGTTTGTGCCACGGGAGGCAGGGAAGTGATGCAGGAAAAGCGGCATACCACTTGAGAGCAAGTACGATTGCGGTGTGGCCAACGAGCACAATGAGCGCATACCAGAGAAAGCTGCAAACAAAGCCGTACAGCGAGCCGAATACGGTTCCCACGGAGTCGCAGATGTTCGTTAAATCAAAGAAGAGCGATATCTCATACCACTGGAGTGAGTTGGAGAATATTGTGAAATTTTTGACGAGTTCATGCCGTTCCTACCAGCCAGAAACTCCCACCTCGGACGAGGCCATATCATGATGATCCGTAAACGCCGAAACCCCTTCCGCCGGATGCTTGAAATAACCCCGGATACCAAACGCCAAATCCTTGAAAGGTTGTACAAAACCCGCTAAAGTGTAATTGCCTAACTCATCGGCGGGTCGTGAAGTCGGTCTCGTGCTCGCTCGGGTTGAAAGATCCATCGGAGGCCTTATCACAAGTACAGGCGTCTGGGAAGCGTCAGTACAAAATCCGAGAACATTTCGGGAGAAAGGGGAGCGTACTGGCTGGGCGGACGCCGCAAGCGCAGGTTTCACCGGCGGGCTTGGTGTTCTCGGTAGAAGCGCGGTCGCAAGTGCACTCACCAGCCGGGCGAGCTCGGCACGAGCAACGCGGGCCGGCGACGGAGTTCTCTGTGGAGGCCTTGCTGCAGGTGCAGTGAAGGGCGGACTGCTGGCCACAGGAGCACTTGGCTTGCTGGGCTGAACGAGAGGAGAGGTCAGTCAGCTTGTAATTATTCTGATAGTTGTGTTGCGAGCGAAAGTGGGTGTAGATATCTCCCAGAAGAAGGACGAGCTGCTGTTGACGCATAGAGGAAAGGTTCTCGAGGTTGGAGACGAAGGGTGAAGTAGGCAAGGAGTACATACCACAGACGCACTCGGCGCTCTTGCCGCAGCAGGTGGAAGCCTTGTCGACAGTCATTATGATGGTTGGCGGGAAGGTGAGGTTGGCTAGGTAGAGAGGAAGGTGTCGTTTGTTTGGTGTTTGTGAGACTGAGTGCGAGGGAAGGCTTTGAGTCGAACTGAATTGGTCTGTCTTGGAGGGGATAATAGCCAAATGGGGGGGTCGCAAAGGGTCCTTTTAAGCAACTGCGACGCAGGGACGGAGGGGCCCAGTACCGACGTCACGGTCCCTGCCCACCACTCCGGACGATCCCTGCTTCAGGTCATCGCCTGCCTTCCTATTGGCTGGAGATCTTTTTAGCCAATGATGACATACTTATTTCAAAGAAGCAGGTGGGCTCTGGGTCGTTCCATTTCTCGGCCAGATCCTGATGTGTCAGCCCATCTGCAATTGCATGACAACAGAACGAGTAATTACCATCTGCTCCCACTACTTCCTGGTCAGCAATTTCAATGCAACTTTATTCTGCCTTGCGACTGACATTTGGATGCCACCCAATACCTGAGGTGACATGAGGGTGACGAAAAGAGTCCAGACAAGCCTAGAAGTATCCGCCTCAGCTGTCTACTCTAGCTTTCGCCTCTCAGGTCCCCTTGTCTTTGCTACCCGTATCGAATTTGTTGTCTCTGTCATATATGGCTCGGTCTTTGGCTTTTTAACCCTTGGAATTCATAGAACATTAGCAGGACGATAACAGGAAAGACACATTTGTAACAGCCAAAGCATCGTGCCATTGCCCTTTCTTTAGTTATGCGCCAAAGTGACCCTGAAGCTTGTTGCACGGCTTGATTGAACGCGAAGCACCGTAGGATCCGTCTTGCGCCGCGACTTGAACCCACAGCCCCCTTTCCATGACCCTATGATACTAAAGCTGTCAGCAGCAGAGATTCGAGCCAAGAGATCAAGGCAAATTATATTGCCTCTGTTCATAAACTTGTTAAGGAGTCCACTACTTCAACAGGATTGCATCTTAAAAACACATATGAAGGTGTGTCAATACAGATATTATAGGCAGGTTGCTGCATTTTGTTTCGTCGTGGGCAGTTTGCCTCTATTTCCATAAGCAGGTACTTATAGAACAGGTTGCCGCAGATATCTTCCAGACACAGCTTTCCACCAGGCAATGATCATATTCTTCACCATTTGATTAAGGTACTCCCTGTTTGCTCTCGGATTGCAAGACGTCCCTACAGCAACTGAGGCTCTTGCTGATGGAGGCACCTGTTCCATCTCTCAGATTTTCCAAGGGCTTCTTATCCCTCTTGCAGAAGGATAGTCACCTTAGCACAGCTATCCCCTCGCGAGTTGTCATTTTATCTGGGGCATTCTCGACTACAAGAAGCCATACCGCCCGCCGAGTTGAACACGACGCCACCATAATTTACAAATTCCCACTTGTCAAAGAGAGAATGGCAGCGGCAAAATACAAGACCGGTCCAGTTTCTTATGTATCTACAGAATCATAATCGGTCTCATGAGGAACCGAACCTCGCTATAGAATTGTAAACACGTTCAGTTGCAACACGCCATTGTCCAGTGCCGCTCTCAAGCCTTTTGAGCTGTCCCCCCCCACAGGGGCCACGAATTAATAACGAACGCCGTTCCGCGAGACGTCGCGGTAAAGCGTGCTTCCATACTCGCTTGTAGTACTCCAGCCGGTAACGTCGCGGGGCGTTGCCTCGCCGCTCTCTTCAGGAATGACACCGTAGACCTGGCCAGTGTTGCCCGGTGGGAGTGGCCAGGATTTCGGCAGAGGAGGAACCTCGCTGGAGTCGTCCGTCTGGCTCACAACACGATGAATGACAATTCTGACCTGCTCGCCCTCGCTCGATTTATTGCTGCTGGTTTCGCTGGGTACGCCCTGGCCTTGGGCGTTGGCATCCGGGATATCGGGTGCGGATTTATCCATGATGGCGCTAGCCGCCGAGGCTGATGTCATTCGATAATCCCTTTTGGACGACTGAGGATGCTGGCGGCTTCTGAGGAACTTTCGGTATCTTTGGTAGACGAAGCCAAGGAACAAGAAAATCAACAGAGCCGTGACGGCGCCTAGCGTAATGCTAGCGATCGTCCCTGGTGACAGAGCAGGGTCTGAGGCGGCTTCTGGGGCGGCTTCTGGGGTGGGGAGTTCAGTTGACCTGGAGGATGCGATATTGGTCCCCGAGGTCGGTTCCGATTGCGTGGAGCTTGTTGCGGTGCTTCCTGTCGGGGGTTGAGCTCCTGGACCAGTGACACCAGCGTCGGCTGATGTCTCCGATGGAACGAGCTTAGGGCTGGTGCTCGCCGAACCCAAGACACTTGTGAACGTAGTTGAGCTTGCGGACGGCGAGAGTGCGTTACTGGTGGGGGACGTGGTACTGAAGGGTTCAGTCGTATCGGTCAGCTCGTCGTCGCTGGATGAGAGAGCTGGATCAGCCGGCGGGGCGGGGGACACAACAGAAGACGAGCGGGAGGTTGTTGTCTCAATAGAGGGCGTGGTTGTTGTGAAAGTCGTGGTAGTCACGATCTGGTTCTCTGTTACGGACACGTAGACTGGGTCGAATACGGTGACCGTGCGGACGGAGCAGACGTTTGTTAACGTCCTAATGATCTCAACAGTGATCGTCGAGACTCTGGTGATTGGATTCGAATTCTGTCGTCGAACGCGCCCTGCCTTTGACAAGAGCGTTGCCTCTTTGGAGGGAGACGCATAGACTGGTAGCGTCACGGAATGAAACTCTGGATCGGATGCAGCCGCCTCGGTCAAGTCTCTTGCGGCGATGTTCCCGGATGGCTGCGAAGCAGTGATCACGCGTGTCTCGAAGACCAAGACAGGGTTTACGATGGTCAGGGTCTGCTCGACGGGCGAAAAGACGACTCTTGTCTGGCTGGGCAACTCAACTGTGACGGTCCGAACGACAGTCAGAGTGGTGATGCGAAACAATCCTGAAAAGGGCCTGTTCGGACTGCTTAGTATCCTCGGGAGAACCAAAATTACAGCTGTAACTTGCGTCAATTGTCGTCGCGCCAACATCCGATTTAGAGCTGAACCATCCTGTTGTCGGCCATGTCCTTCTCCCACCGAATCGGTCTGACCTCCGCGTGCGTCCTTCTGCTGCTCCAGAAACGCCGTAGGTATTGGCGTTCTCTCAGTCGAAGACGGCGATGTCGATGGCGTTGATGTATGAGCAGGTTTGCCGGCCGGTATAACAGCCGCGCTAGCGATGGCCAGCAGCAAAAGAAGGCTTATCCAGGCCCAGGATTTCGTCATGGTAGCTATTCTGAGGCTTGTTTTTCCTCTAGCCCCTTCCTTCTAAAGATCGTAACAATGAGAGACAGTGTGCGAGGATAAAAACGAGCGTCAGGAAGTTGGCCCTCACAGAGAGAAGAAGAAGAGGAAGGAAGAAAAAAGAAAAGAGCGAAAGAAGCTTCAAGGCAAGTAGGTGTTAGTAACAGAAAGGAGGCGAGAAAGAAAGAGTCAGATACGGGGCACTTCGGGGCATAGGACTGGAACACGAGGACGCGGAACGGGACGCCTCGCTGCCCCCGGTCTCTGGGAACCAAGTATCTCTAATCGTGAAAAGAAAACGACAGGCGTCTTGGTTGGTGACAGCGCTCAAGATGACATCGTCCATCCACTAGGTGAACAACGCGATTGGCCTCCTGAGATATCCTTGGCAATATCTCGAGACAGCCTACCGCATCACACCGCGTCACGAGAGGCGGGGATTTGCGTCCCGGATTCATGAATCCGACGAAAGAAATCCAACTTCACGAATGAGGCAGACCCATACGTCGAACGGACCCGAAGGCGAAATCTCTTTGTCGTAGGTGGCTCTTTAGTATAGAGAAGAAGGGGGTTTCTCGACGTAATGGGAACAAAACACTTGTTCTAGAAGCCAGAGAGAACATCCACGATGGTTGGGGTTAATGTGCAGGGAACGATCCCGTGCCGCGATCCGGGTCATCCCAAACGAAGGTAGCCAGAAGCCAGTGGGCATAAAACTGCACCATGATGGGGGACGGAAGATCAGGATGGGATGATTTGCGTTCTCCAGCATTGCAAATCAGCATCGCCGTGGATGGAACGCGAGGCAACGGGGCGTGGCGACAAGACCGAGGAGAGTTGCCAAGTCTGAGGCGGCAAAGCAATGATCTGCCCAAGTGCGTCTGATTTGCAATCAAGATCGCAAAGGCTTGGCTTCTTTTTATTGGAAACATGGCAAAAAGGAAGCGCTCGGTTTAGGAACGCGAGAAGAATCGAGACGTTGTTGGCGCCCTGGCCTTGGTTTATGCGACGAGAGCGGGAAGCGGGAATCCGAACTCTGGGGAGGGACGTTAAGTCTAACGCACAGACCATGCGTCTTCATAAGCCGCTCGTCCATCGCGTGGCCTCCCCTGCTTGTTTCTGTTCTTCGTCCTTTTTCCGTCTCGTCTTCTGTTGCACTCGAGTTCCGCGACGGCGTGCAATAGGCACGCCATCATCTGACTAACACCCCTGTTTCCTGTCGAACAAGCTGCCTTATTCAAATGATGGATGGGTGATGCAGATGACGGCGCGGGCGGGAACATGCCTAGCCTGCGTCTGGCCTGTCTCATAGCCACCGAGCCAGAAAGTCGATGGTATGCAAGGCATTCACGTCACATCATGTATCGCAAGGGACCGATTGCACCGATCGGGTCGGGACGTGTTTGATCCAGAATCTGTACCCGAGAGAACACGCCAAGCGTGGGATGATCAGACGTCCACCACCTCAGCACGCGATTGCTAGGAAACCCTGGACGCGCTTCTCGCTATTACCATGTCTCAACCTCGACCCTATCGTCCGTTTACCATGCCAGTGTCAGCGAGATCCAAAAGGTGATGAGCAGGCTAGTGAAGACGTGGGGAATGGTAAAGGCAAAGTAGACAAAAGGGACATAGACCATGGGAGAGACAACAGGCCTGGCAGAGGCCAAAGGACTATTACCATGTCGCTACCCCTGTAAGTTCCCACAGCTACGCACCAAGACAGGAACGGAAGCTGACTTATCAGCCGAGCGAAGGGTAGTTTGCTCCATCCTCGCGCGCCTTTGGTTTGAACCTTAGACTCGTCGTGTTTACGTCCCCGCATGAAGAAGCTGCCGATCTGTAGAGACGAGAAGTACGCATCTTCCGGGGATCCCACCTTAGCAGACAGCAACATCAAATATCACGTCGATTCTCCAAGATGCGCATCGTCTCGAGCACCTGGCTCTTCGCCGCCACGGCCCAGGCATCTCTCTCCTCCATCGCCCCCCTGCGCTGCAGCGACGGCCTCCTCGCCACGCCGTCGTACAACCTTACGCGCGCGCTCTTCACCGTGTGCGCCGAAGTGATAATCGACGCCCCCATCCAGGCAATCTACGACACGGTCATTGACTTTGGCCGGTACAGCGAGTGGAACACCTTTGTTGTCGAGGCTGTCCCCCCGCCCAACGTCCAAGGCCCTGAGGACGTCTACCTCGAGATGCCAGTCAAGTTTACCAGCGCCGGCATCATCCCGCTGTTCAATGCGTCTTCCAACGAAGTCGTCTCTGTGCTTGCGCCGGATGTCGAGGATGACGACGGCCTAGGTCGCGTCCGAGCGGTGTCCGCGTGGAGGTACGACGACGGATTGAACGGCTATGGGTTGCTGGCAGAGCACCCGAATCTTCTGACGGATCTGGGGAACGGGTCAGTGCGGATGGTGTCGTACGAGACGTTTTACCTTCCTGGAGCGGCGCTGCTTTTGTTATCAAAGGGCACTCTGCGAGAGAGATTTGACACTCAGGCCACGGATCTGAAGAGGTACTTGGAGGGAGGCTTGTAAGAATGATCTGTTAAACGCTGTTTCTATTTGACATTATCTTCGACTGTCCCTCAACGGGCTTCGCAGGGGGATTTGGGGCTTGCCGTCTTCCTCCTCCCGGGGTATATCGGCCCACACTTTCCTCTCCATGCCCTCCTTATTTGTGCCCGAGCTGCTTCTATCCGCGGCCCAGGTATCTCCGCTGAGCCCGGATGTCGGACTCCAACGGTTGATATTCAGCGGCTCATTCTTCTTGAACCTAACGTCATTCTGTGCTATGTACTCGGAGCGAAGGCTCAGCCTCATCGTCTTGAGGATGGCACCCTTCTCGTAATCGTACTCGCGGGGACCGTCCCATGCCGAATCCTGCGAGTAGATGGACGAACTGCGCTTCATCTCCCACGTCTCGTTCAACATGGGCCGCGTGTCCTCCATCAATGGGCACCCTTTGCCCCGCGGCGCCGTGCCCACAATCATGTCCCCAAAGTGCAGCGTCGTCGGCGGACGCGGCGGGCGTTGAGCCATCGGACGAACCGGCGCTGGCGGCGCCGGCATCCGTAGCTTGTTCAGGTGGCTGGCGACGCTGGCGTTTCTGCTTCCTGTCACAGACGTGCTCGTGGTCGCCCACGGGTACCCGTGGTACGTCAGACTTGTCAAGTCGAAACTGTCGGCGGTGTTGGCCTCCAACGACTTCCTCTTGGCGTTGCAGCTCGACCCCCCAAAGAACACCCTCGCCAGCAGCGGCCGAAGCGTCGGCGCGCTGGCGCAGATGAGGGCAATGTCGCACTCGAGGACCGTCATGACGAAGAAGCCCAGCGTGTTCCTGACCGCGGAGCTGTTTGGCTGATAGTGCAGGTGCAGGCTGAGCTGCAGCCGGATCATGCTGGCGGCAATGACGAAGATGCCCATGCTCATCACCAGCCCAAGGGCAACCTTTTGCCGACGGGGGATGTCCAGCCTCATGACGCAGGGGATGACCATGATGATCAGCCAGGCGTCTGTTGCCGAGTGCAGACTTGCGCTCGAGATGAGCAAATCCGGGAAGTCGAAGCACACCATCGGATGACCAAAGAACTGGCCCCGGACGGGGTGGCATTGCAAGAAGCTCATGAGCAGCATCGGTGCGCTGTACATGAAGACAAAGACGATGGCGGCCCACGCCAGGTAGCGCTCTGTCGGGCGGCAGGCGAACATGCGCAGGTAGAAAGCGAGGATGGAGAGCTTGGTGAGGCATAGGCAGAGCTGGTAGTAGATGAGGCCGAGGTAGGTGCGCATGATGTACGGGTTCACGTCCATCTCCTCCGAGGCCGCTTCTGGAGGCGCACCAAGAAGCCAGGGCGTCGCTGCGGTGATGCCATACACGACGCATAGGGCCGAGGAAAAGAGCCACGCGAGGAAGATAAGGGTGTCGTCGATGTACCACTTGCGTATGACCCAGACACGGCTGACGACGCGGGCGAGGATGAAGAGTGTGCAGATGGCGTGGGGGAGGAAGATGCCCGTCATGAAGAAGGGGACGTCGGCATCGTCCTAGTCAGAGATTAGCAAGGTGTCGTCGGGGCGTGTAGAAGAGCACCCGTGGATGGGACGACTTACAATCTCCTTGAGCACGGCCGGCGACAACGTCGGAGACGGCGACGGCGCGCGCAGGCTGAGGTGGAGAAGCTCGTAGGTGCTGCCACTGGCCATTGTTGCGAGACTGGCTCTGCGGACGCACAAGTGCTCGGAGGTGCTTGACCCGTTGTAAGTGGACGTGGGCGACTTACATCCCCCAAAACCCGTGAGAGAGGCCCGTCGTTTTGGGAGGGGGATTCGACGTTTGGCAGCAAAGCACTTGGTCTAACAATCGCCTTGTACATCAAAGCACATCTGAAAAGCAGCTCTGGGCCTCTTTTTACATACGAACAAACTCGTCGCCATGTCGGGGAGCTCGATTCTGCTTCATGCGGACCGGCCGCCCACCACGTCCAACGCACCCTGGTCCTGACACAGCGGGCGTCCCGGCAAGGACCCTGGAGAAGCAACTCCCGAGTCCCGACAGATCGACAGCGGCCCTCACGTTCGAACGCCAACTCAATTCGTCGGCGCGGGCGCCTTGGCTCCTTGTGCGTGCGCGTGTGGGTGGTGAGACATGGTTCTACACCACCCAGCAGACGGCTGCCCACATCCAAGGCATTGATTGAACAAGGCGGGAAAAGGAAGGTCATCGTGCCAGATTGGTGCTGCGGGCCAAACGGCCGGGATTGCGATTGGGCAGATCGAGATGGAAT
Organism: Colletotrichum spaethianum; assembly: GCF_022836535.1. Lineage (NCBI taxonomy): Eukaryota > Fungi > Ascomycota > Sordariomycetes > Glomerellales > Glomerellaceae > Colletotrichum > Colletotrichum spaethianum. Next base: position 338,088 of record NW_026054800.1, read on the forward strand.
TCTATCCTTGGCGACGAGTCGATTATGGAACATTACTGAAGTTCGACGTCTTCTATACGTCTTTTTTCCCCGTCTCCATGTCGTCCATCAATAGCATCGACGGGGTTGAAACGGTAGACTGGATGATGCGGTTGTCCTCCTCGCTGCGGCCCCCTCCTCCCCTCCATCATCTCTGCAAAGATGGAATGAAACATGTCCCCTCTGCTGTCAAGACATCCAACAGGAACAGGAAACCGACCGGGACACGCCCATCACCTAGAGAGTTTCTCGCTAGCACTCGCACGTTAGCCGCCGTGGAAAAATCTTTGGATGCGGGGTGGAACCACACAGACAGACACACACTCATTGTCCAGCATCGCAACGAATTCTGCAATGCTGCCGAATCCGCAATGAAGGTGCGGAATCATGCCTCCCCCTCATCGGGCCCTGCAAACCCCTCCCCTCCCTCCCGCGCAAACCACATGCCCACCTGCAGACGGAGTGCCGTCCGGGGCCTTCCCGATCCGGAAGGACGAGGCCGTCCCGCGACGCCGATTGGTGGGCCATTCCCCCTTTGGGCACTTTTACCTGCAATCGCCGCGCCAACACACACGCAATTGCAATTGCCAGCAATCGGCGGGGAGGAGGGAGAGCGGACAAGTCGCGAGAGAGGGAGGTGAGATACGGCCACGAGAATGGAAGAATGCGTCTAATAGGCCGCGCTAGATCATGCGTTCCTCGTCCAGTGTCTCTTACTGCCCACTCCCGTTCTGCCTGGCCCAACCACACACATACACACACACGCGCACCCGCTGCTTTTGTGCTCTCGGAGCATGTTCATGACGGACTCACATCTCGTCTGTGCAAGGGCGCGGCCCTCATAGGCCTGGCCCAGATGCCCAGGATGGAGTAGGGCCTCCGTGCCAGCGCTTGTCGATGGGTGTGGCAGCTAAAGACTAATTAACTGTGTGGTGGGCGAAGCTTTATGCGGGCCGCCTTTCCCTCTTGTCGACTCAGGAGCTGCTGCCCGTGGCTGCGGCGCACGAGTCTCATACCATGCGTCGATTACTCTTTCGCGCGTGCCTTGGGACGGTCCAAGGTATATCGAGAGGACTACTGGACTGCAGGACGGCCCTTTTTGTCGCGGGATGGTTTGGTGAGACGTGGGCAAACGCGGCGGCGTTAGACTTGGACGACGGAGGGGGACCTAGCGGTCGGGACCGGAGGCCGTCGATTGGACTCGACGTTGGGAGGGAGGGAGGGAGGGGTGATGATGGGTCTGTGTGTGTGTGTGTGTGTATGTCCTTTTGATACTTACGAGCCCGTCGGATAGCCATGAATTAAGGTAGTGGATTGAGGGCAACGACGGGATGCCCTCCCACGGTTCTCAGCCGGGCTCGTGGGACACCTTCTCGACGAAGTTTCATTCCCAAATGCTTGATCTGACACGACGGAACCCCTAGTGACATCACCGAATGATCAGGAAAAACTCTCGGCTTTCCCAGGCCAGGCCGCCTGCGGAGCCCGGCGCACGGGGGGCCGGAGCGGATGGGGAGGAAAAAAGCCTGGTTAATTGCCATCCTCCGACAAAAGGCTTTTGCCGAGCCAGAAACCCTGGCCATCGCAAGTCCTGTCACGGCGCCGCATCTCTTGGCAGGCCAACCTTTTTCTTCCTCGGCCTCAAGATGAGACTGGAAGAGCACCTCTCCCAAGCCTGGGATGGCGAGCCGAAGACTTCGGACATATGTCACCGCACGCGGTCAACCACTCGCCGTTTCGCCGCCGAGGGCTCGTTATCGCGATCGCTACTTGTAGCAGGTACAAAGTGGCATCGCCGCAGCTAAAGCGTAGGCCTGAGGATTGTTGAAAGTTTTCGCAGCTTGCATCTCATGTTGATTATGTTAATATACACTTCAGTAGCCGGGATTAGGCGCATCCAATGCCGTCATCAAGTTGAGACGCCAACACCACTTGCACACTGAACATCTACACCGTCCTCATTCTCCTCGTGGCCTGATCGAAGCCATCGCCGAGGAAAAACTCTGGACATTTTCCTTTCGTACCTCGTCTCGTACCTCGTCTCATCCCTCAATCTCCTTAACCTTCTCCACGACCTTGAGGTACCCCGGCTGTTTCTTCAGTCGATCGGTATAGTCGAACAAGACAGGGTGCGCCGCGCGCGCCGAGCCGCCGGGCCAGCTCCCATGGCGTCCCAGGCGCCCTCGTCTTCGGCCGTGATGAGGGCGAAGCTGATGAGGATGTCGGCGGCCGTGAGGGCGGGGCCGCAGAGGAAAGCCTCGCCGCCGGGCGCCACGCCGGGCGCCGTCTTGAGAAAGTGCTCGAGCATGGCGAGGTGCTTTTGCGCGGTGGGCAGGAGGGCGAGGGCGGAGATTTTGGAGGCGACGGCGGAGGTGAGGGGGCGGACCAGGAAGGGGACGTTGTTGGATTTGAGGACTGGATGTTCGCGGCGTGTTAGTAGTCGAATCTGGTGCGTAAAGGCTTGCGGTTCGGCGGCGGGATGGTGCACTCGGTGCAGGCGCTCGCGAGGATGGAAGAAACGGGGGAGTAAAACTCACTATCGATGAGGAGGAACTGCACGATCACGGGGAAGAAGCTGCCCTCGACGTAGTGCAGTAGGTACTGGAACCTCGAAAACGCCTCCGTCTCGCCGCCGACGCGGCCCTCCTGGCCCGGCTTCCACCGCGGTGGCACGAGGCCCGGGCTGCGGTGGCCAAAGTGATCGACGAGGTACTGCGTGATGTACCCGCTCTCGGCGAGCCGGATGGGTTCCGGGCCGGGCGTTCCCGCGGGATCGGCCGCGGAGGCGGGGGGCGTGAGCTCGAGGATCGGGGCCTTGCCGAGGGGGTGCACCTCGGCCAGTTCCGGGGGCGCGAGGCGGTTGGCGTCTCGGCAGAAGGTCTGGACGGTGTAGGGGATGCGAAGCTCTTCGAGGAGCCAAAGGGTGTTTTGGGAGCGAGAGTTGTTCAGCCTGGGTTGGTAAGTGAGATTGTACGAGGGCGGTTGAAGGGGAATTGGGCCAGGTACCAGTAGAGCTTTACTAGGGGGAGGTCTTCCGTCGCCATTGCGGGAGGTGACCGAGTCGTTGCCAAGGATCGCGAGGTTATGGTCGTGGCGTGCAACGGTTGAGCGAACCGGGTTCGGGTGTACAGATGGTTCTTGAGCTGCGATGAAGGGATACCGCGAGCCGATTGGCTTGGATGACAGCAGCGCCTTGCGAGTATTTCAATTGAACGCATCGTGATTGCAGTCTGGTCGCGCGACGAGATGTGGTATTTATCCTATTCCCTCCACTGTTTGAGTGACTGACGTGACGCATCGTCGGGCGAGTCGGAGGCAGTACTCGAGCTCAAATATGGCGCTTTTGTTGCAGGCCGGGGGTGGCGCAATGTTTCCGCATTGTCTCCGAAGAGGGGCTGGGCAGTAAGACGGCGTGAGGAGGTGCCAGGGAATCCGGAAACTGGCGAAAGGCATCGTGAGCTTCCTTGGGTATCTCGCTGTGGCTTGATGCAACAGGGCTCGAAAGAGGCTGGCACCGATGCGGGTAAGACGGTCATCGGGGCTTACGAGACCGATCTCAGGCGTTCTTTAGCGATGACGAGGGAGTGTCAGCCGGAATGGATTCCGTCCAGGTTTCCGGATACGGCACGCGGCATGCCCCGGTCAGATTCCCAATGTTTCTGCATCTTGAGATCTCGTGTGGTGACTGTGCCGCACAAGCTCCCAACAGGGAAATACAAAACGGGCCTAGACTTTTGCCAGTCCAATTGCGATTCGCCGTCATAAAAGACCTACTTGGACGAGATGCGGCCCTCGACCGGCACATTCGTTTACATACCACCCGGGCGACGCCTTGGAACAGAACAGGGTACATATCTCGGCGCCGCCTTGGCTCACCCAGTCAGCCCTACTACAACTTCCTCTTAACGAGCCCCCTCCAGAAATCAAAGCTGTTCTCGTCGCTCTGCAGCGCCCACATCCTCCCCGTCTCCCTGCCCATCGAGTCGACCTCGACGGCCTTCAACATGCCCCAGTCCCTCGTGATGCCCACGATCTTGGCCTTGGCACCCGCCTCCGCCTCGAGCGTGACGTTCTGCCCGCTGTGCAGCCAGTGCGCGTAGTACCGTTCCTCGAGGTCGCGGGAGAAGCCCTCGCGGCGGAACTGCTTGTACAGCGCCTCGATGCGCGTGAGGATCCGCGCGAGCAGCGTCTCGAGGTGGAACCCGCCCGCGAGCGATGCCGGCGCGATGGCGTTGAGCGAGGTCGTGGGGCGCGAGTTTGTCGTGTTGATGCCGATGCCGAGGACGATTTGGTAGGCGCCCTGGGAGTAAGCGCAGTTGGAGAGGATGCCGCCGATTTTGACGTACGAGGGCGGGTCTGTCGTGGGAGTGTTTGGGTCGCGGCAATCTGGGCACATTGTTAGTTGCGGTGATCCTAATGGTACTGTATCTCTACTGAGAGATGGAGATATTGCCACTCACAAATGTCATTGGGCCACTTGAGCTTGACAGGAACGTCTCCGCAGCCGTCGTCGTACGACTTGACGGCCTCGACGATGGCGATGGCGGCGATGTACTGTATGAAGACGACTGGGTGGGAGGCGGCTAGGTGTGCCGGATGGTTGATGACGGTGGAGAAGATGAGGCAGCCCGCCGGCGAGACCCAGACATTCGTGCCGCGGCCGCGGCCGGCGACTTGAGTCGTTGCCGTGAGCGTGAAGCCGGTCGGGAGGTGCGCGAGGAGCTTGGGGTTCCTATGGACGTAAGCGTGAGTCGGGGGCTCTAGGACAAGAGGGTGAAGAGAGAGCGCGGAGCGCACTTATCCATGAGGGTGTTAGTGCTGGTGACGACCTCCCCGTACATGAGGGTATCACCCCACTCCTCGGCCGTGGGTTCCCTTGCACGGTACCCCTGGAGCGAGTTGTAGAACAACCTGTGGTTGAAACTCGGCGTTTCCTTGACGTCGGGCCACGCCTCCTCGTGCGGGACAATGACCTTGACAACCCCGTCGTAATCAATCATCGCCGCCTCCTTCCCTTGCGGCAGCGCCTCCCGCAGCTCGTCGACGTCCCATCGCGAAGAATGCTTTTCGATGCGGAACACGTCGTGCTCACCGCGGATGTACTCCTCGGCGTCCGCGCCCTCGCCCTCACGAGTGATGGCCTCTTCCCACGACGCCAGCATCTCGCCCACCTCGGCGTGGTTCGCAGAGGTCAGGTGCATGCGCGAGAGCGATGGCGGCGCGGACGGATCGGCGCTGAGGTCGAGACCGAGTTTGGACAGGCAGGCGCGGAGGAAAGTGACGCGGGCAGCGTCGGCGGCGGCGAGAGTAGAGGTAAGGGATTCATAGGAGGGGATGTGCGGCTGCGGGTGGAGGTTTGCGGCTGCGAATCTGTGATGCGGGTTAGTCTTGAGATTGTGGGCGAAAAGGGGAAGCGGACGTACTCCGGGTGAGGGCCGGTCAAGATGACACTGCCGGAGCCGATTTTGCAGAAGATGACGGCAGCCTTGCCGTCTCCGCCGTCGACGGCGACGTCGTCGGCATACTGCGCCAACACCTCGACACCGTCAAACTTGTCAGCATCGACAAAGACGCCTCCGCCGTTGTAGTAACTCAGCACCTCCCCGTCCCCGAACCCCTCCTTCACACTCAACCGCACCGCCCTTGCGCCCTTCTCGCTGTGATACTCGAATCCCTTGAACGCCCCGCCGCGACACGTCCCTGGGAAGAAGCCAAGCTCGCGGGTCCCAATGACCTCGAGCGTGCGGTTGCCGACCTCGAATTCGCACTGACGGCTGCCGTAGTAACCCCCCGCACAGAAGCCGAGGTACGCGCCGCCGCGGCGGACGAAATCGGCGATGCGGCGGTTGCCGGGGCCGTTCAGAACGCGGCAATAGCCGAGATCGCCGCCGCCGGGGATGACGAGGAGCGCGCAAGTGGGCTGCCAGGGTTCCTTGAGGAGGGCGGACTCGGCGACGGGGATGACGGCGTAGGTGGGGGAGAGCAGGCGGCGGAGAGAGTAGATGCAGTGGCGGACGGACTCTACGGTCGTGCCGGTGCCTGGGAGTGGATCAGAGATGAGGCCGTAGTCAATTGGAGAGAGGGGAGGTACCAGTATAGACCAGTACGTTGAGTTTTCGTGAGGCCATCGCGGATGCGGGTGAGTGAGCTGTGGTGGGTATGATGAGATGAGTGGTGAGTGATGAGTGAGTTTCTGTGGTGGGAGTCACCAGCTTTTTTTTAGGGGCACTGTCTTGAATCCCTAACCCCCAACGGAATCTCAAACGCTAACCTGAGTCTTTCCGTTTACACGATCAGAGGTTGATGAGACACGGCAGCTTGGAGGCACGTCAACAAGCAAAATCCAACAGGGCTGACAATCCAAGCGGAAGACGCAATGTCGAAACAAGAGAGCGACGCGGTGCAGAAGGCCGCCGTGGATGATGACGAGCCTGACGACTGGTACGTTGACAACAACCCAAACTCCGTCCCAGTCTTTCGAGGCTTGTTGCTCGCGATGAGGTTCGGAGGAGACAAGAAGAAAACATTGGAAAAACAAACACCAAAAGCAAACAACATGGCAGCTAACGATTGTCCGTGTGCAGGGACAAGCGCATCTTCAGCACGGGTTGCGCAGGTACGGCATTCCCCCCGATCATGTCCGCCGCTTGGCGGCGGGACATGCGGACTGCGGACGCGGGCGCGGACACGGCGCTAACGCTGACCTCTACTTCTGGCAGACGAGAACACCAAGTTGACCGATTGCTACTTTGAGAAGAAGGATTGGCGGCAGTGTACGGCCGAGGTACGTCTCTCTGGACCCTCGGAATTCCCTTCGACATCAAAGTGAAGCTGATGATGTTGACTTGCCCAGATGGAGCGGTTCAAGAGCTGCTGGAAGCAGCAGGGCAACGACCACCGGACCGATATGAAGGATGCATGAGCGGCGAACGCAAGGCTCTCCTGGAGAGGATGTAAAACATTGTCCCATAACTATAGATTACACCTGAAAAGAAACCAATCCCAACTCAGTGCCTCGCAGACAGCTCGGTGGGCTGATGCCGGCGACGGTGCTACAAAAACGTCGCGCGCACAGTGTTCACGACCAGAATGGCCCAAGCTCCCGCCACTCCGGCGTGGCGTTCACCCGGGCCGACCAAATTTCGATTGGGAGTCCCCGTTCGAGGATCTTTGCCATCTTGACGATGTGAGCATCAACGGCGGCGCAACAACACCCACCACATAGTGCGACTCTGTTATTTCACCCTCCAACATCCGCCGACCCCTCCCGATATTCTTCACAGACGAGGAATCCTCGCCGCACCACCAGCATGGCGTCCCCCTGCACCCTCCGCCCGCTCCTCCGCGCGACATCACGACAGTCCCTCTCCCAGGTCGCAAGGATCGCCACAACATCCCGCTACAAGGCCGCGGCCGCGGCCGCCACCACCCAGCGCGCAACACCAGCAAAGTCCAGCACGACGTCCAGCTACGTCAGACGGTCCCCGGCATCGAACACCTCTCGCGCAGCCGCCCCGAAAGCGACCCTGACTTCGACGCCGGCCCCTTCAGACCCCTCCGACGCAGCCCTCGGCCCGAGCCTCTCCTCCACGACCCCCCTCCCCGACGCGCCGCCGGCGTCCTACCCCTCGGAACCTACGTCCTCCTTTGCTTCCTCCGGCGGCCCCCCGTACCAGCCGCAACAACAACAACAGCAGCAGCAGCAGGGGCAGATTATAGACTGGTCGACGTCGTACTACGGCCTGGGCACGCAGCGCTTCTCCAAGGAGGTCGTCGACATCCTCCTCCAGCCCGTGAACCCGGCCGACGTGGAGGTCAAGCCCGACGGCATCATCTACCTGCCCGAGATCAAGTACCGGCGCATCCTGAACGCGGCCTTCGGCCCCGGAGGATGGGGCCTGGTGCCCAAGGGCGAGGTGGTTGTAGGAGACAAGATTGTGACGAGGGAGTATGCCCTCATTGCGGAGGGACGGTACGTTTGAACCCCATCTTTCGCTGCCAGACCTGAGGAGGACCCACGACTAACGCAGGACCACGCAGATTCATCTCCCAAGCGCAGGGCGAAAACACCTACTTCGCGCTCGAGAACCTGCCCTCGGCCGTCGAGGGCTGCAAGTCCAACGCGCTGATGCGGTGCTGCAAGGACCTCGGCATCGCCTCGGACCTCTGGGACCCCGTCTTCATCCGACAGTTCAAGAAGCAGCACGCCGACGAGGTGTGGGTCGAGCACGTCACGACCAAGAAGAAGAAGTTGATTTGGACGCGCAAGGACGTGCCTGTGGGATACCCCTTCAAGCGGACCAACTGAGTCCGATGAGAAGAGTAGACGGCGGCGGTTGTAGCTTCGAGGCCTCGACTTGGCGAGCATTATGTATGAAAAAAAACAGAGCGTAAGGAAGTGTAAGATTTGAAAGAGCGGGAATCTCAGCTGTAAAACATAGAATAAACACCATGGCCTCCTTGGAGAAGACGGGGCCATGGACGACGAGGTGCGCGTGTAGACGCACGGCAGACACATTTGCATAGCGGCCAATCAATACTCTTGTACAATCACGCGGGGCCGGGCCTCACGAGTGTGACATCGAAAACGGGATATCGGCTGTTGAAAGCGATTCTCCCGGTGTCTATTCAGCCCCTGAACACGGGAATCGAGCGGGGAGCGCAGAACGTTGCTGGTCCCAAATGACAACCACCCTCGAGTGTTATCACCGTCAAGCCAAGACTCCCTCGCCAAGCCGAATCTAAATCATGTATATAAAATAAAGCAACCCCCGCAAAACTCCGTTCCCTAACCAAACACCATCCTCACAAGAGCGGGCGGGCTGCTGCAATCACTTCTGCACGCCCGAGCTGGACCCACCCTCTGGGTTCTCGGCCGTCGGCGTCGTGCCCCAGCCCCACGGCATCCACGACGATGCCCCGCCGCTCGTCTGCCTCCGCCGGACGGTCCCGTCCTCGTCGTCGCCGCCGAGGTCCTCGGCCCCGCTCTCGGCGTCGATCTTTTCGAAATCCGTCTCGCTGCGCGACTTGCTCAGCCCGCTGTGCGCGCTCGGCGGCCTCTGAGTGATCTCCTCCTCGCTGCCGTCGAGCTGCATGCTTCCCGAGCGGCCAAACGCTTCGGCCGAGGCCGAATCCGACGCCGCGGCTTCGCGGTCGAGAGCCTTGAGGAGGAAGGCGAGGCGCTCGCGCTGCGCGGCGATGAAGCTCGTCCTCTCGCCGCCCTGCAGCTCCGGCGGGATGAGGGAGCCCGACTTGGAAAGGTCCTGGTGCTGACCGGGTGCACCGCCGCCCGCGGCGGCGCTAGTGGCGGCGGACACGGCGCCGGCAAGGAGGTTGTAAAAGTCGGAGCCCGCGTGGCCGGCCGGGGCCCAGCGCGCGGTGGGGACGCTAAACCGGGCGAGGAGCGACTGGGTGTAGGTCTGGTTCGGGGCGGCGGCGGCGGCGGGCTGAGGCGCGGGTTCGGGGTCGCCTGGGGGCAAGCCGAGGACGGAGGTCTTGATAAGCTCAATGGCGCGCTTGAGGTAGGCAATGCCGGCGGCCTTGAGGCGGTCGTGGGCCTCGGAGATGAACTCCTCAATCTGGGCCTCGTTGTCTTGGAGGAAGGGGTGGACGTGGGTTTGGTAGATGATGCGGGCGCCTTGGGTCTGGGGGAGGACGAGGTAGAGGAGGAAGAGGAGGCGGATGTAGGCGTAGAAGGGGATCCTGCCGTGGTGTTAGTGGGGATGTGAGCCGAGGGAATCGCAAATAGGAAAGGGACTGGATGCGATAGAGTGTGCGAGTCAGAACGTACCAAACGAGGAACCATTCAGTCCAGGACTCGACGAGCAGGCCGCAGGCGAGGACGACCCAGTACATGAGCCATGGCGTCAGTTGGGCGGGGTCGGAGGTCTTGAGGGCCTTGTAGGAGGCGAAGAGGGGGAAAAGGAAGGACGCGATAGAGCTATGATGCGGGATGCAATGTCAGCCAAACGGAGCAAAGTGGCGGTCTCCAAGTACACTCTGGAGGCGGGGGCCAGGACTGGCTTGATAGAGGCGGGCGGGCGAACGAGAGAGGGAACGGCAGACAGCTGCCCCTGCCACGCGGGCGGGGGAACTCACGATAAGAGGTGGGCGAAGATGTCGAACATGGTTGTGATATGAAGGCTCGAATAAGGTCGCAAAGTCGAGTGAGGTGTAGGAAGTAAAAAGGTTGTCGGAGCAGCAGGAGGAGAAGAGACGGAAAGGGTCCGTAGCCTTGCACACGGCTCAGTCAGCGCGCAGCGGCGGCGGCGGCGACGCACAGCCGACGTCAGGCGAAGATGGTGACAGAAACGATGGGCGTACGCTAGACGGAGTGATCAGGCCGGTACCGATTTAGGGTGACAGGTGAGAGGCAGAGCGTTTGAAGGGGTCTCGAGGTCCCAGAACGTTCCCGTCAAGGGCTGCAGGTCTGGTGTGTAAGCTTTCTGAGAGGTAAGTAAAAGGTATGGATGGGTGTACGAAGGATGGTTGGAGATGCAGGTCGCGGGGTGCGAGTGCAGGTGCAGGTGTAGGCGCAGCAGCAGCATCGGCATCCGGCGCTCGGTGGGGTTCTGAGCACGAGGACAAAGCAGCTCAAGGGTCAAGTGAGCTCACTGCTTGGCGGATGCAGCGGGCAATCATGGGGGGGCGTGGCGGGAGATGGAACACTGAGTTGGGGAACGCACATGGGTGAGGGGCCGCTGAAAGCCGGGCACTTAGTTTACTACCGGTATGCTGCGGTACAGAGTAGAGTTGGGGAGATCGGAGGGGCACACGGCAAGTGAGGGAGGGGCCCGGATGAGATCTTAGCTTGGTGCTTCCAGCGTGCCTAACGTCATTGAGGGGCACTAGAGTGCCATGGTACTACCCTACGGCGTGGATAGCAAAGCTCCGAGGGGGGGGGGATAAGCCGATAAGTGGTCAGGCCGATAAGGATGAGGTAAGCAATGCACGCGGGCTGAAACCGGAGCTGACGAGGAACCAACCTGATGAATTCGTCCCGTCTCTCCTTTCGCAGGGCTCATCGAGGGAAAATGACCGCCTCTAAATACCACGAGACCCCTCCTTAATCAATGCACGCATTGTGGTCTGTCTTGCTGAAAAGTTCTCATGAGCCAGTTTGACATATAGGTGTCCACATCAACGAACTTTGGTTCCTGAGCAGACAGCCATCGGTTCTCCATGGACCAGCCCCCCAATACGCGTCTCACGACGACATGACATGGAGGGCAAATCTTGGGCGACAGGAACCATGTTTTACCTCCAGGCATCCCCCGTATCCAAGCGCCATGTGATATCCTTTAGTGGCTTTCGGTCCCGCCCGATGGCCGGGGTGCCGACTCGACGTTCCCTCCCCGGATTGCCCTTCCAAGACATTCCAAACAGAGTCGCCTCACTGAATCATTGCATCGAAATGAACCATTCCCAAGCTGCACTGTTCCTCCAGAGCTCGTGGCAACACCGGGCAAGATGGCAACTGTTCTTTCAACAGACTACTTTGGTGCTGAGCGTCGAAGATGTACTATGCTGGCTGCCGAGTTGCGCACTTCCTCTAGGCAGTCAATCCGTGACGCGTACTCAGGCATACCGCCACGTACTTTCTCCCCCAGGCATACGTTTTACAATGAAAGGGCAAGTTGGCTTCCTAAAGTTCAAGATACGATTGAATCGTCAAGGTGATATCCAGCCACAATATCATGTAAGGTTGCCTTCACACTGTCGTCACCGTTGTCGCTATTCCTCGGTATTACCTGGCCAGGAAGGTTCTGGAGGGTGGCAAAGAAATCGATACAGAAGATTTGGGTGGGAGAGTGCAGCCATCTTGCTATTCTACTCCATGTCTGTATGGCCACTTCTCTCGGTTCCGTTTAGGAATGACAGGGCACGCCTATGGAGCAATGTTGCGCCTTAATATCTTGGGTTCAGTCCTCGTCTGTTTCTGCTCTATGGCCTTGGTAGGACTTCTTTTCTTTCCGGTCGTTCCCTGATCCCGGGGTGTCCACTTCAACGATGTCCTGTTCGCAATCCGCTTCCAACCACAGCATCTCGATCCGAGGCAAAACACTGCCTCAGCCGAATTGCTGTCTGACATTACTTACACCAAGCTCCCGTGAAGGCACCTGACAGTTACTGATAGCTTACTCGAGCGGAGTCGTCGAGGTGTTGACTTGGATAAAGTGTCTTGCCTCCAGTATTTGGTCTCATTGACTAACAAGGACATAGGGTATCAGAGCGAGCTTCTGTAGAAAGCAGGCGTGCAACCATTGATACCCTCCCAAAATACAAACTCAGTTGTATGCTTCGACATTTGCAATGGCAGACTTGTTCAATCCGGGCCAGTGCTTCTTACCACGGGCGAACCAGAGCGTCAACGCACCAACCACAGCAGCCACGTAGATTGGGCCGGCGTAGTTCATCTCCGTCCCCGTGACAGGAATGGTCTGCGGGAACGGCAGCCAGATGGTCAGATACATCGACCACAGCAGCGCGTAGATGTTGATAGGCATGCCCCACCCCTTCGGTAACGACCAGCTGCCGTACTGGACCTGGTACTCCGGGCCGTGGCCGATGCGTCCGGTCATACGGGCGTGGAGCATGCAGGATATGGCGATGATGTAGGAGCTGTACAGACCCAGAGACGAGAGCGCAGTAAAAGCCGAGAAAACCGTCGCCGTCGCGTTGTTCCCGACGGTGAATAACGAAAGGCAGGTGACGATGATGCATGGCAGCCACACGGAGCGGATCGGGACCCGGTGCTTGGGATGGATCTTGGCAAAGTACCGCGGCAAGCCTCCGTCTCGGGCCCACGCCCAGGTGATTCTCGACACCGACGCCAGCGAAGCGGCAACGACACAAAACGTGATGATGAGCAGACCACACACCATCGCGGTTCCCGCCTTTGGCCCCGCCGCGTTGAAGAGCAGGGGGATGATGGGATAATCCGAAGCCAGAATCTCCTCCGTCGCGCCGCCCATGCCGAACAAGATGGCCAGGATGATGCCGTACGACAAGACGCCGTTGAGCACAATCGTCCATAGCATGGCCCTCGGCACGGCCTGCTTCGCCTTGCGCACCTCCTCGGCCATGTGCACGACGCCGTCGAACCCGATGAACCCCCACGCGGGGACCAGCATGCCAATGTTCCAGCTCACGAAGCTGTTGGTCCAGCCGGAGCTGACGGTGCGCTCGAAGAAGACGAACTCGGCGCTGGCGCGCGGGGCGAGCGTGAGCAGCACGACGACGAAGATGAGCCAGAGGACGACGTGCAGGACGCCGGCGAGGAGCTCCATCCACGGGATCGTGCGGAAGGCGTACATGTTGATGAGGCCGCAGGCGACGAGCTGCGCGATGATGACCATGGTGATGTGCCAGGGCTGGAACTGGTAGGAAGGGTAGTTCGTGCTGACGAGGCCGATGATGATGTTGGCTTCGGAGGCGGCCGAGCCGGCCAGGGCCGAGACCCAGGCGAACCAGGTCACCCAGCCTTGCATCCACTGTGAAGGTGGTCAGTCTCGGTTCCATTCGGGTTGTGAAATAAGACGCCAGTATGCCAACAATTTGGCGCGATGCCAAGGGAAATTGGTAGACATACCGTAATGAACCGCCGGTGTCTCTCCGGCGCAAGGAAGTGAGTCCAGTGATACTGCGCTCCGGCGATGGGTTGGATCGTCGCCAGCTCAGCCATGGACAGCGCCTGCGCCATGGCGCCGACGACCACGAGGATGATGCCCCACGCAAGTGTCTGCGGGCCGCCGTTGTAGAAGGTCGCTCCCATGTCCATGGCCATGACTTCCCACGACGACATGAAGATCAGGGCGAAGGCCAGAAGTTGCCAGAAAGAGAACAACCGCTGCGTTTCGTTGTCAGTGTAAGTGCCACCAAAACAGTCGGTTGATGGAGCATCTCATTACCCTTAGTGATGAGCCACCCGTGCCGCCGTCCGTATGCTCGCCTCCGCTCTCGTGGTGGTTCCTGGCGCTGTCGTCCGTGTTGCCGGACGAGCTAGTGGTGTTGACGGCGGCATAGTCGCTTTTGGGCTGCTGCATCTCGAGAAAGTCCCCTTGCCCCATCTTGTCTGACTTTCAATCCGATAACTTTCTTGAACTTATGCCGGCGAAAGAGGAGGCTTACCCAAGGGAACACGCCAGAGGAATCATCGCGAAAGGAGAAGGAAGCATGTTCAGAAAATCTGGGAGAGGGAAAGAAGGTATTTCTCTGCAGCGAAAACGGTGCCAAGAAGACTAGACGATCTGGGCTATGGACTAAACATGCAGTCCCCTTCGCACCAGTCCGACTTGAGGTGGTCGGTACGTGGTGCGATGCGACCTTGAGACAAGGGATCTTGTAACTCTCATTGGCGAGGTTAAGCAGGACCCTCAAGTGAAGATACTGTGGATAACTCATAGTAGCTGCAGGAAGTTGTGTGAGACCCCAGCCTCTGGCCTAGATGCAAGTGCCGCTAGCAGGGGGATGTTGTAGGAATTTTTCGCCACGGCCCACGGTGGTTCAATGTGGTAGGGGTCGAAAGTTGCAGTGTTTGGGGCGAGATTCACGAGAAAAAGAAATTGCATGCAGAGTACAGATACGGTGTCGCTGCGCGCCATTCTCGGTTGAGTGTTGGCGTTATCAGCGTCAATTGAGCACGGGAACACTTGAGAAACAGGAATTACGCTGTTGATTAGTCAATTACTCTAGCATCGTTTTGGTCTTATACGTTCATTCATTTGGTTGCTACATCTTCTTTCTCGACATATCATCTTACATTGAGACTCTTGCTGAGTTCAAACATTGTGAAATGCAGGCGGACGTCAGAGGTGCGAAGAAAATGTTTTCTTGTCGTTCATCGCGTGGCAAATCGGTACAATATTACACGCAACCAACCATCAATCAAAGGCGGTAGTCGACCTCATTATCAAGTCGAACTCTAGAGTTTACTCGAGGCTATGCAGACGCTTTCATCTTCCGCCCCAAAACTTAAACATCAAGAATGGCTTCAAGTAACCCTTATGCCTCTAGGATGTCCTCAATGAACGTTGAGGATGCCAAGGTAGATACTGCATGTACCAGTCTGCTGGCCAAAGTGAAGTTCAAGTTTGTATGTGTTTTCTTGTCGTGGGTGGTGAGAGCCGTAAGTGGAAGTCCAGATAGAAGGATACGGATTAGGGAGACGATGCTACGAGGCACTCGAGGTAAGCATCAGCTAGTGCAGCATTTGAATATCGCTTCAGTTCTAGAGTTTTTTCCGATGGTAAGCATATAGAAAGTTCCATAACCCTGTTGTATGCATGTTCTGTCACACGTCTGTCACGGCTTCAAAATATAATCATACTGCAATCATGGCCGGAGTTGTAGCATTGTATTGAGAGAGAACATAGACGCAGAAAAACAACAGGAAAATTAAACTGCTGACTGAATCCCGTCACTGTTCGAAGCCTTTGATTATGTCTGCTGCGTACTCCGCTACAGCATAGACTGTAGCTTGGGTATGCGCCGCTGGCAGAATTGGCATGATACTAGCATCCACTACCCATAAGCCCTTGACTCCGTAAACGCTCAAATTACTGTCCACAACACCTCCCCACTCCCGAGGCATCATTGCTGCTGTTCCCGCCGGGTGGTCGAAACTTGAAGCCAGCCACGACTCTTTCATGAACGTTTCAATCTCAGCGTCACTTGCCACGCCAGGGCCTGGCATCAGCTCGACGGCGCCAAGTGACTCGACACCCGGGCTCGACATGAAGGCCCGCGCTTTGGAGACTGCGCGGGTGAGGAGGATTGTGTCGATTGGATTGGAGATCGTGTTGAAGTCGATTAGCGGTGCGATAGCTGGGTCTGGGTTTGTGCTATTGATGGTAATCGTACCTCTCGACAGAGGCTTTTGCAAGGCTATAGGGAGGTTTTCCGCGCCGCCGAATGTAAACTCAACTACCCCTGCCTTTGAATTGAGGAACTGCCGCGTCAAGACGTTTCGTTGCTGGAGAAACCCCTCTATTAAGGCCGAGTTTTCGGCGTAGACTTGAGGAAGATGATGCAATGGATCTTGCTCACTGACTGCCATTGCGATGGATTGATAGTTGACAGGTTCAAGATCTTGCAGGGACGTGAAAACGACTTTGTTTCCCCAGGCATGAGTGTGCGGCCCAGTTTTGTTGGCCTCGTACTCCGCCCAAGACCTGTTGTAGAACGTCTCGTTGCTCATCAAACTCGGGTTGAGTGTAGTGTCGTTTGTAACTGAACGGATGCTAGGTTAACTACAGCCGAGGCTACAAAGATGTCTACTTACAATCGTAAACCATGAAGATGGAAGGATGATCTTGAAAGTTCGCACCAACTCCAGGCAAATCGGACACGACTTCGATATCCAGGGAGCCGAGGAGCTTCTCTGCGCCAACTCCACTAAGCTGCAAGATTCGTGGAGTGTTGACAGCGCCCGCAGCTAGGATGACATTCTTCGATCTCACAAACTTTGTCTCCGAGCGATCACGGCTGTCGATATCGAGTCCAATCGTCTGGTTCCCTTCGAACTTGATAGCTGCTCCGTAATGGTGCACAAGAAGGTGCAAATTCAGGCGATCGCTGACAGGGTTGAAATATGCGGGTTCGGACGTCGAGCGCGTTGCGCTCTCGCCTCCCGAATTTTGCGGTAGCCAGGCAATGCCGACATTGTCTCCGTCAGCACCGTCTTTCAACACAGGAATTGCTATGTCTTCGGCCCAAGCTTGAGCTTGAATAGCTTGGGAACACTTAGCTCAAAGGCTCAAGACTCAGCAGGTTCATGCAACTTACCTGCTTCCGGCCACTGCCATGACGGAAAACCTATTTTCACAGGCCCGTCTCCGTATGCCTCTGGACTCCATTGGTAGCCGTACTTATCGACATACTCTTGAGCAGGAGGCGCGAAAGTAGAAGACTTGCGAAAATATTTCAGCAGAGTGTCCCAACCCCAACCTGGATTTCCGAGAGCTTCCCATGCGTTGTAATCAGCCACGGAGCCACGGTCCCAAGCCATGCCATTGACGGTTGAACTTCCGCCAACGGTGGCCCCGACGCGTAGCCGAGAAGTACGGTTACCGAGATGGATTTGCGGAACAGATGTGATATTGTAGAGGTGGGCTGACTGGTCATATGTTGCGAAGTACGGGACAGTAACGTTAACGGTGTTGGCAAAGTCTCCATATTCAATTACAAGCACCGTCTCTGGAGAGGTGTTAGTCGTACTTCGATGACGTGTCTCTGAACTTGAAGCATTACTGAAGAGACCCGTGGACATCGTCTCTTACTGTTTGGATTTTCGCTAAGCCTGTTCGCCACAACGAGCCCACTTGTGCCACCTCCGACCACCACGTAGTCGTATTCTGCCCCGACTGCGTCGAGGCTTGTTCTGGCCTGGTCTTCACATTGCCCTGCAACCAAGCCTGTCACCAAAAGGAGGGTCAAAGACAGTATCAAAGTCATGACTGGGATGCTCATGAAGGCTTTCGTCACTATGTGGAAAGAAGATGCACTGATGAGAGGAATGGGTGAGCGATGGATAATAATAAATCTCCTGAAATTCGCAGACGGATCATAAGACATTGGTACTTATCATTTCTTCATTGCTACGAGCCCCGCAGTAGGGATGTGATTACAATTGCGTGCCAACAAGAACCGCAGGAGCTGGCTGCAGTGTAACCTCCAGAATTGGTCAACTTGCTTATCCGCCAAGCAGACTATTGGCCTGGAATGAGGAGAAAGTATGAATTTTCATTTCGGTAAAGCTCGACAGGAATGCTACATCATACCAGAACAAAATAGACGACCAAATTTGGAAATGATGTGCTCATATATATATAGTTGTATTCGTTCCTCCCATTTGCGCTTCATGGCGCAGCTATATGTATATATATATAGATAGTTATTATGTATGTTTGAGGATAAAATTAAATCCACCTGCAAGCCATGCAAAACCTACTGGCTTTCAACTAACCAGTCGAAGTCGTGAAATTTGAGCGAGCTTGTTGCAGGATTCCGATCCATTCAAGATGCAACAGGTTCAATGGAAAAATCTACTCAAGTTTTCTTTCCGTACGTAGCTTCCGGTGCGCCAAGCCCCCGATAAGTGATGAAGCATTTTGCGCAACACTTTTGGATACGAACAATAAACCACACATATGTCAAGCTCAGCGAACTAGCCTGCGATGCGACATAAGTAGCAAAAGTTCCGAAACCGAGAATCGAACTCGGGGCTATGCCTAACCTCTCAATTGATGAGAGGGCATCATGTTGGCCACTACACCATATCGGATGTGGATATCTAGGCTGGAAAACCATAGGCTTAGGTAGAAAGCCAGCTCCACCCTTACCGAGAAGCAGGCCGTATGATTGTCGATTCGCAAATTTACAACAGGCCAGATTTAAAGAGTCAACATGAATTTGAAATCTGCTTAGCTCCTTTACTGAAAACACTTTCAGCGAACACCTAGAACAGCAGCATTCTTCCAAAATACGGATCTCTACGGTTCGCTGCTTCTAAAAGATGCATTTACTCGTTTTTATAATGTACCTGAACATCGGCTTTCGGATAAAACATTACTTTTGTTAGTTTCCTGTCAGTTCATAGGTGTTTAGCTTCAAACCATGCGATTGTGTTTTGGGGGTTCTGTGGTCACAAACAAAACGCCCTCTTTTCAACCATGGCAGTTGAGTGACAAAAGCAACATTCTTTTGGTGCCCCTTGACTAAAAGTGAATTCCGCCCGAATAGGCAAACTGAGGGAACGAAGCTGAAGAAATCTCCGGTATAAAACAGGAAAGCAGGCTTTTTCCATATTTCCTTATTCTGAACTGCTGCCTAGCATCTCAGCTTGATGGAGGGAGGTGCTTCAGCTGCAATGCGGAGTTCCGGCTCGGTAATCGAGTCTAGACTGTTCCCACAAGCTGTTTCCCCGGTGGAGCTTTCCAGTTATTAGGGATATCATAATTTGGACTGATACAGAGATTCAGTCCCAAAGCTTACTAGCTTCGGCTGATGTATTGGCAGGCCTGTGCCTTTCTGCGCATACGGCAATTCAAGAACATGAGGTTTTAAACAAGATCCGGATACCAAAAGGGCTTCTCGAACTTCCGAAAACGTTGAGCGTTGCCAAGGTTGATTGATGGCACTTAGTAAGAGCTGGCTCAAATCTCAGATATACATTGCACCATGGCTCTCTCCCTGTGCCACTAGTGCACTGAGCGCGGAGTTCCGTCCGTTGACCTTCTAGATTTGGTCTCGTTTTGTAGTTGACTATGACAGGTGATTACAAGGCCAAGAGAAATACAACCCTTTTATCAGAGGGCTTTGCCAATCATAGCAAGAATTCGGTAAGAAGGCGTCTTATTCAGGGCAGAGCAGTATCATGTCGAACGCTGCGAAGATGTGGCTGCTGACGCCCATTGGTTACCATAACAGGAAGCTCAAAACGGGATTCAAGAGCACAATCAAGTTTGGAGTAAGCAGCCATACACCCTTAAGGGCAACAAGAAGAAAAAAACGCGCCTAGCCCTCAGATAACAGACGAAACAAATCGACCTTAGAACATAAATACTCACTCAATGTCTGTTGTCATCGTCCCACCATTTACACTTTGCAACTCAGATTTCAGCGCAGAAAGGCATCTCTCAGCAATTTAAAATGAAGTTTTCTTTTTTCACATTCGTCACAGTCTTCGCCGCCATCGTGATGGCCGCCCCTACTCCCGAGCCTGCGGAGCTTGTTGCTAGACAATGCACATGCACAAAAATCGGCGACGAGTGGATTTGTCGCGGCAGGCTCTGCCAAGGTTGAATTCAAAAAGGGATTCATGCGATCCGTAGATGTTCTTTGAAAATGGGTACGTTATCAAGCCCGGTGTGTGAGGAACTTAACTAATATTCACCTGATATATAGGTTTCGATAACATCTGATAAGGCAAAACATTTGGGTGCTTTGGCCCAAAGCTTGGGAAATTGTGAGCCGTCCCTTGGGTTCACATGTTATTGCGTGTTGGTACTTATCCACCATTGGAGTGAGAGTGGGAAGGATGATGCAATTACTGGCTAGAACAACTCGAATATGCAACAAATCTTCTGATCGTTTTGCGAGGAGCTTCTTCAATTGACCGAACTTTCAGCATGTTATCAACAGGATGGTTGAAACCTCCTTCCGAACTAGTTCGGGTAGGGGCACCTTTCCATCGCAATCAAAGGAAATCTTCATACGCATCTCATTCTGTTCGACATCGCGTTATGCCACCTTTCCATCGACTACATCAGCGGGATGACCGGCTTCGAGGGTTGGATAAATGGCATCAAAAATATGTCAATGGATTTTATATTTCAACTGGTGCTTGTGACCTGGGGACTGTGAACATGTGACCTGTACTTCTAAAAATGCCGGACCAACTCAATCTCGGCGTTCAATGTTCGACAGCCGATCAAAACTCGGACCATGACCGGACTTTTCATCGGACTTTTCGAGCACCGGTCACCGAACGAAGACCCTGCGTCTCTGATACTACCCGCAAACTGATCGAACCCAATTTTGACCATGTGGCGGTAAATCTAAGGTTGCATAGCTTCCTGCAGAGTCTATGACGATTTTGTGTTCGGCATTTGCTTGTCGCCGTGCACCGAGTGGCCGTGGTCTATGACGACAACCTTGCGCCAAGTCCTCGCATGATCGAACCGCTCGGTCTCGACTGAGCAACGGATTCCTCCGTGCTTGGATTCATATCTGTTCACCTAATCATATCTACATCAGTACAACCTATACATCTCCCTATGCGGGCTAATTTATCGTATTTGTCCGAGGCCGAGCCGGTCGGCGAGATGCTAATACAACGGGCGACTGCTTGTCTTCCCTACGTAACGTCATAAACAACTAGAAGAATCAAAAGAAGCTTGAATTCATAGATATATAGTAGATAGACTCACTGTCTGACCCCGCCATCGAAACTTTGTTCAGCCAGTTGCAGAAACCTTTAGCAATCACACATCAGCACCTCCAATACCACAATGTCGTCTGAGCCAATATCGACTACCAACCGGACTCTGGCCATTTTTGGCGCGACCGGTCGCACTGGAAGCGAAACTATCAAAGCCCTCCTCGCCAAACCAAACAACCCCTTCACCATGAGAATCTTCGTCCGCTCTCGTGATAAGCTTATTTCCATGTTTCCCCAATTCAAGGCCGACCGCAACGTCAAAATCATCGAAGGACAAGTCACCGACGTTTCTTGCGTAAGAAATTGCCTAGAAGGCGCGGATACCATCATCTGCGCGCTTGGCGACAACGACAACAAGCCTACCATACGCGTGCTAGAAGACGCCACCAGGTCAATTGTCACGGCACTGAAGCAATTGAAGAGCGATGCGGGTGGGGAGTGGAGACGGCCGCGATTCATCCTGCTTTCGTCTGCGACGTGGAACAAGCGCTTTGAGGCAAAGACACCCGTGGTTGTAAGGTGGCTCATCAAGAATGCGTTTTACTATCCCTACGCCGACCTTCTCAAGGCGCATGAGACGTTGCAAGCCGAGCCGGAGTTGATCAAGTTGTTGCTTGTGCAGCCACCGGCAATCATCGAGGAAGAGGCCAGCGGGTATACCATCAGCGCTGAGTCGGTAGGCCTGGCAGTTTCATATGGAGACCTCGGCGCAGCGTTTGCAGAACTAGCGACTGAGAAGGCGTATGAAGACATTGCGGCTGTCGGTGTCACTTCAGGCCTGGCAAAGGAAGGGTTTCCGAGATATGGCACCGAAGTTTTGTACCGAGTTATTAGAGGGTTGATGGCGAGTTTCATCCCTGGATTTTGGAGGCTCATTGCTTAAGTTTGAAGGATGGTTGGACAACAGCCTAAGTTTTCCACTTTGGCGTTGATTCTATTAGACATTGTTAAAGATTATATACTGTTCGCCAATCTTTTGCTTGGCATTTCCTTCAGACACGCTGCATGGTCAGCATGCCCTTCAACATAGACTTTATGATGCCTGGCTTGGGCCCAGTGCGTCGCGAAGTCGTCAAAGAGACGGCATCGTTGTTCTGCAGGGTATCTCCTTGATGCTCTTCCGACAGAGCAATCGACTCCAGTTCTCGAATTTTCCAAACGCGCAGGAACCAGACTACGATTTCATTAGCTGACCGAGGTCGTTGAGCTGTTGGGTTTTAATCAGCTTACTCGATATAAAGGCCGCGATGTACATGAAGCCCGTGAACAGCTGAACGTTCAAGTAGGCATTGATGCCGGAAGTCTTGATCGTCAAGGCGATAGGCTCGGCAAAGGTGGCCGGGATGACAAGGATCATCCAAAATATAGACAGCGCCGATGGGAGAAGCTTGATTCCGACGACTTCAGCTCCGACGGGTCCAACAGTTGGCCACAACACACCAGCAAAGGCACCAAAAAGTGAGAAGACGATGGTGCCCGCGAAGTTCTTTCCGGCAAATATCCAAATAAAGAATGTCGCGAGGCCGGCAACGAGGGTGCCCAACCCAGCCATATTAATGCGGCCGAAGCGATCACTGACCAGGCCGATGACGGGGCGTCCGATGCCTTGAGATACTACATGACAGGTCAGCGTCTGAGACTTGTCGACGAAGAAAGGGGTCTACTCACAGTTAAACATCGCCGACACGATAGACCCCTGACTGGCACTAAAGCCAACAGTCTGCGCATAATCCGCTAGTGAGAAGACGGATATCACATATCCAAACAACCCAAAGAAGCCCCAAGACACAAACAACCAAAATTCAATCCTTTTGAAGATATCCTTATGGAAGGCAATGTGCACGCTGCCAAGCGCCTTGTTGCGGTCCTTTATCATCAGACAGCACGCGCCGTTGACGACAAACGACAAAATTGCAAGGATGCGGAACGCCCACGGCAGGCCAATGTTGCGGATCATAGCATTGGCGCCGAGAGAATAGATGAGGCCGCCGAGGCCCGACCCCGCGGTAGCGATGGAGTTGGCGAAGGAGCGACGAATGACAAACCACTGAGGAACGAGGCCGACGGTGGAGTTGAAGGTGAACCCCATTCCCACGCCGAAACCGATGCCTTGTGAGAGGAGGAGATGCCATATTTTGGTAGTGAAGGAGGCGCCGATGAGGGCGGCGCTGGAAGGTGGATGTCAGTTTCCGGACGGTAGAGTGCAGACAT
Source organism: Colletotrichum spaethianum (assembly GCF_022836535.1). Classification (NCBI taxonomy): domain Eukaryota; kingdom Fungi; phylum Ascomycota; class Sordariomycetes; order Glomerellales; family Glomerellaceae; genus Colletotrichum; species Colletotrichum spaethianum. The sequence goes on from NW_026054800.1 coordinate 361,258, forward strand.
GAGCGAGACTTACGTCTGGACTACGACGCCGATGCCGAGAGTCGCTCGGGTCCCGAAGCGGGGGATGCAGAGTGTTACAATCGGGGCGATGAGCAGAGCTAGTCCGGGGGTGTCAGCGAGATGACGCGGGAAAACCTGGGGAATGGGGGAGTGATGCTTACCCACAGAAAAGGACAAGCCGCCGACAAAGGCCAGCGCGATGGGGCTTGCGCCAGGAAAGGCTCCGGAGTTGAGATAGTAGGCAAGGAAGACGGCGTATGACTGCATCTAATCGTCAGAAGATCGTCTCGCGTCATGTAAAGGAGAGAAGCTGTCAGCTCACCGAATTCAAGCCCCATGTGTGAGCGTTGATGAGGAAGACGCAGCCGACAACGACCCTTCTTTCACATTAGTAAACCACGGAGGGTGAGTACAGCGCTCTAGGACTCACCATCCATAGCCGCCTTCTTTGAACTCTGCTTGGCCACTCGGCTGGTGATCAGCAGGACTTGTTGGCGATGCGCCATTCTTCTCATTCTCCGATGCCCTGGAAGCATTGTCAGGCATCCGTACCACGACATCGTGGCTGTCCTGTTGACCGGAGGAATTAGAGTGAAAAGGCATACCGGGCAGCGACAACTCAGGTGGCGCGCGTTGTTGTCGGTAGTGTTGAGTCACTGCAAGCAAGGTCGAGCTTTTTAAAAGATGCAATTTTCATAGCAGGAATCGGCTGCGGCAATGGATAACAGCATTGGTCGTTTCGTGAGGTAAACCGTTTGCTGCTGGGCTTTGTCCACCTGTTTGCTTCGCTTGACAAACGTCTTCGGGGTTCGGTGACAACGGGAAACTAGATCATCGAGGTTGGATCTGAGACATATGACTATGTTGTAATGGTGGTCACGGGATTGGGACTAGGAACTAGGGGAAGCGAACGGGGGTTTCCCTAGGGAAAAAAATCTTTTAACGAGTAGAGCGCCTTTTTTTTGACCCGATGCGCGGCGCGTTTTGAGGTGTGGTTTGATTTTCTCGTTTGGGTAGGATCGGGAATAGAACGGACATGCTGGAGGCAAGCAATTTCATTTCTCGGCATACGGGGAGTCGAGTGACGAGCGAGAAAACTGCAGAGCCAGTGTCTAGGCCGGATACGGACGGTGCCAGAGCCGATGTTCGCAATGTGTAATGTATTGCTCTCATTGGTCTCATCATCTTAATGCTGCATGCCTCGAGGTATCCCTGATCTTTCTAGGCGAGAAACAAGGACAAAAAGACGTTCTCAGTTTCTAGCCTCAAGGGATTTTGATCCCCCAAATTCCGCACACCTTTACAGTAAGTCGCCTGCACTTTGTTCTGTGGTGCAACTTTCAGTACCTTTGAACATTCGGAACGCCCTCAAAAACTTTAGGCAAAGACAACCAGAAGTTCAATTCGGCAAATGTTTCGCAATCTCAAAGCTGTTTTTCAGCCTTGCCCCAGTTCAATCATATTTTCGGATCACGCGAATACAAAAACCGAGCTCGCGGCTTCACCGGTGACTTCCCCGTCTTGCCGGCCGGTTTCGGCGGTTAGTGGTTGGTCGCAACCGAGTGCCGGGCCGTGCTGGTTTAACTTTACAAGAAAGTCGGGACGCATACCGGTTCGGCGATAAGAGCTCGGATTCTTAACGCTGCCAGCTCTGAATCGTTTGGTCCAAGTTTATTTTCCAATTTCTTGGGTAGTGACATCAAGACATGGAACGATGAATGAGAAGGATTATGTTTGTATCGACCGGTCTCCGCCTTTGGCTGTTTATCATTGTTGCTGTTTTCGACCTCAACCATTCTCACTTCAACTAATGGACCACAGAGAGATGCCCATGTCATATTTTATCAGTGTAGCATTCGTGTCTCTCCAAACTCATAATCTAACAAACTCTACTCCTCAACAGCATGGGTGTGAGATTTATCCTTACCATTACAAGTCCTTGGTTGTTGGTCCTACTTGCACTCGCCTAAATTTAATCTTCTATACTCCGGCTAAGTTTTCGCTGGTATGTTGCCTTCCTATGGCGAAGCTGGAGGCTGCCAATCCCAGGAAGGACGCCATGTTTCTTTACTTCTTCGGGCATTGAAGGGCCCGATGAACAAGAAGGTGCCACGATTTTGACGCAGCTGCCTAGGCAAGTTCCAACAACGAGACCATAAACTTATTAGCTATAGTAGGTTGAAGAGAACTAGGCTTTGTGGCTCCTCATAAACTATCAACTTCCTTCCTTGGAAGTTCCTGCAATCCTCGTACGCCAGATGGCCAACTGCTCTGGCTCTAGTTTCGACAGGTTTATTGAAGGTATTCGAAGACAACACTGTCAAGTTGGGCTACACTCGCAACCTTTCCGTACAAGAATTCGAAGGCGATCTGGAGAGTATCCGAGTTGGGCGTGTAGTCCACTGAGACTGTTTTCCAAACACCCCACCCCGCCCCATCTCTTGCATCAACAGTTCTTAGTGGTAATCCGTTGAATTTAACACCCACAAAGCCAGCATCCATGTTATCGAACCACAGGGCAAAGGTCAGCTTGCCAGGTACATTCCGCTGCACGGAAAATACCCTACTGCTGATCCTCGCACTCAGTACGGGTTCCTGAAGAGGCCTGTCCCTGAGCAGCTTTGCCTCAAACGAACGTTGCCCAGAGTTCGAGGAAACAGACGTGATACCGGTGCTTGCGTTGGGATCTAACACTTCGACGTTCCATGGAGAAATGCCGCATTCAAAGTCGCCGTTGGTGAGCAGACCGCCGTGAGCCGGACACGGAGTCGGCCTTGGTGTCGGGGTGGAGGTAGCGGAACAGGTGGGGCCACACGCGCAGGCTGAAATGTACCGAGATGCGACGGTGCCACAAGCCGAGCTGGCACGGGCGGGGAAGTTCGTGGCCGTGATGCCACCTGCATTTATTGTCGCGCAGAAGGCGGAGGCAGTCGAGAGAGCGGAAGGAGACGGGCAGGGGAAGAGGGCACGGTAGCAGCTTGGATGGGTTAACTGGTGTTATGAGATGGGTAGGAAGGCAGTTTACTTGTCGGCGTTGCAGCGGGCTAGATTCGTAGCCGCATGTGTGCCCAAAGCGAGTACACTGGCGATGAATGGTAAATAGGCGGAAGTAAGCATCTTGTCTGATGTTGAGTCACGGGGCTAAACGGATTTGACAATGGGTTAAAGCATTCAGACGCCGGGACTAGGTTCGGATCTTGTTGTGGTCTTATAGCGCACCCTTAGTTCTGGAGACTACTAGTCTCTGGTGAAGGATAGAGTAGAGGCGTAAGAGCATTCAGGCTCCATGTAAGACTTGGCTTAATCCCTCCGAACACGAGTTCAGCTGTGCGCAAGGGGCCTATTCCAGCCGGGTGGCTGCATATCAGCCGTTGCAAGTCAGCGAATGGGCATCTTTAGCATATAAACTAGCCTCAAAGTGAGTCAACGAACTATGGCTACCATGTTGAACTGAGACAACACGGTGTCATCATATGCGAGACCTGAGAACGAAGTTATGGGCGAACCTGATAATACTTGGTATGACCAGCTGAGGTGCCAAAGTTTGGTAGTTACAAACAGATGATTTTAATATCGAAACCGCGGCAGACAGGAATCAACGAAGATACAAAACAGCTTTACCGAACCAATAGCAGAAAGGTCGATAGTTCAAAACACTTCGTCTATAAAGATCAGCTCCAGCTGTCCGTCTACTGGCTGGCGATATCTCAACAGCAAGCCGCTCTGATTCCAACAAAGTATAAATAGGCCTGTAGTTCTCCCGGGTCTGATAGAGTGGGCTGATGCGAAGTACAAGTCGGCAAAATGGGACCTGTTGTTCCTGAAGCCGATTGAGAGATGTGCACTCTCGAGATTAAGTCCTTCAGCATATCCACTTGAGAATAGAGCCTATTGATAGATGACTCATCGTCAGGGTCTCGAACTCATGCCGATGTCCAAACACTTCACGAGGTTTGTGTTACGAAAGAGATCATCAAGTTTGAACACTTGAACACTATCTAGGCAGCTCCGTCAGTAAACGATATGGCAATATGAGTAAACAACTGGTCTCCGGCTAGATAAGATGGTGTCTCAATAAGTCTGAGTGTTCTGTGGCAGCGATTTGTAATCATTAAGTCAGCTGCAAGCACCGGTATGCTGTGCAGCACAGAAATGAACACCAAGGTGACCAACTTATGTGATATCCTCCATTGTCATGATCTGCGGCTGATTCACACCCAACGTCACACTGCCAAGAGCCAAGTGTATGGTTGATAAGACTGCTATTCATCTCTGAAAAGCGCAAGAGGATGATATGGATCAGATTGCAGGAAACAACGAGACGAATAGTGTCGTGAAGAAGGCGGCCCATGATATAGAAAACCGTGCCAACATGTCTGTGAACAGCAAGGAAGATCAGAAGAGTGTCACGATCAGTAGCACCTAGCGGTGAACAATGAGGACGACACTCTGTACAATGTCAATCAGAAGCCTGATGAAGATGTCCAGTCATCCAATAACAGGAGCCTGGGATTCCTACCGCCAACGCCTCGTACCGACTAGTTAACGAATAAGGCTCTGTAGAGAAGCTCGCTAATCGCGATATGGGTTTGTTCTACTACGTTAAAGCCATGGGGCCGTACAATAAATGTGGCTGAAGAAAAGACCCCAGGTAGCCTCATCTCCCTAGTCTGAGGGTGTTGAAAGACCGATACATTCTCTCCTCCTGCAAAGGTGTAAACTCAGAAAGACTGCCGTCACGTTAGTAAACTAGTAATCATCGTAGGAAGCGCCTTATTAAGCTTACCACGCATGCTTCGTGTAATCCATATAGTTGTGAATCGGATCCAGCCCAGGATGATCAGGACAGGAATCCTGACTTACAGGACACCCGACCGTGGCAACCTTCGTCGCGGGGGTATCATCAATCAAATCCCCCTCGCCATCACAATCAAAACCTTCAAACACATGAAACAGTCCGAACCAGTGCCCGACCTCGTGCGTCGCTGTCTTGCCCAGATTGTCTTCCGGATCCCACGGGACGCCAGGTCCGCCAGGCATGGTGCCGACGCTAACGTGACAGCCGTCGTAGGTGTACCACGAAGTGCCGTTGATGCCCGTGTTCCAGGGGTCTTCGACAGGGAAGCTGCATATGCCCGTCGCGGAGTTGGGGTTCGTCATGAGCCCCGTCTCGAAGTAGATGTTGAGGTCGTCGTAGGCGCCCTGGCGGAGGGCCTCGGCTTTCTCTTTGATGCGCGCCTGGCGCGTCCAGGCGTCGTTGACGGTGTGGGTAAGATTCTTTACGACGAACTGGATGTTGTGCGGAGCAAAAGTCTCGTTGAGGACTCTCATCTGTCCTCTGCGGTCAGCGGTACGTGCACAAAGTTGCTGGCTCTTCCTTCTTTCAACAGTAGACTGGGCTATGAGTCGTGGTGTACCTGGTCGTTGATCATCTTGTCCGTGACGAAGCCTCTGTGCGCCTCGTCCTCAACGACATGCAAATATGTAGAAATGAGCAACCCCTCTGCGCGCTTGTTGAGAAACCCGGCCGACAAGCCTTCGTCGCGCTGAGCTGCGCGCAAACCCACTGCGGCTCGGTAAGCTTCAGGATCCGGTTCTTCATTGCCGCACTTCTCCTGCGCCGCCGCCAGCGACGCCATTACTAGCCCCGCGGCGGCGGCGTTAGCAAGCAACGCGTTGAACCTCATGGTGCTGAAGTTGACGTGCAGCTCATGAGAAGTTTGGGGAGCGCGCGAGACGTCAACTTAAATGCCCAATAACATCCATTTTGCGATGCTGAAACGGGAAGGTGCCCGTCGCGATGGAGTTCATAATGCTCCATCCAGCCAAGAACTCGGCCGGCCAAGGCTTTCTTAAAAAGGCTATCGGTCCCTGTGAAGCAACCAAGATACGGGGCGATACGAGGCCAATTGGACCGCCATCTAATGCGTCGTCGATGTCGTGATCTCCTAATCAAAGTCCTGGTCCATCCATGCAATCGCAAGGCCGAAAATGCGACCGGCCATCCCCATTGGGGGCGACCCGGCTCGGCGCGGAGGTGTGAGCGGGGATCTTGCGGCCGGGGGTCGACCAGGCTCGGAGATATATGCCGACCGGGGTGAACTGGGGCTTGCTGGGGCTGACTTTGTTGAGTTGACTGCATGGGCAATAAAGAAACGAAAAAAAGGAATGTGACGTGGTAGCATCCACAATGGCACGGAAATCCGACTTGTTGGATTATGCTCTTGGATTTCAGCAATTTCGCACGCAAGGTGTCCTGGTTCATTCGCCCAGGGCAGCCTACAAGCGTTCTACCAGCCTTCCCGTATTTACCGGTGTCGTGGTCCTCCTAGTAACCACAACACCAGGTCCATTCAACCATTGTTTTCCGTACTAAACCCTTGTCACATATCTCCCATTGCCCATCACACGGTGGTCGTTTAAACTGAGCAATAGCCCGAGAACCTAACCTAACTAATATGAACAAACCTTTGAGTTCAAGCTAGACGGTGCAACGTCACAACAGCTGACCCAAAATGCCGGATTTCAGCTCAATGGTGCCCAAACGCATGCGGGTGATCATCAGCCAGCTGGGGTGTCATGAATGAATATGGGTTCGTGGCCTATCACGATAGTAAAAAGAAGCGCCTGGCGGAGAAAGAAATGAGAAATCTCAATCTCGATCTCGGCAGAGCGAGTTGCAGGGCCCCGTTGTCCAAGTGTAATCCTCTCCAGAGTGGCCTGTAGGCCTTGGATGTCTTATTTCCGCGCTTGCATCGATAGTGGCTTCCAAGACAAGAAACTATAGTGAAGGGAACAACTATTCACCGACGCTGGTCACAGCGCGTCGGCCGCGCCCCCTGAGCTCTTGAACTAGTCCAAAGACAGATGGAGGGAGATGAAAGGCAGCATTCAGACGCCGGTGATTGTTTGCGTCGTCACGATTATTATCCCCAGACGCAAACAAGCAAGTGGCTCTTCTAAGCCCCCAAGTGGACGCCATCCCGCATGCAGCCACGAGTGCCAGATCAATGTCCGGATGGATCAGAAAAGCTGCCGGTTTCAACGTCTGCCACCACAAAGAGAAGGGGGCGCAAGGGATGACCGCAATCTGACAACTTGGGGCAACTTTGGCAGCGTCCATAACACGGCATTGCGGCATCCCACTGCCGCCGCTGCCGTCGTGGACTGGCGATTCCTACTAGACGGCACTGGGGGGCGAGGGGGGTTGGAAACCCTTACTAGTCTTTGTAGCATAGCAGGAAGTCCAACGTGCTGTAGCTCCGTTTGCTTGGGCGGTTTCAAATCATAGAGCGTTTATCTCGACGCTGACTCTCGCCGGGGCCCCCGGATGGTCGACATACCGATCAACGAGCTGCGACGAAGAAAGCGGGAGAGTTCAAGCTAGATCAGCATTTAGGCCGCCGTTTATCATCAGCACCGTCCGTCAAAGTGAGAAGCTAGGCGACGGAAGTGGTGTGACCCCTCCCGTGAAGGAAGCACCTGAACTATGTCGTAATGGAAGAGCGGAAAAGAGAGCGGAACGCTTCGTGATGTGCTAGCGTCCACAAAAGAGCCAGAAGGCGGCACACCGAGATCGAATGTGGGAGGAAAGAGCAAACTGCATCTTCTACCTGACTCTCACCCCCAGCCCAGGGCAATCGATAATTCGTGTCTCACTCGTATGATGGCTGCATGTCTTACGCCAGAGCTAATCTGCTTTTGATCTGATCCGCGAAATAACAAACGCTTCTTGCAGTCTGCTCGGTCCTGGCAACGGAACAGACTGGATGGTGGTGAATGGCCGTTGTCCCAATGGACCGAATTCCTGCTTAGGGCAAGCCGCGAGCCCAGGGTGGCCAATGGTAGCTCATGAGTGACGGAGACGACCCTTGTGTTGACTATTTCCCGAGAAAGAGAATGCGAATACAAGACGCAGGCACGCACGGCATACACGCTTTGACAGTTTGCAGATGCAGCAGCGTTTGCCAGTCGAGGACGGGGGTGGTTGGATCCGGCAGAGGTCCATTCGGTGCATGGGATGGACATGTGCAAAATAAGCAAAGTGCATATCCATCCGTACCTGCTTATGCAACTACTACCGTATGTAGGAACAGTGGCTAGTGGGAATGATAGGGCGACGCGGCCCCTGCTTAGTTTCCTCCACCGCAAAATGCTCCTCACATCGCGTCCGCAATCCTGCATCTCATCAGCATTGGTATCGTCCTCCCACGTGGCGACCTTGCGTCGCTCCTCTGCATCACCGCACCTGGCGTCGGATGGCCCTGCCATTCCTGCACTAAGGTGTGATGAGGCCCTGTCTAGCACTCGCCGCCGAGGAAGCACCACAAGAACGAGAGGATCATCCCGTCCGAGCCGTCCATCTCCCTGTCGTCTCCCAATTTAGCATCATGGCCTTTACGGCGGCGTCATAGTGGTCGTGGTCGTGGTTGTCGTCCTCTTCGTTTTGGATGGGACAGAATTCGCGGACAGGGTCCAGAATGTCTAGAACAGACACACTTGCAAAGGAATTTGCGGCCTGGCTTCCCGCATTCTATCCATCCTTTGACACCGGCCGACCGTCCCCAATTCTCGGCTAAGTCTTGAACTCTGACTTCCGGGCCGACGTAGGTCGACGAGACCGATACTAACAGCTGGCCAAGCTGGAGGGATGCGAGTCGAGACTGGGCCCGGGAATCTTCTTTGTTTGTCGTTGTCGAGGAGGCGAGGGCGCAAGACAAACAAGATTCTGATCGGCCCAGTCCCTGCAAGACACGGGCAAGAGCAGGACTAGCTGCGCAAACTCCGATACGGACAACCCAAACGCTGCGGGTTGCCTGTCTCGCCACATCCGCATCCGAAGGTGTGCGCCCTCCATTACCCCATTCCATCAACCATAAGGCACCGACACCGGCTGCAAACTCCAACACAAGTGCAGTGATTCTTCAGCCTAACCTAGGATAGTGCTACACGCTAACTATCGCCGTGCTAGCAAAACACACCTTTAAACTAGCTCGCTTTGACTGGTCTCTCTGGATTCGGTTGGTTCGCCGCCCCGTCCGAACTCCTCTCCACTCCGAGCATCCCAAGTTTGGACACAATGGTGCAAACCATGACTGCCCGACCAAAAACAGCCATGGCGTTTTCTTCTGCTAGTCCCCATTGGACAGCCATCATGAGACATGACTGATGAAGAAAAGGTTTAGCGGTGTCTGCTCAGCACTTGCAGAGGCCCTACCCAGATGCCACTGACCGAATCATTCTGATCGACTCGTTCTTCTGTTCCTACCGGGTTGTCTGCACGCCCGTGCGAGGTCCGTCTACAGTTGATTTGGAGCAGTGGCGCTTAGCACCCGGCCTCGTCGAGTGGACTCTTCCATACGTCCAGTCTTCTTGCGGGGCCCCCTGTCTGGACTGATCTGCTGCATCGAACACGGCCGCCGCACACGCAAACAAAGGCACTAAGAAGAAAGGGACTTCATATATGACTGGGGCGAGCGTTCCTGACAAACTTGTCCACCCCCTGGTCTGTTCATCCAACCTTCCCAACACATTGGCCGCACTCGAGAAATAGTATCTCTAGCACCAAGCTTTCTTCGATATGGACGCAACCAAGGAAAGGAACACGAGGAGGGAGGAGGATACTGAAGGCCAAACGACAAAGCCATCAAAGTTCAACTTCCCCGACTGGTTGGTTTGGTATAAGAAGCCTGAGTACCGAGATTTCAAAGAATATGCCAACGCCATTCGAAACGGAAAGAGACCCCTGAGCAGAGATGGACGAGACAAGAACCCCATCCCGGCACGGTTGAGCTTGGAAAAGGTTCTGGCCAACGAGACATGTGAGCATATCCTACCGCCGAAACCGCAGTGGAGATGACTGCCATCGTGACGAACCGAATAACTAACACAGTCAATTGCAGGCTCCCCCATGTCACTATACGATTTTTACATGTATCTCAAGTACATCGAGTTTTCTCCCGAGAACCTTGAATTCTTCGTCTGGTAAGTCTCCTTTCATCATGACACCGGGCCCAAGCCTGACGATGGATTCAGGTTCCGCAACTATGAAGCGACATACGCAAAGACCGGAAGTCTCAACAACTTTCCCATCGCGGAAAAGGAAGTCAGCCAGTCATCTTCATCGAGGAATAGCCTGATGGACAGCGCGAACGAAGCTGCTGGCCTCCAGCTCCCATCTATCCAGATGTCCGAGTTTGAATGTGATCCTGAAGCAGGTTAGTCGTCACCCTCTGCCATGGGCATTCTGCCCTCGACAATCCCGAACTAACATTCTCAAGCCAATGAGACCATGACCAACATTGTCCAGCTCATTGCTCCGGAAAGTGCCTGCCAGCCCAACAGCCGAGTCGGCCCCACTGGCCGCGATCGCATCAAGTCATGGGCCAACGCCTGCGCAAAGCCCGTCTGCTCCAACAATGCCGCCAGCGTCATCCCAGCTCGCATCGCCCCGCACTCCGCATACCGTCCCGAACTCAACGCCATTGTCAAAAACTTCCTTCTGCCGGGATCCGAAAAGGAACTCAACATCCCGCCCGCGCTGCGCGACCAGGCCCTCCTCGAACTCCAGCACTCGTCCGACCCCGCTCACCTGCGGCCCATTGCCGACCATGTTTATGGCCTCCTGAAGAACTGCTCGCACCGCAACTTTGTCAGACTCGGCGTCTCCAACGGCACCTTTGAGACGCTCTGCATGGCCACCAGCGTGGGCATTGTCCTCACTATCGCCGGCTTCCTTTGCGTGCTGCTTCGGGCCTTTGTGCCCTTCATGGGCGCCCACAGCCGCTGGAACGCCTTCGCCCCCTGGCCCATGTGGTTCGTCGGCATGTCTCTCATCCTCTCCGGCCTCCGCGGCAGCTGCTTCTTCCTGCTCCTATTCACGAGACGCCAACCCCTCCCCTGGGAACGATTCGACGACAGTGCGTCGCTCTTGTCGCAGCGGACCGGGCTCATGAAGTTCATATCGCGCATGATGATCTTTGATCGCAAGATTCGGGTCAAGGACACTCACCTGCGGAGGCTCCAGCACAAAATCGTGCTCCAGGCCATGTTCGGAGGAGGTGTTTTCGCTTGCTTGTGTGTGTTGCTGTTCGTATTGCTACCGGTCTGGTCGCAGACGGTGAATTGATCTGAGGCGCGAACGTTTATGATTCTTAGCACTATGTATAACGTCGTGGGGTTTTAGGGGATTCTTGATTTAACGATGTGGACTTAGCGCTTGATATCCCGGGGCGGTCAAAATTGCAGTCTAGCACTTTATCTTTACCCATTAATCAGATGACTTTCGTCGAGTCCATGCATACCTTTGCGCATGAATGAAAATATGAATCCGGTGTTGGAACAGGAGGCTGCGGACACACCTACCAGCCTGATTCTTGGCCAAGCGTATGGGAGGATGCATGTGTAAGACCGGAACGTCGGGGTTCAACACACGAGGCAGTGTTGCGGAAAGGAGGGCCGAACTGTTCATGTTGACGCCGTTTGGACCCTGAATTGCAGCGATCCCCCACGTTGTCACTCGTGTTTTCTCTATCGGCTCGCTCTCTGGGGTAGGAAAGAGGATCCCCTCAGCGCCGCGGCTTTGCCCCGGACGCTTCTGAAGCCTGCTCAGCGCAGCACACGGGCGGTTCCAGACCTCACGATGACTGGCACCATTAAATCGGTGGTGATTGAGTGGCAGTGGATGGCGAAGTGAGCAGCTGGCTTACTAGGGAGCATTGAGGAGTTTCTTAGGAGAAGTTGTCTCCATGTATAGGGAAAGAGCTACGGTAGAAGAACCGAGGTCCAGTCAAGAAAGCTTGGAAGTTCACTCAAGTTGATGTACTCATGGAGACAGCGTTACATCTGACGCACGAAGTCCTGCCAGGAGAGTATCCACATAAGAGCATCACATTATGGTATGATTACACGCCCCCCTGGAGATTGGTCAATGACTATCGAGCCCCGAAGCTACTCCGACCTAATCGCATCATGCCTGAGTCGATGCTCCCGGCCAATGCTTTAGAGTCCCACAGTCTCCTTCTTCTCGATCCATCGCAGAAAACCATACAGACTTTCCATGGGGAATGTCTCCTTTTTTTGCTCCCGCTGACGAGAGTTATAGTCGATAACCTCGTTCATCCAGAAATTACGACGCTGCTGTCGGCGCTTCATGTTGGCCTCCCTAAGGCCGTTGAGCTCTGGCCGCATGATTTCGTTCTCGCCTTCAAGCTGCCGAACGCGCTTCGCAAGCTGCAAGTTCTCCCGGGCGAGTAGGTCCTCGACCTGTAAGCTCAGCTTCTTGAGACCAGGTGTCAGGATGGTATCTAGCTTCTCGTCTTCGTTCATCTTGTCATGATTCAACTGGCCATTACGAGACTTCATGTAGTCTGAACAGGCGGAGATGAGATAGTAGGCCGTGGAGAAAGGGAGAGGCGTGCGGCCGATGCCGGCGTCGAGGGCGGCCCAGCCGTTGTCGAGAATAAGGACAGGGTTGCCATCCGTGGTGAGCTCAATCCAGCGGTCGACGAGGCCCCAGAGCCGGGTGTACGTGGGAAGGTTGTCTCCCAGATGCTGAAGAGTCGTCGGGTTCTTGAGGAACTTGCGACGAGCCTCGTCGTAGACGCGCATGCCATAGGACAGGTCCTGCTTGCCCTTATCCTCGCGAAAAGGGCCCCAGGCCTGGTTGACGATGACGAGACGTTGGAGGATTCGTTTGTGGAGCTCGGAAGTCAGGACGTGAGCGCGCATGACCTTGCCTGTGTTGTGGCCGAGTGGAGGGTTATGCTTGAGCTCGGCAAGCGCGACTTCGTAGATGTCGCCCAGGCGCTCGGTGACGTGGTTAGGGTCGGTGCCAAGCTTGTAGGGGCCATTCCGATCCCGACCCGACCATTCGAAGGGATTGGCGTGGAGGGGTCTCCACCACTGCTTGTGGTTCACGCCCAGGACGACATCCAGGAGAGTGAAGCCTGGTAGGCGCAGGTTGTGTTGGATGGTCTTACGATTGTGCTCTCGTTCCTCGGGATCATTGGGCTCGATCGAGGAGCGGATGCGGGTATCGACCGCATCTGTTGGATATGTAAGAACAACTGGGTACCAATACAGTGTTAGGATCATGATACTCACTTGGTGATTTGATCTTCGTCATGGTATAGTTGGGGTTGAAGGCCTATTGTGAGACGAGAAATGGTCCCAAGTGACCCGGAAAGTAAGGCTTTGGCGCAGAAACGAAGCCAAGAAGATTTGATTGCAGAATAATCAGCAAAGATAGATGAAAGGGAAGGCATGGATGGCGGTTCATTAACAGTCTCGAGAACGGAAGGAGTGGTATGGCTGAGCCAATGCTTGCTTAGGTGTACCTTCCTCCAGTGACCAATATCCTACACAAAAATCTCAGAAACCCAAGGGAAATATTCACGGCGGTCTTCCATCTTCGTGGAACTTAATGAAGCTGTTGACCTTTACCAACCGGCCATGAGATGGCCGCTTTCCGGGCTAGGTTGAAGAGGCTGCATCCATAGAGCATATGGTCAAGACTAGAGATCTGCAATGAGTGGTTCACCAACATCTGGATGTGTCCCCGACACTCCTGTGATAGCACTTGTGGTAACTCGAGATATGTCCACAAATGACACTAACGAGGAAAATTTTTTGCCATGTGGTCCCCAAATGCCCAGGAGATGCCTTAGGCTATTGATAGTTTAGCCATGCGAGGACTATGTGAGAAAGACAACAAGAATACCACCATTCTCGCATGTTGGTTCCTCGAAGCAGGCATCAAAACCTCCTCATTAAAGGACTCATGGAGGCGAAGAGCTATCTAACATAAAGCCGCCACTTGTCTCGCCCAGTCTATAGGGTCTCCTTCTCCTGGATCCAACTGTTCACAACTTCGGCAATCTCCAAGCTGTTCTTCTCCAAATGCATAAAGTGGCCATTTCCATGGATCCCAATATCACCCAACTTGATCCACTCCGGCTCTCCACCAACCTGCTTCAGGTAATCCACCGTGCAGTGATCATACGTAACATGAACACTCGCCTCCGTCGTGACCATCAGATACGGCACGCTCGCAATCTTGGGCAGCTTCCTCGCCGGCTCCTTTTGGCGATGACAGCTGCGCAGTGCAAGCGTGTCGTTGCCCACAACCTCGGTCTCGAGCTCGTCCGCGCTGGCGATGGGCGGGTCGTAGTCGATCGGCGTATTGGTTAGGCCCCACGGGTTCGTCGCCGAGCGGCTCTCGAATGACCAGAACGGCACTGTGGTGCCTTCGAGGTTGATGTTGCCGGCGATATGCTGCGGGCAGTCGTTAGACAGGAGAATCGGCGCGCGGGCGCCGATGGAGTGGGAGATGAGGTAGGCCTTCTCACCGAGGAGCGACAAGAGTTCACAACCTGAGGCGCGCAGAGCGAGCTCCTGAGGCACCCAGTTGGTGGAGAGTGGGATGATCGCCTTCTTGAACTGCTCGAACGTGGGATCGCCCTTCTGTCCGGTGCCGGGCCATTGCGTGTGGAGCTTCGCTTGGGGATACGCGTTGTACGCCTCGACGTTGGTGAACGCCCGCTCCACGCCCTCTGCCGCTGTGCCGGCGATCATGGTGAACTCCGCAAGGTTATTTTCTGTCGACCTTCCAATCGCAGTTACGTCGACTAGGTACACTGTGTACCCCTGCTGCAGAAAATACGTTGCCCACCCGGGACGGTCGTCGGGAGTGTTGAGCCACGTGACACCCGTGGTGCCGCCGCCGTGGAAGAAGATGATAGGCTTCGTCGCAGGGACGCCTCGACGACGGCTACGTCCGGCGTCAACGGGAACGAGCTTCTCGACATAGAGCTGATCGACCGTGACGTTGCCTGAGGCGCCCTCGATGTAGCGGCCGCCCACGTAAAAGAAGTCGCGGGTATGCGCTGCCTCCTTGGAGGCGCACTTGGTGCTGATGGCCTGGACGCCAGTGCAATTGCCCGAGGCAAGAGCCTTGACGGCGGCTGCAGCGCCGAGGGCCACGGAGGCGAGCGAGAGACGAACCATCGTGGGAGGTGGGCGGATGGATGGGAGAGGGGTGGAGCAGAGTCGAATGCGACGTTGAGGCCAAGGAAACTGCTTAAGTATACGGCGGATAAGACGAATGACCGGGATTATCACGGGCGGCCGCCGAAGGATCGAGACCCAAGTGATTGCCGGGATCTGGGGATATTTGTGCCTGGCGCGAAGGAAATCCCCAAGGGGCGGGGACATAGCTGCATTCTGAATGGATCCCTAAAGATGCCGATCCACTTGGTCCTGTACCCCCAGTTTGCTGATTGACGATGAGAGCACTGGAGAGCTTCGGTTGACGCAGCCACTGCGATGTTGATTGGGCTGAAAGTGAACTGTCAGACTCCGATGAGCGCTACGGCATCCTCAGACGCATTTGCTGAGCCGAAAGACGTCCATCGGTGATCTAGAGAACCTTCGGCAGGCAGCATCCGCATGGGGCAGAGCTTAACAAATGGCGAGTCGGAGGCGTTGGCCGTTCTGGAGGATAGTGGACTGGGTCTGGTTCAACCGCCGACGCTCCTCCAACATAGTCCATGTTGGCCCCGTTTGTATCACCATCCGGAGTTTCCTGGATCTCAGCCTAATTGATTGCTTGTAAAGCATACAGCACATACCAACTCATGGGGTTTGTCGATTTTGTCGCTCTGCAAGAACTCTTGTAGCCAGCTGACTGCTTCCCTAAGGGTGATCACCTCTACTATCAATATCTTTGGCACCTCCAATATTAGTGCGCAAACAGCGCCAGCTACTGATCCCAGTGATACCGGCTATTGACGTACTGCTTGCTGCAGCGGTATTATGATCTCGATCAGAACAGTCTGATTACTATCTTAAATGGATGAGGAGGGTCTTGCTTGCCAACTTGGGGTCCTGCTTGAGGAATGTGATGAGGATGGTCTAGGCTTTCGGATCACTGGTGCTTGTTCTGGTTAACCCCCAGTTCTTTGAAGACTTCCCCTTTCTTGCTGTTTTATTTCTCATTTCATGTTCCTGTAGTAACATATCAGTCCTCCAGGAGACGTTTTTGCAGCCGCTTGTGGCACAGGAGGTGGGATGCAATGAAACTTCAGACAGCATTGCCGCAGCATCATTTTCGAGTTGGTGAGTGGGTTCAAAGTTTTGCTCCTGTCACGGCTTCAGGCGGGTACAATGTTAAGGATATCAAGAAAGGATACGCACTTTAGATTTCTTGCCACCTAAGTTGACGAAGTCACAGAAAAAGGTCTTCGATTTATGCGTGTTGCTTCTGGCTATCGTGTAATATTACTCCAAAGCAAATGCCCAACAGTGTGAGAGATGCCATCAAGTTCCAGTCTTCGTCCATTTCACGTCACATACATCGAGCTTGTTTCGCATACATTGCTTCATACTGTTGCTCAAGGCTCCTCTGTGGCCCCTACACAAGACGCTGCGGATATTTCCACACCTTGCTGCTCACCCAACGAACCTGGACGGCGTGACTCAGCGATAGCCCGGAGCTGCTTTTTTAAAAGGCTCATAGCATTCAGCGACACCCTATCCTTCTTCTCATAGACAACATTGAAACCTAAGTCGCTCTGCGTCCGCATCCGCGATGTGGTTGCGATAGTGATGGCCAGCCGCAAGACATCTTGCGTCCGAACGCAGGGGCCTATACTACCTTCACTTGGTGGATGGACGTCCCAATAGATTCTTTCAAACGCATCAAGCCCTTCTTCTGCGTTGCCAGATTCCGGCCTGGGCAAGCTCAAATCGAACGTAATGAAGGAAACCGGCAGAACCTTGCCAACAGCCTTGCGCCACGCTTTGTCAAGGACTGTGAGGTCGAGAAACTCGTCTCCGGCGGCGGTGGTAATGTTTCCATCGCCAGAGTGCACTGACATGGAGGTGAGTGCCAAAGAGGGGTTGCGGCAGGCTGCAAGCATTGCGGGCGTCGCAAGTGGCTGGAGAAGAGCCAGTTTGATGTGTCGCGTTGGAAGCTGCGACTGTGACTCAGAACGTATCATCTCATCTATGAAGAGATTGGAGAGTCTAATTGAGAGACTAAATTCCTCCAGTTGGCTAGGGCCTGTGAAAGGACTGGGTTTTTCGTAGGCCATCGTGAAAGACTTGCATGTTTTGCTTACAGATGAAAATGTTCACCGGCGCACAAAGATAGAGGGAAATTGACACCAAAACAGCCAGTTGTATATACACAAAAAGCACACGGTTGCTACCTACAAGCAACTGTGAAGTTGCCACAGCTGACGTTTATGAAGAACTAGGGGGCTTATGTTGACAGGTGATTGGACGGATGGATCCTGCTGCCTGTTGCCAAGGGATTGATGACTCTTCCAAATCCAAGCTCTATGGTCACGTATCGCGTACGGCGAACTTGATCAATACAAAGATCAAGCGCAATTTCCCAGTGATTTGCAAGGCTGCGGAAACCATGTCGAGTAACTCTATGAAATTTCCCTGTGTATAATTGTCGTAGCCAAGACACCGGAACATCGGCACCAAGTGTAGGGTTAAAAATCCCCATGGATATCCATTTGACCCATGGGGGGGAGGGGGGAGGAGGGTACTGATATGGGTTATGGGGGCTTTTCTTCAAGATTATGGGTATGGGTATCATAGGTACTCATTACACGTTCTTAGGAGAAATCTGCCGGTTTTGACTCTTATATACGTAAATATTCTAAACCTATAAATCCATATTTGATCTGTTACATCGGTTGGAGAATTTCAAATTTAGAATTTTACATTTCTTCTTACTTAAATACCTAATTTCCTAAAAATCAGTTTCATAGGTTGACTCTTTAATCCAATGCATTCATCCGAGTCCTCATGAGTCCTCATGGCATGGGGACTCTTAACCCTATTCGGGTAGCAATCTAGTCCAAAGATATAAAAAATACAGAAGTTTTGATACCTTATTAAGCTACAGAAGAAGCCCTTCACCTGCGTAATGATGAGAACGGAAGACTAGTTGATGCCGCTGGGATAGGTAAGCCCCCCCCCCCCCCTCTTCGAACGCATTCGTAGCAAGAGATCGACGAGAGATCACGAAGTACAAACGCAATGTTTCAAAAAGAACAGAGATTTAAGATCTAGAGAACTCTAGGCTCGGTCCGAGAAGCGAGGTTGCTCAGGAAGTCGGTGCGTTGGTGAGTGCGCGATAAAGCACGGATCAGCATGAGTGTATCTCCACCTAAAACCCATGAAGACATCGTGCTTTCCCTTGAGCGCAAAGTAGGGCAGCGTCAGGAACCTAGAGTAAGCCTCAATCAGGTGTACTTGATCGATTATTAGAGAGGTTGTTAACTCTTACGTGTTGGCAACGACAACCTGCTATGTTGTAGGCAATCACCAGTTGCGCAAAACGCTACTTCGGAAAAAACAGATCCCAACTTTTGTTTCAGTTATTACTTACAATCAAAGGAGATGAGCCGGTAGGTTCAAGGAAACTAGTAGGTACTCTAGAAACTACCTCTGGCGGCATTCATGTGGTTATACTGCAAATACCTGATACGGGACGGGAGTGCATTTCCTATGCGCCTTGTCTCGACTATCAACCGGGAAGTAGCCAGCACATCGTACAGTTTCGTAGAGCGGGCGGATATACTTTATGCCTTGCAAGCACCTACCAAGTTGAGGTTGCACCAAAGAGCAACCTGGAGTATCGCAAGCATCTGCTACCCTGCAACTCCTGATTCAGACACATCCCGATTCAAGTACGTCATATGAATTTGTCGCGAACAGGTGCAACCAAGTTGTCCTTGTCTGTGACAGCTTGACTGGGGGTTGAAGTCTTCGAATATCGACACAAGGATTGACAAGTGCATTCGTGTAAGAAAGGGTTCATGAGGCATGCCCGAAAGTATGCACACCATGGTGTATCCGTTAGCCTCATTTTCATCTAACGAGACTCCGTGTTCTCGTGTACCAGCCCTTTCCATTCCCGGCGCTCGGGGGCCGCGCTTTCTCTTTTTTGCAGGTCAGGGAGGCAGTGAGCTGTGATGGACATTGGTCGGAACACAATGTCCGCTGTCGTTCCTGGGCGATGGCCGCAGTTTCGTTTCTCTTCATTATCCACTGGTGCTTGGGCTCGATGGACTGTTTGTTCGATTGAGACGGCCAAACCGAATGCCGTCGTCTGAATTCCTATGGGACATCTCGCGTCCCAAACGGCGGTGGTCCGTATCGGAGGATGCCGGCACAAAGTTGGGAAGTTCAGTCCGACTACGGTCGCGAAAAAGAGTTCTGTTCCTTGGCGCGTTTTCCCTAGGAACAAAACACGCTAGATCCCTATGATCTGTTTCGACAACACCCTCAAACGTGCCAGGAACTGCTGTTTTGGTCTGGGGATGGACCCTGACAAGAGGTTGATCAGAAAACTCGGGATTTGCGGCAATTGATGGATAACCCCCGTACTCGAAAGGGCCTGTGAGGTCGCGGTAGTGATTTGCCGATTGGCTCCCGCGATTTCACTCCACAAACCGGGATCTCAGCCAGAGACTGCGACATGGCCATGGGGCGGACCTTATCCAATACTCAATTTCAACGGCGCTGATTCATCATAATAGCATTGAGTATACCACGCCCTTTGAATTATTTGTAGCTGAACCAATAGACAGACTTCGTTTATTCGAGAAGCCATTTGGGGTCTACTACTGTCCTATTTCCCCGTACAATCACTTGTCACCGCTTTGATGGAATAGGGAAATGTGAATGGAAAGGCTGCCAATGGCACGGACGTAGCCTACAAAGGCTGGTGCTAAGCTTTTCTAAGCTTTCTTCGGCCCAGACACAAGCGCAAACCTTCTTGGCAGCCTCACTCCAAGCATCCATACAAGCTTGTGTAGGCAGTCAAAGAATTTAGGGTTGCGAATCTGTGTCATCCGATCAGATCTGAACTTAGACGCAGGATGCATGAGTCCGCAGCATTAATTTGATCACATAAAGCTTTTGAGGGTGGCTTCTCTTCATCCGAGTCCTGTCAGATTGTATTCTTTTCTCACACGCATGATACCTTCACCCGGATCGTCAACATCTCGTCGGTCACCATCGCGATGATGGGCGACTCTGAGGCCGCAGCCGCCGTCGCGGCCGGTCGCGTACCACCAGAAATCAGTCTTGCATACTTGGAAGAGGACAGAGACACACCGTCTATGAACGCGTCAATCTTCATGTTTGCACTCACACTGGTGATCGTGAACGGCCGAGCAATCTCACGATTATACCTTCGTAAAGTCTTTGGGATAGACGACATTCTTGCTGTGATATCGATGGTAAGTGTAGTCGCTTTGCGCGGATCAAAGAGTCAGTCTGACATCATCACTGCAGGCAATGCTCATAGCCTTCGTCCCTCTATGTATAATATTGATTAACATCGGTTCCGGTCGACATTTTGAATTTATTCAATTTGTCATGACGCAAGAAATCCTAGAGCAAACCGAAATTCTCGACTTCAGCGCACATCTAATCTATACAAGTGCACTTCTGTTCTGCCGCTACTCGGGGTTGGCGTTCTACTACCGCGTATGCGGTGTTCACAGTCGATTCCTGCTGGCAATCAAGGGTGCTGCCCTCTTTTTGCTTGCAGGATATATCACGCAAATGTTACTCATCATCTTCCACTGTCTGCCAGTGACGGCAATCTGGCCCTATGAGTGGCAATCGCAGTTCAACGAGTTCAAGTGCCTGCCATGGGGCTTTGTTTACGGAATCAATTCGGCTGTCTCACTTCTCTGCGACTTTGTTCTGTTCGGAATACCTATCGCAATGCTGCGAATGTTGGACATGACTCGAAAGCGAAAGATTCAACTTGCCTGTATCCTATTACCAGGTATTTTGTGAGTCAGATCTACAAGCCCGTTCTGATTTATCATGTCACTAACCCCTATAGTGTTGTTGCAATCTCAGTCGCTCGTCTTATACTCGTCATCAACGGACAATGGCAACCGGACCAGTCATGGATTTACAGCCCGCTGCTCGCAACCGAGGTATCAGAAATTGGCGCAACTCTCATTGCGCTTTCTATTCCGGGATTCAGACCCTTGGCGGAAGAGGTCTTCAAAAAGATACTCTCAGTGCTCGCCAGGTGGTTCCCCCGGCTCTTCAACAGACGAGGGCGAGCTACTGTTCACTCGGACTTATGGTACGAGACACCGCCATGGCAGTCTACCCCTACACCAATGAAAACAGACTTCAAAACAAAAGACATTGAAAGGGGCTTCGGTCTGGAGTTGAGAGAACTCCCTAGTCCCGATAAAGCATTCGCTAGCCCCACGGACAAGAGCAGAGACAAGCCAAGGCCGGAAAGTACAAACCTCTGGATGTTTGACAATGACAAAGCAATCCCTAGTCCTACGGACAAGAAAAAAGAAAAGCCAAGACCAGAAAGTACCAATCTCTGGATGTTTGACAATGACAAAGCACTCGCTAGTCCTGTGGACAAGAGCAGAGAAAAGCCGAGACCGGAAAGTACAAACCTCTGGATGTTCGACAAAGCACATGATAGGTCATGAATTTGGTCTCTTACATATCATTTTCTTCAATCGACCTCGGCCATACTCAAGCAAAGCAAAGGATCGGAGAAAAGGGTCGAGGAATGTTTCAAAAACAACACACGAATACGGATTATCACCCGGAAAGGAATATAACTTCTCAGAGTGCAAGTATATATACCAGCACCATGTAAACGATGAGTTATGAAAAAAGTACTATTATCCTAAATCGAGTCTTGAAGGCTGTGCAAACCTTAACTTACCAAAGACATTGTGATTAATGAACCGCGTGAGTTTTGAAGGGCTAGATTTGTAGACGATGGCGTATTGCAAAGTCAATGACTGGACAAGTCTGGAAAATTATACGAGCCTGTCGAGGTCCTGCGAACCAGTCTAGTCATTTGGTCTGCCGACAGTAAGCTGGGCAAATTAACAAAGATACTTTCGATAGCCCGGGCCTGAAGCCATCAACGTCAATCGGCAACGCTGAAAGTCGTAAGAGACGAGCAGAGTTCATTATGTTCGCGTTTCGTTACGAGAGTGCTCCGTTCGCGGCTTTTCGGTTCTGATAGGATAGATGTTCCGCTGCTGTCGCGAAATCAGTTTAGTGTTTCTGGTTCCGAAGAGAAGCATGTGGTAGGGCTGGAAGAATTATGGAGAACCGATACCGAACCACAATATTGACTTACGGGCCCTTTGAAAAAGCTTATCCGAACGGGTTTGCCCGACAACTCCTGCGGGGCGTGGGAGACAGAGAAGGCAGGGTTGTGGGTGGACCCCCGTTTGCTCGTTGGCTTGTCGCTGTGGGCATCTCCTGCACGGCTATTCACTCACCCACCTATTTGATTCATCCAACGGCGCATACATGTGAGGGCGCAGTCCATGAGACGTTGGCGGCGGCGGCGGCTGGTGTAGCCAGGATCCCATCATACTGACCATATCATAAGTGCGTTGCAGGTGCGAGTGTCTCAATTTGCCAGAAGCACCATTGCTGACACGAATACTGCAGGTACAGGATGAAGCTCAGACGACGGTTGGAGGTCCATATTAATGCGAGATTATGCTACTATCAACGTGATCAATTCTGATCCCTTTGGGAGGAACGCCTGTTGCGGAGAGGACTTCTTCCCAAATGGGCGCGATTCGCCCGATCAGAGATCTACAGTCGGGCCTTTAGACACTATTCAGTCCGCCTGACCTGGTAACTATAGAGGACAGAGTGACTCGAAGGACGACTTTTTACGCCAGACCAACACCTCTGTACAAGTGTGCTCGGCCAGGAAATCTGCCCTTTCGAACTGGAGCACAAGTCAAATTTTTCAGAGAGGTTCTTTGATCGTCGCCCTGTCTTACCTCTGAGAGCATATCATCCTTGAATTTTAATCCCTTTCTCGACTAGTCTAGAAGCCAAGATGTGAAGAAAATTATTTCTCCTGTTTCATGTTTCAGCTTCGTCTCTTGGGACGAAATGGATGATCCCCGCATCAAATCGAACGAAAGAGATTTACCCTACTTACAGCTCAGGCGCCCTCCACTCAGAAACGTGTGATCTCTGGAATCTCAAAAGGGGTGTGAATCGTGGCACTTCTACACTCTCTTTGTAAGGGCTGCGTCGGCCCGTCTTTCTCACCAGATGACTTTTCCTCTTCTCCTCCCACATTTGGAAGTCTTCGGACTGAAATTACACCCACTCTCACGGGTCTTAGAACTCGAGTTTGAACGGCAAACTCAAACCTTAGATGGCCGTTTCTCAGCGCTAAGCCAGCTGTAAGACCGTTACGACTCATCCGTATTTCCCGCGACGGAGTATCTCCGGCTGAAGGGATTGGCGAGCCCCTCATCACGCGCTGCCGCAGACGCGAGGAATCCCTGAGCGTCTTTGCTTTCGTGGGGAAGGTCTCAATGACAATTGTTTCGTTTCGTTTCGTTTCGCGACACATGAGAAAGGCCACGCCGTGTGCCGAGCGGGGACGGAGTCTATATCTCGTCTCTGGCCGCGCGGGATACTTTCACCCAAGAGTACCTTCAATGCGGCCTACGTCATTTCGGATAGTGGGGGGCGTGATCCCGATCGCAGCAAGGGCTGACTTTCCAGCTCGGACATTTGATCGCAGCCGAGAAACAGCATGTCTTTGACATAAAAACCCTCATTGCCCCCCACCAACAGATGCCACAGACGGCTTGGCAAATGAAATTCTCATATGAGATGCCGGGAAATTGCTCAAGCGTTAGTCCGTGTATTAGTGATCTCAATTATACCTGACGGCACGTTGCCGATACCGATTTGCGGTTCTAATCATACCGACTTTTAGTGGACTACAGCACAAGACGTGCAGAACAGCGGCCAACAGGTAAATTCACCTCCGTTTTTTGTCTAGTCAACATTTCGTGTTTCAGGTTGGTTTGCGGCAAAGCGGACACTTCGATGCTCTCTTGTGCTGTAGGTCACTCGCAGCCAATCAGATAATGCCATTGTGATTTGCCCCATCGACTTCTATTAGAGGATTGAAAATGATAACAACCTATAATCGAGTGGTACTGTGAGCTGATGACCCCGTGCTACCATAATGCAGTGTAGTGTCAAACACTCCTTCAGGGTAAAGACAAAACAGAAGGCAGAGGCGCAGCATTCCTCCCCAACCAACGGTTGGATGGCTCAGGTACAGGTTTGTTTTGAAGAACAATGATATGTCGAACCTGGGGCTATGATCATTTGGCTTATTTCTCCCTATGATACCGTGTCAAATTCAAGCCCAAAATGAGATGCAAATTTTGTAAATGCAAAAAGTATATTGAGATGTTAACCTTCCTCATAATCGGCCGCCACGTTGAAATGGAGTAGGAATTGCGTAGTGATCATCACTTGGTCTATCCCTATCCACAAGTCAATGACACTAAAGGCATACACCAACGGAAGTTCTTCTGCGTTTATCTTGGAGTAGGAGAGTTCCAGCAGTGTCCTCTGAATGGTCACTACCAAGCGTGGCTTTGATACTTGCAGAGGCCTTCGACGGACCCCCATTACGCGTCGCACGAGGTCCGAGTGATCCAAAAGTCGGCTCCGAGACATTGAGTATGATGATTGGTCCATTCATGGCATTGTACCGGCGACAGCTCCACCAATTATGACAAGGCCAGCAACTTCAGACGGCTCAACCTCTAGCGGTAGGGCGTTCTGAGTGGAAACCGTGAAAAACACTAAAGGTGCTCATGGGGGATCATTGTTCCAAAAGCGATGGAGTGCCTTTCCAGCGAAGTATTGCGAGGACAGCCTAAGTATTACTGAGCATATGACCATCAAAGTGAAGTGAGTGTCCAGAGTCTTAGGGTTATGATCCAGTTCATATAAATGGAAAATACTCGTGAAGAAAGCATCTGTCGGTGAAAATTAATTAAGGAAAATGGAGGCCATGTGTTTCTTAAAGAAAAATTGATGATAGCAAGAAGTGAGATTCCTAGATTCCTTAGTGCTGTGATGTGGGACGTAACCTGGCTCTTTCGTCTTTCAGTCCTCCTCAGTCGATTGGGACTACGTTGCCTAATTACAGTGACTCGTGGGACGTATTGCCCACGAGTAACAGAGATCTTATGCACATGCAGCAAAGAACATACAAGTCATTTTTATGTTGATATGGCTTATGAAAAGAAGTAGTACCAACACACTTCCAACGAGAGACTATACGTTTGCTTTTTGTTAATCAGAACTTTGACTGGACATTGGCACCGGGATTGTAGCTGGAATCTAAAGACCTCATTTCCTGGAAGTAACTTGTTCTTCCTCTTCCGGGTCTGGAACAATTGCGTATATGGAGGTGGAAGCCGTGCTTATATATCAAGCCATTGAAAATCAGATGGGGAACAGCTTACGTCAATAAATGTTAATACTCGCCGACATCCATCTTGAATTCAAAGCCAGTCAACCCAGGCTATGCGGATCTCAAATCATCTGCTAAAATATTACCACCTCTTGCACCAGAGATATGAGGGGCATTGCTCTTGCGTCTTTCACTTGTTCCTGATCTCGAGTCGACCGAGAACGCCGAATTTCGACTTAACACGTTGAAAGTCTCAGCTGCCATATTCTCCTAATTACTACAACTTATCGAACAAATTGAGTGATGCAAGTTTCACAGTGTCTCCCCTGAATTATCCTGAAGATCTCTAACCTCTCTGGTGTATTACCACCCATGTCATCGCCTATATTAACAGGATATTAGATGGCCGGGATCTGCTCGGGTATAATCAAACGCACACTACCTTAAAAAGCAGCCTCGGGACCCTGTTTGCCTGCAGCTGCATGATCACGAGAGTGGTCTTTGAACCATATGGATCCAGGTTAAAGGGATCTAAAACAGGGAGAAGTCTACCACACCCTTACGCAACTATTTTGACAGTATTCATCTAATGTTGGTGCTAATGTGTTCTCTGGTGACACCATTTAGAATGGCAGCAAGAAGGATGGAAAAGGGGGTTTGACTGCATGAAAGGCCCGCAGCTTATTCGTTGCCCGTTTTCTTTCAAAAGAGGGAGAATATTTCAGGTGGGATGCTGTACATTTCATCTCGCATCCGCATCGCAGTACTAGGATGATGAAAAGAACCCACTTCTGCCACGAGGTGGGTCAACCAATCGGCAAAACACCTGGTGCAAACCAACAAAACACCTCTGCTGAATTGAGAGAATTTCTCAGCCATGGATTATTTTCAATTGCAAGTGAAAGTGTCCCAGTCAAGCGGCTGGCGATACTGTGTTGTTAGATCAAAGGTAGTGAGTGGAGCGTCGCACCTGTTAGGGTTGTGCTCCGACGCCACGATTGTTACGATCGGTCCAATCATTTGCCGCGAACACTCCCAAAAGAGTATGCTAGCGAAGTCATCCCACAGATCCGCATGGAAACTCTACCTAGCCCCATTTAATAATATGTAGCGTAAGAGTCTTCACCCCTCAAAAAAATGTTGCACATGGCCTCTTTCCCAAAGACCGAGTGTTGTATGATGTTAGTTGAGGGAGTTTTCCTTCTCTGGGCGGGGATGCGAATTAGCATCCAAAGCCGCCAGTTGGAACTGATAATTTCGCTGGGTGGTGTCCGATCTGGGGATTCTAGCCCTTTCGAATCCAAACCGGTCGTATCACTTGTTCTTGTGAAGTGAAACCGGATTCTTATTTGGTCAGGGCTGTGCTTTCCTTTATTTTTAAGTCTGTCTTGATCGATACCAATAGGTGGCACCATCAAAACTGAAGGTCCATTCGTTCGTTGGCCTGCGAATATTCCACGGTTAATCAGCGTTGCCGCTGACCGAAACTGCATTATTAGTCGTTGGGTTACTATTGCATCCGGGTGCACATTCGTCTTGATCTTTCTCGAAGAGCGATTTCCATATCGTACCTTCCCCTAGTCTGCGCCTTTCATGTTCGCTCCTTCCGTCTATTTGGCGATAGAAGGTGAAACCACCTCCTTCTACCCTACCCTTCCTGCTATCCTCTTTGAAATCCTCTCCCTTCTTCCATCCAAACCTTCTTGACAGAAGTCTTACAACTCAAGTCTGGGCCTCAAAGGACCTTTCATCTCGAAAATCCAAGCTCCTCCCCATCTTTCTTCTCTTCGAACTCTCTTCTAATCTCACCTTTCCAACCATCACCAACGCACCTCTTTGTCTACGCGTCGGCTTCAACTTCGCGATCCAAATTCTCTGGGCCTATTTGTGCTTCAGACTTTCCATCCGAGATCAGTAATCCGAACCTCTCAAGGTCCACACAAGCTATCTGATCATCAGCCTCAGCAAGTCGACGTTCCTTCTTTGCCCAGTTTTATCCTTCGCTAACCTTTTCCTTGGCCGCAGGTCAGGTGACATTAGTCTTTCTGCTCTCTGTTCCAGGTCAACGACAATGCCCCTTCCTCCCGCTCCCTGCGTAAAACGCTCTGGTCGTTCTGCGGCGCGACCCGGCCTGAAAGAAGCGCAGCGAGCGTCCTATCTCATGCAGTTCCACGTCATTGAACTGGAGACGTTCCTCAAGGATCAGACTAACATTTCGAAGACCACCCACAAAAGCCTCAGTTTCCACGAATCTATGATTGTCCGACTCCAGGGCCTTGTGGAGAAGCCGGACATCACCAAGGACGACATTGCTGAACTTATTGAGGCCCACCGGGCTGAAGTGTCGAAGGGAAAGAAGGACCTTGATGCAGCTTCCTCCAATGAGAATCGCGCGATGGCGCAAATATCTATGCATACCACCAACCACCCCAATGTTTGCACCCAAATCAGTGCTGGCGCGGCCTTCCGCAGTGTGGTTGATGATCTGGATGTCGTTGTGCATGCTCTTGAGGAGTCCTTGCCACCTAACAGTGTTCATGCCAGAGATAACATACGATTGCGCCTCGTTCTCGCATCTAAAGAGGCAGAAATCACCCGCCTGGGAAGAGAGATTAAGGACTTGAAAGTGTGTTTATATGTAATCGGTCACCTGTTATGGACACCAGCTGACCTAAACAGGGCAAGAAGGAAGAGACCGAAGGCCGTCTGATTAACCTGCTTGACTAGCCTTAATAAAGTCTGAGGTGTTGAGGCTCCTACTCAACCCCGATCCATCCAGAAGGTTCCCTGGAATACCATTCCATCTTTATCTGCATGTCGCGGTGCCGAGGACTTGGGATAAGAATTGGGACCAATGTATTACGCTATTATTTGGGCAGTTCGGAAATGGGAAAACTCAACGAAGTCAGTCCAGTGCTAACAAACCAGTTCGATTGTTTGTTTTGTGCATAAATCTTCTGTTCAAACCTAGTGACGTCGATGTTTATCAAAAATAATGCGGCTGGAGTTAGTAGACTCTTTTCCATAATCGTTTGCAGCCGGATCATCGGTTCTCTTCGCTTGATATGCTACGAATCTACTACCACCTATCTAGCCGAGAAAACATGGCAACAGACCATCGGTCTCCTGTCATGATCTACGCGCATGATCTCTCTGATAATCAATACGCTCGAACAACAATCTCATTCATGTCGCGCACAGCTGTAGTATCATTGGACCGAGTCTCCGTCACCAGACTGGAGGTTGGCCGTGAACAGAACCGAGAGGACCCCAGGTACCTGACGGCCCACGTAATCAAATTGCAGCCTATTGCCCTGTCTCATTAGTTACGCATCAGGCCTTTACGTTGTTCACAATCTGTCGCAGTCAAGTCTTTGTCAATGAGAACATTTCGGGTAGCTTGAGGAGTAAAACTTTTATCGTGCACAGGTATCATATAATTAATCTTTGGAACTCAACACAAGCGCAGCTCGAGGGAAGCATTGCACCTGAAGTGAGAGACACTGCCTTCCTCCGTCGCTGATCCTTGTGGGCAACCACCTTACATCGCCGCCATGACACCGGCAGCTACTCCCGCCGCGACACCAGCAATCGCCATTCCAGTGCACTTGGGCGCACCGCCCTTGGAAGTCTGGGTCGCCACAGTATCCTGCCAAGCCTTCTGCCAGTCAGAAATGTAGGACGAAACCCATTTGTCGTCCTTGTCCGGCACGTTATCCTTCCACCATTGCGCCTCCTGCTGGTCGCTCAGGCTATAACCCTCAACAGCCATGGACGCGACGACGTCTGGGGCGTTGGTGGCCTTTGCAGCGGCTGACCACATGTGCGAGTAGACTGTCGTCCACTCATTGTCGCTGTAATACTTCCGGTCAACGCTGTAGAGGGCGCTGGCGAGGGAGGTGGCGACGGCGCCGGTGACGGTGCTCGGAAGGGACTTGACGTTGTTGGAAAGGTATTCATCGGCCGCGGTTGAGGAGGGGAGAGGCGTGCCAAAGTAGTTCTCGCCAAGAACAGCGGGCGCGATAGCTGCGGCGAGGGAAATTATCTTGAGGAGATGCATTGTTATACTAAACAAAGCCCTAAACAGTTTGATAGATAGATGGTGGTTCTTCGGAATACGGGGCGGCTTTCTATTAAA
The DNA here is from genome assembly GCF_022836535.1 of Colletotrichum spaethianum. NCBI lineage: Eukaryota > Fungi > Ascomycota > Sordariomycetes > Glomerellales > Glomerellaceae > Colletotrichum > Colletotrichum spaethianum. The sequence goes on from NW_026054800.1 coordinate 390,696, forward strand.
GATAGTGGGTTGCTGGTACGCGAACAAGGGCATAAAGCCACCGAACGAGACGGGAAAGTGGTCGTTTAAATACTCACAAAAACTGGAGGCACAAGGTCCCAGAGATGACTTCACCCGCCACACAGTTACCAATTTTCCAATTTCCTCTGAATCCGTTGGCGGACCATCGTCTGCTGTGCCGCGATGCCTTGCGGCACAGCAAAATTGGCGCTGGTTGCCTAAACGACACCCGCCCGTAGGAGTCACCAATCCCAAAAAGGGACGAACAGATCCGTATTGAGGTGAAAATGTAACACTGCCAGCAGTTGTGCAGCGGCGAGCTTATGAAAATAGAGCGGCGTGCAATGTAGCCGGGCGTAGCCCGTGCCGGAGCTGTACCCCACTTCGGACTTTTTCAGAACTCGGCGCGTGGCCGAGTGGGGCCTGAGAGACCGTATTGGAGCAGTTTGTTTTCTCCGAGGTCTTGCCGGAGCCTTCCAGTTCCTAGGCATCACATATGCCGAGTCGAAATTCGGCAATGACTTGGCTCTATCAATTACCAGAAAGAGTGAACAGGAAATGGACCCAATCGTCTCATGGACCCTTGCGCTGAAGAAGAGCCGCCGGAGAAACTGAGGGTGTTGCTTCGTGACGACCAGGGGTTGCGGTAAAGCAAGACGAGTTTCCATCGAGATGGACGCTGGACTCAGGTCTCCATGGACGAATGGCTACCTGCCATGGTCAACGTTGAAAACTGGGATGAGAGCGCGATGGCGATAACGATTGGCTTGCTATGGAATAGCGCCGATCCGACAGTAGTTGAAGACAAAGAGGGAAAGCGCCCATACAAGTATGCGAAGGCAAACGGTTGGCTCGATGCTGAATCCCCTCTTGCCCAGACAGCCGTCAATCTTCTTGAAGCCGACTGCCACTACTGCAGAAGAGGAGACTATTATTTCAAGGAGATTCTGTTGGCTTGATATGGGAGATATGCACTGTTTTACATGGAGGCCAAGTTGTTCATTGAGGATACTGGAAGTGTGGAGGCGGCGAACCTTCCGAACGGGAACTTGATTACAGCCTCTGCTTAGTTAAAAGCACGGTGCAAGATTCCACGTTGTACGATCGATGTGTAATACATAAGGGTACCGCAAACTCTTACTTCGAAATTGCTTTGAAATTTATATTACTTCCTTGTGATAACGACAGTGGCCAGGACATCGACACCACCACCAGGGCCGCACGGCGCTGTCATCCCTGCAATGGCGAAAGGGGACAAGTCCACCGAAAAGTTAGCGGCGCACCCGCACACCCGATTAGGAAAGGCGTTGCTCGTATGGCTTATCTGCCCAATCTGGTGTTTTTCTTGCGCAAGGTGGGGCCAATCAATGCTCCAACAGTGCCTTCTCGGCACCGAACATCTCTCAATCGCGTCACTGTCATCCTCGACGATCCGCTATGGCTTGTCTGCTTCCTTCAAATTTGTGCTCCAGAGCTGATAGAGACATTCCGACTGTGCTTGAGAAATTTAGCCAGCCGTTGAAGGTTTCCCATGGCGAATTTGCTGGGCATGCATGACAGCGACTTGGCAAACCTTATTTCCCCTACACCAGCATCTCGATGGAAATCCAGTCCTCCCGGGCGAAAAAGACCGACATCGTTCGCAAGCGGACAGGATGTCAGAACTGTAAGAGCAAGCGTAGAAAGGTCGGCTCCCGAAATTTACATCACCTACCCTGCTAGTCTATGCTCGCTAACTATTGAATAGTGCGATGAGACGCGCCCCCAATGTATCGCCTGCGTTCGGAGAGGGATCCAATGCAGCGGATATCAGCGCCCAGTCACCTTCAAAGACGTCACTTCTCAGGCGGCCGAGTCTTCGAAGCGCTTCGAGGAGGCAAGGTGGAGGGCTCTCAATCTCGAGGATGATCAACGGAAACGACGGCGTACGGAGCCACTTCAGAAAACTTCCTCCACCTCCCAGGGTCTCTCCGGCGATGTGACGGACCTACCGGAGAGCATTAATGCTGCAACGGGGCAAACACTAGCTCCTATACCCCCTTGTTACTCCGACCATACCGGAACATCGCTTGGCGGCTCTTTCACCTTGCCGTGGGCCCTGTTCGACAACTTCGACACGACTTACGGTTTTGCCTCCAATGCCCTTCTTCCGGAAGACCAATCCCATGGCAGAGCAGTCATTTCGGAAGAGGACCCACTTGACCAGGACCACACGACAGCCGCCAAACCAATCAATAACTCCCTTGCCGTATCAAGGGGAGGACGGGGTGATCCACCGCCGGCATTTACAGAACCCTCGAGCCCTGCTTTGACACCAACACCTTGGGACGAGTTCATCGTTTCCGAAAGGTCGTCATCTGGTTCAACAGGATCCCCGCCGTCGCCCTTGGGCGAGCCAACAACCGACTGCCAACTTTCCCTGCCTCTAGAGGAGGTGCTGATTCAACACTTCGACCAGAACGTCATTCCTTCCATACCCGTGGCTCTCGCCTTCCCGAGCCTCTTCCGCCAAAGTAGCTTTTTTCGATTTGCCGTGCTAGCACTTGCCGCCAGCAACTTGAAGTTGACGCGCCCCCTTCCACTAGACTCGAAGATCCTTCGAGAAGCTTGTCATGACAAGAGCGTGTGGCTTTACTATGACACAGCGGTCAAGGGCCTGCAAGATCAATTGCAGCATGTGGAAACCCACCACGGAGAGGAGTTGGCGGGTGCGGCATTGCTTCTTGCGTATCACGAAATCGAGGCAGGGACGGCTTTGGGTATCCGAAACCACGCTACCGGCCTTGACGCCATCGCCTTAAAGTTGGACTTTGCCGCTTCCTCGGTACCCGATCTCTTCAAGGCCTGGCGCATGCTTCGATACGACGTGCGATTCATGATGACACCAACAAGGAGGACTTACAACGCTGTAGACAGCTTTGATATCTCCAGTCTACTCGACCCCCAGCTTGCCATCCGAGATATCCTGTTGAGACTCTGGGGTCTGCACGCCAGGTTTGCGATGGAGGCTACATTCGCCCAAGACACCACCATCGACGGCGCCAGTGCATCCGAAAAGGCCGCATCGTGGCTGTTGTCGGTGCTCGGCCGGAAATGCGATCACCGTAATTTCCATCTTCGTGACTTCCACAGAGAAAACCTCACGTCGGGCTTCATCCTCCAACAGTGCGATGTCTTCACCCGCCGTCTGGACAACTGGCACAAGGCGTTGTGCGACCACGACATGCCCATCGTCAAGCTGGGCAACGATTCGGACATAGTCAGCGGTCCTACCTTCGAAAGCTTTGTCACGTACAGATTCGCGAATGATGGCAAGGCCTTGGAGTATGCCATGTACCTTGTCTGCCGCATGGCATGCAGCTATCTTCGCTCCTTGTTCGACTCCTCTATCGCATCATCGGCGACCGACGCTTTGGGCAAGGTGCTTCTCGGAATTGTCTGTGGTATGAACATTCAGCAGAGACAACAGTTTACAGTTTTTCGGGTCGACGTTGTGCTTAGGATGGCTGCAAGCATGTCCGAGGGAACCAACTTCATAACAACGATCCTCGACTGTCTTCTGCCCAAGCTCATGGCGTTGGGCCTCACTGGGCCCGATATTGTTGCTTGGGTTCATCTCAAGTCGTCCCTAGAGCTTGAGCTAAGGGAGAGAAGGAAGGGACGGGTCATCAGAATGACCATCGATGGGATCGAAGAGGACTGCGAGATGTGGCAGATAGTGAGCGGACATCCGATTGCCGCCTTTGGCGACTACAATGGGAAGGGATACTTCAGGGACTGTTATGCCATCGAGTGCCTGGGATAAGGCTGCTCTAGGCGAGACACAGAGGCTTCTAGCACTCGTCATTATTAATCTGTCATAATCTGTCACTACTCAAGGACCTTACAGCACGTCTCGATGTTCAAGCCTGGACCTGAATACTTCCGTGGCCGTCTTCTTCCTGCCGCCCAGCAGACAAAAACAATCGCTTACAGTAGTGAGAATTCCTTTTTCTCCGCCCGTTTTGCTGTGATGGATACCTTCCATCCTTTGTAAGCCAGACGCGGGGGGCGTCGAAAACGTTCGCGACAGCAAGCTTTTGGCAGGACTTCTGGCGCGAAGCGATACAGCTGCGGCATAGGCAGGCGCGCATCACCTAGTATTCTTCTCTCTACTTGCCTGCACCTTGTGGGATGTCTCTCAATGGTGAAGCTCCTTCCGGCGTCTCATATCTCTGCTGGTCCGCGATGCCCCTTCTTGCCCATTGAGTTCCCAGGGAAAGGGTCCTTCCAGCACTTGGGACCCTCTCAGACGCTCATATTCCCACTGAAGAGATCCTTTCTGCTCTCAACCTCCAACACACACATCCACACGTCGTCGAGATACCTGTAACGGAACTTTTATTGGACGGTAAGCAAGCAATCCTACCGCCACGGTCTGATGTTGCTGACCAGCTGCTTACGAGACCAGAAAACAGACACTAGGTATTTTCCCGCTAAGAGTGACATTCTGGCTCAGTAAGTTTGACCTCCTGCCAAGCAATCGACGCTCTGCGCATTCCACGAGCACAAAATGTTCGGTTCACCTGGTACACACCCCACGACGTACGAGCAGGAACGTGCTCGGGTTGGCAACGACTGGTCAACCTACTATGCAAGCCATCCTGACTTGCGTGGCATTCCCGGGCTCGTGTTCCGAGGAACCCCTGGGCAGCCTGTTTCGAATGGCGGTTGGGACGCCTTCGGACTCTTTTTCGACGGCATCAGGGCCCCATCCAAGGAGAATCAACTCAAGGTTGCGTCAACCGCACGGAATTATTTCCAAATCCTGTACATGTGGCTTACCAGGATCCCGGCTCAAGGACTCATTGACCAAAACTTTCTTACAACGTTCGGAACTGACTATGCCCAACGTTACAACAAGGACCCGCAGGCCTGCTGTTCTGAAGACAATTTTATCGTCATGATTACGTTTATTGAGGCCAGGAAGGAAGCGACCGGCCGGCTCGTGGACCCTTCAGGTTTCGAAAGGCTTCTTCACTTTCTTGATTTATGTATCAGGGAGACCAAGGAGCGTTTGTGGGACCTGCCACCCCGAATACGAAATGTTATCGGTGAGACTACCTCATCTTTGACACCAAAGTTTAGGGTCAGACTAACGAGATGAGCAGCCGCAGATTTGCAGAAGGAAAATTCTCTCAAGAGAAAGGCGTCACCATTTCCCGAGGAAGATGACGAATCTCGAAGCAAACGTGCCAATCCCTCACAGGCCCCACGGCTGCCAGAGATTCGCGTGCAACAACCTGTCGCTGCGACAGGTGAGCAACTGGAAGCTAAAGTCAAGCTTTTGCGTGCACGTGTCGATGCGCTAAATACCGCCGATCAAGAAAGACAAAGGCGTCTGATTGACTGTTTGAAGAGTATGGACGATTGGAAACAGATTGCGGCAGCCTCAATGGAAATGGACCTTGACAACTGTCGAGCCGATCTCACAAAGAGTCAACAGGCCACGAAGAAACTCTAGGAGATTTTGCGGGGCATTAAAAACAAAGAGCTGGAGAACAAGGACCTGGGCGTCGTTTCTTGGGGCCCAGATGACATGGATGCTTTCCTTCTGGACTTTGATCGAAATGCCGACATGGAGATGGGTGATTAAGAAGAGAGATGATTTTGACGGATCCTATTGCATACTTATAACATCGCTAGACTATTGGAGTAACAGAAGATGGTCGTGCTCAATCGGATTGCATCATTACTTGGTCAAAAGGTTTGCTGAATCCACGGGGATACGAGACTGGGGCGATGTTGGATGCCCAGGGCTTGCACATGGGGTATGACATGGAAGCACCAGATCCATGAGTTCAAGAACATATTGAAAATTGCTTTCCTCATGATATTCATGCCTCGAATTGAAGGACCAAGGCCTTCCTCGGAGATGACTCTACCATCGAGCGGCTCAAGATGGCCCCGTAACAGGTCCCGAAGAGGAGATTTCCCAACGCCAAAAAAAGAATCTCCAAATTCTAATCCTTGCGAACATCCGACACATGACTTAATGAAGCACTGCTAAGATTTCCAACAGACGACACCCATTCCATCAGACGCAGAAGTCAATACGCCTCCACAATGTCACTAAGCCCAAGCTCCTTCGCCGGGCTCTTCCAGGACGACGATCCTGGACATCCTTGAGTCCGCGTCACCCCGAGACCAATCCATCTCAATGTGCGCTCGTCTCGTCAAATCGCCCGAATCGCTTCTCTGCGCGGCCGCAGTGATGCAAAGGGGAATCGGTTTCTGAAAGGGTTAAGCCGCACAAGGAGCCTTACTTGGCATGGCTCGGCGCTGTCGAGGGCACGCGTGACTTCGATGACTACCTGTTGTGGACCAAGATATTGCGCGAGGAAGCATACAATGGTCGCACCTGCCTAGATATACGGTCGACGGCTGATCAGTAAGTATTTCGTGTGGTGGAGCTCAGAAGCGCCGGACTGGGAGCCTCCTTCAGCTACTTACAAGCTTAAAGGTTGTTCCTCTGGCTCTTTCCTTCGAAAATCCAAGAACAATCTGTCTCAAAATACCTTAACAAGACTCCTTTTGACCTTGGAGGTCTTTGATGCCGTAAGCCCATCCATGACCCCGAGACTATTGGCGCGCCCCGACCCAAGAACCAGAAGCTTCAGCAACTGTTTGCGGAGGAGGACGATGCCAACGCCAAGTAAACTCCTGCGAAGGAGTGTCTTTGGGTCGAGGTTGCGCTCATCATCAATCTTACCCGAGGTATCGGAGCCAGCGGGAGTGACGTCCTGACAACCTCAAGGGGTGCTGGGAGGGCTGGGAGCTAGCTTCAGACACGCAGAGCAGAGGGTATTAGACTCTCAATAGGCTCTACCAATCGCATGGGTAACTGCCAGGATTGGAAGACAGTCACATCTTTCAGGGGCATCTGGTACCTGAAGGAAACGGGAACATAAAAAAACATACGAAAGGAACATTTCATGGCACAAAAATGTGTACCCAAGCAATGAAGAGGGGTATTTTCCTGGCAGGTCTGCCCAGAACTGCCATTTGAACTAATGACTGCTAGGAATGCTATCCCCTGTGCACGAAAGCTACGGACTCTGCTCTTAGTACGCGTAGAACAAAACGCTTTCGTTCTCGGAACGCCTGATCTTCTTGTTCTCGCGCATGAGCCAGAAACGCATTGCCCACGCACCAAGTGCAGTCGCGACACTCAGAGCCGCGCTGGAAGACATGGCCATGACGTACCGAGGCTCGTCGGACTTGGGCCACATGTACGGCGTCCATATGAAGGAAGCCACGGCGATGCAGTTGACGATGGCCAAGGAGGAGGCCTTCTTCTCTTTGGTTTGAGAGCACGTGGCGGATACCCAGCCCAGGATGATGGAGTTCACGGCGTATGTTCCCACGCTGAAAACCACCATGGCAACTGGCCTCATTGTCAGCTTATGCACTGTCAGAGCATCCCGGATACAAGGACTACTCACAGTATCTGGCACCAGTGTTGAGAGTTGCACAGCCCAAGATGAACCCAAAGACTGCGACGGCCTTGGCGATGGTAATGTGCCTGCAAGGTTAGCCGAGTTCAACTGCTGAGGTCGGGGCCACCTACCAAGTCCGCTCGTTGAATTTCCCCGAAGACCAAGACCACGCGATAGAAATGACCCCCGCAATGAGATACGGGGGGCAGGTCAGGACCAGCGTGATAGTTTCGTTGAAGCCGAGCGTCTCGACGGCCGTGGGGAAGAAGTTCTTGAAGCCGTTGGCGCCGAGGTGGCAGTGCTGCATGAGCGTGAACAACCACACTTTGGGATCTTTGGCCGCCTCGAGGAGTCCCGACCAGGTTGTCGTCTGACCGGTGTTGCCGACCGTATCGCGTAGGATGCGCTCGTTGGCGAGGATACGTTCTTCGGGGGTGAGCCAGCGAGTTGTGAGAGGCTCGTCGGGCAGGACGAAGTAAGCGATAACGGCTATGATGAAGGTGACGACGCCTTGAATGATGAAGAGCCATCTCCATCCTTCGATACCGGCCTACAGCTGAGTTAGGAGCCGGTCGAGGGCTGAGGGGTGCGGTCATCGAGCAAATACCATTCCGTGCATCTGGAAGATCCCGAGTGCAATCAGCCCCGCAAACGCCGTGGCGAGGATATTGCCCGTGTAAAGGATCGAGATCCTCGTTGCCAATTCCTTGCGAGTGTAAAAAGTTGCCAGGACGTAGAGAGCACCGGGGTAGTACGGAGCCTCGGTGATTCCAAGGAAGAACCGGGTGAGAAGCAAGCCGGTGTAGTTCTGGCTTATCGCGGTAAGGGCGCTGATGATGGCCCAGACGGCCATGCAAGAGCTCATCCACAAGCTAGGGCGGACGCGCGTCACGACCATGTTGGCGGGGATGCCGACGATGACGTATCCGACGAAGAGGATGGAAACGCAGGTCTGGTACTCCGTGGACGAGAGGTTGAGGTCTTCCTCGAGGGTATTTAGTCTAGCAAGCGCAATGGCATTGCGGTCCTTACGCAGAGTATGAGTGGATGCCAAATGTGGGTTCTCCAAGCTGCACTTACCAGGTAGTTGAGCCAGTACATGCCCCTGATACAAGACTGTCAGTTACAGAAACAACGGTTTGGTGTGTATAAAGAACGGAATTGATGGTTTGGTAAGAGCCGGGGTGCTTTCATACCACAAGATTGGCATAATCATCCAGTCGAGGCGTCGCACGAGAGCAATTTCGGCTGGATCATACTTTGCGTGAGCACCCGAGTAGTCTCGAGCTTCCGGTGCAACCTTCAGAGCGTCTTCTATGTCATCTGGTATGAAGACAGGCTCTTTTTCTTTCCTGGCTGTCTGCCGGTTCTCGGAAGAGCCCATGATGCAACTTTGTTTTTGATTGCCTCGATGTTCTAGAGACGGAGTGAAGGAAATTCGCTGAGCCAAACCGAGAAGGCTCGATCCAGGCCGAAATAGTCTCTTTGAGCGACGCGGCCTTTTATAACCCTCAGTCATCTATCCGTCGGAACAATCAGCACGCAGCCAGCATACATTTCTTCCCTCCCTTGGGCGGATTCAGATCTGTACACCGACCGTTTGGCATTTGCAAAATAGCCTTCCCCGCACCGCCAAGGGGGCTTATCCAAGGCTACGTGGTGATGGCGCTCTTGGTACCAATCCTTGGCTTTTGCTTGTCGCTGTCGTCGTGGCGTGCGCGACATGGAGCCATCTCTGACTGGCGAGATGGGTACTAGGTGTCCTGGGCAGGGTCTTGGCGAGACAGGGTGACGCCTGGGCATCGTGTGGGGGAATGTTTAACGGCCGTTGGGTAATGACGGCATCGTTTCTGATGAGCAACTGAAACTCAACACGGAACGACTTGATTTGCTAGTGATCATGCTTGGACTTGGTGGCGGCCGATTAGAAGCTGATGCCAGTGAGTGTAAAGAAGTCTAGAGACACGCTGTTGATTTAAAGTCGGGAGTCCGGCGTTTCTTACGTAACAATACCCAAAGTCCCAATCACCAAGCACTAGCGTTCGTTCCACTTCAAGATATGTCCGATACCTGGCTTACTTAGTTTGTGCACAACAGGCTTCGAGCCAGGTGATCTAAGGTCAGTGTTACTGGGAGAGCTTGGTGCGCAGTCAAAGTAAGGGAGCTGTGTGGCGTGTGTCGATGATGCCATATTGCCTTTTCCTGGACACAGCAGAAGTGCTGATGGATCAGAATAAATCTGGATGTGAAATTTCAAATTCCAAAACAGTTCAATTCCTCTATCCTTGATATCTCATGAAAGATGTGTGATGTTGAACTTCTTTTCAGCGACGGACAAGCAACTCGGCTGATGCATAAATGCTTTTTGAACAGACTGCTGCTCATCGTTCGTTACAAGTTCTCACATCACTTCGTGGTTTGGTTTTTGACCGCATTGTCAAAATATTTCTCACGTGAGTTGCATCTGTCCAGCTGAACTGTATCTCAAAGCCTTCGGGACATAATGAAAACGCTATTCCACTTGATTTCACCCTTGCCTGCAGTTGCCTCGGCTCTTCCCCTTTCTGTTAAAGCAGAATTATCCACCCTTCCGACAATCACATCTATCTCCCCATTCGGTCTTTCATTTCCCTTCACCTGTCACTTCATCTTTATCAAATCCTTTGGCGTCACAATAGACTACCCGAGTCCCAGTCATTGCGTTGGCCTTCGTCATATCTTCCCAGAATTGCTGTTTCCGCTTGACCAGATGCACGGAGCTCAGATGAAGACAGCCAGACGGTCTCACCACCGTCGTCAGCTGCGGGGAACAACCCAACGTGAGCAATACAACCGAAAGAGTCAGACTAAACAACGTCGGCGACAGACACGTTCGCTTTACAGAGCTATCAGAGGCATTCCCGGCCTGAAGTTCTACGGTGGTGATGACGATCCCATCGTTTCCCACAGGACGATTCCAGCTCTAATCGACCTTCTCACTGACACCAATGATGAGCCGGAGAAGATGACAGAGCTTGACCACCAGCTCACAGCCGCGCGCCGTGCCAGAGTGATTCTGGGTACGGCCATACACATTGCAGAGCATTCGAAAAATTGGTCCCATACGGATATCTGGAAAGAGGCCATGGATGAGGCTCGTCTTCAGAGATCCTCGTGGCAGATGCAGCATGATCCCGAAAGAGTGGTCGAGGTCATCGACTCTCTTTCCCGCGCTCGCGTCGCATCCCAGCGCCGTCAGCTCGCGTCATCTCAAATCCCGAGTAGTCCTATACAAGGTTTCCAAGCCTTTCTTGCGGCTCTGGATCGATAGGTCTCTGTCAAGAATGCCGCCAAGCCCACTCCGGGAAAGGTGTTTTCCAGAATCAGCGAGCATAGCCCTTGGGTTGTCGTCAAGCAAGAGGTAAGACTGTACCGATTCTCAAAGGCAACATTTCTGACTCTTCTTTGCATGCAGACTTTAATCTGAATTCTGGAGCGTACCAGACATCATTCCAAGAGTCGCACCCATCCAGTTCAAGTACTAATTCCTAATTTCGTTCAGAGTCCCCGGATTTTATCACAAAGCTGACTGTTTTTTTGTCTAATGGTCCGACCCACGCAGATTTCTCAGCTGGCCTGCGATCCCATGTCTTGCGCTCCCATGCCTGCTTCAACATCGGACAACGCTAAGATACGAGAGTTGCGGGCTGACTTGGAACATCTCAAAGCTCAAGAGAACGTATGGACGGCCGAGAAAAGAGACCTTGCAGCCAAGAAGCTTGTGTTAGAGGCTGAGAACAAGAGACTACTGGATGAGAATTAGGAGTTCAACAGCAGGATTAAAAGTCTGATCGTCAGCAACGCCCGGCACTATACGACAATCGAGCACCATCGAGATGAGCGCAACAAGGCTCAACAAGAGGTTGATAGCATGGAATCCCAGCTCAGAGCGGCCCAGGAGGAGATTCAAAGACTTCGATCCGACAACACCAGACTGCGGGCGGAAAACTTGGCTTTCCAAACCCAGCAAAATGCCGCCGAGGAGTGTTATCAGCTCCGCAATCAGTACGCCGCACTTCAGGCCGATAACCAGCGGCTTGTGTTCGACATCCGCTCACTACGTGCCCAGATGGGCATTCATGTGGTTACCAACACGGAGCTTTGAGTAAATCAATGGGCTGTGAATGGTTGCGTCAACATTTTCGGGAATCAACACCCATGCCTTTTTTTTTGTCTTTCGCCCTTGACTGTAAAACAATGCAGGAGACTGCCACAAAACGAGAAAATCACTTCGTTAGCTAATCCTAGAAATACATCAAAAGCTGTTGCTCTTTTCAAAGAGTTGCGGGAGATTGTGCTGAGACTGATGGAGTCGTGACGGACTATCGATAGTCCCCGATTAAGCTTGCTAACTTGAAAACATGCTGCAAAGGACGAAGCCAACTTTTGGGTTTGCAACGCACCACCGGGTTCCGTTATGCACTTATCGATCCCGACAGGGGGGTTTAACAGCTGTGCACCTTTTCCTTGTTGTAGATGTAGGATCGGCTGTAATTTTCCACGTCAGTACTGCGCATTCGGGATAGTATATGTATATAACGTGGACGCAAGGTCGATGACAGTAGGTCTTACTCATGCAAACGAGAGGTGTGCCACTTACGCATCTTATGCAACCGTTATCGTCGACACATTCTCCTGCGCACGTATCTTGTCAGTATTTGACCTATTAAAAAGGGCAAATTGCAATCGAGAGAGCATGCTAAGCCACTGGCCCCCAGCACCGCGTTCCTCCTGCCCAATCGCAGTACAGGCTAAGAAAGGCAATAGGCCGATTATGATTGAAAACCGCATGACGATGGTAGCTATTGCACGAAACTGAACAAATAATTTGATATTCAGGTTAGAGACAGAGAGTTACCCTCCTTAGCCCGGTCCAATACCCAAATAGCCAGCGAGATTGTTCAATACTTATACAGCTCTTTGGTTGTTGAATAGTGATGATCAAACCTCGCTGACTCGTGCTACAAAATCCTTAGAGCTGTGTCTCCAATTAGGCATTCATGCTTCGAGTCAGGAACTTGGTGATATGGAAGCCGTTAACAGGTCCAAGACGTAAGAGAGGTAAAACCCTATTATTAAAGAACGCTTTGTCTAGCTAATCAGACCTATGGTATGTACCACGGTACCAAGATGAGACGGCTGCTCTTAAATTGAAGATATCAGACCAGACAGCGGCATGCAAAGCCCTTAGGGATTCCCAATTTGTTTCATCTTGGACAAGTAGCATAGAACATATTGCAACTGTCTTGGCGAGTCATTTTTACTTGATCAACCTGCCAAGTCTCCAAGTGTGTCTTCCTATGATCGGTAATCCGAGACTTTCGTACCGCTGCAACGCCATGCAAAAATGTCGCGAAGGTGCCCCAGTAGTCGAGTGTACATCCTGGTCATCGGCCCAGGATCAAAATAATGAGACGAACGCTAAAATATGAGACAAGCTCTCAAAATCCGAACGACGATCTGGACGTATCCCAGACAAAAGATCCGACAATTCGGTCAAGACGGTCGATCCACCTACAGTGGTCCCCGCCTATCATTACCGCTAAGAGGACGCATAACTGGGTGAATGGACGTACACGTTCGCTGGCACAACCCATCCACCGGTCGCCTGTTCAAGGGTGCCGTTCCGTCCGGGTAGCTTATTCAACAGCCATATGCTGCACGCATAGTTGAGCCCGGTCGACTATGATATCAAACCGCCGCTGCCATCTAATGCCTAACGCGAAGGTCCTGTGAGTCGGCCGCTGCAAGTTTCCGGCCTTGGACTTTTTCAAGGTACATGAAATTGAGCCATGGCTTTGGGTGGTGGGAGATACAATCCTGGGGCTTTGGCGAAGGGCTCCACATATTCTTTGCCGTCAAGCAACCTCAAACAATGCAGGAGTCTCTGCATGCCTAGTTTGAATGTTTCCTTCTCTCCACCAAAATTGAGTCGGAACCACCCAGGTCGTTTGGAGCAGAATGCCTGCGGCTCATTAGCGTGCTGTTATTCACTTAAGAGCGAGGTTTGGAAGGATGAAATTACTTCACCGGGTTCAAGGAAGACACGCTGCTTCATCAGCAGTTCCAGGAATGCTGAATCGCCCCCTTTGCCATGCTTTTGTGAGTACACCTCCACCCACTCTGACAGGTTGACAAGAACGAAAAATCCAGCTTCGGGCTTCTCATATGGAATGCCGTAATCGTCAAGCGCTTCTTCGACGATATTCCGTCTCTTGCTCAATCGTCGGAGGAACAATGGGAGGTAATGCTTCCGGAGGTACTTGCTGTCAGACAACAGCTTCTCTGCCACTGTTGCACTGAACGACGAGACTCCTCCAAGCATACTGCATTGCATCAGTCATGGATATAAAATGATGATACCAGAATCTTTGCGTCATAACTTACTTCAAAGCCCTCATGGCATCATGGACCTTTTTGTTATAGGTTGCCAGGAAGCCTATCCCAAGCCCACCTAGACCGAAATCCTACGAAAAGGTCAGCAAGTCTGTCGCTCTGTGCACTGAACATTGTTCTTCAAGACTGAGCTTGCTAACGGTATGGATTCATGCTTACCTTGCACATCCCCCATAGAACATAGACATTTTTGAAGTTCACGTCCAGACCCAAACTTAGAATGCTTGAAAAGCGGTCCCCTGCGCTCACGGCGTAGATCTCGTCGACAATTAGGTGAACATTGTGTTTTGCGCATAGCTGTGACACCTGCAACAGCACGTGGGCTGCGTAACAACGGCCTAGCGGGTCGTCAGGGTTGGCCAGCAGAATGCCTCCAACTGTGCGCTTCTGATCCAGCTCAGCCTCGATGGCTGCCTGGAGACGGCTGACTAGCTCCGGGGTCTGGATAGGGCCGTCATTTTCTGGTGGGGGTCCCCAAAACCGCTCTTCGGGGATGTCGTCGCATGGAACTTCGACCACATGGACGCCGTTTCTCGCCCAGACATCATGCGCAAATATGCCAGAGCTTGGTGTGGGGACGAGAATGGTTTGCCCTTCATCCATGATGTTATATGTCAGGGTGTCCAGCAGAGTCGTCACACCGTTTGCCACGAGTATGTTTTCGCTAGTAAGTGGGAGGCGAACTCGAAAGTGTTCGTTCATGAATTCCGCGGCGGCTTTCGGTAGGTTGAGATAGCCTTGATTATCTGCGTAGCCAAGAGCTTGACGGATATCAGCATATTTGTGATGGATATCCTGCAAGCGTCTGTACTTACTGTCCTTCAGCTGGCTTTTCTTGACGTTCCGTTTCGTCCATTCTGACAGGTCATCAAGCATCAACTCGTTGATAGCAGAACCCAGGTCTAATATGCCCTTGGGATTTTTGCTAGGATCGTATGGATTTTGCTTCATTTCCCTGCTGCGATCGATCATCAAGTTTGGTTGGATGTTTTTTTGGCCTCGGGAAGACGGTGGCAGGGCGTCTTGAGCGAGCATCATTGGTTGCAATATCAGTATGATGGCTACTATGTTGGTGTCCTAATTTGATTTGCTCAAGTCGTCACGAAAGCTCAAACAGAACGGCATATTCGGTGTTTATAGCTTGGCCCCGGAGACTTCAACTAGACGCCAACCTTGGCAAGAATTTCCCGGGTCGCGGTAGTGTGGGACCCGGATGGGCTGCGCGGCCCCGGACGATTTAGGTTGACCACTCAATTACGTGCGTCAAACCCACACCTCATGATTTACTAATCGGGTAATCAATTACGACTGCGCTAAGGCAGCAATCTCTCGACGAAACCAACTCTTCATCCGCTTACAAATGGTGAAGGTACTTTCGTAATGATTCGTCAACCCGAAAAAACGGGTTGCGGTTCCCGAAGCCGAACTTCGTTGAGTCACGCCGTTCCCATCCGGGCTCGACTGGGGTTCATGCGTCACACCGTTCCGGTGCTTACAGCCCCGCAAGGTCAATTGCGTGGCCTACTCTAATCGAATGGCTTTACCGACGGTTCCCTTCAAATAGCATCAAGTAGGTTACGCACAGCTTACTTTGCATTTTAGCGACACCGTAGTCGCACGAGGTGTCAATTGCAGATAACGCAACTGCATCCGGAGCAATTCGTGAATTACGATGTCCTAGAATGATGCAAATAAATCCACATCTCGTATACCTTGACCTGGTACCTAATCGAGTGAGGTCAAAGCGAACAGACTTAGGATGATGCTGCCTGCTGGTAGTTCAGATGCCCCCCTGTTCTATTGGTCTCCTGAGATCCCCCAATACTAAGACAATTAGAGTAACAAATTTTTAGTGAGGACAATCGCGTTAGGTAGTAGCATTCAGAGTAGCTCAAAATGTGAAAAAGTGGATACAACTGAACTTCCTGACGTAAGTACGTACGTCTCAGACCCATTGTGTCCATTTTTTGGGTGTGCCAGAGGTACCAGCAGTCTCTATCTGTACAAGAGCTACGTTGCAATCTAGGCAGCCCTGCCGCGTCTTCCCCCAGCGTGCCGAAGTAAGCTTATTCCCAGACATCTCGGCCAGAGCCTTCCTTGACTTCATAGCCCATGTACTACTATAAAAGACGCAAGGCGAGTTCACTTTCCTTGCCCTTTACGATGGTGTCCCTAGGGTATAGAGGTATTCCTTTTATTGGTAGCCCGCTGGGGCCGTAAAATCCTCTGACCTTCTGCCAATGATCCAAAATGTTCAATAATCTAGCTAGAGAGCTCGTCCCGTCATTGAAATTGCCTTGTGATATCTTTCTATGGAGGGCGATCCAGAACTCCATGAAGCTCAGCCCGCCGCCGGCTCTTCCGTTGCGGTTGCGCGAGGAGCCAGCGTTCATCTCATCTGCGTCAAAGCGCCCCTACAAAAACTTTGGGGTTCCGAGTCGCGGCGGCGCCCGTGGCAAGACGTCCACGTCCCCTTTCCTGACTGCGGCGGCGACGACGAGCTCCGTGAAGGCAAACACGAGAAGAGTAGAGAAACGCATCTTGAGAGAACTTCAAGAACAAATTACAGTGATCAAGCTTATACGTAGCACGATTGTGTGACGAACAAGTGGATAGATTCCAAAGTTAAGAGAAAACATCATGATCAACATGCTCATCTTATGTTACTGCTTGGAGAGGAACCTGGCAACTCCACTTCCTACGGTATCACCCGATGTAAAGGAACAACAAGCTTGTTGTTCATAGTGTAGAAGCAAATGATTCATGCTCCTCGGATGAAAACAGAGGGTTTGATAGATTACAGATGGGAAATACGAACAAGGACGCTCCACTTGAAAATGCAAGATATATTGAGTATTTCGTGTTGCGCTTAGACTACCGTTTCTGGAGGCAAGCCTCCCTAACGATAGGCCATAGTCTCCACTTGAATTCTGTATTGAGGTCAGCGAAAGCCGTACTGCATACTATCTAAAGTATTAGGGGCAAGTAAAACCCCGTAAGATACGAGCGACTAGTTCAGTTGATGAGCAGAAACGACCCTCTCGACCAATCAAGAAGGATTGGTCGCACCATCAGTACACGTTGGCTTTGCGGGTGACATCCTACCAGTCTATGGCGCCAAGCAGACTGGAACCGAGAGAGAAGTCTAGCTTCAGTGTTGCAATCGCCCTGCAGGTGCGTGATGACTTCTGATGACTATGCATGAGATGGAAAACCTTGATACATATGCCCAACTGCTCATGGAAGATATTCTAACAGAAGGACGACATTGGCTGGGATCGCAAAGAGGATATCACAAGAAAGAATCCATTGCAGTTAAGACCCTGTATAAGTAGCATCTGATAGTGCTGTATAACTCCGAGGAACTTGAATGTTTTGGTTTTACCGGATCAGGATGTATATATCTTGTTACTCCAATAGACCCCCTGCGGTAATGGTCAATCTCTTTTCGTTCACGTCCAGAACTCGACGTGTTAGTCAAGGAAGCTGAAGTTGGACATGATTACTGGGGAACCCCACATACGGCTGCCGCGGAAAACTTTTACCCAGCCGAACCCGCGGACCGAGAGGTTATGCGATGCCTGTCGGGCTAACCAGCAAGCATAACGTTGCTTCGCCGAGTTTAAGAATCCACTTGCTCTAGATCTTTGTCAAGTGCAAGCTTCACAGTAATCTAGTCTTTGGAAAAACGTGTCAAAAGTACGTCAATCACGCGGGTAAGGGGAAATTCGAACCCAAATAAGCTGGGGCGTGGCACAATTATCCGCAGCCTCGTATTCTTAGCATCACTTTCTCCTCCATATAAACGCCCCACTTTTGATACCTAGTACATGTAGGATATTTCAAAGGCCTATGAAAAGGGAAAGCGAAGACAATGGAATACATAAGCTTCCCTCTCGACGCTTCGCCAAATTACTAGAAATTGTTTTTTGCAGGTTGAATTCATTTTTACCTCTAACTTAGTCGGTTTAGTTACCCATTTCACATGTTCAACATGAAATTTGCCATTGCCTCCATCATTGCCGTGGCCAGCGCGGCCCCTTTGATGGATCGTCGCGCCACTTGGACCGAATGGTTTGCCGACGCAACCGCTCAGCCAGAGCCCTACCAGCCCAACAACCTCACTTTCTCCTTTGAACTGGGCTATACCGACGGCACTCACTATGATTGCTTCACTTATTAGTAAGTTTACCGACTTCTGCGGCTCCGGTGCTTTGATGCTGAGCTCTAACAATATTAGCGACCTTGTAACCGGTGTCTCCGCCAACACTTCTTGCAGTGGCACTGATGTAACTGCGACTGTCGGGTTTCCACGCGGCCAGGCTAGCATCCAGGACTGGGCGCCCTACGTCTACGTTCCCGGTACAGACAAGACCTACACTACGAACATTTCAACCAACAACCCGATATATACCTGCGGTCACACTGGTACCCCTGGCGTCGCCGCCAAGTGCTTCAACGAGTATGGCACGTTCGGAGCCACAAATGTCTAAATCTTAGTGCGCCGGTCTGGTGGATCTTAGAAAGGACCTACTCCTGTTGTGATAAGGGTTAATGTCGCCTTTCTATCGGATAATCGGTTTTATCACCTAGCAACCAAAGATGATTGAAAGAATGAGGAAAAGACAACTATTTTCTTCAAACTTGTGGTTTTATGACATTTTCCCTGTATGTTTGTGTAATTGACGGGCTAACAGTGACCACGGCTGACAATAATCCGTTGAGCCACATGCCCAAAAGGTCTGCCAGTGCTTGCACGCTTGCAAGCGCTGCTGTCGACATTGCTTATATGGGCAGGTCTACGCCTACCTAGGCGCATCTAACCCGCCAGAATTATCCTCTGACAAGGACGGTTCCACAACTTTACACTACGCGTGTATCGAGGCTAATATTCTATCATTACTGATTGGTCGATATGTCGGATAGGGCCTCGTAAATCGCAAGTCAAAGCATGAGATGGCGGCTGATCGACACCATACCCCACAATCGGACATTTGCGGCCCCCGCAGCAAGCCTCCGAGATACGAATACGGCTGCCGATAGACGCTAGCTGCCGTTGAGCGAGCCCCAATACCTGGATTCCGGAAGTGTATCTTCCCCGAACGGCGTGGAGTCCACGGGACCAGCCGGCATTGAGCAACGCATCTTACGACAGGCATCATGAAATTCCCGATTAATGGCCGCTATGAAGGGCGCTAAGCATATTCACTGACTGGCGCAAAGCTTGACTCCGTAACATGTTGGCGCAGGGGTATGATTGATTGAGCTGTTGCTGGAAATTGCGACTCAATGTAACGGCCTCGCATATGCGCCCTTGGCAAAGTCCATTATGACGCAGGGGTCGGTTGCGAAGACGGTATATATATAGCAGACAGTTCGTCCGGCTTGGATGAAAGAGGCTGAATTATCGAATAATAGCATCAAAAACCTGGAGAACCATCAGACAAACACCCGAACGTAAACCATCTACACACCATCATTAAGGTACCAAAACGCCATAGGCGCCATGACCTCCCACCTCTCTCTGGACCTAGGCTTCGGCATCTACACCGTCCCTTCGCCCACCGGGAAACCAATTCCCTACCTTATCACAGTGGTCCTGTTCGCAGTCTTGGTGTATGCCATTAGCGATCACGGCTCCAAGCTCCCAGAGCTCAACCCCTTGGAACCTTTTGAGTTTACCAACCGACGCCGCATGGGCGAATTCGCCCAGAAGAGCAAGGAGCTGATGCTCAAAGGAAAGGCCACTTTCGGAAGTAGCCCATACAAGATGCACTCGGAATGGGGCAGCGTCGTGGTCTTGCCACCTGAATTTATTCACGAACTCCGAAACGAACCGAGGCTGAACTTTGTTGAGCCTGCTGTCGATGTATGTCGCTTGCAAGACTCTTTTGATGTTTGCCTCAAATTAATTTCCGCGCCTGGCAGGATGTGCATGGCTATATTCCTGGTTTCGAACCCTTCAGCAACAATCCAGCATTGTCCAAAGTCGTCACGAAATACCTGACGAAGGCTCTTGGTAAGTCTTGCGACGGTCTTAGCGGGGAGAACTGTGACCTCACTATGTGATGCTCACCATGGTTCGCTAGCCAAACTCACGAAGCCACTATCCGAGGAGGCGACGCTCGTTCTCCGCCATGTTCTTACCGACTTAACAGGTATGTCACATCTTGGGCTCTGCGTCAGAAGTGCCGCAAAGTAAAGAACCAACTGACACCAAAACTTGAAAAGACTGGCACCAGATTGTTCCCCAAAAAGACCTCATCCGCATTGTGTCGCGCCTCTCCTCCCGGGTGTTCATGGGCGAAGAACTCTGCCGAGACGAAGAGTGGGTCCGCGTCTCCGGGGACTACACCGGCACGGCCTTCTCGGTCGGCTGGGACCTTGGCCACTGGCCACGATGGGCTCGACCCATTGTGCACTGGTTCCTGCCTTCTTGCTGGCGGGTTCGCAGCCTTCTCTCAGAGTGCCGCAAAGCCCTGAAGCCTCATCTCGAGCGAAGGAACGCGCTCAAGACGGCTGCTCTGGCGCGTGGGGAGACGAAGGCCATTTTTGACGACTCCATCGAGTGGTTTGAGCAGGAATGCACAACCAAGTACGACCCGGCCACTGCGCAGATCACCTTGTCGCTCGTGGCGATCCATACCACAAGCGATTTACTGCAGCAAACTATGCTTGATTTGGCGAGCCACCCTGAGCTGTTCCAACCCCTTCGTGAAGAACTCGTTCGTGTGCTGGGTACCGAAGGCCTTAAGAAGACGGCGCTCTACAACTTGAAGCTTATGGACAGCGTCATCAAAGAGTCTCAGCGAATGAAGCCCGTCCTTCTCTGTAAGTTATTATCCTGTCCAACCTTCCATAGAGTGTGTTGGATGGCTAACTTGGCCAAAATAGCGACCTGGCGCCGCCTCGTCAAGAAAGACATTGAGTTATCCAACGGCTTCGTCCTGCGGAAGGGCCAAAAAATCATCTCGACCAACACACATATGTGGGACGCCCAGTACTACGAGAACCCGCTCGATTATGATGGCTATCGCTTTTTGGACATGCGCAGCACCGACGAGGAGAAGCACGCCCACCTGGTCAGCACTAGCGCGAAGCATCTTGGATTCGGTCACGGTCAGCACGCGTGCCCGGGTCGCTTCTTCGCCGCCAACGAGGTCAAGATTGCCCTAGCTCACTTGCTCTTGAAGTACGATTGGAAGCTCCCCGCGGGTTCTAGTCCTCAACCTGTGCCTCACGGCATGAACTTGCTACCCGATCCCAGCGCGACACTGTTGATTCGTCGGAGGAAGGAGGAGCTCGACTTGGACTCTTTGGACTGCTAAGAGACCGTCTTTTCTAGACAAGGGATAACTCCTCTGCTGCTATGTACGGTGGAATGCATCAATACTCACCAAGATAAAGTATCGTACACCTCTCCTAACTCACCTGCTATTCATTCGCAAATGCACGGTTCATGGAAAGTGAATCAAGTCGTCTCTTTAAATAGATACGTGAGTTATTTTCTGTAGAGAGCATAACGTTCTGTCCTGCGATGAAAGCTTGTGTCCATTGTTGGAGGCGGATACATTTTGTCCCAGTGAACTGTTCACAAAGATGAGGAATCGCGCTCTACCAGGAGACAATACAACGATCCATTTGAAAGCATTTGCTTCCTCCTTGTATGTCCGAAATCAAGTCTTGTTTCGAAAACGGCATGCGTGCCTCTTGTTTCACCCCAACCCATCTCGATCGCCCAAACGCTTCATCGCCATATCACGCGGCTTGTAGATTGAAGCCTCTAAAAACCACGTCCTCGCAGCGTTTCAGAAAGTCGATAACGTCGGTTGCCGTGTGCCAGGCATTATTGTAAGCAGCACTGAGGCACAATTCGCCTCTGAATGTCCCCAAGAAGAGGCCTAGACCGTTTCCCAACTCTTCCCCCGTGACCCATGGGTTGTAAGCCTCAATGACACCCGTCTTAGGAGCAATGATGTTGTCTACGCGACCCATACTGGAGATAGAAACAGAAGGGTGGGTCTTTGGAGGGGGTACCGGAAGAGGTCGGGGAGATGTAGGTACATCCGGGATACCAGCAGCCCAAATGGTGGGGGCGAGGGCGTAGTGTTCCTTGTCATTCCGGACGCCATGGTAGAAGTCTTTGATGATCTGCCCGACACGGAGAAACTCGCCATCGCTGACTTGATCATCGCCAGCGGCGGGGAGGTCCATGTCGACTACCAGACTCTGGCCGGGGACGGAATGGTAGAGGGCAGCGGGATGTTCGCGAGAATTGTATGGCGCTTTGCAACTTGCGCGCTCGTTACGAAGGATGTAATTGACGTATCGCACGCGCTTAGCCTCGGATCCTCGCTCTTGAATATCGCGGAGAACTAGTGCAATAGCTGCATGGAAAGCATGGGTGACGGTCATGTCAGCAGCTTTGCACGCGGCGGTGAGCAGGGCAGTCTGCTCCTTGGTGAGAGTGCGGGCAACGCGTTGGTGGAGGCCTGGGAGGATTGCGCCGCGCCGGTAAGGCATGTCGAGGATTTGTCGATCGGAAACATCCATAGCTGCTGCTTTCTGCGCAGACATATCTGCTAAGCGCTTCTTTTGCTGGCTCGTGAGTGTTGCAGGGACGTTGGCGGCAATGCGATAGGACGGGCTGAGGTTCGCGACCTCGGAACCATTGAGGGTGGGGAATTTACAAGCATCGGTCTCGGAAAATGCTTTGGAAACATGAACAACAAGATTGTTTAGGAGAATCAGGGTGCCAACCCCGTCGATTACGTCGTGGGGTGAGCGGAAGACAAGGTCGCGACGAATGACACCTTCCTTATGGAACGGTGGGCTGAGGACAAACAGAGTCGGCATTTTTGGGGCCAGAGGTTGGGTATTGGCCCATTCCTGACCCGTTTGTTCACAAGAAGTGTGTACGAGTGTCTCTTCCAGCCAGGCTTTCTGGTCCGTGTTGTCGCGAAGTTGGCGATAGGTCTTGGTCCATTTGCCAGTGACGGGGTCCTCGCTAACCTGTGAGGCAATGGTCGGATGGTCGCAACGCAGAGCGAGCCAGGCAAACTTTAAGGCCTTATCAAAGATGGCTCCGGGCTCAGAAACGTCTTTTCTGTTGCTGATATCAATCTGTAAGGAGATATGGCCCGTAATTGCAAAGAACATGAGACCACTCCCCTCATAAAGCTTCGCAAGAGCCGAATAACACTGCTCGATCTCATCCGCGGTGCGCTGCCATACTCCTGGAGTACTTTGGCGCCAAATCAGTTCAGGGTATGTCTGATCCATCGATGAATAATATGATCAGATGTTGTTGAGTTACGTGATCAAAGATGAAGAGCAAGAGTAGCAGAGTGTGTGGACAGTCAATCTGGAGGAGTTTGCTTCTTTCCCATGAGGTATATATATTCTGACTAGTATCATAGAGCTCCAGCACCGCAACAAGCGACTCAAAATGATCTCATCAAGGTGATTCTGCAGCGCGCGACGACCAAAAGTCGAAATGAGACAGCGCGGTGACGGTGAAGGCCATGAATCGTCAGGCAAGGGAAGCGGCAAGCGGGGCTATCCCTGATTGACGGCACGATGCCATTCATTGGAGAGCAGACCCGAGGATCAGCCATCTCGGAACTAGCGTCCTGCCTGTGAACATGGCCCCATGTTAAGTGGTTGGACGGGGCATGGTTCAAGATTCCGGTGTTTACCCGAGTGATAGTCAATTTACTGCTACAAACCCCACGAAAGCACACAAACTCGTTGTTCGGCTACCTAGGAATAAGAAGAACAAAGCTAAATAGAGAGAAATTTGGTGCGGGTAATGGGGCAATGAGACTCGAAAAGATGGTTCGCGGTGGCTGTTTGATTCCCAAATGACGTGTGCGCTTTGCAAGTCGTGCAACTCCTCATTTTGTATACAAGGAAAGGAAGATGATCTATTTCAGTATATTATGTTCTGCGTTGCAAGTAACTCTACACCATTTTAAATCCCCCATTCTGTTTTTCTCAGTTTTCCTATTTATGCTCTTTCTCAAGCACCCTCTTTATTATCTCCATTACTTGCGCCACTAATTCCCCTCCCTCTTTCAACTTTCCTTGATCACTATACGTTTATGCTAGGTTCGACATGCTAATACGCGTAGATGGATGCTCTTCTCCAAGTACTCTTTTGCAAGCCTCTAGCTCATTTACTTGAAGCCTTTCCGCCTCTTCCCACCGGTCTTGGTCCTGGTACGTTAATGCTAGGTTGGCTATGCTTGTAAGCGTAGATGGATGCTCTTCTCCAAGTACTCTTTTGCAAGCCTCTAGCTCATTTACTTGAAGCCTTTCCGCCTCTTCCCACCGGCCTTGGTCCCGGTACGTGACTGCCAAGTTAGCCATGCTTGTTAGTGTATCAGGATGCTCCTCTCCTAAGACTACCTTTCGGAGCTCTAATGCTTGAGCTAGTCTCTTCTCTGCCTCGTTCCAGTGCCCTACATATTTTAGATAACCTGCCAGACAGTGCAAAAGGGATGCCCTCGCAATCTGTTCATCTCGCGAACTCGTACATTCATTTCTTAGTACAGCATAAGCATGCGGAAGATATTCGCGGCAAATGTCACGACTCTCATGCTCGCCGTAGGGATAAGCTTCTGATACAACTTGAAGAGCTTGCTGGGCGAACTCATATGCTCTTTGTTTATCGACGAGCCACTTTCGGGTGTCTGCTTGAACCAGCCGGTGTACATCCATACTCTGATGTTTGGCCTCTGTGATGAAAGAGAACGCCTTGAGGGTTCCTAGCACTTTTGTTACTGTTTCCTCTGTATCATTCTCTGAGTCTTGCGTCTGCTGTTGACGGCAGTAGTCTTCGATGAACCTGACTGGGATTACTTGTCGATCAAAGAAGCTAATGAGTGATAATATGTCGCTAGCAACTGTGTTGTGTTTCTCGATCTGCTCGAAAGAGATGATCCACGTCGCTGTGAGGGCGTGCGGCGTGCTTGAGTCCCTCCCTATAGCTTCAAATGATTGACTGAGGTGGTTCACAAGGCTAGTATCGCTCTTATCCAACAGCTTGATGTATTGAGGTATCGAGATTTCATTTTCCTGGATGAACGCCGCTGCCTGAGCAAGTGCAAGCGGAAGATGCTCTAGGCGGGACGAGAGCATGGATGTGTCTGCGGCGGAGATTGAACGGCCTGGTTCTTCGAGCATCGAGCGGAGTAACTGGTCTGCTTCGTCGTCGGTCAATTTTTCAATCTTAGTTGCGGGCTTCCCCGGCGCGAGCCTTGAACCGGTCTGTTTGTTCCTCGTAGTGATGAGAACCGATCCGTGTCTACACTCGGGAATATAACGTCCCAGGGTGCCTTCTCCATCGAGTCCACCAGTTGATGTGTCGGTCTGAGAGGCTTCGGGTGCTTGAAAAAACAGATGCGTGTCATCGGCGTTATCAACCACGAGAAGCCAAGGGCCCCGTTCTCCTTTCTCAAGCCACCTTTTGACAAGTAATAAGGTGTCAGATGTTGGGTCGTCGCGTCCGGGAATGTCGCACTCTTCGGCGATGGAAGCGTAGGCCTCGCGGAATCGCTGTGCATTGCTGGCATGGACCCAGAAGACAGACACGTCGGGCCTGGCCTCTTTCAGCCAGTAAACGTATGCCAGCGCTATTTGCGTTTTGCTATGTAAAGTCAGTGAATGGGTTCGCTGTGACGAAGTGCATCGTCTTACCCAACGCCGCCTAGGCCGTGGAGTGCTATCCTAGACCGTGCCTTTGCAGTGACTTGCTGTTGTTCGTGACCGAATTGCCGTTTGAGATGATCCAGAGCTCCAGATCGACCTACAAAGTCTGGGTTTTGGTTGTACGGGACGAGAACTTCTATCGTTAGCAGGGACAAGACCTCCAGGCGTGATCACTTACAATAATTATTAGGAGCCCGAGGGGTCTTGGGTCTATCCAACCCAGTGCTGGCATAATTCTCTAGGAGCGCCTTCGTTGTAGACGCGGCTGTCGCTGCCGCATAGTCCTGCCACTTCTTGTTCTTGTGGCTGTCTGCATAGTCACAGACTGCCTTGACAATGACGCACGGGATCTCGTCCCACACCCCGGCGCCCTCCATCTCGAAAGCAACGATACTGTGATCTGATGCAATCCTGTCACGGTCCACGCCTGACTTCATCACAGTGTCGCCTGATCCTATGCGCCCGACAAACACTTGAAGGTCCTGCATCAGACGACCTTCTCCGTGGCGTTCCGTCATGAGACGCTTCCTTGGCACAAGACGTCCCTTGTCACATTGAAGCTTCTCGCACGAAGTGTTGCGGGCTGTTTCGCAGCCGCCTGATTCGCTACAGCCGCAGTCTCGATGATTTTCGTCGTCGGCTGCCTTTTGTTGTATCTCTGTCAAGATCTCGCCGGCCCGCCGCTGAAGATCGCGGCGACCTTGACGCGTCTCAAAGGTAGCAACAAGAGAGCGAATCTCTTTATCAGGCCTGCCAAGACTGTCTTCAACGGTATCTTTCCTTGCGAACTCGTCAGGGTACTGCCGGCCTAGGTCATACTGCACGATGCTCTTGCTGATGATGACGTCCCCAAGTAGAATTTCATTCTTGGCTTCTGGGCTGGGCACTCCGCCGCAAATGCCAGTCAAGACGGCCAGTTCGATCCTGGTGTTCCCCCCTGAGACGTGTCGTCTCCGACCAGGCAGTTGATCGGAGACTGGCTGCTGCGCTGGCGGCACTGACCTTGCCCATGTTGGGGAGAAGAAGCAGGACGACGTTATGGCTTCCGATCCGGGCGGTCTTATATCTATGGTACTTTCCAGATGGGTTCCCCCGTGGGTCTCTGTTGTCAGGCCAGAACTAGTCGACAGCGAATGCGATGGCGTCGTATTCGAGGGGTAATGCACATATGATAGCGATGCGGAAGTCGTCGCGGCGGGGAAGTGGGTACGCCATGGCGATTCATCCGTATTATTGACAGTATTTCGGTACGAATCGTCACGGTGAGGTTGCTGTGAGAGATGCTGATGCACCCCTGGGAACTACCACACGAGACGAAGAGTCAACTAATCGTTGTTGAAGAGTCTTGGTCATTCCCGATCATCGATAAGCGCCCTCGATGAGATGAGGCTGCGTGGCTAGGCTAGTGGGTCGTCAGCAACCCTCGATTGGTTCGCTTGTTGACTGCGCCTTTCACAATGCAATGGACTTGTGATAGGCCGGCAGTCAAAGACTCATTCCTGCTAGACGTGTGATCGAACACCACGGGAAGCTCAACTCGACTCTCCAGATGCTGTCATCAACCAAAATTCTCTCCATGTCTTGCAAAGCCCTCCGTTAAGGGCTCTGATGGCAAACATTAGTGCTAAGAGAACAACCGGTTTAAAATCCAGACAAGAATTCTGAACGCGACAGTGTCGTCTGGACTGTAAGGAGATCTTGCCAAACATTTGATATACCAAACGCGGGACGCCTTTTTCATAATCAATCGCGACATTCACTTACTATTTGAGAAGTATTAGGCTTGAATCGCCGAACTTAACAAGACTCCAAAGAGTTTCCTGCAAGCCCAGCCTCGGCGCCATACCGAGTCCTCTTGGCGATCACAAACCCTTACCGTCAGCCTAAGCCCATACCTCCTCCCCAAGTCTACCCGGCATGTCAGTCTGCTCAACCCAAATCCAAGTCTTCGGAACCGTCGGGTCTTGGTTCAGGTTGTTCTAGAAAACTTCCACAGCCTTGCACCCTGACCCCAAGACAAAGGAGATGTAGGTACCATGCATGATATATCGACGCCCTTCCTCCCTTACCATTCTACACCAGCTCATCAGCACGTCTCAGGTGTCGTATCAGACAGCCTTTCCAGCTTGAGACTTATTCATCTTCACCCGGGCTGCTTGATGCATGCCTAGGGTCCTCGCTCTGGATGTTCTAGCAATAAAAGACCGGCTTCGGATGTATCGTCACGCAAGGGGGTCAAATGGGAAACAACCCTAAATGAAGCAAGCATCCAGCTCGTCGACGAGTCCTTCAGTCACATCGTGCTCATTTTACTTGTAATGTATATGACAGTGGTATTACAAGATCCGACACGCGGCGCCCTATGAACAGATCCTAACGAGCGACAACAGTAGATTGTGGTATCTAAAATTAATGTGACTACAGGAAAGTCTAACAAGAGATTTCCCTGGATCGGATGGCCTGAAAAAACAACGAATCCTCGAAGTCTTGCCAGTCCACCTTTCTACATGAGGTGAAAAATAGTACCATGAGGAACGCTGATGATCGCATCTAGAAAAAGCGGTTGTACCAGCGCTTCCAGGTGGGCCAGGTGGCGACCTCAGCCTTGTAGCGGTTGATCTCGTCCCAATCAAGCTCGCGGCGACCAGTGTCAACGTCCATCTGGTGGGTGCGAAGCCAGCCCTCCCGCTTCCAGAAGTAGCCAATGATCCAGAAAACTATGATGACTGGTACAGTGAGGAAGGCCTCAAAGAAACCAGCGGCATCGTTCAGCTCGTCTCCTTGTCCGGCAGGGGCGATGGCTACGAACAACTACAGTGTTTGTTAGATGATGCACAAATTTGGCGTTGACAAAAAAGTATAACTTACTTGAGCAATCAGCACGAGGATGCAAAGAATCAAGCCAACCCAGGATCCAGCAACGCCAAAGGCAGCCTTGAATGGGATCTCGTCGACGGTGTGACCGTGATACGCCCAAGCTTTGCGGAATCGGATGTGGGCCAAGCAGATAGATCCCCACGTGAACAAGGCAGCCAGCGCCGACATGGCAAGCAGCCAATCAAAGACGGTTTCACCATCCGCGTCCAAGTTGATGTAAGCAATAGCACCGCAGACGAGGTGAACCGCAACGGAAGGGAGTGGGCGACCAGACTTGTCGACGTAGGTGAAGATCTTGGGTGCATAACCCTGCTGCGCAAGCGCAGTCAGAGTACGAGAACCACCGTATACGCAGGAAACTCCGAGTGACAGGACAGAGACCAAAATGATGCAGTTCATGAAGTGGTCATAGCCGTACAGGCCAGCATAGCGAGCAGCCAAGACGAACGGCGATGTACCGTCAGCGTACGGGTTATCAGAACCAATAATGTTCTCGTCGTTGGAACTGACGAGAAGACCAACGAAAAAGAGACCGAGGATGTAGAACAGGGTGATACGCCAGAAGACCTGCTTGATGGCACCGGGCAGAGACTTGAGAGGGTTTTTCGACTCAGCAGCAGCCAAACCGACGAGCTCCGTGCCAGCGAAAGAGAAAGCAGCTGTGACGAAAACTGCACAGAAACCCTTGAAGCCGTTCTTGAATGCGCCAGGGTCGTGCCAGTACCGGGCACCCCAGTATTGATCGTAGCGACCGCCGGCGGGCCACCACCGCAAACGAGGATCAGGGCAACAATCATGAAAATCACTGAGATTAATTGGTCAGTATAATTACTAAACCGAAGGGCGGTGACAGTGTTGGCTCACCGATGGCTGAGAGCTTCAGGAGCGAGGACCAGAACTCCTCTTCGGCATAACCCAGAGTTCCGAAGATGTTGATGACGATGATGGCAATCCAGAAGACCGAAATCCATACAGCAAGGCTGACATCTTTGGCACCATCCCAGTAATTGATTGTAAGACCACAGACCGTTAGTTCGAGAGGTAGAACGATGGCCCACTATAGACGGTTAGCATTACGAGTCTCAAGTGGTGCTGCTTGTCTAGCAGAGGGGCAGCGAAAACAAACCTGAAAAACGTAGTTCCAGCCCATGGCAAAGCCCCAAGAAGGATCAATAAAGCGAGTCGAGTAGATATAGAAACCACCGGAGACAGGGTACATGACGGCAAGTTCACCGAGAGCGTATACAACATTAAACATCATGACACCGATGATGGAGAAATCGAGAAGAATGGAACCAGGCCCCTGGAGTATGTCAGCTGAGAAAAAAGACTATGCGCAATCAGGGGGGCCACTAACACCAGTAGCAAGGGCACCTCCAGAACCGACGAAGAAGCCGGCACCGATAGAGCCACCTGGAAAGCATAACGTTAACAATTGTTCTCAAGTCAGTAGGAAGCTGCTGCGCATACCGATAGCAATCATGTGCAAGTGGCGGGTCTTCATGGTGCGGTCGAGCTCGACGATTCCAGTGCCATAGTCACGACGCTTGAAGGATTCAAGGTTGAGACCATTGCGAGTGTAGAAGTTTTCCTCACGAACAGCTGCGCCATGGCTGAGGTGGCCATCGGCAGTAGCACTTTCGGCTCCGCCATGGACGGGAGTAACAGCTCCGGTGCGAGAGTCAGTGTTGATCTGGGTCTTTTCGGGCGTTGAGGCACCGTCGTGGATGTCTTTCTCGGTTGCCATCTTGTGCCTGTGTTGGCGCGGAGCGCGTGCGATCTTGCTAGGGCACGTTTCTGGGTTAACGTGTTTGTTGCTGCCGATATATAAAGGATCGTCAAATACGATCAGCTGCGAGTCGGGGTATGAGGCCCAGGGTCGCAAAGTGCAAGGAAGGGGAAGCAGGCGGGCCCGTGCAAGTTGACAGATGAGGCACAAGAAAAGAAGAGCACCGATCGGAGTCGAGAGGGGACACGGTGGGATTAAAAGGACGAGACGGGCGATCGCTGAGAGACGCGAATGGCACCTTGCCTTCGCGGTTCACCCAGCCTTGGACATGGTACACCTTGCCTTCGCATCCCATTCGGTATCATCTTGTCGCGCCGAGCAACTACTGGCGGGCATGACTATCAGCGGCAAAAGCATGCGGGCGACGCGGATGCAAGAGGATGGCGGTAACGGACGAGTGAGAGGTGTCAAAAGTTTGATGTACAAACCCGAGCGAGTAAGATTGGTGTCCGCCAAGCGCCAGAGGAAGGCCAAGTCTTGGGGAAGTGGAGTGAAGGAGACGGGACGCTGGACGAGAACAGAAGGTGCATTTGGACGTTCCAGGGAAGCTCAAAGTCGAGATTGTCCTGGTCCACCGATTAGAGTCTTGGACCGTGGGAGGCGAGTAGGAAGCTTGCGTAGTAGCTCGGGGAAGGAGAGACAGTGATGGAACATGGGGTGGTGGGCGTGGTGGGCGTGAGAGTTGTGTGTAGGTGGGCGTGGACAAGTGACGCGAATGTCGAGATGGCATGGTCGGAAGTCTGTGAGGTGTGAGAGAACGAGAAGAGAGACGGAGCACAGGGCAGCAATGGGAAGTATCGCAGAGTATCGGTCTGGTAACTTCAGACTGCCATTATCAGCGGAGCCCGCCCGGGCTGATGCATGGAAGCTCGTTCCGCGCCTTCTAGGGGCGGTGGGGGTGGGTGACACCGTGTGTCGATCTTGGCGGGAGACAGTGGGGCCAGTGGGAGCAAGAGGAAGGGGGCGGCGGCAGCAGGTGCATGTCGCGAGAGGGAAGGACGAGGGAGGGAAGGAGGAGGAATGAGGAGGGACGGGAAGGGGAGGAAGGAAGGAATGACGGCAACGGCGACGACAACGACAACGACGTTGAGAAGGCGCGGACACGGAACCTGCCGCCAAATGCCCAGTGCCTGCACAGCGTACTTTCT
This sequence comes from Colletotrichum spaethianum, assembly GCF_022836535.1. Classification (NCBI taxonomy): domain Eukaryota; kingdom Fungi; phylum Ascomycota; class Sordariomycetes; order Glomerellales; family Glomerellaceae; genus Colletotrichum; species Colletotrichum spaethianum. The sequence goes on from NW_026054800.1 coordinate 422,135, forward strand.
TTTGCATCAACCCCAGCTCGCCTTTCCTCCTCGCCTTCACCTGCGCCTTCATGATGGGTGCATGCTACACCCATCGACGTAACACAGCTGCTCGCCTCTGCGGCATTGATCCCCCCTGCCACCTTTCCTCCACCTTATCGTTCATCGTCTGCGCCTCTCATACACGTCCATGGCCTGATACGATCCTAGCGAGGACTGAGCGATTCTCCCGCGAACTCGCGTCTGACAAGTGCGTCGCCCGCCAAGCAACTGCCGGCCCTTGCACCATGTTCTATTCTCTTCGGGCAGCCAACCCAACGAACCTCTTGGCACCACCCGTTTTCAACACTGTATCTTGACCTAGCGCGCCTGAGTGAGGGAGCACGCACGAAACGTCGCCATTCAGACTGCGAAAGCGGTGGAGCTGACACCCGCGACGACTCGACGGCCTTCCAATCTTCGATTGATGTACTCGAGCGTCTCCCCCTCTGCTTCTTCCACCACTCTTTACTCGCCTGTACTCCCTATGAATGGATGCAATCTGCGCTTGCAGACTTGTTGCGCCTGCCGAGCCCTTGGCCTTGCCCAAACAAGAACTTTGCCGACCAGTGAGCGTTCAAAATGCTGCGAGGGAGTCGCTCACACGATTACGTATTCGCAAATTGAGAATAAACAGACGAACCCCCCGGGCGGGGGATACACGACAGTTACCTTGCTGAGACTCCAGCGACATACCCCTTAAACCGCACCACAAGCACGTCCTTTTTTACTTGGCCATCCCCCAAACCAAGACTCAAACCTAGTTCAGTCCACAAATGCACAACCTCTCACTCGCCGGCCGAGAAACGCCAACAATTGCCAACCCGTTGGCGAATTTTGGCTTCTTTTATCAATGCCTCCTCACTGGTACCAAGCGCCCGCCAAGTTGCTCTATCGGTGTTGGCATGCTCGCCACGGTCAGATAAGCCCCTCGTGTAATTCCACCCAGCACCGTCCATGCGTCTCTTTGCCTGTCAAAAAAATGCTTCCAAGAGTCTTTCCAAGACACACCAAGAAACCAAGCAGCAACACCAACTCAATGGAATGGTAGTTCACGAGCCCTCCCACATCACCTTGGTCGATGGCTTGTTTGCCTTGTTTGTGTACTCTTGGCTGCCAACGCCTGTCAAAACCACTGCGCCAGTCCTCGTCTATCTCTTAGCTTCAATTTTACGGATTCCATCGCGCTTCTAGACCCCTCGACCTTCTCGAATTGAAAGGCTGCGCTATCCGTTCGTCTTGGGTGCTCGTGAGCGAGCCTTCTCGGGGAGGTGTCGTTGTCTCGGCACGCCAGCCACGTCGTCAGGGTGCGAGAGAGGCTGATTTCCCTCGCACCGGAATCATCGCTTACCACACCCGTACAGTTGCCCCAGGTCGCTAGTCGACCTGCTGACTACCGCCCAGCGAACACGCCATGCCACACCGGTGATACCACCTTGTTCACGCCCCTATTGATAACGCATTGTCAAGCCTCATATTCCGCCGGATTGGAAACCACGCGCATCTCCTGTTGCTCCCCTCCCGCTGAGGCAAAGCTTAGCCGATGCTTGCCGAAACCATAGCGCGGTATAAGCGATTCATTTATCTCATGCCGCATGCCTTGAGCGATCAAGTTAGAATTTCAATGCCTGAAGTTTTCCCCTGCGCTTTCAGTATCCGACTCGAACAGGGAAATGGTTCATCACTGTTATGTTGCATCTCGAATTCCGGCTCATAATAATAGTAGTTCCCACATCACCCCTTATGTAAGTGGCAAACGGGCTCTGCGGTAGGTAACTGAGACGCTTGCATCTTGTCCAGGAAAGCCGGGCGTCTTCCCCCAAACTAGCCTGCGGCGTGGACTTCGATTTCGAGAAGTACTCCCGAGCGAAGGGAGAGATTACACTGGCTTTGCCGAGCACCACTAGCGGGTGGATGCAGACCACCTTGCATCCTTCGGGATGGCCTGGTCTGCCCGGGCGATTGGGCGCCTCTCGGTGGTTCCACCCTGTTTCTACCACACCTTGTTCAGCGGGTCCCAAAACCCTTTCCACTTCGGCCAGTGAGCTTCGCGCGATACGGAAAGACTGACAAACATGACTTGACAGCTGAGAGTTGTTTGACCGAGTGCTCTCCGCTTACCATTCACCTGGTTGATAAGGCAAGGCAAGGCAACAGCTGAGACTGAAATGAGCCAAGATGGCCAAGAAGGGGCGTAGGTTACTTGACTAGGGGAACCTCTGTGATATGTTAACCGAAAGACCAATAATAGTTAGAAAAGCCATCTTCCGTTCGATATGGCAAGTCATTGTCTTGACACTCGAAAATAGAGAGGACATGCCATCATTCGCACCTCTTCATACTTGTGGCTGCACCAAGAAGCTTTCCAAGGATGGAACCCCAAGACCCTTTATTAGGTGGGTGTCACTTCAAGCACATGATATTTTCTGGGCAATTCCATACTCACGGGTCCTTTGTTTCGAATTCTTGCATGGAAACCAGGAAAATACCGAGGACGTGGAAGGTATCATCGGTCAACGGACGAGTGTCTTTTCGGGCTGTAATGCGACATCTCCCATCCTCTATTTTGCTAGCACAAAGTAGAGGTCCATGAGCAAGACGAGAACTGAAGTATGGGTCAGGAGTCAAATAAGTATATATGTGGTCGTTTTGAGCATTGAGAGGTTCCACAAGGACCAACATCCAGCTTTTCTACGTGGATTGTCAGGCACAAAAAACAACTACTTTCCAAGAACCTTTCGAGATTCGATACGACACCCGCAACATATCATCAGCAGATTCCTAGGTTTGATTTTTTTGCATCAAAAAAATTGGCATAGCTCCAGAAATCTAAATTGGAATTGTAACCAAGGTCGAAGTTCTACATTTGGTCTGGATGACATTTAATAGTCACATAGCAGCCTTCCTCTCAGAATGTTTGTTCCGCGGCATTCTATCTATCAAAGTAACAAAGCAGAGCAAGTCATGAAAGCTCAATACCAAATAGTATATTGGCATTAATGGCGGATATCCATGGACCAGAGAAGTTGAGCCATGGTAGCCGAGGTTTGACTTTCGGTGTCGTGAGGCTCCAGGTGGATCTCGGGAAGACCACTTCCAGACATCACCGCGCCGTGATTCTTTCCGTCAATGGGAGGCCTAAAGCCAAAAATGCGGGGCTTCTGCTCCCTGAAAACTCCCATATCCAAACGTTTAGCCATATCGAGCACACCCATCTTGAGGTCTATATAGGTCGTACTGAAACCTTAATAGGGCTGAAGGTACGACTGGAAAATGAGACTCGGCGGTTACTTCCATTCTTCGCCGTTCTTACTCCTACTCGGAAGCGTTTTCGGTGGAGGCTTGACGAAGAGGTTGTTGATATGTGTAAAATAAAACTCGACGAGGCTCAGCTCGACTCGGAAATTTGTCCGTTTACTTTCCCATTTACTATCTCTTTCTTACTATTTCATTTCCGGCCATCGTTTCTTCGTTGATTTTACCTTCAGGTTGAAATGAACCTCGAGGATTCTCTCGCAGATCTTTCAAGGCCGTAATATAGAGAAGCAAACCCGTTGCTCCAAGCTTTCATGACAGTTCATCTTCTGCGGCTGTCCCTGGCTTGGTCTTTTCAATAAGAATATCAAGGCCATTGCTCATTCATCTTTCCATCCCTCCAGGGAATTGTTTCAGAAACTGCTACCCCTTTTATTCAGCTGTCCCATCACACCACCCTTTCTCCAAGTATTGATCATCCCGCATATCATCTTTCTGCACCACTCACCAGCTCTTTCGAGTTCTCATTGTTCGTCATCGTTGATCTCGGGCCCTTATTGAATATTTAGCTTTGGGTCATAACAGTATAGCGGAGATACCTTTGAGTTCATTTCTTTTGCTCAAAAAAGCGGTTATTTCAGTAAACACAGTTTCGGAGATGGCTTTCGATCAGGACCCAAATGGTATAAGTCACCCCATGAAACTTCTGACGGGCTTCTTTACCCCCTAAATCCTCACTGACTTACCGCCCTCACTAGATTCTCTTTCTTCACAGCCATCACTTCCTTTCCGTCAGTAACTCTCATTCTCTACCTGTCTTTCTCCGTCAGGCTGATTGTCTCCAAGGTATTCGCGACAACGCGGATACGAACACACCACCAGAGAAAACTGCGTCATCACAGTCTGCAGACATGGCGTCCTCTTCCGCCCTTAACCGAGTACATATGAATGCCGAGGCGCCCGCTCAATGCATGTACGCCGCCAAAGGCTTATGTCGCGTATGGGGGCTCGCCAACTGTCTCCGAGTTATAAGCGATGAAAGCCTCCATCTAGACCAGCGACTCGAGCGCGCAGAGCTGCTTCGCGAAGCGCTGACCATGGGCCCTCGCTTCGTCAGCGTCAGCCACGTCTGTTGCGGCAACAACACGCTTCTGTCGCTCGCCGTGGGCATGTCGTGCTCCGTGGAGACTCTGCAGTTTCTCTTGTCCCACGCGCGGTTCCGGCAGGAGGACGGCTGCAGAATCACCGACTTCGTCGAGCACCTCGGGAGCGTCATGGTACTCTTGATGGCCAACTCCCGCGCTCGTTGTTTCGAAAATAGGCTGCCCGGCGACGGCAAGAAGTGCCTTCGTGTTCTCCTCCGCGCCGGTAGCCAGAACTCTTTCGTGAAGAATTTCTGGTACGACAACGGCAAGATTCATAATTGGCTGCTAAGCATTTTCAACGCGGCTTCCACTCGGGAGTTTACTTACCATGATGACGAGGTACCAGAGCACCCACAGAGCCAGCACCTCGTTCCCATTCCCGCTCTCCTCGACTTCGTGGAGTGCATCATTGAGCTCTTCTACGATAAGGATAGCCCCTGCAAGATCTCGGACAACACGTTCTGGACTGCGATACTCAAGAGCTTGTGGACGCACGCGCACGTCACGAGAGGCACCTTGACCCGGGTTGCCGATGTGACGCTGCGGCTCCTGGAGCTCGGGGTGTCGAAGCAAATCGATCTTCCAGGCGCAGCCAAGGGTGGCAGCTTCCTAACTTGTGTCGAAAGCGGCCTCTTCCCCAACGATGTCATCGATCCCGACCTCGACGACGTCGACGCCATCATCGGGGACCAGGTGATCAGAGGTACCAACGAGCTTGGGCAGAACTTTGTTCTCGCCACGGATATGCTGTGGGAGACGCGCAAGGCGAACATTGAGCGCCTCCAAAAGCACATCCTCGGAGGTGTGAACCCCCCCGTTGAGAGCCTAGGGGCAGCTGTCAAGGCAGCGCAGGAAGAGATTCAGGCCCAGATCAACGACTCATTGGGGGATAATAGTGCCTCTTCGGGCAGTACAAACGGCCCTGGAGGACCAAAGCAAGCTGCGACCGAAGCATCATTCAACGACCCAGAAGACTGGGACTTGTTCGACGACATCAAACCGCAGTAAGAGGCGTCTGACCAATCAGACATGGTATATGGAGGCTGTTCTCCACTTTGCTCATGACTTCATCTATATGTTGCTGGCTGCTTGTACAGTTCAATGGGTTTGCGTAAGGTCCGGGCGGGTAATGAGCCTCACTCCTTTAATCCTGCATAAATGTCGGAGTCCGAGATGGATGTTGTAAGGGTTTATGACCTGCTCCCCCTCGCGGAGTTTCAACGAGGAGCTCCAAAACATCGGTGTATGTCGGCGGGTTTTTCAACATCAATCATCGTTGCTAAAAAGGTTTGTTCAAGTGTTTTAGAAATTAGGATAGGAGTTTTGAGAAGCGGTTATCCATAAGTGCAACTTTGCTTTTCAATGACATGCAGCAGTTAGTCCACGGTGACTCTTGACTCCTTTTCGCTTTTTATTCTGCTTTTCCAGCCTAAGGGGAGTGACTAGTAGATCTATACATCGAGTGATTCTCAAATCCATTTCATGCTTCGCGCATATCTCTGCAAGACTAGGTACCAGCAGTGCGATGGTACCCGGTTTTCCAAAGCGGTATCTAGTTGATCGACAAACAGGTACCAGGCCAAACGTACCTGCAAGCTAAATGCGCATATTGCGAGATGATTAATGTGACAGAACTTATGACCCATACTGATCTGGTTTCTCAGTAATCACTACAGCGCTGCAATGGCCATTGCGCAGCAACAACGTGTGCTAATTGCTGTTACCACCGCATTCCTGTGCAATTTGCTAAATCACAAGCTGGAATTCCATTTATAATGTCAGAACCGATTTGTCTCTGTTTTGACAGAGTGCCCGTGACTTATTACCTGACGCCATCTTCAAAGGAGACATAGAGCATTTCCAGAACGATCCCTTCCAACAACCTTGCAGGCATAACAAACTCACTAACCGATGCAAATGAGACCAAAAGCTATAGAAAAACCAACTCTCAGACTGCCACAGACAGGTTTACAAAGGAAAGCATCACACCACCGAGTACTAATAACCATCAACCATGACGTCGAAGGACATCTCTGCGAATATTTTCACCCCACTCAGCAGAGAAAGGAGTGCCTTTAATACCGTGATCTGTAGCATATCTTAGTCTTCCCTCTCGGCTGGAATCTAAGCCGCAAAACTTCATGGTATCGACCGAGGAATTAGGATCTAGAGAACTCTCAGCCACAAGTTTAGGTTCAGTGTACCAACGAACTAACCTAATGGGCCATGGAAGGCATTCTTCATCCCATACGCTGGAGTTGTGTTTGTATAACGAGTATCGTTGGACAAGAAAGTCTTGACACCCCAGCGGAGTACTTTGAAGCCCGTTTCTAGCACTGTTTCCAAGGATATCTGAGGTCCTTGCTGTTCTTTGGCAGGATCGCCGTGCATTCCCGCCGGATCCGTTGCTGACCGGTTGCCACGATTAATCCCAGGAGAACCATCGGAATTACTGCTAGTTTTCGAGTTTGGCTCTGTAGGCCCTGTACCAGTATCACATCTGAACTTTGTCGATGGCTCCTCATAGGGGGTACTTGAGGGCATGCTAAGGAATGTGCCAGCTTTCGTTCCATGAACGGGAATGCCAGCATCCAGTTCTAGGACAATTCTAGGAATGGCAGCGCCAGGTAAGTCTGTGCGACTGTAGAGATAACCAATTATGTCTCTGGCGTGGCGCGCAATCTGGTCACGATCCCTGAACCAGTCTATGCAAGATCCAGTGCAGCGTCCGTTGCCATCATAGCCCTGTCCGTGGTTGTACGAGCTCAGCATGTCGGAACCAAGGCGCTGCTTCCATAAGTCTTGGAGATACTGGAGCTGCTTATTGAATGCCTCCTGCTGCCTTTCGCTTGCAGCGGTCCAGAAGGTCGTCACAAATGTAACACGAGAGAGGAAATCTTCGCCGCACAAGGCTTGGGTGAACCAGAAGAGTTGGTTGTCGAGGTCGTCGAAGCGGGGTTGGTTGATGCATGTAAGGTACAATAGGCCAACAATTCGTGCAAAAGGACGAACGCGTTGAATGCCGCTAACGATCACGTTGAAAGCGTGCTGCTTCTTGTTGTAATCAAAACCAGGCGTATCCATAAGGAAATATTCCTGGTTTCGAATGACCGCTTTGTTAATTTCGAAACCCTGTGTCTAGGCATCCCGTCAGAAATAGCCCAAACCTTAGCAAGGATACATCCCTACCGGAGTCAAGAGATTGTTTTGCATGACCTCTGCTATCGCTCAAATCCTCTAGGAGAGAAGATTTCCCGGCCCCTGTTCGTCCAACGATTATGATCACGTCCGCAGTAGACTTTGTTTCGCTTCTCAAGATGTTAGATCAATAATCAAGTAACATGGAAGAATCGGGGCTTAACCGGAATCGAGCCTCCATCTCTGCAAGGCATAGTTGCGTTCGTTCAGTTGCGGGCTCCATATTCATAGATTTGTTTGCGAACTTGCTTAGAATGGATGACGATGGCTGTTGTTGTTGTTGAGATTGAAGGTAGGCGACACCTTCAAGAGTATACAATCAAAGGAAGAGAGCCAAGATCAAATCTGCTTAGCATAGCTTAATATTGGGTCGACAGGGTAATCCAGAGTTGATTTATATGCTGAAAAGTGCTAATTCTAACACAGTCAAAGTTGCCCTTGGATGACAGGGATGAATCTAGATTGTGCCAACGGATCAAGCGGTATGCCTTGCTGCCTATCGTGCAACCAGTTTTTGAGACCAACAAGCGCACCAGTCAGAGTTCTAACTAGTAGCATATTTTCGAAACCACAGCTTGGATTGGATCGGTTACCATACGACGCCTTGCTTCTAGCCTTCCTCGCCACCGTTGTACAAGACTGCCGGAGCGACTCCTCGATAATCGAAGGCATTGGATGTGGCTCCTATTCTGTGAGGCCTCCGGATTTTGGGTAAATACACATTCACTTCTGCGGGGAATTGAGTTAGAAAGAAAATAGTAAGGTATGATTGGGAGTACACGGGTCCAGAATTGGGCCAACATGAGCCCACAGGCGTCATGCGACTGAGGCTGTGGTGACCCATTGCAAGACCAGTCCAACTTCTACTTACCATCCAACGGGCCTCAAAGCAGTTAAAGAAACGTGCCAAGTGTTACTAAATATCGCCTCTACATATCTGATTGAAAGCTGTTCTGCAAGAATAAATCGGACGTATTGCCTACATGTGGGGGCTAGGAACTACCACCCAACTAGCCACTTGATTGACAGATAAACCCATACCATACAGGCACCCTCGATGACATCAAGCCTTCATTTTCGCCAAAAGTCATTCCACAGGTCTAAACATATGTGACGTCTACTGCCTGATTCAGGCTATAGCCATCGTTCCTTTCAAGTACCTCATCCCGCGTTATGCCTCCCGTAACGATTCCAACAGCCTGTCCCTCCAGGTTGAATACACATGCACCGGAACATGCTTCCTAAGTAAAGGCCCCATAATGCTTTGTGGCGGCCTCGTTACCGGCTCTGCGGAGATAGATGCCCTTGGTGCCTTTTCGGCGGGGTCGATCCAGGCTCGCGATACTTGTGCCCAGTTGGTCGGAAAGCTCATACATGTAGGAGTGGTAGCAGGTAGGGAGGTTATGGAGGCTTTGTTGTAGGACCGCTGGGGTGTGTGAGAGGTTGGTCAGCCTCGACTCCTTGATTTCGCAGTGAACATCAAGTCTGTGCCCAAGGAGGGCGCTTCTGTAATGCCTGGCAACTTGATCACCCAATGCCCACGACAATGTACCTGGTACGACCGAGATTGAGAGAATCACAGGCTTCTCTTCACCATCATATCCGATTCGGACGATATCAATTGCCTGCCACTCAACCTTCTCCTGGATAAGGATGTCCACTAAATGGTTCCTCAGCGAGGAAGGTTCGTCGTTCCATTCACTAACGATATCGTGCTCCCCGACAACAGCAAGAACCTTAGGTTCCGATGACCAGTCGTCCATACCAAATCTACATGGTGTTGAGCCGGGCCGTGCAACGAGCTTGGGCTGGCTCGGGAGACCATAGTAGAACCGTCTGCACTCGGTTTCGGTTGGCTGATGTTAGTTGTCCATGGCTAGAAAGGTTTAGGAAGAGCTTTTGTGTGGCGGCATTTGAAGTCACAGACAACCTCGGAAGGGTTTAGAAGTGGAGCTGCTATCATATATTGGGCACGTAACCTATCTCCGTTGACTAGGGATCCTGATGGTAACTGTGCTAAAGAGTTAGTGGCTTACTAGATGAGACGAAAGTTTGACCTTGAAGAATCAGGACCAGGTTGTAATAACCAGAGAGACTTCACACCTCGCAGTCAAACAACCAGGCCACAATTTGAGTCCGCTGTGTGCAACAACGGCGTCAAGACATGGCAACTAGACTAGTATGAATTTTTGGTAGCTTTCTGAACCACGTATTACTACTGCTAACCACTAAAGAATGCGATAGTCAACTGACCTCCTCCCTTAATCCCATCCCTAGGCCATTTCCCTCATACGGCCTTGGGCTAGCTGCGACGTCGTGTTCGTCGTTAAAGACTCCATCATTTGGTTGTTAGAGCAAGGGTTTCCACTAAACCACGGTATATCTGGACTTGTGTAGGAGACCTTGATGAAGTCTCCATGCTGCTTTAATTGCTATTGGACAATGAAAGTCCTGCAAAACTCAATGCTCCACATCGTCGATCTCCAATGCCGTCTTTGTGAGGTCTCAGAGTCATGGACACAGAAAACTCTTATCGAAAATGGACCATAATAGAGAGCCTGAGTCAAACAAACTATACAGAGGGGAATGGAAAACATCGGTAAAGGGAGACAACGGAGACCACATACTCACCTTCATAAATCGGATATGGGAGCTAGGGAGTCCGTTCTTTGCACCTATCAGGCTTTTTGAAAAGGTTTTGAGCAATCTGGATGCGAAAGATATCAAACAGAGGACACCACTTAGGTCGTAAGAGAACAGGTTACTGACCTATCAACATCGACAGAAAAAGTTACAATAGCTTGAATGAAGGTGCCGAACTGATCAGCTTACCGTAGTAAATAAGGCATAGGGTCTTTGTGAAAATTCACAACGATTGTGCCTTGTAGCGGTTATTATTCTAAACAGAGGTTCTTCCTAAAACGCAACAGCACTAAGCCAATGTGTCGAAGGAAAAGGTTCTCCCAGCTGATTGCCTGGCAAAAATACCCAGGTAGCGCTCTCGGACAAGACTCCTCTTGAAACTCATTCGGGCCTTCAATCTCGAAGCTGCTCTCATCTGAGCTAAAAGCTAGCTTTCCATGTGGAAGTTGTTCTGACCCCTGTATCATCCGACATTTGCCCCACCCACGCTCAGGGTCCAGAACCCTCCTAATTCCACCCACAACCCCTTCAACCAAACTGTATCCCAATATGAGCGTCCACGATGACGAATTTGAACATCTCAGCTCATCAGCAATCATCCAGCGCCGATGGTTTAGTGGTAAAATTCTCCGTTGCCATCAAGCAGCGTCGGGGAGCCGGGGGTTCGATTCCCCCTCGGCGCAATTCTTTTGTTTTGTAGTGATATTTGTTCCATAGACTTGAAACCTCTTGATCCCCTTTTGCTCGGCGATGGCTAGCTACCTCTTTAGAATTCTCATCTTCGAAAATCTGTACTACTTCCACCTGAGCCAACAAAGATGGGTTGGTAATGGCTATGTGAATGACCCATCGTTTGTTTGTGCTTCGTTCCTTCCATGTAGCAACGGGTTTTGCAAGCATCCCAACTACCTCATCATGATACTGATTGGTTTTCATCTAATGACAGGTTGTAGGCATGTGATAGACATGTGTTCACTGAGGCTGGTCCCCGATAGTATTTACGGCCTGATCCTCCAGGTTGATCCGGTCAGACACGTTTCTCGACTGAGATTATACAGAGTCAGTACTGAACTGATCGAGGTGTGACTTTGTTCTAGTATGAACCCTTTTGAGTTGGATGCCTAAATACTGATATTATTAATGTTCAAATTGTTTGATAAGTGCCACAGCGCATCACCCATAGCACCTGCCTCCTTCTGGTGCAGTCCTCATAGGCGTCAATCAGCAATCAAGTGACTCAAGTCAATTTCCGGCGTAGTTAAACGGTGACACAGTGGCGGCCAGGTCTGATAGAGCATCACTGGAACATAAGCTGTTGGTCTCGGTCAAACGGTCGGGTAAACACTAGCTGATGATTGTTGGTTTTATAGCTCACACCGTTTGCCCCAACTAGGCTTTGGGGATACAATTATCTTTGCTGTTCAATTGCGATGAAAATAGACAGCACCACAGGAGAAGAGAAAGAAGAGACTGCTAATGTCTTAATGGCACGTTGGGATGACTTGAAGTCAAATCATTCTAATACTGCCACTCATCTGGTTACAAGGACAGCTCACATGTAAATCGGATGAAAGACAGAGGTTTAAACCAGCCGACAATGGGACGATGTACTCAGTGTTCGCCGTCTCCAACTGATCATAATATCATCTTAACAGCGCTCGCGTGCTAATCTTCTGGGTAGTCATCTTTCGCGAATCATCCAAACCCACTTCTTAGAAGCTTGAGGACCAAATCCGACGAGAGCAGGGCGGCACTGAAGAGTTGTTGGAGTGGTTCGCCATGGCTACGGGGTAGCGTGATCTGAAATCTGGCTTCATATTAAGTTGTTGTTTCTTGGAATTTGAGATAGCTGTGTGGCAAAAAGATATCCCGAAACCAACGACTCTGCTTCCTTTAACTTGTCAAACGTTCTCAACAAAAGTCAAGACACTTCTCTACACCTCGCCACTCAACATGAGTCACTCTAGTTGTGCAATTCACGGCCAGGAAGAGCTGGAGGAAAGCAAAACTCTGAGCGCGCCTCAGTCTCAACATCACATGGAAACGGGATACCGGAGGCCTCACTCGTAACCTGCCTCGTCTCCTCGTCGCGTACAGGCAACACGTCCTCAACGAGGAGTCATATGCCTGAGGCCTGTGACAAGACCTCGTGATCATGGTCCCCTCGAGTCTCAGAGCGACAACCGCCCGCCTCGGCATCGACTGCACATCCGACTTCAAACACGTCCTAGACTGGACCGTCAGCCACCTGCACAAAAGTTCACGGCAACCCAGTGCGCAGACACTGTCCTCTGCACGACCGACAAACCCTCCAGGATCTTGTCGCAATACATCGATTATTCGCCGCGATGTATCGCCAAACCATCAGCATGGAGGGTGTGTAGGTAACAGTTGATAACCATCCTCACGCTCCTGAGGATGCTCCAGGTATACACCAACGGCCAATCACCAGGAATAGTCTACGTCACGGAGGCAGCCTACGCGCAACGAGGCAACTCTTTTCATCTTCACATAGGCAACCGATGACGAGTCCGAATGGCTTAACGTGCGATATACCAAGCATGTGAAGAAAGGAACCATCGCGACTCATCGCGACTCATCACGTGTATACAACCTCGACCTCTCACGCTCCTCCCCGAACGTGGCGCGGCAACTCCAAAGAAACCGAGGACGCCATAAACCCCCCACCCCGAGCCACCATCAAGAAACACAACCGTCAAGACACAAACTTAATTCGGCAGAACATTCAACTGCTGCCTATCACCCATCACCAACCCCCTTTCCAAAAGTAAAGCGGCCGCGAAATCGGTTCGCCCTCGTCAACTCTTCAAGCACCACTCGGTCCCGAAGCAGCGGAAACCGTCGTCGTCACTGCGCCCCGGTGCCTGGCCCCCAACGCGGCTCCTCGAATCACTCACATCCCGTCCCCCCACAGGAGTGGCGATACCAACGGACTCCCCAACTGCCCCGCGGTCCCGGAACACCATTCTGCCCAACCACGAGCCGGCCCCCCAGCTACGCGACTGCACAGCCTCACCTGCCAAAAAAGCACGGGGCCCAGCACCCCCAGGATCCCAGGTTTGCTCGCCCACACGTCGTCCAAGAGCGCCGGGTGGTGCGGCGGTCCATAAGATGTGAGTCACAGGTGCGCGAAGCGCTGGCAAATCACGGGCGGTAACTCCTTTTGGTGGTGGTGGTGGTGATGGTGTTCACCCAACCAGCATCGCACCCATGCGCACAATCACCGAAGAACATCTCGGACTTTGTACGTCGGGCGCAGATAGGAGCCCAGTCGACCAAGTCCGATGCGCGCATCTGTCGTGTGTGTGTGTGGCACCGACCCGATCGATGGGCAATATGATGCCGCCCTACGAAGAGGAAACAGGGAAAACGAAAGAAAACAGCAGCAGGGCGCAAGGCGGGAGGACGCAAAGCAAGAAGGAAGAAAGGGAAAAAAAGGCAGTCTCGTCAATTGTCAGCAGGAGGATCTAGGCCCCCAACGGACTGCAGAGATCCAGCTCGTGTCTTTCCAATGCGCTGGCCCGTCGTATCGACTCGTCCTGCATCACAGCAAAGCGTGTGGCAGACGAACAAGACCATACCAGAAAACCTGACCATGGGCGTGTGTAAGTGTGTGTCGTCGCCGCGGGCAGCGCATCATTTCTTTGGTGCCCAAACAGAGTGGAGGGGAAAAGTCGCAGCGGATTTGGGGGTATTGGGCTGCGCTGCTACACACCACACCACACCAGACACACACGCAACTGTGCATGTTGCGTCATATTCACTCAGAGAAAAAGCACCACCACCCAACGCAAACGCCCACGTTCAGGGCTGCAGCACCCAGAGAAAAAAAAAGATACATGGGCCGCATCTCACTGCGAGGGGTGTGCGATTTCCACCACCTCGGAAAAGATACATGGCGTCGCAAGTACCGTCGAGGCCATCAGGTGTTAGGCGCCCCGAGTCAACCAGGCGATTTGTCATGGCGAGAGAAAGAACAGGACAGAAGAAAACAAACGAAAGAGTCATACGTAGCTCCTGGGAAATGGGTGTTGAAGTCCGGACAGGCTTTCCACGTTTCTTCAGAAAGGGGAGGCGACCGACCCGACCGGAACCCCGGGTTCGCAGCCATTCGCGGGAGATCCGAGCGCCTGGACGTGTTTGTGGCGAATCCGCCCGGCTCCCGCGATCGTCCTATGTTCTCATTGGCCCAGATCACCGATTGTGCCACACGACAGGGGTCCCAACGGCTTGCTAAGCCACAACGAGGGGGGAGGGGGAGGGACCCGCCCGCCGGTGCAACGCTGAACCCGTCGGCCGGATGTGGCGCCGCGGATCGCTTTTCTTCTTGCGTTGCCTGCCTTCGTGAGGTGGTCTGGTAATACGCATTGTTTGGACGACATGCCACTTCGAGGCTGCGACGGACTCTTGTGCGTACGCGGTTCCGCTGCGTCCAAGGCCGTGGCGCACTCGCCTTTTCACGAGACGTTGCGGGACAGCTGTCGAGCCTGCGCACACGAGCCCGACGGGAGAGACGTTTTTGGGGCGCAGAGCTCCTTGCCAAGCTGAAGGCGTTCGTCCTCAACAGCGATGATCCTCGTGATCTTGCCGTCCCAGGCCGTCGCTGCCGGGAGGCCCCCTGGGCCGCCTTTCGACGTCCGCCCACGACTCTCCCGAGTCAACCAAGCGACGAAATCTCCCTCTGTCCTCTCAATTGCTAGAGTATTCCTATAGGAGAGAGTTCATTGGTCCAACGTCCCCCTTCATCGCATCGGACCAGTAACCTCCCATGCATCGCTCTGCCCTGACATCTCCAACCCCTCCATGGAATTCGCTACACCGATTCGCGAATTCCCCAAAACCAAATGCACCTCAAAATTCAAGACACCACAAACCCGCGAGCTTGTGAATATGCATGCCCCTCTTGTTCGGAAAACCCTCTCGGTTGTTGCCCTCATCCGCACGCCCCTTTGCTTCTCACCACCCCACGCCCATCGACGCTGTCACTGCAGCGTTGTATATGCCCCCTCGTCCGATAGGTTGCCCGTGAATGAGTAGTCAAGGGGGGGGGATTCTATAGGCAGGGGGCATGACCGAGAGCATACAGATGCATGGAAGCATATTTGGAATGTAGTCTGATGGGGACCAGGATGGACAGTGATCGGGGGGGTCTAGAGCAGGGCCAAGGTCTGAGCCAGACAAGCGTGACGTCGGGACAAGGCGTGCAGACCGCAGACCGCAGACCGCAGACGCAGCGTATGTAGGGCGAACAGAGGGAGCCAGGGCACATTCGTTGGCTGGTATTTTCGCAGGCCCAGCAGGGCAGGGCAGCGCGCGTACCGAAGTAGCCATCGTGATGCGTTGTCCAGGAGGCATCGCAGCGTCGACGCATCGACGCATCGCAGCGAAAATCAAGGCATATCTTCAGCAATCCAGAACGACAACGTGGGAGTGAAGACCGCCCTGCTCGACCAGGGCAGCCGCTGCTTATCTGTCGGTCTGTCTGGCTACCTCGCGAGCAAGGGACCCCGCGACTCGAGCGACGGCCCAAAGGACAACTTTATCCGTCTGGCCTTGCCGCTTACCGCTCATGATCGGCCGTCGATGGTGCACTCCGCCAACCGAGGGCGGAGGGACTGGAACCCAGGCAGTGCGACTGGCGACGAGGGAAGGAAAAGAGGATGCCGTTGCCGCTGTCCTCCACACGCGACCGTGTTCGAAACAGGCGCGGATTGTCCATTTCGGCATGTTCCCACTTCGTTGCATGCGACGAGCGACGAGCGACGAGCATCGGGGGTCGTATCCCGCTTTTCGTTTGTCGCTTGACCGTAGCCTGGGCGCCGTCTTCCTATCAACGCCTTGCCCAGTCGCCCAAGAGTGGCAGTCGGCTGCTTCTGACAGACAACTAGCTTCTTAGGCCATCTCTCCGCGACATGATTTCCGAGGGCCGTATGTGTTGTCAAATACACACCATACGCCTCCCTTTTTCGATATCACCGCCATTTTCAAGACCCATACGCGCCACACCGTGTCGTGATGGCAAAGGCCTCAATTGCAACACCCAACACTCGTCTGGGCGCACCAACGATCGCGTTCCTCCAGGGCGACATCGTGTGCGCATGCACTACGTCACCGAGCCCTAACGGGACCTTGCTCGTTGGGGCGGTATGCGTGTGTGTATGCGACATCTTCAAAACCCAACCGGCAGCCCGGTGCGTTTGTGATTCAAGAAAGGCAAGGAAAAAAGTCAAAATAGGGCATGCAAGCAGCAAACCCCTCCTCTTCCCTCCCTCGCGTCTGCAACGATATGCAATGCCATGCAAGTGCCCCGCCAGTCCGCGAAATGGAATGCAGCAAGAGGAGGAGGGAGCGCGACGGCAGGTAGGGCGGTTGCCATGGGATGCAAAGAGTCGGTGAGGGGCACCATTCATGCTGCGCCTGTCACATATGCGGTCTGGACCCCCGGGAGGGACGGAGGGACTGGAGGGCGAGAACAAGAAGAATAACAAGGCGGTTGCCAGAGGTCTTGCCTATTTTTGGCCCGAAATGGCTGCTCGATCGAACTGTATTGGGTCGGGTCGGGGCGTGCAGTTGTGGATGACGGGCGGAGAGGGCGAGGGTGAGAGTGAGAGTCAGAGTGCAGGATGATGGCCCAGCAGCATCGGCCATGGGCGCGGCGGACTTGCAGGGCTGCGCGTGCCCAGCTGGGAGGCGGTGGGCGAATGGACGTCAATGAGGGCATCGCCAGTGGGTATTCCGTGCAGTCTTCGATGTCGGCCGGGTGGGTGTGTGATCGCGCCTAGCTGTCACGGCTGCCGAAGGGCTAGGTAGGGGGTGCGTATCATGAGGAGTGAGACTGAGATGGAGGAGCTGAGAGGGAATGAAAGAAGACCTACCCAGACAATGACAATGCAGATGCGATGCAGTGGACCCCTGGGTCCGGCCGCAGGATTAGGGACGCGGAAGCGGCCCCTCGTGGTGCAGTAGCGTCCCTCCCCTCCAACGGCCCTGCCCGCTGGATGTGACTGGCCGGACGGACTGATGCGCCGGAGAGAGGGGAGGAGACCTTGGAGGAGCGCCGTGCTACGTGTTCAAGAATGGCCCTATCAGGAACGAGCCCGCCCTCATCAATGGCCGTAGGAGGGTATCCGACGAAGCCTGATAGGCCGTTGTAGACGCAGGCAAACAATCGACAGCCTCGAGCGTTGGACATCAGTGCAGCACGACTCGTTAGAGTTGGGACGGAAGACATGAGAAAACCGGCACTGCGCATCACACACCGCATACACCGCACACGGTACACGCCTTCATGGCGCGCGCGCGCGCTCCCAAGTCCTCTTTCCCTGCTTTCCCTTCGGCCTTGTGTTACTATGAGTCACTCTGCGCTGACCGTCCCAAACCATGCTTGGAGGCATGATAAGCTGGTGTGGCTGGCACGGTGGGAGAGTGGTCTTGAATGAAGAGAGACGGGGAACGAGATGAGATGGCTCTCTTCTCGGTGAGCGAGAAAAATTTTTCACGTCGATGCCACGTAAAAAGCAAATTGCAGTGCACACACACGGAAGATTGGGCGCAACCTGCCGCATGGGCACGCATGGCGCATCAGGAGTCTCGGAGTCAGGGCGCACACACTCGACATTGACGTTGACATTGACCGACTAGGGTTGGCAATAACAACACGCAGGGAAGCAAACGGGTCTTTACATATTGTTCCGTATAACAGGAAGACAAACAGGCCACCCGGCCGGGGGCACTGGGTCACTGACCGAGTCTTGCGGCCCGCAGTCAAGGTGAACATGGGCCAAAGAGGTATGCGATCTTCTAGTAAATCAAGCAAAATAAAAAACCCCCCAAAAAAAACCACCACACAAAAGTTTTTTTTCTGGTTTGTGGTGGGATGAAGCGAGCCCGGCAAGCGAGAGCCACGACGCACTGAAGCCCTGCCATCACAAGCCAGCGCCAGAGCGTGCGCACGGCACCTAGCCAGCCGGCTGGGTGGGAGTGGAGCGAGCGAGACAAGGAGATGATTGACGAGGGGAGAAACGTTCGAGGAGGTGCTGGAGACGGGAGAACTCTGGACTGGAGTGCAACTGCAGCAGGGAGTTGGGAAGATTGCAAGGTCACAGGCCCCACCCGGAACGCTAGGAACAGCAGCCTGTGGTGACGCTATCTCGCTCGTGTACACTACGCCTGCACTGCAGGGAGCAGGGAGAAGGGGGCGTGTGGGAAAAGGGATATCAGAAGCTTGTGCTCTGGCGATGTCTTCCTCTCCTGGCCAGGGTTTTTCCATCGTCCCGTATCAGTGGCTCGCCCAGCAAGTGGTCCGTCAACGGATGGAGCGACCCGCGGTGGTGGGTGTATAGCAGACGTCCAAGAACCGGAGTGACCTGGGGGAGTCGAGGAGCCGACGAAATGGCAGATATACTGTGATACTGTATGGAGCTAGGCTGGTGAGGAGGTATGGCTGGTGATGAAAGTGCGTGTAAGTCGACTTCGGTCAGTCATGACGATGCCAGGACGCCCGCCGGCAGTCGGTGAGGAACGAACCAGATGCCCCCCCAAACGATGCTGGATGCCTCCGAGGTGAGTCGGTGTTAGTCAGTCGAGGAATGCCAACGTAGCGTCGACTTTTTTGCGCCGCCTGCTCTCGGATGGTCCCTTGATCTCAACGCGCGGCAGACGCCCTCAATGACTCAAGAGCACGGACATGAAGGGTCAGAAAAACAGACGTCGGCCGAGACATGAGGCTGCCAACACAAGACACGACAGACACGACGTGACTCAGGTCGTCAGAGAGCTTGCAGGCCAGGCCGGGCCTCAACAACGGCAGTGCATATGAGGTCTTGCTCGATGAGACGTGGTTCCGGATGCTAAGTCGAGTCGATGTAAAGGCTCGTGGCATGCGCTGCCCTGCGCTGCGTTGCGCATCGGGCAAAAGACCACATGGGCATTCCAGGGGTTCGAATCGTTGTTGCAGTTGTCGTCCCAGGGCGCCTGTCGCCTCCATTGCTCGCATCGCAGCGTAGGCCCAGTCCTGGCTCGCCAGGTCCAGCCGGAAGCGCCTACTCAATCGCCTGCCAGTGAGTCGACATGCTGCATGATAGCGCTGCATTGGCTAAGCCAAGGAGCTGAACCGGCCGCTGGGAAGGACATCGCAGGGTACGTGGTAGGTAAGTGCAGGCTGGCTGGCGCAAGCGCGGGGTCAATCCCTTGCAGCGCTCCTTTTCTCCTTCTTTTTGTTTTGTTTTGTTCCCTCAATATTTTCCAGCCACACCCGTTTTCTTTTGTTGAGCACAAGAAATTCATGTTCCGGCTGCTCTGATATAAGAAGGAAGCCGACTTAATTACGACCAGCCTCATACTTGGAGGGCGGTCCTGGGATGACCCCTCGATGGCTTGTCCGGTTTGGTGTCACGAACACGAGGGCCAGGACTCTGCCGTGATTTCGAGCTCGTAAACTGCAAATCCGCCGTTGGGCACTCAATGCTTGGGCTGCAGGGTTGCTTGGGCCGCAAAAAGGAACCGGGGTGGTGGTGCACCGCCTACTGCCCGTTGCGTTGCCCGCGAGATAGGCATTATCAATAAAAACAAACTAGGGAGTGAGGTGAAAGGCCAATGAATGCAGGAGAAATTGTCGATGCCGGTCCCAAATTACCAGGCCCGTGAGCGACGATGATATGGCGACATGGGTCTTCCGGCCGGTGTGCAGGGAGCCGGTCAAGGTGAGACAAGGTCATCGCCGGCCTCTCCACCAACCACCTCCCCCTTTTCCTCACCCCTGACCAAGGGGGACGTGCTGGCGCAAGCAAGAAGAAGGCATTTGACCGAGCACACCGCACACCGCACACCTGGACAAGTCACCGAGGACGAGGCGAGGCCACCTGGGAGGCGAGGATTTGCCACGTCGCGAACCCAAAAAGTGCGCCACTCCAAGCAGGCGGCGGTACTATAGTTGTCCGAAAGAAGGCAAGCGACCCCGAGCTTCTGATACCTAAGCGTTGCGCATACACGTCGATAGTACTAGTAACGGATTGCGCCAGGGGAGATGGCAAAACTCGGTCGGTGGCACTTTGGAGTGCAGGCGGAGGAGGCAAGAGGGGCGGCGGGCAACGGGGAAGGCAGTTGAGTTCACCCGGGACTCCAGAGCGGGTGGGTTGACTCCAGCCAAAGGGCTAGCGGGCGGGTCCCAAGGAAAGCGTGGCCTGGCGGGTGAGCCAGCAGCGTGCCGGTAGTTTATGTACCTAGTGTACATAGGACAGGAAAAGAGGGCCAGTCTGGGCCTCGGGAGCAGGTTGAGGTCATCGCAGTGCTCTGGAATGAATCCCATTCGAGGGAGCGGGGCCGCAAGGAACTCCACTCCAGCTTGCTTGGTGGCCGCGGACGCCATCGTCGTCGTCGTTGTCGTCCACCCCCGTCCCGTCAATTGGTTCATTGCCATTTGGGCCCGAGTCAGCGCATGTCGACGATGGGGACGTAGGTACTATGTATGGTGGTAGTGCCAGACGGTCGGGGCTGAGGCTCCGGGGGAGCTGAAGCTACCATAACATGCTGGGGCGACGTCTGCGATATGAAATATCAGTAGCGGCAGGCTGGGGAGTGATGCACAGGAGGAGGCAGAAAGACAAGGGCTGCAGACTCACTGTAGCCGACTATGCCAATTCGAGTGGTTGATTGACGTTGGTATTGTCCTTTCTCTCGGGTTTATCCCAGCCAGAGGCGCACGCTCTAATGCAGGGGTCTGCATCACTGACGACCGTCCGAGGCTGCCACCACCCGAGCTTTTGTCTCTTTCTCTCTTTCTCTCTCTCAGGGACTCGGGATGATGCAGGCAGTGAGTGGATGGCGGGATTGGATGAGGGTTGGCGCTTGTTTGAACGGAGATGTTTGGATGGAGACGCAAATCTTTTCGCGAACGTCTTGACCGAGGAGTGGAATGGGGATTGATTTTGACTGGCTGATTGTTTCTTGTAGGAAAGGTACGTACTGTGCCCCTTCGAGATCTGCTCGGGTCATTGAGCGTGAGTGAGAATGCTGAAAAATGCAAGTGCCTCCGGGAAGTCGCTTTCCTTCCTTCCTCTTTCCTCAGGTCGAATGGCCCCTGCTGCCCATTGGCTGCCTCTTCCAGGTGAGGAAGGTGAGGAAGGTGAGGCAGGTGTGGCAGGTTTGGCAAGGTGTGCGCGCACTCAATCACGGCGTGTGCTCCCCTTCTGTGCTCCCCCCCTTCCAGCGGATAAACTAAGGAGGAATTCACAGCGAAAAATCCTGCAGATGTGCAAAGCCAATCCCCTGCTCCCCCAGTCCGCCCCCCTTTGAAGAGGGGCAGCCGTCACTGACCTCGGACGGGAAGGCATGACTGGTCCCCTGTCAATGTGCTTTCTGGAAGGAGAGGAGCCACTCTCTAGCTACCTAGTCTGCACGTTCCCTTCTGCCGTTAACCCCCCGCGCTGGGGTGCATGTGATGGGCGAACCGTTCCACTCGAGGCGCGAACCTCCGCATCTTCTTTTCACACGCTTCCTCACCCGTCGTCACACTCATTCATTGCACGGCGCTTGCTGCTCGGTCACTTGACGATGCACGCCAAAGAACGCGGTCTGGTGGTTGCAAGACACGCTTTCCATCACCTGCCGCATCACACTTGAGCCTCCTTTGACTGGTGCATCGCGTGAGGGTGTGAATACGCAGTGCACTTCCATCATCACACCCATCATCCTCATCCTCGTCCTCATTCTCGTCCTGCTGTGAATTCTGTGTGTGTATGTGTGTTCCTCGGTCACTACGCGCCTGCCGTCCACCCCCACCCAGAATGTCGGACAACGTGGGGGAGGGGGACGAATGAGGGAACAAATCACACAAAAGTGTCATATCAGATCTGATAAAAAGTTGCACTTTGATGCCCGTCATCGCTCAACCCCTCCAACATTGAACGTGATCGATCATGCATGCAAGGCTTGGGTGCTTGTGCAGCCGCCAACTCTCCCGTCAGGCTTGTTTCCCATGTGTTGGTGCACCTGACCGACCGTCTGACATCGATCCATCCCATTCCATTTGCTGCTTCCTCTGCTGCCTCGTGGTTCCCGTTGCCCGTTTCTCGTGTTGACGTCCTGCATGACTTCCTTCAATAAGAGAGCCTCTCTCTGACTCCTCCTCCAACCACCGGCCTGAGGCGCACTTCCTTCCTCCTCCTCGATCGGCATCGCCATCGGGCCATTTGCCAAACCATCGTCACCAGGCGGCCTCGTCATCATCTTTGCTACCTGCAGACACTCTTACGCGTACATACAACTTGATACAGGCAAACATCGTCGTCGCTACCCCCGATGATGCATTCGCCCGTATCGCACCAACCAGCCGAACGTCTATAAAGCAAATGGCTTGTTGCGCCGTAGCGATACCTAGCTCTTTTGTCGCCCCCAACCTCCTTGCTCGCACTTAGCCGGCCCTGCTAGGCTTGGGCAAGTGACCGCACTCGCATCAGTCGCGTCGGTATCGGCGGAACTGGATTACCAAGCTGATCAACCCAGCAATCCAGCCTGGAACCCCCAGCTCCTCTTTCCGCCTCGCAGCCCCTTGGCGCGCTTCCGTTCCGGTTGGATCCCGCTCCTCGACCTGCAACGACACCACGGACCGAAGTTGCTCATTTTAGCAGACAGCAGATCTCATCTAACATAGGTACGACCAAAGCATCGACTTCGCCTCAACGCCAGCCAGTGTGCCTTTGGCCGCGGAAGCAAGGGGTAGCAGAGAAGCAAGAAGGAAGAAGAAAACTCTGAAAAGAAAACAGCAAGGGTTTAAGACCGGGATTGATCAGAACCCTTGCCGGCCATCACTTCACCTTGCAAGTCCATGTAAACCGCCTCACCGAGGGCGCACGGAACAGAATTCGAGCAGGCAGCACCCGGCCGCGACCACACACGCACAAACATTACGGCACCAACGACGGTCAACCAAGCTGAGCAAGCCGCGCGCCATTCCTCCTGTCCGACCTCACACCGAGGCGCACTCTGGATACTCTCTTCTCTCCTGCCTGCCGTCGCACGGCAAATTCCTGTTGCGACCCCGTTCATACATGAGGAATCTGATCGATATTGCGGCCATCTAAGACGACGGAGTCATCTCCATACCAGCAGCACCTCGAGGTTAAGTTCTGCTAGGCCCTTCGGCCCGCGTTTCGGTGTCATTCACCTTGACACGGTGTGATTTATTTACTCTCGAGAACCCCAATAACTGCAACCCTGTGCTGGACTGTCAAGGGCCAGAGGCAGACAGCGTCCAGCCACGTTACGCCAGGGGAACGAGAAAATTTTTCACCTGGGACGCTCTAGCGGCACACGCCCGGTGAGATCCCGCTTGGCTCTGGCGCCGTTGGAGACTCTTTTTTATTTTTATTTTATTATTTTGTGGTGGCGGTGGTGGAAGCCATCTCCAAATTTCCCGGATTCCGCACGCTTGTTCGCTCGTGCGAAGACCCAATCTCGCTTACCCGTTACCGGTATATTTACCCACACGGCAGCGCGTACGCTACAGAGTACAAGCGAGCACAAGGACCGCCGAGCTCTATCTCTTTTACCTTTTTCCCACGAGAAACTTGCGCCCGGCGACTAGGGACAGCCAGCCGGGGTCTCACGGACGTTTGTGCCGACTCATTGAAACGGCAAGGCCTCCCAGTCGCGAGTCCTTCTCGTCAGGGTACTCTACGTCCCCGGCGGGTTTGGGCGCCGGCATCACATCGCCGTGACAGATTTCGATACTGGTGTGGCTAATTTCAGCGTCGAGGCGTGAATATCGATCTTCACCGCTCGGTGGACAGCCCATCTTGTTTTTCTCCTATCCCACCCTCTGCCGAACACCAAAGCGGAAGGTTGAGACTGAGACGGAAGTCAGACCTGTCCCGTGACCAAGATAAGAGGGGAGAGTGTGTGTCACTGGCGGTGACTCGAATAATTAAGAAAGCAATCATTGTGGCCCAGCTTGCGCGAACGCAGGAGCCCAACGTTGGGATTCCAAGCCCTGCTGCAGGCCACACAGGGCAAACGCAAGCAAACGCAAACTTCCAGGGCGACGACGGTGTACATTCTTCACTACCGCCCCTTATTTCACACGGACGTGCTTCACGGTACTATTGTATCTATTTCCAGGGGCTTCTGTCGAGTCAGCAGCGAACCAAAGCGCAGCTGGCTTGAATTGTGCCATGATTACGGAGTCAGCTACGCGACAGTGATTGACACCGACATACGACTGGAGGATTCGTTCCATCGAACCGGGAGCGCGAGCGACAAGAGTCATCACCATCATCGTCCAACTACTGCAGAGTAGTGTCAAGTGGACTGCGCATTGGTGCGTCGCGACAGCTGGCTGAACCACAGACTGGACGGTCTGAGAATCCGAGTCGCTGCTTGCTCCGTCTAAGCCCGGACGACGGCCCGTCGATTGGTCTGCGACCGAGAGTAGATTAGCAGCCTCTCACAGCCAGAGGAGCGCAAACGCACTCGACGTGCTGCGAGAGCCAACACGACACAGTGTGTGTATGTATGTGTGTGTGGCTGGTGTGCAGAAGCTTCTCTCCTATTGGGAGCGATACCTAGTTTATTCAGCATCTCTTACGAATCCCCGGCCAGACCGGGTGTGAGTAATCTTCTCCCAACGCTGAGCAAGGGAGAGCAGGTTGTGTACAAGCTCCAAGTACCCATTCCTTTTGGTTCTATCACCACGCCCCCCACCCAGGAACTTGCTGTTGGTATTCCTTGCTCGTCGAGAGAGGAGTGTCCTAAATTGGGCCAGGTTCCGTGTCCTCGCACGCTAAACCAGCCCCCCTTGTTCGTGGCTCTCTGGCTTGCATGTACAGGGATCAGGGTACCACTAGACCCACACGCCTCCTTGCAAAAGCACCCTCATTACCACCCCCTGGTGGAACTTCTTTCTCACCCCCTTCTCCTCTCCCACAACCTGGCCACAAGCAGTTTAATTAAATAGCCCGCCGCCCTCACCACCACTCTTGGACGTTCTCCTGTCTTCTCATGTTTTTGGCTTTTGCCAATCAATAACAAATCTTTGACAACTCAGCCTCGGCGTCCAGTCATTCAACCAAACACCAACATCACATCCTTCACCACTTTGCTGGCGAGACTTCCAAGAAGCCCCAGCATCTTCCACCGCCTAGCCCGAGATCGAGAAGCTTCTTTTCGTGCTCGGTAATCTGGATCCTATCCTTGGTCAGCGAGGATAATTTGCAGCAGTTATATCAAACTTGGTCATGTTCGGCTACAGAAGACATATTCCCTCTCCTCTATCTTCCGACCGCATACCAAGGTGACTCGCTTCACCTTCTTTCGTGCCTCGACATCGGCGCGACACCCTGGCCCTGGTATCAGACTTCCGCAACAACCACCAACGACGACATTTTGGGGGGAGACGTGAGAGCTAGCAGAAGAAGCTGCTGGAGAAAGAAGAAGACGAGAAGAAGAGAACATCGTGGACGCCCCAGAACGACGTCGCAAGAGAGACCCATCAGTCAACATGGCAAACTACTCATCCCCCTACACCGGATCGACTCCTGGCGAGGAGTACTACTACCACCAAGAACGATACCAGTCGGCAACCCCAACACCCTCCCCGCGGGGACCCTCATCCTACTACTACCCCGGCGCCACTCCCCAGCGGCCGGCCACTCGTGCGCACTTCCGCAACGCCAGCAGCGGCTTCAACGAGTTCAGTCCCCGTCCGCCGACGGCGTCGCCTCGATACACGAGCGATGGCTACTATGCCACGGCAAATGTGAGTAGTGGTCATCATTCGCACAAGCCTTCATGGGCCACTCCGTCGCAACCAAAGCGCGAGCGCCGAGCTTCTTATGTTTATGTACGGGCCTCGACGCCCCACGGAGAATCCGACGAGGACGAGATCATCGAGGTGGATGGCCGTACCTATGTGTTGCCGGCCCAGTCGTCGCGCCAGAGGACCAAGAGGCACTCTGTTCATCAAGAATCTTATTATTATCAAGACGCCGGGAGAGGATATGCCACTGATTACCACTATCCCAAACAGAGCGGATTCACCTACATTGAGCGCGAGCCCCAGCCCTATGAGCCTCCCCGCACCTCCCGCCCCTCGGCCAACACCCACGCCCGTCGCTCCTCGGCCTCGGTGCCCCAGCGGCCATCCACGACCCGTCCCGCCAGCTCCCACACCAAGAAGCCTCCCCCATCTCGCCAGGCTACCGAGGCGGATGCCAAGAAGCACAAGATCCCCGCGGGCTACTCGCTCAAGAACTGGGACCCTACCGAGGAGCCTATCCTCCTGCTTGGCAGCGTCTTTGACTCTAACTCCCTGGGCAAGTGGATCTATGACTGGACCGTCTATCACCATGGGCCTGCCACTCCTATTTCTGACATGGCAGGCGAGCTCTGGCTCTTGCTGATCCAGCTGGCCGGCAAGGTCAAGCGCGCCGAGGAGGTTGTTGACCGCGTCCGCAGTGCTGAGAACAGGGAGCTCATCGATGACTTCATTGACTCGGGCGAGCGCCTCACTGACAAGCTCCGCAAGCTCCTCAAGACTTGCGAGTCCCCCATGCTCAAGGCCGCCAGCAAGAAGGGCAACACGCAGCTCGGCAAGAACGCCGGCGTCGAGTTTGTCGAGACGCTCTTTGGCCGCGAGCGCGAGCTGGACAAGACTGAGCGTTTCATGCAGGGTGTTCGTCTCTTCAACCTGAGATTCGACGCCAACTGTGAAGACATTCTCCGCAACCCTACGCAGTAAACGGACCCACCTTTCTCTTTCTGGATACTGCCTGGTCTCCTTTTTGTCCGCTGCCACTTTTCCCGGACGGATCTTCTTCTCCATGGATGCCCGCGGACTGCCACTCGGAGAGCGCACGTACCACTACCACATAAAACGAACCAAGAAAACCCATATTGAACCGACGGAGGGAGTTGCCGATTGTATGATTAGGAATCTGTTTTCCGGATCTCATTTCCTCAGGGAGTTTTTCCTTATCCATCTCCTACCTTGCCACGGACTTGGACCTTCTCTCTGTCTTCATCACCATAAACATAATCTGGCGCGAGCTATTATGCATCGGGGATACACACCAAGGAATTTTCTTTGCGATACCCAAGATACCACACGGGCCCGAACTTACACGGGAACGAGAACGACTACGAACGAACGAACGCACGGCATCATCGACCTTGTGTTAGAGGGATGGACATCAAAAGCATGCTTTGGTTGCGACATGATCATTACGGGAGACTGGACCACGGTCCAGTCATGGATAGAAACAGCGCGCGCGCAAGTTTGGGATATTTTGTTATTGGGCGAGTTCGTCCAGCCTGGACCTTTGCCACGTCGAGATGCGCGCACTATGGAAACAGCTTTTATGTGTAATACCGTCGTCGACTTGCGAGGACGCAGCGATGACTTATTGGAATTTTTTTAGACGGATACGGGATTTGGTAGTTCTTGTTTTGCTTGGATTGCTGTTGCAATATCCACTCGACCGCACTGGAGGCGCATCCTTTACTACAGGTTCACACGACTCGATATTTTTTGCAGAGTCGAACACACATTTCCTTTCTGGCAGGAAGATCACGGAGGAGCTGGATATACCCCTTCCCTTTCCTTGTTTTTGACTCCCGTGGACGAAGGGAGTCGGAGAGAATAGTTGCAGAAATCAAACAGCATCATCCATAAACATCATTGTGCCCAGAACCTTTTCATCGTGACATGTTTGTTGGCCTCGAGATGGCGGGAGACGAATCCGTCAACGACTAGGACGTTGGCGAGAACAACGTCATCTCATGATAATAATGCCTGTGATGGCGGGTCCCACATGGCCTCTCTCGTCTCTCGAACTGCAGTACCCGACCCACGAACGGTCGCGAACTGCTGTCCCGTCCGTGCGGGACGGTCCCAAGCCGCCGCCGCGGCGACTGCTCGTGGTTCGCGGAAACGGTCCCAGTTATGAGGTCATACCCTCGGCCGCGACCAGCCTCCCTGCTCCGGGGGGGTTACCCTTGTAGACGGACCCCGGACGCGAAAGTTCATGCGACTGGGGTTTACGATGCGCGACATTGCGCGGGCGGGTTTTTCGTGGGGAGACCTTTTCACGACTCTCGATTCGGGTCTATCTACGGTGTTGGAAGGGGATACGGCGCCAAGTGTGAAGAGCGAGGCCGGTGGACGCGGAATGGATGGGATCCTCACGGACGGGCGGACGGGGTGGACACGGCGGGATGGGGGGGGGGGGGGGGGATCGATCTCGCAGGGTGGCCGCCAATCTCCTGGATCTTTTCTCTGCGGGAACCAACGCCTACAAGGCTGCGGCGCCTTTGTCTCTTTCCGGCTCTCTTTTGCCGTCATCTGGACTCATGTCCACTCGCATATTGCTTGTCATATCTGACGGGGCCCGCTGGCATTTCGCAATGGGCGCGGACAACGGGGGGTGGTTTGCGTGACCGGGCAACCTGCGCGGTAGACGGCAAACGACAAGAAGCTGTGTCTCGAACTCAATCTCGGGCAAGGAATTCGTCAGGCATTCGTCATTCGTCAGGGGAAAATGGCCGCTCCCCTTGCGAGACACCCAGGCATCCGAGACCCAAGACCATACCCTCCGGAGGAGCGAGCGAGGCTCCTCCGTGGGCCCTTTGGGCTGGAATGTTTCGATGGGTTGAGTCGCGGGCGGGCGGGCGAGACAGGGTGGTTTGGATTTATTTTGGACAATCCGCTCAACGGGCATGCATGCGCTGGGTTCACGTTCCAGGGGCCGGGTGTCTTTGACGCATTCCATGGCCCTCGCTCATCTCAGCGGCCGCGATGCCGTCGGATGCCGTCTTCCGATGGGGAGAGGGGGGGGGGGATCTGGCTGAAGAAATGATGGATGATGGATGAGCGTTCACAGAGGAGGGTGTGTCTTGGGGGAAATGGCAGCGGAGGGCGACATCCGGGACGGTGTCTTGCCGTGCGCGATTCGCGTTTGATTGTGGTCGACGGGACACACGGGGCTGAGGTGCGTGGTTGCGTTTGCCACGCCCGGGCCAGGATGCCAGGGCTTTGCTCGGTGTGTGTGTGTGGGAGAAACAGATTTTGAAATTCCTTTCTTTTTTTCTTTTTTCTTTTTTTTCTTGCATCCTTTTTGTGCGTTTCTGATCCAGCCACAGCGGAATCACAGACCTGCCCACCAACGGGACGGCTGAGGGCGGCGGGATGGGTGATGTGTGTAAAAATGGTGCGCGTTGCGTGGCAGAAACACTGTTCGGATTTCAGGGTCGTTTGGGCACGGTTGCAGCTGTCTGAACTCTTGGAGTTTGTTTTTAGAGGGGGGTCGGGTCGGGTATGTGATGAGACGGGAGACGGGATGAACGAGAAGAAGGAAAACGGGTTGGTTTGCACGGCCGTCTGGGTTGGTTGTTTGCTCACTCCTTTGACGGACGTGCGCTTCTGCCGGCTGGGGAGGCCCGAGCAGCGGAGCACGCGCGACATGGCGATGCGCTGCACGCTGGTGCGCGTCTTGCAGTCCTGCGAGGGAGCCATTGAGTCATTTAGTCATTCGGTCAGACAGGCGTTCCGCATAAAGGCCCGGCGAGGTTGGGAAGTGGTCACGGGTGGCGACGCGCTGCGAGACGGCCGTCATGTGCCGGCCAGATCGAGGCTCGCCTTTCCCGAAAGCCCCAGCCGATGAAGCGGCTCTTGGGCCTCTGGGACTGTCTTGCATGCAAGTGATTGAACGCGACTCAGGACGCCGCCCGGCAGGCAGAGACAGAGGCGGACGGACGTGGGGCATCCGAGACGAAACACCGGCGCTGGGGGGGCCGTGAGGCGCGCCGGTCGGCCGGGGGTGGCAGATCACTTTGATCCGGGTGGGGCGGGCTTTTCGGCGCTGTTTGGGCACGGCGGGAGTCATACACTAGGTAAGGAATAGGGGGTGTTTCTCGGGGTCCAACGATGCCGCGCCCATGCTCGTCTGGTCGTCGACGACAAACCGCTGTGAAGTTACCCAACTTCGACGCGCAGTGGAAATGAGTCTGGTACGACCGGGAACACGTTGGTCAACCTGCATCCGGGAGGAGCCCGTATTTCGAATCAACCCGTTCAAGGCCCAGTGTTAAACTCGGCCGGGTATCAAAGGAGGGGTTGCTGTCCGCTAATTGGCGCGCAGCGCCTGTTCAGTATTCATCCCGGACGGCAAGCTACGCTGCTCTGGCGGCCAACAGGATTAAATGAGATACGACGGGCTGTCCATCGCAAACTGTCTTGCTCTTTTCTTCTCAGGTCTTCAGAATAACCCAGATGCACTAAGGTCCCCTCTACGTCTCAGCATGGCAAACGGCAGCTGTCTATGCGGCAAGATCCGCTACCAAATCAGTCTCGGCAAGGACGCCCCGTTGGAGGTGAACCAAGACCGATGCACCGGCAGCGTAGAGCTCTATTGACCTCAACCAGACCTCAACGTGCCATTGTCGGCCCTGTCGCAAGATCACCGGCGCAACAACCTCGCTGAACCTCACGGTGCCTCTCTCGGATTTCGCTCTGTTGGCGGGAACACCAAAGACGTTCACGACCCGGCACTGCGACGACGGCTTCGAGTTCTCCATGGTGTTCTGCGGGGACTGCGGCAGCCCGATCTACGACATGCCGCTGGGCGGTCCTCAGCCTCCCGTGGCCGTCATCCAGGTCGGTACGCTAGATGACGGCGGCGTGCTGGAGGCGACGCCGGTGACTGAGTTGAATGTCAAGCACAGGTTGGGCTGGGTCCGGGAGGTGGGAGGTGCGGTCCAGAGGCAAGGGTACACCGATTTGAAGACGGGTTATTGAATTGAATGGTCGTGTCCAAAGGTTCAATGCCAGTCATGTCTTGCCGACCAGAGTCTGACGACCCAGCTTCCAACGCCTCTACCGGGTCGGATATCGGGTTGCCCTGACTGGAGCCTGCTTCTTGGCGTGGTCCAGGTTCAACGACCTCGGATGCTGGTTCCAACACCTCCGAACTTCCGGACCTGGATGACAGCCATATCTGCCTGTGCCGCGACAACCCTGAGGCCAATTCCTCTGTGCGGCGTTTGGCAGATACCCTGCGATAGGGTTACGCCGCGCCAGTCACCCGTGACGAAACATATTGGATTCAGGGAATTACAGCCGGGCTGGTTGACTTGGTGTGGGAGCACCCAGCCCAGTGTCCTGGGCGCTACAGTGGAGGGCTCTGTGTGACGAGTTCGTGATAGAGGCGTTCCCTGTCTCTCGCGGCGGGCGTTTGGGCGGCACGGCAGGCTGGGGACACGAGGTGTGTGCGCGGTGGCCGTTTGCTTTTCCCGTTCCGTACGTTTGGTTCAGGGATGGTCTGTTTGTTCGATGCAGCCACGGGATGCGCTGCGCGGGAAAAAAAGAAGACGGCGAGGCTGGGAAAAGGGGGCACACCAGGCGAGAGACTAGGACGGCAGGGAGAGCGAGATGCGGAATGGCGGGTTGCACTGTAGCGGATGGGAAGCGGATGACATTGGCGGAAGTGGGAGTCCGGATACATGGGACGTCGGCCTCAGCGCTTCGGCGGCCAATCAGCGGCGCGGGTGGTGTGCATTGCACCGGCAGTGAGCGACACCACGTTTTTGGCTCAGCTTGCTTTTCACGCCGCGCTCGTTCACGTTCAGGTTGCAGTTGCTTTTCTTTTCTTGGGTGCTGGGGGTGGCTGAACAGGCAGGTCTCAGGATGGTTACTTTGTGATCAAATACCCTGGTCCGCAGAGGTTGATACGTCGATATGTCATTAGTTGCGTGAAAGTGTCAGGTACTCCTGAACGCAGAGCAATTTTAGTGCTACTGTGGCTTGCTTCGTGATTCGATGCCGGCCCTTGGTGCGATGCAGCCTGGAAAGTGCACATTTCGGATCTGGACGAGGCGCAACATGTGCAAGATTGGGGGCCAGATGGCCTGTTCGTGGGCCGTGGGCCACGGCCTGGTAGCCTTACGAGGCGGCGGAGGGCTGTGGGATGTAACGGAGGACGCAGGATGACGGACGGGAACGGCGTATGAGTCTTTCATGCGGGACTGTAGGTATGTCAGTGTCAGGTGTAAGAGAGGCGGGAAGAGGTGGGCATCCGTGTCTGAGATGACGGACAGCTGGTTAATGGGTCTGGGAGGATGCCGCTCCTCCCGCTGTAGGCCCGGTGGCACAGTGATAGGAGTTGCGAGACAGTGGTGATGCGGATGGTTCAGAAAAGGCTGAGGCGTTGGCTGAGGCCTGTTGGTTTGATCGCGCCCTTGCGTGTGCTAATGTCTCTGATGGCCCTCCCTTGCAACGGCTCACATGAGGCTGGTGAGCCGTTGAGACATGCGTCAGCGCCCCCCTAGGGTGTTATACCTAGTTGCAATGTGGTGCTCGGTAGGGGTTTTACTTGTATAACAGCGATGATGATAGAAAGGCGTTAGGGGCTTTAAAATTGCAGTGCAGCCGACCTCCAGCATTCTTGAGTTTTGTCAATGGAAGGCCTCGGGGGGGTTAAAGTTGCAGTGATACCCACGGTACCCCCAACATGGGTTTGTCTTATGCAGCTGAAATCTCAACACGGTTTAGTCTTAATACTTCGTACGATAGCTCAGACCAAATCATTCATCCTAACATCAGTAACTTCAAAGTACATACAGACCAAGAAGGCGGGGCTGATAGCCGATGGCCCATCGCGAGACCCGCCCTGGGCCCATCAAAAGGAAACATGCCCTGGGGATTGAAACGGAGAGGGCCAAAGCTGCCCGCCGGACGAGGGGTCGACGTTTGAAAGGAGGGGGGAGCAGGAAGAAGGAAGAGACGCGAAAGGAGGGGAAACCTTGAACGGGCTGACAAGACTGGGCAGGCCATCCTTCTGATCCGACTTGGACCCTGCTTTCCTCTCCCGCCCGTTCGTCTCGAAACCGCAACTGACATCATCGTCCCTCGCTGTCAAGACGTTGTCAACTCGGCCCATTCCTTCTGCCATGACTTTTCAACAGGACGTACGACTCTGGCCCCCTAAACTCGGCAGCAAGAGTCATCGTAATCGGCTCAGCCTCTGTCAGACAACCACAAGTCCAACAGACTCCCCAACCAAAGGGCTCCAGTCACCAGCATAAGCTGACCACTTCTCTCGCATGTGGTGCAACTCGCCCACCTACGAACTGGCCGTGGCACGACTGCTACCCAAATGCGCGCGAGTTGCCATAATAAACCACCCAAACATGGGTTTCTGGAGCCCCCCCAACCGCATTGCATGCGCTGTGCAAACACACACACGCCCGCACAATGCAGAGCGCGGCATAGTACAAGCGCTATGCGGCGACCTGCAGTAATCAGCACACGGCACCCGGCGAGCAGAATGCGTGCCGTTATTTTTGGGCATGCGAATGGTTCCTCAGCGCCGCGCAGACGCTGGTGGACTTGCGTCATTTCTCACGGCGCTGCAACCCACACACCTATTCAAAGTGCAACATGTAGCTCAAGACTAGTGCTTGGTGGAGAGGCATGACAGCCCGCTGCCACTGCTGTTACGGCCCGTTCCAAGCGTTCGTCCTCTTCACATCGAGGTTGGCATCACAAACCAAGCCAAACCAAACCAAACCAATCACCCCCAAACAGTCACCGAATCACCGCTTTGGGCCCGAGAATCCATCACGTCGCTGCACACTCCCCCTCCCTCTGCCCATGATGCCCCCTGCTCTTGCGTCTTCCCGTTGTGAGAAACCCTCGCGGGCGTGTTTTGCTCAGGTAAGCTTCGGGTGAACCTGTTTCCCGTCTCGGCCGTTTGTCATACGAAACATGGCCGAGGGGCACGTCAATCCTCCGTGGATGCACCGATCTCTGGACTGGAATGCGGGCTTCACGGTGCGCGTGATGGACGCCTCTGTGACTGACTGCGGCTGCCGCGCCCTTTGCGCTCCAGCGGGTGGATGGTAGCGAAGCAGGTTCGCTGCTCGACTGCACTGCGTTATCCGCCGGGATGTCACGGATTGGCGTCGATGCACGCGGACCAAAGAGGGGTTGTTCGAGAACAAGAAATGATGGCCGGGAGGGGTAGGGTGCGGGTCGCTGTTGCGGACAACTTGTCCCGTCATCTCATATCATGCATGGGGGAGGGGAGGGGAGCGTCTCCTCACATTTCGGTCTTCAGCATTGCGGTGCTACACGACTACGGCGTGCGTGTCTACGCTGCATTTCTTGCGTTGGATTCGGTCCATCAGGCACATAGTCTCGAAATGCGATGCACTTCACTTCCGAGGATATCGTCAGACCGAACACCCATCCCTCGCACAACAGCGCAGTAGCAACAGTTCGGCCATCAGCTCTTCGGCTCGTCATACTAGCAAATTCTTCGCGCACCAGCTCGCCGGGACATAGGGCCATGTCCGGCCGATCCGACCAGCAGAAGCCCATTACCACCCCCTCGTAGACCGTCGCTCCGGGCGAGCCCGTTCCGCAACGTGCTTCCACGCCGGACACGCTTGCGCAAACTTCGCATGTGTCTGCTACCTAGTGTAAAACGACGCGGGCCACATGGGACCGACGCAGCCTCGGGCCAATGACGACGGCTCCTCCGCGCCGCTGAAGACCCATAGGGGGGCGTGAAGAACTCGAGGTACAATACCTCGTGGACCAGGGTACGTCCGTACCGCTGGCACCCCGGTCTGCTTACCCCGCCATGCATATCCGCCACGACTTTGCTGGGTTCGCAGCCGCCGGATTCTCAGCACAGTGCGCTCGCCGCTTCCTTCCTGGTCCTGTTGCGGCGGCAGGAAGAAAGTGTGGTTTTCTCCTTCGGGAAGGGCAAGGGATGTCGAGGGCGAGGTGCGCAATCCTGCTGCCTTGAAGAACCGGGCACTTGTCGTCGGCCCCCGGGATGGCGGGTGCCGCATGCGCCGTTGATCGTTGCAGCAATCCTTCAGGGCCGTCACGGACGTCGTGGCCGGTGAAGGCGCGGCCGGCCGATGTTGACCTTCATCACGGGAAGTTGGCTTTGAGCCAGTTTATGAGAGACGTCTTCTATTTTAGGGGTGATTATAGAAAACGTTTGACGTGGCTTTGCTTCCCAGCTGAAAATGGAAACAAGTCTTGCCAGCAATAGCTGCAGAAGCCTAGCCTCCAGCACCAATTTTCCACCGGCGGGAAACGATGTCGACACTAACGTAGACAAACCAGCTCGGTCCCCAGCTCTGGAACTGACCGGCCCGTCAACGGCGCCGAGGCACCAGCCACCGCCGACATGACCATCGCAGACCTCGAACCGGGCCAACGCCCCCCTTCCTAGCAAACTCCGCCTCTACTTCCACACGCTAGAGCTTTCCGCGCCGGCCTTCTTACCCTCCTGGTACGTGTCACTCAACGCGTTATACAGCCCCTTGACACGCTCCATCTCCCGCCCCCAACGCGCCCTGTCCTCGCCGTCCGGCAGCTCCTTGACCAGATCCGCCAGACTCCGCGCCGTGAAGAATTTGTTGGCGCGGTTATACAGCGGCCTCCTGCCCAGCGCCTCGTCCCCCTCCCCCTCGGCTCTGACGCGGAAGACCTGCTCGAGGATGTTGATGTCGTGCGGGATCGCAAACAGGTCGCGGCTGTCCTCGTAGGTGAAGAGGTAGTACACCTCGCGGAAGCCGGACCAGGCGATGCCGCTGAGGCAGAGGGAGCAGGGCTCGTGCGTGGCGAAGAAGACGCAGTCGGTCCGCGGGCTCGGCCGCGTCGAGGGGTCCGGGAAGGTGGTGGTGAAGAACTGCTGGATGCAGTTAATCTCGCCGTGGAGCAAGGGGGAGGCGCGCTCGTCGTTGGTGGCGACGGTCAAGGGTTCGAGGGTCGCCGAGGAGAGGATGGCGGCGCCAAAGAGTTTGCAGCCCGAGGCCACGCCGCGGCGGGTGAGGGGCACGATGCGGTTTTCGGTTAGAGAGAGGATGGAGGAGAGGATCGTCTCAGGGTCGCGGGGTGGGAGTGCTTCGTCGGCCATGGTGGGTTTTCTTGGAATGGAGGGCGCGATAAGGGCGATGTTGGGTTGATGTTGTAGCAGTAAAGTGGAATTCTGCGCCAGGTCAATCAAGATAGTGGGGGAGTTTGTATCGCGTCCATGGTGGACTGGGGATGGATGCACGCGGCGGTTTTATCGGCCGTGATGCTTATCACGGTCGCGGGATGGGGCGCCGACCTCCTGCTATCGGAGGCGTCCGTAGCGCGGGAGGAGGTGTGCTGCGCTGCGTCCGGTCGCGGCGACCTCCGAGCTTCTGCGCGTTGGGGATCGGAGATGGGAGTTTCGAGGCGTCACTTGATCGCCTCGGATTTTTGTCCTCTACGTCGGTAGTTCGGATTGGGAGCGCCATTGAATTGACGGATTGATACTTCGAAGCAAGCCTCGCTGTGTTTGTGATTTGGTTGATGGAGGGAGAAATTCCAGATTGGCAGGCGGCGGGGCAGATTCCTGGAAGGCCCACGGAGCCCCGGATCCACAGTGCCGCCGGTCGCCGGTCAGAGAACGGGACTGGGTTCGTGATGTCTAGCGATATGTAGGCCCGTAAGGCAAGTACACAGTAATAGATGGCGTAGCGGCTGCAGTCTCCACCTTCTTTCCATCAGCAATGAGACCAGCGAAGCTCTGGCTGGAGTCTGTGTAAGGCCACGGTCTGCGTTGTTGAAGCTGGTGCCGCGGCAACACAGTCCAAGGCGGCAACGGGATGTGCGTTTCCCATCTCTGAATTGTGTCCTTTGGTAAGTATAAAAATTGAGTCTACAAGGAAAGATAGAATTTACCGGGAGATAATGTCCATTGGAACTAAACCATTCACTGGCTGCCCCCCTTATCGAGCGCTCAGCACATACTGCAGCAGGCCTGAGGCATTCTGTCTTATGGAGCTGGGAAATGGTTCAACAACGAAGACACTGCCAACTACAACAGTGTCTTTGGCTCTTGAACGATCCCAAAGCATGCCGCCCTATTTAGGTACGACTTGAAGTCCGACCTACAGCACGTAACAAGTCCCCGAAGGGTCTGCGACACTTGCGCAAATTGATATTTTCAATGCATTTCACTGGTCAATTGCTGATGACTAAGCGATGCCTTACTTTTCATCGGCTCTCTCACCTTCCTCTCATTGACCCGGCAGACACTCGCTGTGAGATGAGCGCAACGAAACAAGCCAGCCTCCGAGCCTATTGATTCAATGCATTACATCCGCCTCCTACGAGCCCCAAAGCTTACGTACGAGAAGGGCAGAAAGCACCCGTGGTCTCTTAATGTCGTTCTCTCCGTCACCACGGATCTCGGCGACTCCTTCCTGAACCCCGACGACAATGATCCCGTCAAACTCAAGGTCAGCGCAGGCTGGGAGCAGCCAAAGAAGCAACAAGCCGCCGAGTCCATGATCCTGGCTGCGGAAAAGACTCTGCGATGGACACCCGGGATGCGTGTCCTCAAGGCCGATATTCCTGCTCAGCACCTCACTGCCCCGTTCCTCCCGAACCCCGGCCCGGGCCCTTTGAGAGTTGTTGTTCGCGCGGACAAGGGCCAGTCGGCTGAGCTGGCGACCAGTGTTGCTTTCGCAGGATTCGAAGACGAATGTGGAAAGATTATGCCCGTATGGGCCGATGTTCAGACGCCAGATATCCATGAGGCACCGACAACGTGCGTGAGGAGGCTTGCACACGGCGATCGGCAATCGGAGCCGTTCATCGAGATTGAGGAGGATATTGGAGAGAGTATTGCGAGGCATATTTGGGATGCTGGGTTGATGGCCATCTCAAGAGTCTGGCTCGTCAACGGCCGAGAAAGTTACAACGCGGGAAAGCATCCCTGGCACATGCACGAGTTCCACGGATTACTTTTTCGGAAAGGACCGCTGAACATTCTCGAGCTTGGATGCGGCGTAGGAATCTTGGGTAACGGACTTGCGCAAATCATGA
This sequence comes from Colletotrichum spaethianum, assembly GCF_022836535.1. Taxonomy (NCBI): domain Eukaryota; kingdom Fungi; phylum Ascomycota; class Sordariomycetes; order Glomerellales; family Glomerellaceae; genus Colletotrichum; species Colletotrichum spaethianum. Next base: position 460,283 of record NW_026054800.1, read on the forward strand.
CTAGGGAGGATCCGGAGGGGAAGAGCAGCATCCTCATGACTGACCTCCCTGAGGCGGAGCAACGCGCGAGAGCGAATATCGAACACCTAACTAGAGCGGGAACGGCGTCTATACGCCCAGAATACGAAAACCTCGACTGGGATGACGGGCGCAAAGGCGAGCTCGGCCCGCTCGTCAAAGCCAAATCGTGGAACCTCATCGTCATGAGCGACTGCACCTACAACGTCGACGTGCTCCCCTCTCTCATCAATACCTGGACGGCAGTGCACGTGCATAACCTTGCCAAGAGTCCCCAAGGCTCGGCACAGACCTATATCTACGTCGCCTGGAAGAAGCGGCACCCGGACGAGAACGAGTTCTGGAACCTCGTCGACGACGCCGGGTGGGTCCTCCTGGAGGAAGACGTCGTTGACCTACCAGTGCTCGGCGGCGAAACAGAAAAGATCTTTTCGTATCTTTTTGAGACGCATTCCCAGAAGTACGAGATGGTGGCCGAGACGGGGACGTGGAAGTGTCTGGATCGCGCTGACTCGAAGGCTCGATTGAGTGGTTGATCGAGCGTTTCTCAGACGAGCCGCCGAGGATCTCCCCGGATCGTACCGAGGAGCAGCAGACGGCGAGTTAGACAAATGGTGTGCTTCGTTGGGGTTCTATGATGTCGCACGTCACACACTGCCGATCCCACAATATACGGAAGCCAACTACTCCATGCTCTAGGACTTTGACTCTGGGCCGCGTGTGATGACCGGTGGCTTCTCGCGCTGATCTCGCAGCAACTCCAGCACCCATCGTGACATTGATTTCGAGGCCGACGGACACCCAAACCATGTTGTTCTCCAATATCTCAACGTTCTGCTTCAGGCATCGTCGTAACGAGCTGAAAGCCCTGCGTGGTGCTCGAATTCACCGACTGAACAGACCGTCGCATAAAGATGACTCTGTTGGAACTCGCCTGATGAACAAGAGTTCTTACTAGAGCGTCGTCATGCACAATACGCCATACTTACGTCCTTGAGATTTCTCGAGATTGCGGGTTGTCCTAGACAAAGTTTGCAACTGAGCTGCCAGGAACCACTCAGACATTCAGATGGAGGAGTTGCGTGTGTGTTCATCGCTGTGGCAGCACAGGCACATGCACTTAGACTCAGAGACCACCCTTGACCAAGGTGCTCTGCTCGCTCTGACTCTGAACAATTGGTTATTCTCACAAGGTTTTACGAGCAGGCTCGTCCAGAAGACAGACTGACCAACACGTCTTCCACCCCTTCTATGCTCTCTAAGACCGTATGCACTCCCCACGCCGGTATCCATGCGCTTCTGCATTCATCCTCGTCATTCCATCGAACGAACGCGAGCATCGTCGAGGAACGCAGCACCCTCTTGCTGGTGGAGAAGCTTCTCTTGCCGCACCACTTGAAACTCGAGCGGCAGGCGGCCGGCAAAGCCCGCCTCCGTACCCACTGAATCATTTTAGTGGAATCCTCTTCAAAGTCAAAGACACGCAGGACTTACAGCATAGGATGGTCACAAGCTCCACCAGCACCGGTATCCATGGGGTGAGAGCCAGGGCCTGGCCAAGACTCCAAGTCTCCTCCGCTCTCCGCGGCGCACTGCTGAAGAAGCCAAGGAGGATGACCCAGGCACCCCACGTACAGATGAAATTCGCAGCAGCATACAGAACCATTGCCCAGTTGGCAACCTTGTTGAGCCAATTCGCCCGCCACATCTTGCGGTTGTTACACCGGTAGAAGCAGAGAACGACGCTCAGGCAGATTCCGAAGAGGGGCGGCATCCAGACCATGGCAGCCATGGTAAACATGGCTGCCGAGACCACCCCCTGCGGCGGATGATTCTCCGGGCAGAGGTCGAAGACGCGCTCGTTTTGGTAGTAGTCTTCCTGGGCGTTGTTAGTACATAAGACCCACGCCGCGGTATGGATGACAAAGAGGCAAATGAGGACGGCGCCTTTCAACCAGCTGCGTCGGACAGATGTAAGGACCAGCGGGAGCATTGCCGCGAGCGGGTAGAAGGCCATGGCGGAAACGATGAGCTGGAGGGATGAGTTGTACCGGTAGGCGACCGGCGTAACCTGACTGTAGATGACGGTGGCTTGAATTCCAAGGGAGAGGAAAGCGGCCGCGGTGAAGAAGTCGTACGTCGTGCACCGCGAGGCCACGCTGATACGCGTAACAAGTCTAGGCTTGCTGTCCGATGCAGCTGTGTGAGGCTTTTCAGACAAAATGCCTGCGTTCTTGCGGCGGGTGAAGAAACGTCGGACCGCAAACAAGCAGTACACGGTCAACACGATAGTTTCAAAGCCATACGAAGCGAGCAGCTGGGGGGTGTCAGGACATCATAGTATAGCAGCAACCCGAGAAAAGACCTACTCCGAAGCCTGCGAGACCTCCATCAATCTCTGATCCGATGGATTGACACATCTCAGGCCGGCAGGGCCTGTACCGGTTCACGTCATTGCCCAAGTGGGTACTGTTCGAACGCGCCCATTCATGCCACTCGATAATTTCGGCGTTGGATGGAGGCTCGATGTCATGGTTTTCTGTCGCCGTACGCCAAAACCTCGCAACTCTAGGGAATGGAGGCTCATTATGTTGTGTCACGATCCAGCCGACGTACTCGCCGGTAAGGGAACAATTCGAGAGAATATTGAGCGAGGTCCATGGCGCTTCTGTTCCAGGAAGAATACTCATCGTGTATGGCCCAAGGCTGGTTGCTCCGTGACGTGACTGAATCGTTTTACAGAGGCTTCTGACGTTCGCAGAGCCTGGGAAACACAACGCCGCAGGAGTTCGTTAGGCTATCGCATTGGTGATTAGATTGAAATCGGATTTGATATATCAAAACATCATGGCAGAATAGTGTTCCCTAGGAGGCTGCCTAGCCCCTGAAACGCGAAGGATTCGACTAGTGTATTTTGTGCCGTGCTGCAGTACCGAGATGACATTCTTCTTGCACCGCAGCGCACTCGGCCAATAGCCGTTCTCTATCCTGAGACTTGGCTAACCAACTTGGTCCATCGCGACAAGCCATCTCCACCCTAAATCGACTGGCGGAGGACGATCTTTTGATAAGATGCTTACAGTTTAAGCGCCAGGGGATTTCTTTCTTAAAGCACGTTTGCTGCCGAATCTTCTCAAAATATCGAGCACTGAGCAAAGACCCTCTGATGTAGGCACTTCTGTTATGTGCTGATGCGGGACAACTTGTCACTCAATTACTCTACATTAATCAGCTTGTAGACACCAATCTAGCAGTATGTCCACGGTTAGTGTACGACACGTCAAAAACTGTGACCAGAGAAGCTTGTATGGACTATTATGTATCTCAAAAGTCTATAGTACTAACGAAGAGTCCCAAACAGTGCCGCGTGCCGGAGATGGCAAAACCCTTCTCGCTCCAATACCTTCGACGGTGACGACGTCTTTAGGTCCTTAGGGCTGGCACTGGCGGGTTGAACAATCTCGAAGAAGAAGCCTTTGATTCTATCTACCGAGAACTCGCGGCATATCAGTGGGCGAATCGGAAGTCCAGTCTTTGCTGTCCCTCATCAGTGGTATTGATAACATAATCCTCCTGCTGTTCCTTGGTCATCGCATTCCACCGCCTGTCGCGGACCTTGTTGCGCCAGATGTAGAAGGCCTTGACGAAGTAGAACAGCACAATGTTGAAACAGCAGATTCCAAGAAGAACCTTGTTTCCGCGACGGTATAGCGGCTGGTCGTCGTCCCGGTAGATGTTGGAAGCCGCGATGTTGCCCGCCTGCACAAACATGTTGTACAGCGCGGCGCTGACGGCTCTTGTCCGCACCGCATTGCTGTTCTTCGCGTTCCAGCCGACAAGGATGGCGTGGCAGTACGGGTAGCTCAAAAGACCCGTCAGCAAGGCATATCGGACCCAGGTGCTAGTAGACTCTGGCAATGCTACGAGCGCAACGAGCCACGGGAAGATCCACCAGTTCGAGATGGATGAGACGATGGCCCGCTCCTTGACTCGTCCGGATACCCAGGAGATGATCAATAGATTGATCGCGAACAGGAACTGCGAGGGAATGGCAAGTAGATTTGCTTGGAACGTGGAGAATCCCAGACGTCGCAGGATGTAAGACAGGTATGTGCTGGGCGGGGAGGGCGGGATATAGGTGGTCAAGCCAATTAGGTACAGAGGCCACTGCTCCCAGTCTTTGACTGCCTTGAAGAGGAGGGACGGGCCGACGGCTTCTCTACTCAAGGAATTAGCTCGTGTCGTTACGTGCAAATAGAGATTTGTCTTACCGGTTGTGCATGTCACCCTTGCTCGGGTCGTCCCGCAGTAAACGGTTCACCATGATCAACTCTTCGTGATCGGTAAACCAACCATTCTTGCCCCGGAACCAGTTCTTGGTCTGAGTGGGGCCGGGAGGCATCAAACCCCACGAAAAGATGCCGATGATGAGTGTTACGATTCCCTCGAGGAGAAAGCTAGTCAAAGTTAGTTCAGAGGATCGCATCCCTGTCGTAGTGTGGACTCACAGCCATCTCCAACCAGCCCATCCTGCCACACCTCGCATTTGAAGTACACCAGCGGCGACCAGGGACCCCACAATGTTGACAGTACTCAGAGCAGTCCAAAACCACGCAAGTCTGAGTGGCAGCTCGTTGGACTTGTAGAAGTATGTAAGCCAGAGTACGATATCGCTGTAGTAAGTCAGCAATTGCCGGTAGCCATCATTTCGGATCTTCCTAAACTCACGGAATGAAACCACCCATCAGAAGACCCAGCATGACTTTGACAGCATAGAACCCCGCACGATTCGACAGGAACGCCTGACAACCGGCCGTGATGGACCAGCCGACCATAATAGACGGGATCCATCTATCAGCGCCGACTTTCTTGCTGATGAGGCCGCTGGGCAACTCCGCGGCGAGGAACGACAGTAGGAAAATCTACCCCCATGTGTGAGCCTATCAACGCCATCATGCTGTCATCCTTGGAAACTAACTGTTTGTCCATAGTTGAAATCGTTCGTGGTCATTCCGAGTTCAGGAAGCTTTTGTCCATGTCAGTCATCGGCCGGTACACGCTGCCGTCGCCTGGGTGAATCTCACCATATTGTCGGAAATCGCACGGTTGATGTTTCGTCGGTGAAGGTCGAGAGCGCAGAACATAACCTTGACATCACTAGTCAGCAACCAATCACTTATTGACGGAAGAGGTGCACAAACCCAAGCCCACACCATAATTCTCTTGTCGATCTAAACAAATCCAGTTAAGTTAGTTCTCACTCGACGCCGCAATTGTTCTAAATGCACAGGGGAATGACGTACCTTTCTGACCAACTTCTTCTCGTCTTCGGCTGACCATTGGTAGCTAGGATCGAATCGATGGCGGTTCTCATACTGTGCCTTCTCGTATACTTTGCGCCAGTAGTCGGCGGCACTGGGGTCCGAGAAGACATGTTCATCCGTGGAGCCGTAGTGTTGAGCAACCTGTTCTCGCAATGACGAGGCAGAGGTGTCTGTCACAGCCTGTGTCTGCGTGGTGTCGACCTCTTTGGCCGGGTCCTTGAAGGGCCCTTCGACTCCTTTCGATGCCATGGCGGAATGCAACTTGCAGACACTTGACAACCCAGCTGTCACAATGTAAACGAGTCTTGCAGAAGCCTTTTAGAGCTTCATCAACAGCGTCACAACTGCATAGGTACCGGGAACGTGGTCCGGTCCGCGGAGATGCAAGAACCTTTATACACGCCCTCCACAATCCCGATAATCTGGATGTAGGTCCCAAGCCCGATCCATCTTAAATTTGATCCTCCATCCTGGCATTGGATGGCAAGGGGCTTCGAGAGGCAGACAAAAAAAAACCCTTCAAACTGGCGCGATGGACTAAGACGATCACCTCATATGCAGCTTGTCCTCTTTAGCAAATCACACTCCTTATCTATGGTGCAATTGCCAGAGGTTATTGCGCTGTAAACTAAGGGCCCAACGAGTCGTGCTTTAAAGCGTGGGGGGTGTGATCCAGAGTGGCCCGGACCATGTTCCTCAATGTCGTCTATTCCCTGGGCAGCAGTTTTCGCCTGTGGCAGTGATACGCTACGGACCGAAAACGACAGGCAAAAACTCAAGCCGAATTGCAAGGGACTGAATTAAGCGGAAGGAATCCCGCCTGGGTCCATTGGGGGGATTGAGGGGAATCGCTTAAGGTGTACAGATGCCGACTGGGGAAAGCTGCGCAATGCCGTAAGATGACGAGCCGATTGCCATGTGTGGATAGTGCGTCTGTCGGCGAGGATGATCCATGTCTGCCTTCGCTGTGGTGTTGATGTCTTTGAGCGGCATGAACACCCACATGTTTGTTAACGAAAAGGGCTTGGGGTGGGTATTGCGTGATGACAGCCATGAGATTGCGACAGACCGTTGAACTGATGTAGAGGTAAGTCAAAGCACCCACTTTTCGGCCACCCCTGCTTTTCGGCCACCCGAAAATGCCGCCCAGCCACCCATTTTCTAGATGCCCTCCAACTTCTAACTATCACAACATTTTCTATTCTTCATCAAATCGCTTTATTTTTCTAGCATCTACTCTTTATAGTCTAATGGTCCAGTATACCGAATTTGAAGTCAATCGAGCGCTTGCCGACATTGCAGATGGGGTATCTGCTCGCGATGCCTCTAAGCGATGGGGGGTACCACGATCAACACTGCAAAGTCGATTAAAGGGCAGCCAACCTAGAGCAGCAGCATTTGAAGACCTCCAAAGGCTCTCTATTAGTCAGGAGGCTAAGCTGGCAAGCTGGGTGTAAATACAGGCTGACCTCGGGCTTGCGCCAACGCATCAGCAAGTCAGAGAATTTGCTTAGCGTATCCTGAATGCGATGGGCGATACCCAGCCTCTAGGAAAGAGATGGTTAGATGCCTTTATACGAAGAAACCCATCTATCAAGGTCCAGAGAAGTCGATCTATTGATTCTAGACGTGTTAATGGGGCATCTACTGAGATTATCAGGGACTGGTTCAGATATCTCGCAATCCCAGCAATATCAGCCATCCAACCAGCCAACAGATACAACATAGATGAGACTGGTATCCTTGAGGGCCAAGGCGCAAATGGGCTGGTGCTGGGCAGGGCAGAGACCAAGTGTAACAGCACAACTCCCCTAGCCCGATGGTTGTACGTCACAAGGGCATATAAGCAGTGTTGACAGCAGGGCTTGCACGCGTGCAAGCACTGACGGATCTTTTGGGTCAATTGGGTCAATTGGTTAGGCCGTAGAGTCAAAGGGTCCTTGCGACCGATGTCACTGTCAGCGTCTGTTACACCAAGTCTATACGGAAAAAGCAGCCTGGATCGCGAGCCTGGGTATCTATTATCGAGTGTATCTTAGCTGAGGGCCTGGCACTACATCCTCTTGTGATATATAAGGGCAAGACAGTCCAGCAGCAGTGGTTTCCTCTAGATCTTGGCCCATATGATGGATGGGAGTTTATAGCAACAGAGAATAGATAGACAACTGATGAGACTGCTGTTGAGTGGCTGCTGAAGGTCTTCTTGCCGCAGACTGCCCCCTCCTAGCCTGATCAGGCCAGACTGCTGGTCCTGGATGGGCATAGGAGCTATACAACGACAGAGTTTATGTGGCAATGCTATATTAATAACGTCCATCTGTTATTCTTACCGCCATATACCTCCTATGTCCTTCAGCCACTAGATCAGTCAGTCTTCAGCCTAGTCAAGGCAGCCTATCGCAATAGGCTCCAGCTTAACCTCAACTAATAGAACAATTTAACTATAATAGGCAAAAGACACTTCCTATCTTGTTATCAGCTAGCACACTTAGCTGGGCTAACAAAAAAGAATATTCTAAGTGGCTGGAAACATACTGGACTATAGCCTGTTTCTATAACTAGACCTCTTTTGAGCTCTTTGCTGCTACCCAAGGCAACAGCATGTTACGACCCAACAAGCATAACATAACCAGGGTCGCCCCACGGGCGCCTAGCGGTTACGAGACAAGGTTATATGCGGGATGGCACGGGAACACGTTAATCCCCTCTTGGAACAGAAGAACTAAGGAAGGTCACGTGAAGATAAGAAGAACTAACAACAGATAAGCGGTCCATGACCCAGGACCAACATACTAAGGATCAGTCCTTATCAAGGACCAACTTCAAGAGATCAGTCCTAACAGGGCAACAATAGGATATAAGGACAATTGTTCTAACTAGACTAGATACCTTCTATAGCTCTTTAGCAATTAACTTTATAATTTATTCTCTTATAAGTAACTCTTAGATTATTTTTCTATTATAAAGCTATAAAGCTATCTATACCTAGATATACCTAACTAATCACTAGACATTAATAAACCAACAAGATTACTAATAAGACTTACCTTACTATTACTAAGTATTAACCTTAGCTACCTATTAGCAGAAAATACTACTATTAGATATCTAACTATAACACTTTGATTGCTTCTGTTTAGTAAGTTAACCTTAATACTTACTAAACAGTAACTATGTTCACTAAAGGCACTTTAGCTTTATCCTTAATAGGTCTAAAGGGAAAAGCACCTATGTCTTTTACCCCTAGAAACCTAGACAACAAAATAAAGAATATTAAGGGATTAGATAATAAAATCGAATTTACTAGGAAAATATATAAGGATTAGTAAAAACATATAAAGTAAAACAATAATAACATTATGTAGCTATAAGCTATAGTAAACAAAACTACTAGTGCTCTTTAAGCAAAGACTTTAGAGACTAATAAGCTTAAACAATAAGTCCAGACTTTATAAGAAGCTACTAATATTATCTTGACCCTAGTGGATAAGTAGAAGAAACTTAAGCTTAACTCCCTTACTACTTATAACAAGACCTCTAGAACGCTTAAAGGATTCTTAATACAGGTTAGGACCTACTAGACGTTTTACTCTAGTAACTTCTATATAGAAACAAAGAAAATCATTTATATAGGTACCTTCTTTAGAGAATAAGTCCTCTCTTAGTTTAAACCTTACTTAGAAGACTATTTAAACAATAAGACGCTAAAGTACTATAACCTAGAGACCTAGTAAATCTTTAAGAGCTTCATAGGATTTAAGTATACCTTGAAATCCTTATTCTAGGACCTAAACAAGAAATAATAAGCTAAATAAGACTTAGTAAATCTTAAACAAACCAAGTTAGCTATTAACTATACTATAGAGTTTTAAAGAATCTATATATAACTTGATTATATTAATAATATTAAGATCTTTATGTTCTACTAAGGACTTAAAGAAGAAGTAAAAGATAAGCTATCTAAGCTTAACTAACCAGATAATTTCCTATAATATATAGAAATTATAGTTAGAATTAATACTAGACTATATAAATAGTAAAAAAAAAAAAAAGAAATATATTGCCTTTAGCTAAATACTAGCAGAAAGTATATACTATAAGGACCTAGGAACTTATAACTTAACTTATACTAGTAGAATAACTAACAACATAGTAAGCTAAGCATCTCTTATAAGCAACATAGTAGACCTATAGACATTAGTACTATAACTAAGAAGCTTTACTAGAACTACTAAGACCTAAAGGACTTTAAATATTATAACTATAAAAAGCTTAGCTATATAGCTAAAGACTATAAATAGCCTAAATAACTTTAGAACTAACTAGTACCTAAAAATACTAAAAAAGTTAATATAATAAGAAAAAAAATTCTTTATAAACAAAAGAACTAGACTACCTACTTTAATAATAACTACTTAGTTTATTAAGAACTAAAAGAATAAGCTAAATAATACTTATAATAGCTTAAACATAGAACTATAGTAATCTTTTAATAAACCTAGAAAAGAGGCTACCTAGAATAAACTATAGTTTAGTAACTAGAGTAATAAAACTAATAGCTAATCACTAAGCTTATCTAAGCTAAGAAAGCTATATAAAGCAAAGAAGATAACCCCTGTATACCTAATACCCTAAAAGTTATTAAAGAATAACTCTAACTATATATATAAGCCTAAAAGAACTTCTAGAAATAATAAGTACTTAAAAAGAACTTTAAGAATACTCTTAAAAAAAAAAAAAGTATTAAACCTAAGAAACCTACTAAGATAATAGCTATAAAGCAAAAACAACTATAATAACCTAGATTTTTTTTTCTAAGACTTAGGTTTAAGGAACCTATACCTTAAGAATTAATTAAAGTACTTAGTAAAAAAATAAGCTCTAAAGAAGAACATAAGGAATCACTTAATAAGTTTAAACCCTTAAGTAAACTTAAAAAAAAGGCTACTAAATAACTTATAGATCTTAGAAAATCAAGCTAAACCTCTATATAATTAATATCTTATAAGGATATTAAAAAAAAAACTAAAATAATTATATTTATATTATTCTTAGAAAAAAAAGAATCCTCTAATAAATTAGACCTTAGACAAAAAGTCTTTTATAAAAGGGAAATATAGCTCTATAAGGCTAATTAAAGCTTAACTTATTATAACCTAAATAAACTAATAGCTATATAAATAAATATTAACTTTAGTAATAACTTAATAATTAAAAAGGCTTAGTTTACTAAAAAGAACTACCCTAAGTACTAACTATAGTACAAAAAAGATAAAGATAATTAAGAAGTCTAGTTCTATAAAATAAATAATACTAGAATTAATAAGAAACTAGTAGTATTTGTCCTAGAAGAACCTGTATTTAGAGACTATAAGTACTTTAACTAAAAACATATATACTACACTAAAGTATTCTAGGCTAATTATATCTATAATAAATACTAGTTTTACCTTTAAAACAAAAAACTTAATAACTTCTTCTCTTAATAAAAAAAGTAGTAGCTAATTCTTATAATTTATCTCTATTACTAACTTAGTATATAGATTATTAAAGAATTTAAAGTAAGTTAGTTATATATATAACCTAGTCTAGAATACTTAGTCTTATACTATAATAGACTAATTAAATACTAGTTTAAATATATATATAATAAATATATAATGTATTATATAAATAAAGCTAAAGCCTAGAGAACTTAGATTAGAGAATAAACCTTTTCTAAGATAAAACTAGTAGATATAAAGAGAAAGTAAGCCTATTAATACTACTTAAAAAACTAGAGATATTAACTATATAAGGATAACAAAAGGTAACACTAAGGAAGTCCTTATACTTTACTATAATAATAGACGCCTTACACCTGGTTCTAAGTGTCTATATTAAAGAATAGCTTACTTAAGTTATAATTAATAGTAGAGTATAAGTAAACTTAATATTACTTTAACTAGTAAATTAACAAAGAATTACATAGGGATTTAAAAAGAATCCTTATATCTTATAAAACATAAAAGAAGAAATAGTTAAGTATAGTAAAGGCACTATTAATAAAGAAACTATATAACTCTTTATAGTTACTTATAACTATTAAGAATATCTAATCTTTAATATAGAATAAATAAGAGATATAAATATTATCCTTAGAATCCTATAGTTATAATAATATAACCTAAGTATAGATTAGAGAATAAGCTAACTCTAATAGAGAGATTTAACTACAAAGTAGTATTATAAGCTATAACCCTTAAGTAAATTAAAGTAATATAAATATATTATATATATTAAAAGAATTAAGCTTATAAAAAATAAATAATTTAAATAATTTATTAATAATTAATAAGAAAAAAAACGCTTTTCTTTAATCCTAAAATAATACTATAAGTACACTAAACTTTTTACTAAAGAACTAAAAACCAGTTTACTTAAATATAGCTTGTATAATTATAAGATCTTACTTAAAGAAAAAGTATACCTAAAGTTTTATAAAATCTATAGACTAAATAAAATAGAACATAAGGCATTTAATAAATACTTTAAAGAAAACTTATACAAAGGTTATATTTAACTATTAATATCCTTTATAAAATACCTAATATTGTTTATACTAAAGAAAAATAATAAACTATAACTTTATATAAATTACTAATAACTTAATAATATTATAATTAAGAACTACTACTTACTACCTTTTATCTCAGAATTATAAGACTAGCTATACTACACTAAATAGTTTATAGCTATTAACCTTAAAAAAGCCTATAACCTAATTAGGATAAAGGAAAGTAAGGAATAAAAGACTTACTTTTATACTAGGAAAAGTAACTTTAAATATCTAGTTATGCCTTTTAGACTTACTAATATACTTACTACCTTCTAGATAATAATTAACTATATCCTAAGAGAATTTCTAGATATATTTATTATTGTTTACCTAGATAATATACTTATCTACTCTTATACCCTTAAAGAACATAAAAAGCATATTTATACTATACTTTAATAACTATAAGAAGCTAAACTACTAGTTAAACTTAAAAAAAGCATATTTTATAGTTAATAAGTTAACTTTTTAAGATTTACTATTACACTAAGAAAAATCTAAATAAAAAATGAAAAAATTATAGCTATTAAGGACTAGCCTTAACCTTAAAATGTTAAAAATATTTAATCCTTTTTAGGATTTATTAACTTCTACTAATAATTTCTTAAAAGATATTTTAATAAAATTAACCCCCTTATTAAGCTTACTAGAAAAGATATACCCTTTAAATAAACCAAAGAATAAAAAAAAGCCTTTAAAGAAGTTAAGTAATAAGTTTATTTTAAACCAGTTTTAATAATCCTAGACCTAAGAAAACCCTTTAAACTAGAAACTAACGCTTTAGACTATACTATCAGTAAACAACTTAGCTAACATAATAATAAAAAAAAGCTATACTTTTATGTTTTTTTCTCTTAAAAACTTAATAAAGCTAAGCTTAATTACTAAATCTATAATAAAGAACTTATAATAATTATTAAAGCTTTTTAAAAATAAAAACCTTAATTATCTAGAACTAAATATAAAGTCAAGGTCTATACTAACTATAAGAACCTTATTTACTTTATTACCTCTAAAGTCCTTAATAAACAATAGATTAAATAGTTTGAATTCCTATTAAAATTCAACTTTAGAATCATTTATATTAAAGGATCTAAGAATAGAAGAGCTGATGCCTTAAGCTAAAGACTAGACCATAAAACCTTAGTACTAAAAGAAACCCAAGTCATCCTTAAAAAGAATAAGAACAGTAACCTTATCTTAGCATAAAAACTTATTATAATTAGTATTTATATTAATACTAGTATAACTAGCAGAATAACACCTGAACAAATCATAGAGATTCATAGCGCTAAGGCCTATAAACACTAAGGAGTTACTAAGACATTTAAACAAATTTAATAATATTATAATATATAAGTTACTTAAGTAAAAGTAGCTTTAGTAATTAAAGATTATAATATATATAAAAAAAACAAAAATAGTCTATATAAACTATATAGATAATTATAACTATTACTAGTACTACTAAAAGCCTAATACTTAATCTCTTTAGATTTTATTATTAAACTCTTTAAGTTAAAAGAACTACTTATAAAAACCTACTATAATAATATATTAGTTATTATTAATTAACTTACAAAATATATATACTTTATCCTATACTTAGAGTTAAGTATAACAAAAGACCTAGTATATATATTTTTAAAATACATTATTAATAACCACAGATTACCTAAAAAAATCATATTTAATAAAAATAAACTATTTATATTTAAATTTTAGAAATCCCTGATTTTATAACTAAAAGCTAATTACAAGCTATTAACTACTTTTTACCTATAAACCAATAAATAAACCAAATAAATTAACTAAATACTAGAATAATATCTATAATATTATATTAACTATAACTAAGATAATTAGGTATTACTATTACTAATAGCTTAATTTACCTATAATAATACTATAAAAGAAAGTATACTAAACTCTTTATTTTACTTAAATTATAGATTTAAGCCTATAGTATATAAAGAACCTTAATAAGGACTATAAATACTAAAGGTTATAGTAGATTATAATAAATTACAAGAAATCTAAGAAAATACTACTAAAGACCTTAAATTTATTAAAGCATAAATAAAGAAATATACTAACATATTAAAAGTTAAAAGACTAACCTTTAAAAAGAAAAATAGTATATATCTTTTATAACATAATATTAAAACAAAAAGACTAAGTAATAAATTAAACTATAAAAAACTTAGACCTTTTAAAATTATTTAAAAAATCTTAAATATTAACTTTAAACTTAACTTACTAAACATAATAAAGATCTATTTAGTTTTTTATATTACACTACTTAAACTAATACTATAAAGATTAAATACTAATAACTATATTATTATAGAACTAAATAAACTAAAATATAAAGTTAAATAAATTATTAATAAATAAAAAAAAAATAAAAAAGTATAGTATTTTATTAAATAAAAAGAATATAAATATAAAAACAACTTATAAGAACTAGTTAAAAACCTTTAGTACTCTTAACAGCTACTCTAGGACTATTATAACTCATAAACACTTTAAAACCAGACGCCTATACTAGTAGCTTTAAGTTTAAGAACTTATTACTAAGCTTATATAAAGACTAGTTTATATTATTAAGTACTTATATAAACTATAACTTTTCTACTATTCCTTATTTATAAGCATCTAATATTAACTTTAAGGTATTAAACTTATTAATTTCTTATATACTATAATAAAAAGTTTTAGTTTAACGCTTATAAACAAGTTTCTAAGTTTTTTAAATTTTAGATAAATAGCTAGCTATAATAGCTATTAAAGACTATAATTAAATAAGCTCTTTATAAAGCCTTAAAAGCTTTTTACTTATTATCTCTTTTTTCTTATTTTACTCCTTTTACTAAGCATTTAATTTTTATACTATAAATAAAAGTTAAACAAAAAAGACTATATTTAATTAAAGGATACTTATAAATAAAAGCTATTAAAACACTATTATAAGGCTTTTTAGCCTTAATATAGCTATAACAGTAAAAAGAACTTTTACTAAAATAATAAGTAGTCTTTATATAAAAATAATAAGTATAAGGTATATTAGTAATAACAAAATAAGCTTTAATAAACTTTAAAAGTATAAAATACTTATAATCTTTTATCTTTATTTTTTAAGATTTTGCTTTTAGTTTTAATTTTTCTATATAACTTAATATAATATTAATATTATAAATAAATAAAGAAGTAAGTTTAATAACTCCTTAACTTAAGAGGAATAACCTACTTATAAGGTCTTAAAAGTAAGACCTTTAAAGAGGAGACCTAATATTATAACCTAATAAGTATAATATAACTAGGGTTATCTTATAGGCATTTAGTAGTTACAAGATAAGGTTATATGTAGGATAATATAGGAACATATTAATCTCCTCTTAGAACAAAAGAACTAAGGAAAGTTATATAAAGATAAGAAAAACTAATAATAAATAAGTAGTCTATGACTTAGGACTAATATACTAAGGATTAGTCTTTATTAAAGACTAACTTTAAGAGATCAGTCCTAATAAGGTAATAATAGGATATAAGGATAATTGTTCTAACTAGACTAGATACCTTTTATAGCTCTTTAGTAATTAACTTTGTGATTTACTCTTTTATAAGTGACTCTTAGATTATTCTTCTATTGTAAAGCTATAAAGCTATCTATGCCTAGACGTGCCTGACTAATTACTAGATACTAATAGACCAGCAAGATTACTAATAAGACTTACCTTACTGTTACTGAGTATTGACCTTAGCTACCTATTAGTAGAAAACACCACTGTCGGATATCTGATTGTAACACAGTACTATTAACACTACGTAATAAGGCTACCTAGGATATCTAGGGTATCTAGGATACTTAGGGTATAGATAGATAAGTATCTGCTATATCTACTATTATGTAGTCTATGCCTAAGAAGATACAGGATCTTAATAGTTAACTAGACTTATTTAATAAGATGGATTAAAGTATTGCTATATAACGCTAATTATTCAGAAAAGTCAAAAAAGGCTTCTAAGAGTAGTCCTTCCAGCTAGCTATTACCTAGCACTAAATACAGCTTCTCTAGGCCCAAATTAGCAATACTATAACAAAAGAGAAGAAGACTATCAAAATTGACCCTAATACTAAGTTCGCTAACATCAGCGATATACGGCAAGCCCAGATCAAGGCTGGCGAAGTTGAAATAGATACAGATGAATCCAGCGCATCTGATTGCCCTAGCGAAGTAGAAAGCTGTATCATAGTTGCATCTGGGCCTCGGCGATAGTTAATTGAAATAGGTGGTTGTGTTGCGATAGCCTCGTTTTTGGGTGGCCGAAAAGCAGGGGTGGCCGAAAAGTGGGTGCTTTGACTTAATTGGCCAATCAGAGACCAGCCCAAGAAACAGCCCACATCAAGTGCCAACCTCTCGGATCGATCGCATACCATACGCCAAGGGAGTTATCAACTAGGACGATCATTTAGTCTATTCATTATCCGAATACCGAGCTTATCTTCCCGTCTCTGACGCGTTTTGTCTGCATCTTATCAGTAGCAGAAGAAGATGGGAGAAAACTGTGTTGCGACTACGATAAGTTAGAGTGAACATTGATCCATCGCAGGGTGAGTGAGCCATAACTCTGGCATAGCGGAGTATCTAGATCATTTAGATTGTCGCCAACTGCATAGAGAACAGACTTTCGGTATTGGCTAACGATTGCCAGCGACCATAGTGCTGTGCATTCGCTTCAAACTGAAGTCGATGTCAGTCACATGAGTGTATTTTGTCGTCAAAAGGGTATTGGGTCCATCAATCATAATAACTTTGCATTTATCGTTACACCAGTGTTTTGCTTAGACTGGTCTTGCAGTTTCAATCGCTGCTTAAAGACTCTTAGGCCCTAAAATGACCAAACTGGCCTTTGATGTACACACTAAAACCAACACCGCGCCATTCCACCGGCCATCTAACCCTTGAAAGGAGTCTCATATGGCCGCTCGGCCTGTGGAGTGATTCTGGCCAAGTGCCTTCGCGATCCGTTGTTCCAGTCAATCAACGCAGAGTGTTGAGTAACGCGGTTGTCCCAGACGACGACAGTTCCCTCTTCCCACTTTACGCGGGCATGGAAGTCAGCGCCCCACGCAATGTGCTCGTACAAGAATTTCAGCAGAGCATCGGATTCTTCCTTCTTCAAGCCAACAATTTCGCGAGTGACTGGAATATGATTAGTCCGGTCTGCTAAAGTATATACTTGGGCAAGAACCTACACTGAGGGTTGATGTAAAGGGCCTTCTCGCCAGTCACGGGGTGTGTGCGGACAATAGGGTGGGTGTTGGCAACGGGCTCGCGGCGTTTGATGCTACCCTTCTTGACAGAGGCGGCGACCTGCTCGATACCAGAGTGAACAGCCTGCAGACCGTGAAGTCTTTCCTGGAAGAGCGGGCTGAGTCTGTTGTACGCCTCGGCAGCGTTGCAGAAAAGAGTGTCTCCGCCTGTCTCGGGCTTGTCGAGGATGTATAGGAAAGTTGTGCCCGGCGGCTGCTGCTCGTACGAGACATCTGAGTGCCATGCGATTGAGCTCGTTCTGGTAGCGAAGAACTTCTCAGCCGACTTGTCACCCGCTGCACGGTGGACAAGGTGAACCTCCGGGAAGCCCTCGGGGGATCCGGAGGTGGGGTGAATGTGGTGGCGGCCAAAGTAGCCACCAAACTCAAGCGCTTTGTCGATGGGCAGGTCGGCAAAGTCTTGCCCACGGAAGGCGACGACCTTGCGTTCCGCAACATAGCGGGCGAGCTGGTCGCGGCCGGCATCGCTGAGCTTACTGAGCTGAACGCCCCTAACTTCTGTGCCGATCGAGGGTGTGAGGTCGGTCACTTGGGCGTCCTTAGGGAGAAGCTCTGGGTAGCTGGGGTCCGCATCCTTGCCATGATCGTAGTGCTGAAAGGGCTGCAAGGGAGGGTATTGTTGCTCGGGATTCCACGTGGGAAGGTAGTGGGGGTACTACGTTGTTGAAAGTCAGTCTTCTGTACCGAATGACTGGACACGAACAAAATCAATCAACCAACCTTTGCACCTTCATGGCCGTCTCCCCCCTTCGCTTCGGCATCCTTATCGTACACGGTAGGGGAGAGCTCCTTGTAATCGCCAGAGCCATCGGCGTACAGACGAAGGTTGTTCACCGGAAGGTTGACCGGGTCGGTCACTGTGGCAGTTTCTGTCGCTGAAGGTGCCATTTTGTCTGGTTTTTTTTTCTTTGGGCTAATCAAGGTTAAGTTTGCTCCTCGTACATACATCCGCACATGTGGGCTTCATGCCACGTCCCTGGGTTTATATAGACTACCCCTCCAAAGTTATTGACGTCGGAGTATATCCGATGAGGGGGGCCTTATCCAGTATAATTGCATGCTGGCAGGGATTCGATGGCGTTGTCTAGGCCCCTCTTCCTCACACCAATGCCCAGCTGAGCTGGCCGGTGCGGTTCCGATCATTGGGATGAAACAGCAAAATATTATTGGCGTTCAGCAGTACACAGGGCGAAAGGACGGAGGGAAGATGACGCCATCCGTTGTCAATGAGTGCACTTAAATGGTGGGATAAGCACCAGAGACACCGTCGAGGATGGTGCTGATTAGCAATCGTGGTTGCGATGTTGCTATATGGGGCACAGAGCACGCAATCCGCTGATGCGACGACTTGTGTCTGTTGGGTGACCCCGCAATCTACACAGCATGAGTTTCTTCCGGAAACTTTGAGCGCTTTAAGAAAGGACTTCGCCTGGCATTATTTAGATATGCCTCTGTTTGCAGTCAGGAGATTCGAGATGGATGAACTTCTAAAGGTGGCGAGAATTGGACGAAGAGGCTTTTATCACAAAAGCCGTGAAAGTCTTTTCGCCGGAGACCAGCTCCGTTTCATGCGGGATGAACGGTTCTTATCCGGTTAAGTGGTCCGCTTTGCAGATCCGAGAGTCGGTCGGTTATCGGGCAAGTAGCCAAACAGGGCTTTGAGAATCTAGCATAATACCATAGTTCCGGTATCCTCCGCGCCCGGGATCGGAAAGCATATCGGGCATGTTTTCGGGAGGGCACCGGCATCGGTCTATAAACTGTCCTGACTCCATCACCCTCTTCCCTTCTCGTTTAGTTTGAATTTTGTGTGTATGGCTTACGTCAACAAGGGGCAAAATATTGAGAAGGGCCAATTACATTGCAAAACTCATACCGTTCTGGCATGACGTTCTAGCTTGTCATAAGCTCATCCATTGAAATCCCAACACTCACAACATTAAGGCTGCTCCCTAACGTTATTCCTAAAATCGGTTCATTGAAGCAAAAATTTTGTTCGACGGGCTTATTCTTACCTGATATTTGATGTTCCAAAAAGGTGAAAGAACTAGAGGTGGCTCCGATCAGCGACAGTGATGCTACCGTTTGAGCAAAGGACTCTGCTGCTAATCAAGTATTCGTACAGCAAGTAAAATGTAGTTGTGCTGTATTGATACAAGGCAAAAGAAGTTCAAGACGAAATGGAACCACACTCTTTCTTCTGGCTCAAATCAAAAAAGCCTGCGAAGCTGATTCTATGTACGCGAAAAATCAAATCTCGAAGCATTTGACTTCCCTACCCTCCATATTGACTTGTACTTACACAAACTCTCACAGCCTATTCTTGGCAATAAACAAGTCTCCCCTGCGCAAAGTAAATAGTAATCAGTATCACCTTTTTTTTCTAACATCTTGATATCGACTAGTCTGTGCTTGGCCTTCTATACAATGGCCCTTTCCCTCTCACTTCCTCACAATCAAGGCGACATCTTCATTACCGTGCCCTGATGGAACCAACTCGATGATTGATTCTTCCTTTCCATCACTTCCAAGTACCCTAGAGTAAGTCGAGAAGATACTCTTCGTTGAAGCCCTGGCCGCTGGACTGTCTTCGCTGATGACGTTGCTTGAGCCCTTGAACAGAACGCCTCCTCGGAATGAAGCGGCGATTAACCATTCAGGGTTCGAAAAGTCAAACGACGGGAGTCCCTGCCAACCTTTCGTTCTAAGCCCCTCTATGGCGACGGCTAGAATTACTAACGCATTGAGCACCGCAACAGCGATAACGTAGATCTTCTCGCCAACCACAAAAACTCCTATCGTCACTTCTGCCTGCCTCGCCTCCGAGTAATTACCCACCATTAGCTGGGCAGCACCATAAGCCGTCAGCATAGAGTCCGCCATTGCAGTGATGGCGTTTTCTAGGCCACGAAGAGTCGCTTCGTCCTCTGGAACTGTACCGTTCTCGCTGGAAGACATGTTCCATGCTGCAATGCTCGAAAGAAAAGCATTCCCAAGGACAGACTCGTAGAAGCTGGTCAGATCGTTAGAGATAAGCTCGAACTGTCTGACAACTGTCCTTGTCAAGTTTCGTTCGGGGTTGAAATCTTCAACTTCGCCCACAGGAGAGACCGTAATATTTCTTCCTCTAATTCCAACCGAGACGTTGAACAGGGTAGGCGTAAAGTCGACAATGCATTGAGTGGCATTGAGAGCCAGATAGCTCTGGCCTGCCGCAATTGATATGTATCGACGGGGCGACTCGGAGCTGTGTGCTACGCCAACGGCCACAATGGGCTTAGTGTCGTGGCCGATGTACTCGGAATATTGCTGGCTTCCGACACTGTCAGGCACAAAACCTGTTACAGCAAAGATCCTTGGAGTTCTTTCCGAGCTACTTTCAATGCCAAAGTCCATGCTTCTATTGTATATGCACTCCACACTAGATGTATACCCAATTTCTTGAAATTGGTAAGCGGTTGCTGATGATCGATTGCTGATGAGCGTATCTCCTATCCCAATGGATGCGCCGACGCCATAAGAACGGCCTTCGTAAATGTATTGTGTGTTATCCATCTTCGGATGTTTGCGAATAGACCCGTCGGAAGTTGTTGCTGATGCCCCAGATGCAATCAAGCTGCCCAAGAGCTTGACTCCCACTGAGTATGTAAAGAGACCTTGTTTCGTGGTGATGGATGGACCAGACTGCGAAATCTCAGACGGATACTCTTTGATGAGCGTCATGTTCGTGAACGAAGGAACGACGATACTCTCTTGTACAAAAATCGTACTCCCAACTGGAGTCATTGCACCAACCCAAAGGGCAGAGAGTATCGGACCTGTTGAACAAAAGACGATAATCGGAAAAAGAAATGAAGGCTTTAAATCCCACTGTATACGTGGGATTCCAATGTTCACCCATCCCCTGAGATTTTGTGCTGTCGACGTGCCGCTATTGAAGAATGCCAATCTTGAGCCATGTTGAACGAGGATGGCAATTGTTGAGGTTTGTATCAGAGACAAGAGGTATGCAACAAATTGAATACCCGACTGAATAGCGGCGCGCTTTGATGTAATAGTCGCGAATGATGATTCGTACCATGAGCCGTTAATAGTCCATTGCAGGTAGTCTGCAACAATGAGGATAGAGCTCAAGATGGTCGTGATGATTAGGCAGAGCGGTATCGTCCACTTCTCCCACCAGCCGACCTCTTTTCGCTGCAACAGTTCGGAAACTGAGTTATCTACTGACGTTTTGTTAAATCGTTCTTCCATATCTACACATAGGGATGTAGAGGACCTTGTCGACCGGTGTAGAGAGATCAAAATAAAAAGCATAAACAAAAACTTCAGTGATGAAGATGGAGAACTGAAAAGACCAACGGCATGACCACGAGCCTTCACTTCCTTGTTATGAGTAAACCATAGGCTACGTTGACACATCCCCATTTTTCCTCTCGAAATTTGGAAGTGACTCCGAACCCACCGGGTCCAATAGTAGAAGTCAAGACCGAGGTTGGAGTTTCAGATTCAGCAGTTGGTTCAGCGACCAATCAAGGCGTGCTGTTTGCCGCTGAGGGAAGCATCCTTGCAACCAAGCCCCCCCTCCCTTTGTCTAGACAATATCCGTACTGACTTGTAAGATGCGGAAGATCCCTACATGTATCTTGACAGCCGTTGCTTGAGAAGAAGAGGGAATCCTGAAAGCCACTCAAAAACGCCTAATTGATTGTGTCTAGTGTCTAGGTTGTTTCGTAATGTGAGGAAGGGGCATGCTCATAATGTACAGTCAGCGATTGATCTATGCGACTGTGGTTTCATTGAGATATCGACTGAGGCTGGATGTGTTTACAAAAATCAATACCATGCATCGTATGGCATTTATCCATATATTCCGTCATTTGATGCATCTAGACTTTGTTGATAGTGTCCACCGGGACTTAAGCGCTTTTATCGTTCCTTGATTACTGTCTTTTTCGCAGTATCTCGAAGCCAAACATCGCGACAGCCAATGCGTTGAGGAGTGCGACAGCAGTAATACATGCAGTGCTACCAATCGTGAATACGTCGAGTATGACCTCTGCCTCGGCCGGTTCCGAGAGGTTACCGACCATCAATTGTGCTGCGCCGTAACCGGCCAGTATGGAGTCAGTCATGGCAGTGAGAGAATTCTGCAGACCTAGAAGCACAGCACTACTTTCTGGAACGTGGCCCATTTCGTTGAAGGAACTGTTCCATGCTGCTATGCTAGAATGAAAAGCGTTTCCAAGGACCGAGTCGTGAAAGCTCATGAAACTGTTCGCGATAAGGTCAAACTGCCTAACGGCTGTTCGTGTTAGGGTGCGTTGTGTGTCGAAGTCTTTGATGCCCATTAACGGCGTCACAACGATACTCCTGTCTTTCACTCTGACTGAAACTTGGAACAACGTGGGCAGAAAATCTACAGTACACTGCGTGGCGTTAAGAGCTCGATAATGGTTCCCTGCAGCGATGGAAATGTATCGACGAGGAGATTCGGTGCTGCGGGCGACACCAACTGCCAAAATGGAACTCGGGCTCTGGCCAATGTACTCGGACCATTCTGCGCTTCCGACAGTGTCAGGTAGGAAGCCAGTGACGGCAAAAGTGCGGTGAGGGTATTCGCTCTCAATGCGAAAGTCCATACTTCTGTTGTAATGACATTCAACTTGAGAAATATAGCCAGCCTCCTTGAAGTAGTACATCCTGACTGCTGACTGGCCTCTGATGAGGCGGTCTTGGATACCGACCGAAGAACCAACACCGTACGACCTTCCCTTGTAGAAGAATCGGGTATTGTCAATCTTTGGATGTACCCGCATAGTCCTATCAGGAGTTGTTGCAGACGACCCTGATGCTACCAGCCCATTTAAGAGCATCGTGCCGACAGAGTATGAGAAGATTCCATCTTTGGTCGAGACTGAAGGTCTAGGTTGTGAGGACCCAATTGGGTACTCTTTGATAAATGTTGTGGTTGTGAAGGATGGAACCTCAATGCTGCTTTTCATGACAACGGCTTTGCCCGTGAGTGTCATGGCGCCTTTCCATACTGCTGAGAGAGAGACGCCGACAAAGAAGAAAGCAACGATTGATGTGAGAAGACGTGATCGCGCGTTCTGCCGCGGGCTCAAGGTTCCGACCGTCATGGAACCTTTAAGGCTTTGTGTTGCTGTTTCCGCGCTTCCAAATACGTCTGAAAGGATGTCGTTCCGGGCGAGAATGGCAATCGCAGAAATTTGAAATAGGGATAATGTATGTGCAACGAGCTGAATAATGAACTCGGCGACTACACGCTTGGAAGCAAAAGCGTCGGAAAGTCCCAATACGTTTTCCACGAACCGGATGACAGAATGGAGTGCGGGAGAAGGTATCGTCCCGAGTGGTGACTCGTACCAAGAGCCGTTGACTGTCCATGTGCGAAACTTGGCAATGACGAGAATGGAGCTCAAGGTGCTAGTGATAACCAGCCCCAATGAAATGCTTGTAGGGATTTGCCTGTTTCTAGAACGAGGCTTGGTCGACAGCCCAGAGCTGCAGAGGACCATATTCAGAACGTTTTGCCTGGATCGCTCAGATGGCATTAAGGTGACAAAGATATGGTTTCACAGCTACAAGTATGCGATGTGTTTGTGTATTGAGACAAACCAAGGATAATTCAATGAAAATTCAGGTTTGCTGAAGTAGTGTAGAATTCAGGCGGATTGAACTCCTTTCATGGTTCGAGAGGGGTTGACATATTAATCATCTTTGGTTGTTGGTTCCTCTGTCGTTGGTGGCTGTGGCCAATCAACATTCATTATTTGCCGCTGAAAATGTAGGTACCCTTGATCGCGCCCCACGTAAGGGAAACATATCCCTGCGCATGGTGCCATCTGACTAAGTCTGCAATTAATGCTTGCTATGGACGCGACATGGCATCGAGACGCACGCGTCAGCGTCTAATAACCGCCGAGCCAATATTTGCCCTGAATCACAGGTATTGTTTCGCCATGCCCGGTTGTCGGCGTTGTTGTGGTCCAATTACCTTGACGCGCCCACATTTGCAATTTCTGACCGTGTGGTTAAATTGTCAGT
Organism: Colletotrichum spaethianum; assembly: GCF_022836535.1. Classification (NCBI taxonomy): domain Eukaryota; kingdom Fungi; phylum Ascomycota; class Sordariomycetes; order Glomerellales; family Glomerellaceae; genus Colletotrichum; species Colletotrichum spaethianum. The sequence continues at coordinate 484,632 of NW_026054800.1, forward strand.
CAGGCAGGACTTGGTCTTTACTGGTTTCTGATGTCCTGCGGCGTCTTTCTCCTTCTGCAAAGAGGTTGAGTTTTGAAATTCATACCTGACTAGTGCTGCATAATATACACTCGAGTAAATCATTAATGTAACTCACTTCGACAAGTTTGGATCCATAAGCGAGCAGGTAGCTTAAAGGTAATATCGGGGGACTTTCGTAGAATATCGCTTCGTTTAACATCCATGCTTGAATACCCGAAAAAGGACTCCGTACATACTTGAAGATTTTGAAACTACTTCTTCACACTAAGTAACCATCAAGAACTTCTCGCTATCAGTTAACCGTCAATAGAGTATCGTCATACGCCTCAGTCTTATGCTTACGGCAACTCCGCTGGTCGATCAGTCGTTCCCTTGTGCCTTGGCCACTCTACTTCACTGTAAAGCTCTCTTATGTGAGCTGGTGATGATCCGTACACCTCAGCCGGCCCTTTTTGTGGTTCAGGAATGACCCTGAAATCGTGGTAAAGACCCTCATCCTCGTATTCTGGCGGTGTTTCGTTTTTCTGGGCGGTTTTTCTTTTCCTTCGACGCAAACAGAAGAATACGCCTAGGCTGACAGCTGCCAAAATGACTGCTGCAGATCCTCCTGCAATTCCTGCCTTGACTTCGGTTGAAAGGCCAGAACGATTATGTTGTTCCTTTTCTGCATTTGGCGTCGGTGTGCCTGTCGAGCCAGACTGAATGGGAGGGTCTACCGGTGCAGCCCCATTTGCCTCGTCAACCGTCAAGACTTTCCATGCCCCCTTCCAAGATTCTTCCCAGTCATTATTTCCGCCTTTGATCGTTATGTCTCCATCAAGGATCTCTACAACACTGGGTGATAGCTGAATGTTCGGGCCAGGTGCTTGACCGAGCCACCATTTGGACTGTCCCCAGTTGGCACCGAGGAATGCGTCCTGAAGAAACGCTCTTCCCAGATTGTATGTACTGGGCCCCCCAGTAAAACAAGGGAAGTATGGCGTCGGAGACTCGACGAGGGGCTCGGAAAGCGTCAGGTTCAGGTGAGAGAAGGGCACGCGTATCGTCGACGTTTTCGTATTAGATTCGGAGAGAAATGTAAACGACAAGGCCGATGCCGATGAGACGATTTGACTGTACTTTGGAGATTCAGTGTTCCAAAAATACAGACCAAGGTCTGCGTTATAGTTGACTGGGAGATGGGAGGTGATGCTGTCGCAAGTTGACTTCGGAAGAGTAAGGTAGGGAGCGCAGCCGTCGACAGCCACGCGCAAACCGTTACTGATGGAGCTATTGCCGAAGGCTAGAAGGCCGTCTTGCGCTGTAAAATTGAACGGTGATGATCCTTGGATAACATCAATGCTGATGTCCTTGAGGGTCACAGGACTCCTGACAAAATCCTCATCTGCCACCAAGACGTCTCCGATCAATCGGTTCTGGTCATATCCACCAAACCATAGCGATCCGGCCATTCGTGAACCAACCGAGCCAATATGCATACTGAACGAGTTGGAATTTGTCTTTTTGTTGGTCCATAGTGTACCTGGAACAAGACTGGCGTTGATTGAATAGGATGAAGTGGTGAAGGACTGGTTTACGGTATCCGCAGCTCCGACACCTAGGCACCCGGCAAAAGCTGGGTACCAGGCCCCACTGGGATATGCGATCATTTGGCTTTCGACGAGCGTCAAACTGACATTCTCAACTCGATGCGTCGGTCCGGCTGGAGATGCGGAGTCGAGGATCATCGAATCTACCCAGGACGTAGGTAATTGTCCACGGACGTCCATCCCGGCCATCCACTCGTAAAGGGGTGGCCGATACTGGATGCCAAACGCGGAGCCGGTACCATCTTGAATAGCCTGCGCTCGATTGTACGTTCCAGCCTTCGAGGCATAGCAACCGTTGGTACTATTGAGCTTGCAATAGTCGGTGGCGATGATTAATGACTGGAACGTGTGCCCGGGATACAGAGCAACTTTCGAGTCCGCTCCGACAGTGGCCTCAACTGCCTGCCACGGGCCATCGGGGCCGAATATTGCGGAAGACCATGCCACTTCGAATGGCGCCGCACTTTGAGCTAGAACGAAGCTGACGAAGAAAGCGGAGAAGTGAAGAATAGGTAAAAAAATTGAGCACTGGCAATCGTGAGCCATGGCCAAAAACAACAACGCCAGCCGTAGGGATGGAATGAGTATTGAAAGGAAAACAAGTGAGGGATGTAAATGAAAAGGTCGGGTAACAAAAGTCAGAGATGATCGAGAGAACAAAACACGGAATCGGCGCCCCGACAATGGAGGCTACCTTGTACATTAACAACCAAGCTTGTTGCGGTTCATTCATCAGTTCCAACAAAGATTCTATCGTCACGGGCGAGGAACGGGCTGCAAGATTGGTCAACGAAGAGGGTGTCCTTGACTTTGCGTTGGACCATCCCTGCTCCTCGAGCAATTTCAACAAGTTGACGGTGAGCCTTTGGCGCTGAACCATCCCGTTGGTACTACTTACCATTGGCTGGCTTTCCCTGCAATCCTCCTCAATACCCACCAACGCAACTTGCAGTCTCGGAAGTTTCTCACCAAGCTCCCGGCAAAGTCTACGTCAGAGGAGAACTGGCAACCAAAGCCAGGGAAACTGAGTTGAGCGCTTCATCCTGTGAAAGTGCAACTGAAGTCACACTTTCTTGGCTTGGAAGCTTGATAAATATTTGGGGGGTTTTGTTTTCAACTCCAGACTTCCACTTTTTACGCTTTAAGCTCCGCGTTGTTTAACTTATCCAAGCCCACAATGGGCGCACTCTCCTTCTGAACCATTCGCCAAAATAACCGAGGACTGCTCGCCATGGGCCCAAACCCCTGTGTGTGGTATCCACTCCTGACATTAGATGCAAGGGTTCAAAGCGGCTGGACTTCTTGGCCAGTTATATCATTGGATATTCAGCTATTGATCTTGGGCACATACCCACACAGCCCTTACATATATGTTAGGCGTGGACGCATTGCGCAACCCGCGCAGGCACCAGCGAACTTGATGGCCGTTTCTCTCCGTATTTCCTCCTTCCCTTTTGGTTTATTTTCAATGGCTCTTCAATTCCTTCGCTCAAGATGGTCCTACTTGCAAGTTTCTGCTGACGACGCGGTCAGCTCCGGTTTGTCTTCATCAAAGACTCGGCCGAGTCTATCTAGTGTTATGTCTTCGAAGCGTTTTCGTGGGGTGACATTAGCAGTTGTTGGGCTACTCTTCCTAACCCTGGTCGCTCAAAATTCTGACCAGATCGCGGCCATACGGTCGTCCTTCCCAGCCCATCATGAGAAGGGATCGTCCCAAGTCAAATCTGTGGCTGGACAAAATAATGTTGACTGGTCTCGGTTCGCGTACGTGCAATACGTCACTGATTCGCATTATCTCTGCAACTCGGTCATGTTCTTCGAAAGATTGGACCATGTGCAGAGCAAAGCAGATCGCATCATGATGTACCCATCCGCGATGCTTGACCCTCAAGCGACAGAGGGAGATACAGTCGATGCAAAGCTGCTCATTAGCGCGAGAGATATTTATGGAGTCAGATTGGTGCCTATTACTGTCCAGCATAGGCAAAGCGCAGATCGTGAGTTCACCATCATGGTACTAGCTCAATGCCCCAGAAAGGCTGTGCTGACGTTGAACATATCAGCCACGTGGGCAGACTCCTTTACGAAACTGCTTGCTTTCAACCAGACCCAATACGAACGTGTTCTGTCAATTGATTCTGATTCTACTCTCCTACAAAACGTAGACGAGCTATTTCTTCTGCCGCCGACTCCTGTGGCCATGCCTCGAGCCTACTGGCTTTATCCGGAGAAGGAAATCCTTTCTTCTCAGATCATGCTTGTAACTCCCAGTTCCACTGAGTTTGCTCGCATAAAGGAAAAGATAGACAGCGCCGGAAAGAACGATTACGATATGGAAATCGTAAACACCTTGTACAGAGACAGCGCACTGATTCTACCGCATCGGCCTTACGACCTTCTCACGCGCACGTTTAGAGGCGACCATATAGGAGAGTACCTCGGAAACAATGAAGGAGTTTTCGATCCAGTTGCCATTTACAACGAAGCGAAGCTTCTTCATTTTTCTGATTGGCCGCTGCATAAGCCTTGGTTGAAATCTCCACCGGAACTAGTTCAGGCGAACCAGCCCAAATGCGTAGTCAAGGATGATGTTGACGACTGTACCGCAAGGGAAATGTGGCTTGGCTTCTACACAGACTTCAGGACTCGTAGGAAAGTGAGTACATGAAAACATAAAGAAAAGACCGACATGCTACAGCACTAACACACTTCTAGCGAATTTGCGACAATCCCATTGGCAAGAAAACGACTGGTATTGATCGACACCCGTAGATCGGTGACGGTTTTACAGATGAGGCTCTCCGACTTTTTTGGTCCTTGGGACTAGTCTATGTAGGAGAAAATGGCTTAAGGAGTCTGTAGTTGGATCCTAACACCGTATCAATAAGAGAAAATATCATCGAGGGCTTGCAGCTTTCTGGAAACGTAGAACAGTATTTCTCTAGGCACTATTACCTCAGTGCCTTCCAGTAGCACTGATTATGTTTCTGTCGTGATACCCTCATGCAGATCGCGCAGCCTTGGGAGATTTCGCAGGGCCGGAATAACCATTAGTCCGGTCCCTCCAGGCTGATTCAACACGAAGGATACATCTTGATACGCTCCGGCCAAGGCAGTCCTACACGTAGAAATCTAAGCTGTTTTCCTATGTCTTTTCCACCTTAGTGATGACTCTACGAAAGTTTCCATTTCCAACCACCCGTTGACCGTTGGCTTCAGTAGATTTCCCGGCTTGGTAAGCACGATTAGAGCCTTTTATGTACTCCTGATATATGCGTCTTGGAATCTAACAACTCCTTTACGATAATGCCAACTCAACCTACTATGCAAGGCTGCGGCAATAATTATTTAATCACCTGCAACTTGGGCAGAACCCCTGATTCTGGTGGCATATGTCTAGGCTGTGGCGGCGGTCAGAGTAGCAGCGACGGGGACAGCCAGCAAGTCAAACATATTGGATTGTTGCACAATTCGAAAAGAACAAGTTATGATGATGAAGTATTCCAATTTGCTTGGAAAGCGTTGCCACGACGACTTCAACTTGCCCCAACGGTAATACCAACTTCTACACCGCTGCCGAAGCACTAGAATGTATAACAGTGTCAGTTGAACCCATGCGACTCCTGCACGACGCCCGCTAAACGCGACCGCTGTTCAATAGAAGACAGGCAGCACCCGCCGTCCCAAGGTCGATCCTGACTATCTTATCAAACCCGCCAAGGAATAATGCCTATCACTCTGCTTCACGTGCGGTTGCAATCTCTGGCCGAGCGTTTGTGCCAACGCTCGTCTGCTATAGCCAGTGGCAACAAGGCCTTGGCAACCGGAGTCGATTCTGACCAGATGACAGGGTCGATCATAACACCGTTTCAGCCAGCAGCTGTGTTGATATTTTGAACACAGGCTGTGCTGGAGCAGTAGAGAAGGTTAAACTGAAGCTGCAAGGACGTGTAATGTTCCTGAGGTCAGTGGCGGACGTGTAAGCATTCGGGTTGGAAGGATACGGTGGCCCTAGTCAGTCAGGGGGCCGGATTGCGCGGCACGTAGACCTTCAGAAGAGCTGCCGGAATGAACTTGAAGTTGCAAAGTTCGGATTGGTTCTTATTAGTCTCACAGGCAGTGATACTTGTACGAGTGATAGCAACGAACGCGTCGAAGTGGTGATATTGCTAGCTGTATTGGGTATGAAGATGGAAGACTGCGCAGTCAGCAGCAAGGTAAAGTGGGATATGCCCCTCGTTGTGGCTGAGGGGCTGGCCCCGCCTTCCAGGGTGTGGCTAACCAGGCTGTGCTCCCCTTTTATCTGCTCCCTTCAATTGCCCTCTTCCAACAGTTCTCATCCAGACTCGAAACTGGGAGCCCGCTGATATTCGCTGGCTTAGGCTTTTTATTCTGCTTGCCCATACTACGAATCGGGAGAGATATATACTGTTAGCTGAGAGCTCTGAGTTAAGGTCAAGGGTCCATATAGAAACTGACGTGGTGCACACGCATGCCCACAGCAAAAAGTATCCCAGCTCAAAAGCAGAGCCACAGAGCCCATAGAAGTATTCCGCGTACATGTTAATTGGACATACAAGGCGGTCTGTACATGACAACATGGCAAAAATGCCTGCAGCGCTACTGGCTGAACTAACATAAGCTTTCTATCTATCTAAGCGGCCGTCACTGCCAGCTGAGGAGATAGCCACGCCAGTGCCATGACCACGGAGCCACCAAACAAGACGAATACAGCAGCCTTACCCGGGGGTCAATTGGAAGGAACGCTTCCATGCTGTATGTTTACGGATCTCTTCAGTCAACGCCTTGTATTCAGTCTGAATCGTGGAAATTCTAATAGGTTTGCCGAGGTATATCTGCCAACGATTTTCAGCACCCTGGTTGGGGCATCTGCGCAATGTCCCCAATAAGACCTAGACTTTCTGGAAGTGGTATCTATAGTAGAATGTTTTAGCAAATGCTGATGTATGTCCTCGTCGATTTTGGAAACTTCCCGCAGACCCGTGCATTGTGTAGAGATGCATCAAGCACCTGTTCGTGGAATTTGATTAAGCCTCATTCTTTCTGTTGACTAGATAAAGCTTTCTACTCGCAGAGAAATTCCAAAGAGATTGAATGATAGGATGTGACCTGGGAGCTATGGCCCTTTCTTCTCCAAGTCAAGTCAATGTACGGAGACAAGGTTTACAAACCTCTTATCTATAGGTAGTGTCAACAACACCCTTGAGAGATTTAGCAAATTAACACGTGTTTAATCACTTGTGGGATAAGTCATAAAAGCATTAAAAAAGAGCCTGGACAGTGTGAAAAGCGTTCGGCTCCCGATTCTCTACCTCTTGATAAGATGGGATCCAGACCACTAACAGACGCCACGCGGAGACTTTGGCTCCTTTCAAGGGCGTATAGTAAGCCTCTTACAGTAGCATGAGTCTATGACTGCTAACATTGGTGGACTTACCTTCGGCTACGAACCTTTGCTGCATGATAATCGTGCAAGTCATTGTAGGAATGGCCTCTGACCGGGCGTCACGTCAAGTTCCCTCACGCTATACCAGACTCGGTATACGTATCATGTAAGTAGATTAATAGAGCTTTACTAATGCGGAGACTGCATACTGGCTGCTGGTTATGGAGTGTTGATTTGATATCTTATGGGTTCACACACCTGCCGGCATACTATTTGCCCCATACATGACCGAAGATGCCCGCGATTCCATGTTAACCCGGAAAAGATTATCAGACTATTGAATCGTGCATGGGGACTTTTGAAAATGGCTGAGTTTTGGATGTCATGCTTCCTTGATTCGTAGTTTCTGTGAAGGGCTTGGGCATATTCTGGGCATTTCCAACAAAATCTGCAGGACACAAACTATGTGATTGGATACGATTTCATCTGCCCAATTCTAATGATACTACAATTAGTTGTTTTTGTTTTTGGGTCAAAAGTCTGGATTCAGTTTTGTCATCCAACCGGGGAGACCCCGCCTCGTTTGCTTTATCACTGCTCTGGCCCACGGTTGCCTTGCGGTTCGCCATTTATCGCTGCTACCAAGAACCATTCCGTCGTCATCAGCAGTCAAATGGTTCCACATTCATCCACAAAAGCCATCATGTCTACGTCTGTTGCGTCTCGTCTTTTCGTTGCGGTGCTTGAATTTTGGTCTTTGCTCCTTCAACAAGAGCCGCTTCCATTAGCAACCTGGAACGATGTCACATCATCAACTGAAGCCTCCCAAGGAGAAATTTCTAGCTTAAACGATTCTTCTGAAGTGGTCGAAAGAGATGCAAACTTTCAGTCCTCAAAGAGCCATGACACCAGTCAGGATTCTTTGAGCATGACCAAGTTTATACTCAACGAGGAACGGCAACGGTTGTGCCTCTGGAAATTCAATTTTACGGACGACGATCTCGATAGGCTTACTAATGATCGTTCAAATGTGTTTGGCGGCGCTGTCGTTCAATGTTTAGTTGGAGTTGGCGAAGCACTTATCAAAAATAGCGGCAAGTCCTCATTTCATCCAAACTTGCTGAGACCCTCCCCTTAGGGCTTCAAGGAACATTTACAAGTTTGGAAATAGACCTCTGTTCACTTGTATTCCCTGTACAAGGAACTCCTTTTGTTTTGTCTTTTGTCCTTCTGCTAAGCAAAGCTACAGATATTTATCGCAGTGGAAATGCTGTCCACATCTTGGAACCTAGTCGGAATAATCTCAGCTCTCTCATTACTGAAGGAAAGGATCTGATTCGGAATGCATATTACGAGGATGAAGTTGCCGAAACACTGGCCAGCACCAATTACGAAGCCTCTGTCATGACAGACTTCACAGTGCCAGACGACAAGCCACTGAGCTTGCACGAAGCTCTTAAAAACGACATCGGCAAACTTCAAAGATTGAGTTTTTCGATCTTCCAAACTCTTGCTTAATGGAAGGTTGAAATTATTTGCCAGACTTCTTCTTTCAAAGACTTTAGCTAATGAAAACTCCAGCTTGAAGAAACCCAGTGAAATATACATTTAACCAGCTGAGAAGGCATATGGACGTGGCACACCGATGGCCCAAAGTTGATCCTCACGGTGACTCGTTGAGGGGTAATTGCATGGTCTCATATATTCAGACCTACCATGAGAATTGAATCAAAATATGATTCAGCTGCCACAAGATGTCTAGGAGATGAAGTAGGTTTGGGGAATTACTGGTAATGAGCGGAGAACCATGCTTTGACTAATTAGAAAAGACAGGTTTTGGCGTCAACTACAGCGAGTTACACATAGATCTCTAGGAATTCATGAAAGAAGGGATTTGATGAAATAAATACATTAACTTTGATATAAGTCCAGAAAGTCGCTGAAAAAAAGAAAGAAGCACCATACAATTCGATGAACAAAGGATAGAAGCCATTCAAGGGAAGCCTTGTCACTAGAAACTTCATCTCACCCCTCAAACACCATTTCGCCGAAGATAGGCCAAGTTTTTTGCCGAAATTCCGCCGCCAACAAATAAGGCACCTTGAGATACTTTGTTGTTTGTGACGATCAGCTCATCCGGGTGATACACCGAGTTCTCGTCCCCGCCATCCTTGCCTACGCCAACTCCGATGAAGGTTGCAGAGATAACTGTGTTGTCCTTCACCTCAGCTCGAGTATGCGGACCTTGCTTGTACACGTAGGGTGGCGGCCTTGAAAGCTCTGCCAAGTCTTGGTCACTAAGATGCCACTTCCCATCTTCATCCTTCCAGGCTCGCTGTTGCAGTAGCTGCGCAAGGCGCAGTCCTTCTTCCGACCCTGTGCATTGCTGTACCCGTTCGTCAATTTGGGTAACAATCTGCACGTTGACAATGATATCGCCTTTCCCGACTGATCTAATGAGCCCAACCTGCGCCATCTGTAAGGCAAGGATTAAGGTCGCCTTGGATTCGTTGAGCTCTTTCCGCATCTCATCAAGCCTAGCTTGCTCTGCGGGGCCATCAAGAAGATGATCCATGAACCTTTTGAACCCACCACCCAACTCTGATTTCTGGCCAAGGTCATGAATCAGTTGAAATATGTTCTGCCCCTTGAGTGCCACTTGATAAGCTGCCTTGTCGACCTGATCTTGACGCAGCTCTTTCTCAGCATTGAGCAATTCAAGAACGTCGAGCGTGGCCTTCACATCACCACGAACACCCTGGAGATACTTTGCTCCATGCTTCTGTTTCAAATACGCCGCTTTGGCATATTCTAAAAGATTAAGTGAGCTTTTGAAAATTTCAATGCATGCAGCTAGACCACCAAGGGCTTCCTACAGATGGCTCAGCGATTAGTTTTCTCTATACAAGTCACCTACATTGTGATGCAGAGCATACCATTGTGCACAGGCTGTTTTGGGCCGAGTGGCGACGTATCGTATGAAATGAAATCGACAGAAAAAAGTCGCAGTATGATGACTTTCCGGTTGCTGGGTTTTCAAGAAGATGCCCGAGAAAGAAGATGTACGGGGAGCCTGTGAGAGAGGTGCCAATAAAGGGAAAAACCCCGCACCTCGACAGTTTGCCGAAGAGGGAATGGCTGCATTATTGGCAGGATGAGGCGTCTAAACCAAGGGGAATGAATATTGGTATTTGGTGAGTGCTCACTGCTGACAGCACCTGGAATATTACCACCTTGTCACCAAAGAAAAACCAGACAGCTGCAGGGAGAACCGGTCATGTCCGATCATGAGGTCCGCTAAGTGCTGCGCGCCGGCTAAATGAACTGAGTCCACCAAGTGTCACTTGCCGAATCAAGACTGCACTACCTGCATGAAGCTTCTGCATACCTGAAGCAGGCTGTTAAGTTGGAGGGCACACAATTGACGAATAACCTACGGAGACCATTTGTGGTCGTCCGATCCTTTCATGGCCCCTCTATTCGCCTATGTCGTCGGTATCTGTCGTCTACGTATTCAGTAGGAGTTAAAGAGGCTATAGGTATAAAAAAAAATTAGAGCGAGTACAGAAATTAGAAATGGGGTAAAAAATAAGTAAGAGGGAGCAAACCTGGACTGTCCCGCCCTCAATCTTGTCAACTGCGAGAAGGGTAAGCTGGTCAACACATCTCATTATCTGGCAACCCCAGTTTGATCTTATCTCACACATCATCGCCCCCAATTGCTTTGAGGGACTCCACCGACGAGTTCATACCTGGTGCGACAACGTACTGTGTACTTGCGTCCGAAACTAATGCAGAGGGGTTCAACAAGGCTTGGGCACGCCGATTTTCAATTGGCGTGGCTTGGTTTGCACTCCACAACCAACTTTTATTGATTACCTTGCTCAAGAACATTTCAGCTTGATGTGAGGGAATAAAGATGACTGATAAAGTGACCTCAGGCTTCTACTCACGAGCAGTCTGAGAGGCTGACAGAGCCCCACGGAAATCAAAGCTCTGCTCACACCCCAAATCAGTAACACCTACTTCACGCTCCGTCCTTATGATTCTTCATTCCTGTTTTCAATAAAGTTCTTTTTAGTGAACAGGGAAATCATTTTGTTGTCTTGAACTATTCATTCAACTTCCCGATTAAGATATGGCAGATCACACGTCGCCAGATCCATCTGACGACTCTATGGCCGTACTCGCCCGCCAAAATGAGATCAGCACCGGAGGAATTATGACAACGGCTTCTAGCCGACATATCACTACTGCAGCTACGGGTGTTCAAAGTGATCAAGAAGCAAACAGTAACTGTCACATTTACGTTAACGGTCACCTACACTGGAACCAGACACTTCAACATGCGGAGAACATTAACGCCACCGATGCCATAGACAGGCGTTTGGATTCCATATCTCCTACAACGGCTTTTCCGAAACAGAGCACAGACAATATGCTGGATCCTCTTTCGCCGAGAGTGGAAGCGCAAACGGCTTTTTCTCGCGACGCCGAAGAAGATCGCTCAAGCCCACTAGCCGATGTGTGCGAACCTCTGAATGGTCCTACTCCGTCGACTTTGGAAGAGTACCAAGGCTGCTTTGATTCCGTTGCAAACAAAATTGGCTCTTCTTACAATAACATCCTCAGCCAAATTAAACGCATTCGAAGGTCCAAGAATACTCGAGCACGCCTTCGTTGGGATGTAATGACCCAGAGAGATGAATACGCAGTCCTCAGCAGGGTACTTGTTAAAACTCTTGGCAATATTTCTTCCGGTGCCAAGTCCTCAGAGATTTCCGTGCTTCTAGCATGTTACGAAATTTATATGGCTGTCAACGAACTATGGCCTCAACTGCATCAAGTCCAACTGGCCATTCGAAAAATTGGTAGCAAAAGCGAGGTAGATTGCCCAACCAATGTGGATTGTTTATGAACCTTGATCTGACACAGCCATCAACCGAAATAGAGTCGCTCGGTACCCCCAGAAGCTCAAAAAGCGGAGCTTGAATCCGCCTTGACGGATCTTTCAATGAGATTTGACGACTTCAGGCGAAATGCTCGTCGGGTTATTAGAGACAAGAACCCACCAAAGCCCACCACTAAAGAAGCAAGCGACTCCGAGACGGAAAACATACAAAGGCTTTCTATCGAAGGCCAAGTTTCCACATTATTCCATCAATGTCTCTGTCAAGCCTGCTCTGAGAGATGTCACCCAACCCACTACGCATACCTCAGCCTTGAGCCAGAACATGGCAATGGCAGACCATCCAATAATCCAGGTGATCCTGAGCAGGTGACATGGAAGTGGCATATGGCATTCAAGTCTACCATAACAAAGAAAACGTCCTTGATCTGGCTCAGAGTTGAATCATCTCTTGTCAACACCAGACTTCCCTCAGACGGAGCCCTTGAGACTAGTGATACCGGTTCAGCAGCCACATCTGGTAGTTCAGCTTACAGTGAGACTCTGAGCCGAAACCCGAAAAAGCGACGAGCTGAGTCCATGGCTGTTGGACCTTCCCAAAAGACACTGAAGACGCAAATGGGCCAGAGCGCCAGAAGAATATCTGCGCCCGCGCCTCCTGCAAGTCTTAATCGCGAGGTCCAAGTGTGCCCAGAAGCCCTCAGTCAGCATGATACCCCTGACAGTCTCGTTATGAATATGGTAGATGACTGCGGAACCGATCACGATTTGTTCTGTCTTCCCAAGGACGAGCGGCCAGTTTCAGGCGATAAGAGCGGAAAGCCTATAACTCTATCGGATATTCTCGGCTCGCGGCATAGCAAATTCTGGATCATACGAATCTCGAGGCTCATCGCAGAGGCCGTACTCAGGTTCGACCTCAAAGACTCGGATCCTAGCCCCGAAAGTAGCGTGGTGTTCTACAAGTCCGCCGAACATGACCTAACACCCTTTCTAGAAAGGGTTATCAAAAAGCCTACAGCACTCTCTTATGCGGTCGATGATGACGAACATTCTTCCAGGCCAAGATCTGCACTTCTCTTGAACTTGGCACAAATCCTACTCCAACTCGGTCTTATTGGTCTGCCCACCCCGGAGAAACTGCGAGGAATTCCGCAAAATGATGGTGAGCGGCGATCGTACATCAGCGAAAAGGCCCTGAGCACGTGCTCCAACATGGGAGACGCTTATTCCCGGGTGATCTTATCCTGCGTCGAGTTTTCTACGTGGGAGACCCACATGTATGGCGACGAGAAGTTCAAGGAGCAGTATTACAGGAGCATTGTGAAACCACTTAAGGGTATGGAAGAGGCTTTGCTTTCTTGCCAGATCAACATGAGGTAAGCATTTGCTTCAATACTTGTGTACACCGGCTGGACTTGTTCTAATCTTTCGACAGATAGAGATCTAAAACATATATCCTAAAATAAAGCATCTGATACTTTTCTTTGCTGGGACACATGTCTACTGTAGGCTACAGTATCAGCCCAAACCGAAGTAGGGGGGATATTTCGCATTCTATCAAGTCTGGCAATTATAGCCTGCGAACCAAGCCGATAACAAGCTCCAGCCAATCATGAACAACTTAAGGGCTGGCACAGCTAGTTAATGGGAAGGAGCTACATATGTCGGAGTTTTTTATGATGCTAAATGACTGTGTTTAAAACCCCAATTACCGTATTCGAGACGTAGTATCGTCGAATCTCACTCTCACTTTCCTGACGAAGCACTGATTCACATCCACAGTTTAGTCAACCGCTAGTTAGACAACCCCAATAAGCCCGGACTGTCTCAATCGTGATCACCAAGGTGCAGAAATTCATCTAATTGATCTAAATCCGTAGAAAATCTCAGTGTCGTCAACTAGCGACTCAGGTTGATTGTAGTAAGTGACTGTTCAATGGCCAGGCAGCGACGTAACACAATCGCAGTACGATTATATGGCACGCAGCACATCTGTCAGTACTATAGTAAGTACCAAGAGCAAGTTGAATAAGTCAAACTAATCAATATCTTTCATACAAGGTGCCTAGTGAAGGGGTGTCTGGAAGCAGGTAACAGATGTTGAATGTCCGAGCTGTATACTGAAAGAGTCGTAAATACAGGTCTAGAACCTAAAGAGTGCCTGCTGGCAGTCTCCAAGAAAAAACTCTGCTTCGTGATTAATAAGAATGCCGCACTGCAGACTTTGACGAATCGAGGAAATCCGCCGCGATGGTCTCGCAGAGTCTCAAAAACGTGCTTAAATCACTCACAAGCCAAATTCGGGCCTAAGTGGACATCATCTGGCACCGGCCTCCCGGCAATCAATCCGGCAAGAAGTACTTGGTATATACAATTACAAGACGAGGCGCGGAGCGCCGCCCCATGCAATGTTTGCCCATTCGGGGTGGGCTAAGCGGAAATTGTCGATGATGGCCGAGCAGCGCTGCTTGGTCTCCGCAGCGCTCTCGAGGCCAAGCTCTTCAAGCATCAATACCGACCAATTGACAAACTAAATGGACAAAATTCCTGTTGCTGATAAATGATGACAATATGTGAGGAAGCGGGGACATTCATGCACAGCCGCTACTATGATATAAGGTCGACGGCGCCTTGTCTGGTTTGCGGGATCATCGCTTCCCCCGTATTAATCACCATTTCGTCTTCATCTCCGGACTGAAGCTCTCTTCCTATATGTTGCACCGTGCCCTCCAAGGTTCGCTATGGGGCGCGTGGGGTCACAAGGATTCTTTGGTTGTGCTGCGATACCATCTGCCTGCCCTATCCGTACCCTACATGTGCAAAAGAGGACGGAGAAAAGGTCGACCATGCCGTCAGGAGCAACTAGAGGCCAGCCGTACCTGCAGCGCCTGGGGATCCGAATTAATGTTCCTTGCACAGCGAAGGATCACTGCATATTGAAACCCGGTAAGGATGGTACCTTATTTTGTTTTCCGTCTTGGCAACTTCCTTAAACGACTGAGCGCTTCTCCACAATGTTCTCCCAAGGCAGAAGGTTAATAAACCTTCGACCTAACACGCGCATCCGTACTCTGGGCATGCAGATTTAAGGTATTGTGTCATGTCAGGTGGGTTAGGAGTAACCGAAGATACCCCAAAAGGGAATGCCCGATCAACGCCAAGTATTGTGCACTTAATAGGAAACTTGCGATACCCGTGTATTATAAGTAATGATGCCCAGTGCTTTGGTCACCACTAAGCCTCTCAAGGTGTCTGTGAGTAATTCACTCCTTTTATTCAGTTTTACTCTGCTCTTTATGCGACTACGATCGTTATTCATCATGCCGTTCTTTCGTCAGTCCAAGTCCCAGCCTCAGTGGCCAGGGATCACAATTGCAGCTCTCCTCACGGCGAGCTGTGTCGCCAACGCCTATGTCATCCCGCGCCAGATCAAGCCATCTCAGCTCCTGCAAAGTTATGACTATGTCATTGTGGGGGGTGGAACGGCAGGACTGACTGTGGCAGACCGCCTGACCGAGGACCCAGAAACGACCGTCTTGGTCCTTGAAGCCGGTGACTGGGGCAACATGGCAGACAATCTTTTGGTTCGCACTTCGGGCAGGAATGGATCTTTCACCGACTTGCTGTGGCCCGATCTCCAGTCTGTGCCACAGCCCAATCTGAACGGAAGGCCTGGCAACGTCTTCATTGCTAAGCAAGTTGGAGGCGGCGCGTCCGTGAACGCCATGGTGAATATGCGAGGCTCTGCAGAGGATTATGACCGCTGGGCTACCCTATTCGGATACGAGGCCCAGCAGGGCACTGCTGACTGGAGCTGGGATGGCATATTACCGTTTTTCAAGAAGGTGAGAAAAGTGCCCTGGACTAATTACTAAGACGCCGAACTGACTGTCGCATGAAAGGGCCTCCACTTTACTGAGCCGCCTCCGGAACTGACCAACAACTTTGATAGCGTCAAGTACGATGCGTCCTACTGGGGAGACTCTTCCGAGATCTATGCCGGTTGGCCTCGGTTCTACTATCCAGGCGTGACTCCACTCTTGGAAGCGTTCAAGGAGATCGATGGTGTTGAGTTCCCGTCCGACAGTGGTGCTGGACAGGCAGGCGTTTTCTGGTTCCCCACGCTTATGGATCCCCGAACTGTTACGCGCTCCTACGCCGGTACTGGTCACTATCTTAATGTCAACGCTACCCGCCCCAACTACCACCTTTTGGTCAACACCCAGGCTCGCAGGCTGGTAGTGGACGATGAGCTCTCTGCCACTGGAGTCGAGTTCCCGTTAGGAAACAACACCTTGTTCACCGTCAACGCAAACAAGGAGGTCATTCTCTCTGCCGGTACCATTCACACTCCTCACCTCTTGCAGCTCAGTGGTATCGGACCCAAGAAGATTCTTGAGGCTGGTGGCATTGACGTGCTTGTCGACCTACCTGGCGTTGGCCAAAACTTCCACGACCACCCTAGTCTATCTGGAATGAATATTACACGTAAGTGACAAGAGCACCCCATAGCTTAAGCCGAGGGGGCTTTGATGAGTTTGACATGCCTGACCTATTGTGTAGTCTCTAAACTCGCGTCGATCCACCCGAACCCGAGAGATCTGGTTGATGGAAACGACTTTAAAAACTGGGCCGACGAGGTGTGGGCAGCTAACAAGACCGGTCCGTACCGTCCATTCCTATCTTTGCCTGCCCCACAATGTGCATTCTACTGAGGCTAACGTTGGATAATTCGCACGACATAGGTCCATACTCCATCGCACTCACCAATCTAGCTGGATGGCTTCCTTTCACCGTCGTGTCGGACAAGGCCGAAGAACTTGCCACGAAGCTGGAGCAACAAGACTTTGCCAGCCTGTTGTCGGCCGACGCCGACGCTACTGTGGCCGCCGGCTTCGAGGCGCAGATGAAGCTACTCGCCGCCCAGATGCGTTCCAAGAACACGGCCTTCACGCGATTCCAGCTCATCGCCGACCATGGCGCCCAGGGCCCCGTGGCGATGCAATCCTTCAGCCGCGGCACCATCAACATCAACACGACCGACCCTTGGAGCACTGAGCCCGTAATCGACTACCGCGCCCTGACCAACCCTCTAGAGGCCGACTTCTTCGTTGAGTCAATCAGATTTCTCCGCCGCTACAACTTCGAGACCTCCCTAGCCTCTGAGTTTGATCCGGTCGAGTACGTCCCCGGCCCTGAAGTCATCTCGGACGAGGACCTCAAGGCCTATATCTCCGGGGCTATGTCACCGACCGACTACCACCCTGTCGGCACAGCATCCATGCTGCCGCTGAAGTTGGGTGGTGTTGTTGACCAAACCTTGCGCGTGTACGGAGTGAAGAACTTGAGAGTAGTCGACGCCAGTGTCATGCCCATGGTTCCCAGTGCCAACACATGCCAGCCTACCTACGCCCTGGCCGAGAAGGTGAGTCAATGTCCTATTATTCCTTTCATCCATACATCCTCACGTGGGATCTATGTTGTTTCTCAGCCAGCCAATACTTACTACGGCTTCGTGCTAACGACATCTTGCGAATCACAGGCCGCGGAAATTATCAAGCAAGGCATCTGAATCTATCAAAGTATAGGTTTTGACCAGAACATCTGGAGGTAATCTAGATGCTACAAGTGTTTAGTTTTGTGGTATTTTTGCGAGAAAGAGGTTCAGGTTCTTTTTTCTTTTATAAATCACTACAGGCATATTACCATGTAGATTTCTTAGAACTGGAATTCAAAACTTGTTTGATTGCCTTATAAAAAATGCCTAAGCCAGCTCTCTCTGTATTCATAAACCCAAATGCTTCCTCAAAAGGTTTACTGCAGCGACTTGGTAAGGTCCCTAGTCCTTGATTCCTCCTCGTCAACAGCGAACATCAAAGGCACTGGAAACCAGGTTGAATGAATGCGCTGTGATCTTTAAAAATACGGATGCTGTATTCCATATGCTGGGTTGGGTAAGTGATACCAGATTTCGTCTAAACAACTACGGAAGGATCTCCTCATTGGCTCATATATAGGAAATCGGACAGGATCTCAGGGTTTCCAGTGGGTGTAGTCGTAAGTGACATGATCATGGGATTTACAGTTTAAACAGGCTAATCCAGCGGAATTGAAAGGATGTTGGGCGTTGCGACCAAGTAGGGACAGTCTCTGTGCCGCGTATTGTTGTAGTTTCACTTCCGCCTTCATCTCTTCAATCCCCAAGTAAGGATGTAGGCGGTATGCATGCTTGAACAACGTAGCTGCAAGGTATCGGCAAGGAGCCTCCTTCGGCATGACTCACATGCAAACACTGTCCATTGTATGTCAAATGATACAACGCGGGACCGTGCTTGGAGCCGAGTACAGTGAGACGATGACTGGTTGTGTTAGGGTCACCTACTTGGTATTTCTTTGTGTATTAGGAAACAATGCGGGCGTAACCTTCGGTCGGGTACAGTGGCCTGGTCAACTGTCTGGTAGTCCGAATCTCGGGATAGACCGGCTGCCAACTTGGGTCCACTCGGAGTAGGTGGAGCCCACTCAGCCCGCTTTCGAGGGCCGCTCGAGAGAGCTGCAGGCTAAAGCAAAGGACCGGGTTTTCTCTCGGAAAAAACCACAATGAAACAATCCAACAACGAAAGAAAAAAATTGTGTATCCTACTTCAGACTTCCGTTGAGTATCCGGGTGGGAGCATGCCAACACAAGACAGTGGTCGCTAATAGTCAACAACTGCGGTATGTGACAGGCCCACTTTGTGTCGTCATTGGATAGAGTTCGACAGTTTGCCTATTCCATCTAACTCTCGTCACACAATCAAAAGTGGCAAATACATCGCGTTGCGTATGAGCAGTTGTTTTTCATACACCAGCTACTTTTTTACTTATTTATGCCTTTATTAAAGCTTAAGACTTATAGATACTGCTAGCCACGACGAATTCATAACCACTAGCCAGGGTCAAAGCAGACAGAGTTCTATAGAGTTGACTCGCTTAACATCAACGTTAGCGCCGGCGAGTATACTAACCATTTCCTAGTCAAGGTACAGCCAACTAAAAACGCAAAGTCTATCGTCAAGGCCAATTGAATCAAGTGATCAACCACCCTTGGTGGAGTCGCTCGTGGGTTTACCAAGAGTTCATTGTCGCATCGGAAGTATTCTTCTTGTTCTCTGATCAGTTCTCAAAGCCGTGGAACCAACTTCACCCAATTCTGTCGCTGTTCTTGGAGCTGGACACCTTCGATGCATGCGAGGAGGCGTTACAGAAACGGGACTTCGCCGATACCACCATGCGGCGGTACGAGCTCTTTGCCAGCAAGAAGCCAATGACACGCCGTGCGCGTAATGCAGGGTCAGCAGTCTGCTTTTGTCGGGATGACTCTTTATCTGACGATACGTTGGAATTATTAGTGTGCAGCGTGGCTCGCTGTTGCCTCTCTCCATGCACTGGCATAGGAGCAGCAGCCTGCCTACTAGCAGCTGTAGCACTCTCTGTGCCCTGGGCACTCGGTTGCTGCTTTTTTCGTTACCCCTGTTGTCCTGGCTACGAAGCAAAGATGACAAACAAGCTGGAAGATAGAACAAGTAAGAGAGGAATGGAAAAGCATCTCCGGCGTTTAAGAAAAACGGATGCAAGTCGAGCGCTTGTGAACAGGGTCATTGAAGGTAGAAAGTTATGGGAAAGGCAACATCATCAGATCAACCTATCTTACCTTCTTCAACATGCACGAAACACGGAAACATCACAGCCGAAAGACAAGTTTTATGCCTTTATTGGCCTGACAAACCTGGGAGACGAAGTGCCAATCAGGTATGAGCCAACCTACAGTCTCAACGCTGTACTTGTCGACGTAGCCTGTGCCATTGTCAAGCACGAAAGTGAAGGTCTTAACATCTTGGCACAAGCAGGAACTGCAGCATACAGTCGGGACCTCCCCCAGGGGGACGATTCATTGCCATCATGGGTCCCCGATTGGGACAAACGGGAGGATATTGAGAGGCAAAAGTTCATTGACGCGTTGGAGCTGCCGCCGAAGTGTACCGCAGGCACGAGTAATAGCTCCAAGGCCTCTTTAGACTTTTTGAAAGATAGACATGGGAACGAGAAACGAGTACTCGAAGCTGCGGGAACCCGAGTTGATATCCTGGGAAGCGCACTCGACAGGGACCACGATGGGTTTCTTCCTTGGAAATCCTTTTCCAGCTCGGATGGGCAAAGGGTCATTACGACGACGAGCATAGCGCACTTTGGAGATGAGATCTGGGTCCTTGACGGCATGAGCTGGCCGGTGGTGTTGCGAAGAAGTTCAGCCGACGATACTACAACACTCCTTGCTATTGCAATGGTGCGTGAAAACGGTCTGCCTCATCAGATCATGTTTGGAGACAGGACATCTTCAAGTGAGAGAGGCAGAGTGGTGGTAGTCTAGCTTAGTTGAGAGCCAGACAGATAAAACACAGATCGAGGTAAAAGAACAATAAAACTCTAAATTGACTTCAGTCCAGCCATTCCAATTCGTAAATCATTTCAACAAAAGTTTGCATCTGTTATATGAAATAGTTCCTTCACAAGTATTTAGAGCCGAGTCAGATATATACAATGTTCTGTATTCGGTTGTCTTCAATGACTCAGATACCGATCTGACCCTAGTTGGTCTAATTTAGATAGATTAGAGACGCCCTTTGTCATGATAATATGATAAGTTGAATTGGTGGGTGTCGCTTCTTGGAGTGGTAGAGTGGAGCATAGCAAATCCGAGGAAGAGCCTGTCTGGAACAGTGAAGTCAGCCGTGAGCTTGGTCACGACAGTTTAGATGTTAGCTGGTCCCAATTCTCTCGCCATGGCCACCGCTTAGTCTAGGCGGACGTCCTAAACCATCGTGCTTTGGCGCCTCGGTGGCTAGCGATGCTGCGTTTTGCGAATTCTAGAGCATACTTGGGGTCCTTCTAATTAAGGTATTGTCTCTAGAAACGCCACAGTGAGATGATTTCGATGAAGACTTTCTTTTTTTTACTGGTATAATCATGGCTTCATCTGCCATGATTCACCTACGCAGTTAATGGTTGCTGTCATGGCTGCGTTAAGGCAGCTCCCGCTCGAAAAGTACCCCTTATTCAGATGTTCCTTTCTCGACCTGTGTTTCAAGAAATGAAAACCAGTTCAATCCCTCAGACTCATCCTGCAACCATTTCAGCGTCCAAGGATGGGTCTCTGCCAATTCGTATGCACGTCCATAATCGCCTTTTGCATCACTGAGTGCCTTTCTAAACTGCTCAAGCCTTTGAAATGTGTACTGATCGAGACTTGTCTCCGCGGTCTTACTTTCCTCCTTCACTCTGTGAACCTCCTTTAAAGCTGCGTCGTAATTACCGTCTGCCGCAAGACAATATATCAAGTTCTCGTGGATATTAAGGACATCTGGATGCCCTATACCGAGACAATGGCTAGCTGTGTCGAACGCTTCCCTGAAAATTCGGGCAGCCTCTTTCCTACGGCCTTGCAAACCAACAGCAACCCCGTACTTTGCCTGTCGCAAAGCCGAAAAGGGATGGTATTTGCCGAGCCAAACTTTCGTGAGATGCTGTGCATCAATGTAGCAGCTTTCGGCTCGACGAAGCTCACCTTGTCGACGGTAGACCGCTGCCAATGAATCAAGAAGTATTATTGTCGTTGGTTTGTTCTGCCACTTTTGTTGCTTCTGGGCCAGGAAAGCGCGTTGCAGTAACGAAGCAGCATTTTCGTAATCACCTTGGCATGCCAGACGGTCTGAAAGATCTCTGATGACAGAAAGCAGTGCAGAGTGACTCTTACTCTCCGCATACCAGGACATAGCACCATAGGGCTCAATTTCTGTGCCTCCGAGCCTGCTCAATAGATCTTCCAATGTTGTAGTAGCGCGCTCAGGGTAACCTTGTGAGACAAATAATGAGGCCCGAAGTCGATAGGCTTCCATGACGATCTTATCGTCTGTTGGTGGCTTCGCACTTATCAATTCTATCGTCGTAAGGCACTTCGCTTCCGCTTCCTTGATGTGGCCAAGTTTGAAGTGGGTGCGGGCAAGTCGAAAAGTGATTTCAGCGTCAGAGTAAGCACCAGTATTTTCCAGACGCCTGTACTCGCTGTTATATAACCATAAGGCTGTTTTGTGTTGCGAGTGGTTTTCACAAAGTTCTCCGAGTAGCCGCAGATCTGCGCGTAGTAATGACAGTGACGGCCGGACATTATCACACCACCGGACAGCTGCTGAGCAGCTTTCGACTATTGAAGTAGCCAAGGCCCATTCCTCCAGATGATCTTCCCGGTCTTTAGTGGATAAAGCGGATTTAGCAAGACACGACCATGCCGTGACAGCCAATTCCTGCTTATCGTGACGTCTGAATTTGCCGGGTTCCCAAATCTTGGACTTTTGTCGAGTCTTCTTAGACACATGCCAGAATATGTCGCGAGGCTCATATGTCAAAATAAGTTTGTTCCTTTCCTTAAGGTGGGCCAAAGCATGCTTGATGCTTGAGTGAGCGGTGTCTAAAAAGGCTGAGTGAGTCGCGTCATCTGAAGGGTAGATATAAAAAGACGTACGCGTTTCGTCAGGACTAATGATGATGTCATGACATAGATCAAAAATCTTTGACGAGACTCCCCGACCGTTCTTATCCGACAGGATGAGACATAGATCAACGATTCGTTTGCAAATCGCGTCAAGCTTTCTCGGATTTTGAGCCTCTGAGCAGTGAAGCCTCGTGTCATTTCCAATACCTGTGGCATTCTAGTAGGCAATCACTCAAAGCTGGAATCCAACTCACCAGCCATCGTAGGAGTTGTCAGTGCTTTCAGGTGAGCTGGTGCACTCCCCGGATCAATGACGCGATAGGTCGACGGAAGGTTATGGCCCCCGCGAATTGTGTAAACGACATTACATCTGTTGCCAGGTAAGTATCTTAACAACAACATACTCCTGAAAAACAACTCTGAAATGGACCGTTTCGACTTGTCCGAGCGTGGCACAAATTTCACCAAGTCCTCTTCGTTGAGCGGCATGTTGCCAATAATCAACAGCCAGCGTTTGTTTTGTGGCCTCCCGAGCCAATGGTAAACTGCTTCAGTAGTTGAACTCAAAATTTCTGGACTTGAAAGAACGTCGTCGTCGGACATATTGCTAATTTCCTCTACGCCCAGAAGCAAACAAGCCTCGTTCTGCCCCAGTTGTTTCGTGTGATATTCTAAAATCTTGCGGTAGATATGAAGGAAACTCATGCTGATGGACCTCTGATTACTTGCTTCGATGAAGAAGATCGAGTCGTAAGGATTGCCTCGCCCTGCCTTCAAACAGTTGCGGGCGAAAGTTATAGCCAGGTTGGTTCCGGAGGGCGTCGAGTCATTGCGAAGGACAACATATGAGGAAGTCTCGGTGAACAAATACTTCGCCATCTCGTCTCGATCACGGTCTGCGCTTTTTGCATGGAATGAATCTCTCTGATCTAAACAACGTGCATCGTTTGGCATGAACTCGTCGAATGCCGTCAAATTAGTTCCGACGGTAAACTGAATCAACCGGTGGGATGTGCCTGTTAAGTAAACATCAACAGTCAGTTCAATCATAGACCTTAGGCTTGTAGTTACCCACTTGATTCTGCTTCCGCTGCGGAAGTGGCTGTATCCAAATGGATCACCGTCGTTTTTAGTTGAGAGCGAATTCTTTCAAGTGCCTTGTATACGGTACGTATGTCAGAAGTCCCGTCCATGCCGTTCTCGAGATTGACCGTGTCGATATACGTCGGAACAACTGGAAGAGACCGAGCGATGGGTTTGAAACGCTCTGAATGATAACCAATGCATTTTGCGACTGATACGAACTCCTCCATCTCCCATGTTGCCCTTTGAGACTGTTCGTCTGAGAGACTTGGCTTCACAATATTCCATACCGAGTGTGCAATAGCGTCTACCGAACCCTGGTGGGGGGTGTTCAGGAAGATCACGCTGGCAGTTGATTCGTAGATTTCTCGCTCTTGCGCTTTCTCGGAGAGCTTTGAGGACGTCAAGGCGTTTTTCAAGAGAATCCCTCCCAGTGAGTGAGCCACAAAGATGATCGGGCGGCGTTTATCGGCGGCTTCAGTCCGCTGGCGTATCAGACAATCTAGGAGCTGCTTGTTCTCGTGGAGAAGAGTGCGTTTCAGAAGGAATTCTGAGGACCGCAAAGCTGTGTCATAGTAATAGTTCATGACCTTTGCGGCACCAAGGTCTAGAACTCTGGACTGAAGTTGGTTGTGGTATTTGTCCCATTCACTGTTTTCGCCTTCTGTTCCGTGGGTCTCCCATTGATGTCTATTCAGTCCATGGATGAACACGATGTCCACGTCTGGCTCTTCAGGTATGGTTTGAACGACGATTCGAAACCTAGAGCTCGAGTCTCGTTTTATGCCGTGTTCTGAAAAGATTTCCGAGTGATCAAGAAGCTGTACACCTTTGGAGAGATGTTTCCAGCTCAGTTGGACCACAGTGACAGCCCCCGCCACCCCAAACACAGCGGCGGCAAAAGTCACGGGGTCCATCACAGTTTGCTAAATGAAAGTATGGCAATCTGAAGCAACATGAGCTCAAAATGGTGTCAGTTGTACAGCTAAATCTGAACACTGAGAGATTGATTGTTGATTAACTCATTGCCTGGAATGCGGAGACGAAGGCAGCCGGTAAATCCAGGGGAACGAGAAACCTAGAGCCTGATGCAAGATACGTCAATAGCCACAGGTAGACCTTTGAGCGCTATCCAAGCAATTCCAGACTGATGCATCTCACGGTTGCGTCATCAGACAACCATCAGCCGCACCCCTCCCAAATGAATCGAAGCCCCAATCAGGACATTTCGACTGCAATTGACGATAACGCGAGCTTAGAGGCGCCACCTACTCGATTTTCTTTCGACGCTAGTCGTTGCCTGACAGACTGCTTTCCACTATTTACACATCAACCTGCTGCAACGGTGAGATGTCGCCTCACTTTTGTATGTCAAGAAAAGAGGGTGGTCAGCAGGAACTCAGCTCACAGGTCGATATGCAGGCTAAAATTTCGTTTGGGCATGTGACAGTTTGTGCATCCGGGCTTACAAATCGATGGTCATCTGCAACGGCAAGGATTCATTGGCGCCTCGAAATCTTGCAAACTCTACATGTCGATATGGATACAGCAGATCCGTAGAGCTTGAGATGCCAGTAGACAATTGTTTTTGGATACCTGCCTGTATGCTACACATTCCAGAGAGTAAATTACAAAGTGATCACTTCATGTCTCGGTCTTACGCGACTACAAAGTATCTTGCCTCACACACAGTAACTCTATGATAGCTAGCCCAACAGTGTGGTGCACGTATCACAGCGTCGTTATTCTTATCATCTTTCATATTGCTATACATCAATGTGGTAGTAACTAGTTGAGCTTTGTGTGTTTGAAGAGTAAATCTATGACCCAAGCGATTTGTCACTCACATTCTTCCTACATTCCCAAATCACGTTTTCCGAGAAGCTTTGGTCCAACAACCCATTCGTGATCGTTGGCATCGATGTCCCCTGACTCCCATGGAACGTCAGCGTTCCCAATGAAGATCAAATACAGCAACTGAGTCCTAGAGACTCTTCTTGCAAGGCTGGAAATGCGTGCTAGTGCCCTTGTTCTGGACTTTTCTGGAACTTCATCCCTGAAAATGTAATCAAACCCTGTGAAAATGAACATTGATGCCCGGGATTTAGGCCCCTTGCCATCCCACTTCCCCGTTTTCCCGTGACAGGAACTGCACGAAGCTGTTCCATACCACCGACGGATGAGACTAAGACCTTTCTGCTTCAAGTAGTCCTTCACGTACCATGTTACTGAAACGAGCTCCTTGCTTTCGATGAGGGTAACATCATCCACAAACTCAGTAGTTCGCCAAGTATCAACAACATAAAGAAGTTCTGCTTCCTGCTTAGGTGACATTGGCGTAGATTCCAGCTGAACGAAAAGGTTGACCTCAGCTACAAGCTGGTCCTCGAGCACCATGGTGCCGATGCCTAATCCAGACCTCTCAGTTGACTGTGAGCGCAAAGTGTTGAGAAACTTCATTCTGGACTCCGAGGGGCTGCAGTAACGGCCTGAAGCGTTTTCCCGCAGTACAGTGAAGTCAACCGACCAAGGGGACATTTGATAAAGAAACGTTAGCAGAATGATAAACGCAATAGCCCACTGGATTTTGGGATCAATGGCATCTGCTTTGAAAAGCAGCAATAAGAACAACAGAAACGAAATCATTGTTCCCCAGGGCGTGAGTTCATACTGACGTTTCCTAAGCACTGTGAGCGGAACAGAGTTCCAGTTAGAGCTATCGGTTCTCTTCCCAACCCAGTGGCTTCCTATCGCGAAAGGCTCGATTTCTGCTTGTCCCAATACTTCGCTTCCATGCTTACGAAGGTGTTCTCTCCCCTCGGCCGATGCATCACTACAAGACTTGTTGGCAATGAACAGAGAGGAGTAGAACCCTTCGTAGTATAGATTGGCAGCGGCTCCTCGGACTGTGAAGGACATTGCTGTCACCGCACCCACTCCATTGCTCAATAGCGTGCGGCAGAGGTTGCTGATGGGTCCTTTCTGCGCATAGGCTGATTGGCAGGAGCTTAGTGCTACTGATCCGATACCGTGGTGCGAGATGAGTTCTGCGAGCTCATCGGCTGGGACAGATTTGAAGGCAGACGAGGAGAAATCTGGTATATCGTTCGTGTTGTTTAGCTTGCGATTCCTCGCGAGACTCCAGGGCAACGCAAATAACAGTTCAGGTTTTCCGGTTTCACTGAAGAAAGATTTCTTAGACAACGCAGAACATAGAAATGCCTTTAGCTGAGCTGGACAAGGAACTTACGGGTCGATCCTCCCGTGAAGGTCAAAGTGAACCATGTCATACGAGAATCCGGACAACTTCGCGGTTTCCAAATGGTTGCTCAACCCCTCTATTCCTCCTGGGCGTACGACATGCAACGTGAACTTATGTCCTTGTCGACGCAAAAACTTCGCTAGTTGATACAAAGTGTGATGCACCATTTCCGGAGGGTGATCCACAAAATAATCCGATCGACGAGCTGGCGATGAAGCCCGTTGCCAACTTCGAGCCAAGACTAGCAAGACATTGACAGCGACTGCGGTGCCACTCACCCATCTTGGGGTGATTGAACTGTTTCCAATGCCGCATATAATGCGAGTTATACGCACCGAGAATCCATAAAGTTGTTTGAATGTGTCATGCTCCAGAAGTTCCCACACGAGCGCGTGTATACTGCAACTTTCGGTATCGGTACATGTAGAGTCCTCGCAAATGTAGATTTTCAACAATCGCAGCGATTTTGGGCTGGACTTTTTGTTCAAGCCTAGTTGCTCGCCGATTCTAGCGCAATAGTTCTTAATTTTTTGATTCCTAGTGCCTTCGTCGAGGACAGAACCGGATAAAATCACAGCCCCGGGGGAGTGAAGGTATTTATCGTGCTCGTCGTACGATTGGGAGCTCCTAGGGTCTTCGAGCTTGGTTGGCTTCGGTCGCTTGATATTATTCTCGATAATATCCACTTCCCACTTGCGCAGAGGGGCCTTTGAAATACATTTTCGAACAGTGAGCTCCCAGATCCACTCCCTAGGGTGATGATCTGAGCTTGTCGATGAGGATGATCCTTGCTGTCTCGCCGATTGAGCATGTAGGCCAATCATGTTTGACTTCGATGATCAGATAGCTCGAAAGTCCTTTGGAGAAGCTCTGTTTGTTTTGAACGCCTCTGAATCCAACTTATAGCCTTGTGGAGTTGACCACCATCCTATTAGGGGAACCATAGCCTCGTAGAAACGCCATGTAGGTGGCGCAGAGCCTGCAGGGTGGCACACCTCGGTTCAGCGCTGAACCAGAACTTGTCCTCGGCGTCTTACATGCATCTTGCCTTGCATTAATAGCGCCCGTCGCAATCGGAACTTCGGTTGATCGATAGCTTCGAACTTCGGAGACCAATGGCTCTCTGCGGACCATCTGCAGTTCGCATGGCGAGGCTTTCTTGGCACTCAAACATAGGAGGACTGGATGCTGCCTGTACGTCTTCCACTTCTAGAAGGCCAAATAGCTCTGAACTCTTTGTCTTACTCCTTTGCCCGATCTTCACAAAGCCATGAACTATTCATTCTGTCTACCAAGTTTGCATTTGCTCGCGGAGCAATACAGTATACTCTCATCAGCTTCAACTCAAGGCTGAGGCATCATGGTTACACGTACCCGAGAAGAAAAGCCGTATCATCTTCTTGACGGTGTTATTCCGCTAGATGATGATAACGAGCTTTTCGATCGCCTACTCGGTCTCCCAACCGACAACCTGCTTCGACCACTGAGCTCCTGTCGCCCCGAGACACCGTTCAAGCCAAAAGATCACGTTCAAGAGCCGAAAAGATTATACCCACCGACAGCTGTCGAGTGCACAGATGTTACCTGGCTGAAAGAACAAACGGTCGAGAAGGATGTTCGAGCCGAATTCACTAAACTCCTCAAGCTATGGGGCAACCACACGGGGAGGCAGGCTAACGAATGGAATACCACTCTCCTGCGAGTTATCGAGATCCGGGAGAATCCACGTCAAAGAATAAAAGAGCTTCTCAAGGTGGCCGAGTACGAAAAGGGCGTTCGCGATCTGATCCTGGGCCAAGACAATAAAGGACCAAAGGGCGTCGTTGGCGTCATTGCCGGCTTCATCACTTGTACAGACATGTCAATCAACCTGGATACGGAGACTGTCACCGACAGTGGTGGAGCAGTGCAGCTCTTGCCTGACAAGGTTTCTGGAATACCTGGGACAGGTATCACTACCCAAGCAAGTGTGAGAAAAACGCGACACAAAGCCATTTCTGGCGCGTACAAAGGCGAAGTGGTGGTTGCTTGCTATTATCTTCCGATAACCGGCTACCTTAACGAATTAACCCCGCGAAAGTCCCCTTTTGCCTCTCTCTTCACGCTTGGAAGGGGTGCTTCGAGGTCACCTGGTCTGCAACGTTGGCAAGTAGGCGAGGAGCCAATGGACATTCACAGTGCAGACGGAGCTGCGAGCTATACTGTCAGTGGAAAGCACCTCAAAGGAGATACATCACGTCCTTTTGGAGGTGGTGTGACTTCAAAAGACGATGGCATGCCTCAAACTGATCCAGAGGAGGCGGCAGCTTTAGCTGATCTTGGTTTCATCATTAGACGCACAGGCTCACCTGATGCCAGCGACCTTAGGTGTTAACGATGGCTGCTAATCTTTCGAGGTAATCCAGTCTATGTGGCGGAGACGGTTTCCCTATTCTCTTAATTCCAGAGTATGTAAGCTTTCGAGAGATGATTCCAATGTAATTTAAGTTGTTAGGTTGGTTGCCTCGTGTTAGACTGGGTCAAGAAGGTGGGTGACTGACTAGGTAGCCGGTCAGCCGGAACTACACGCTTCGGCCCAGAGCAGCAGCTCGTAGCAATCTGATCCCGTGTTCATCCATTTTTTAAGTCCCTGAATCCTCAGTTTATCCCTACATCACTGACTATCACTTCATACGTCAATTGGCAGACAAGTCCATTTTTATACGGGGAAGGATGATCGGACAGAAGCACGTGACGTCATACCGTTTGTAGGAGGCAGCGATGGCAGACCTACGTCATCCAACGTTCCCCAGTCCTTCCTCACATTTCAATGCAGCATCACTCCAGCCTCAACCATTAACTGCATTTTGTTGGGCAGAAGACTTTAACTACAAACGTTATCAGCAGGCCTTCGATACAACTTTCACATCTCGAAGTTTCCTGTACGAAACACCTACAGAAAAACGTTCGCAGCCTACACCGACGCATCCCTCGGACCTCTGCACGTCACCCTCACACACTCTCTCACAACATCAAGCAATCACCACGATGGCTGAAGTCGCAGCAGGCGCTCTTGTTGCCGAGCAAATCGTGTCGACTGGCGTTGAGGTAGGAGCTGCCGTCGCCGTGGCACGACCGACTCAGCCCCTGAAAGTATCTCTCTCTCAAATCGCCACCACCCAGTCTCCCGCGTTTGACGTTTCGTGAGTCTTGAAATAACCTTCCCCCTATCCTGAAAACATCCTCTAATACTTTCTTACAGCGCCCTCGCACGCTCACATCATTCAGTCACTGTCGTCAATCACAAGGCATGTATCTTTGGCGGCGAGGCGGCTGAAGGTCAGCTGAGTTCTACCGACTTCCACGTCCTCTCCTTGCCGGCCATGACCAAGGGAGAGCCCGTCGCAGCGTATGCCTGCTATCCCGCATTTGCAATGCAGGATGTTGAGACTGGAAAGACTTATGTGCCGTCTCCGCGCTCAAGACACGCTGCTGCTGCACGTGGCCAGTTCGTGATCATTCAGGGTGGCGCCGATGCTAGTGGCAAGCCCATCGAAGAGACGTGTTTGTGGCTGTGGGACTCTGAGAGTCTGAAATGGACCAAGATTGAGGGGGCGAGCCAAATTGGCAAGACCCTTACACCCAGATTCGACCACCATATATTTGTTGATCAGGCTCAGGACTTCCTTGTTTTGCACGGTGGACGCACATCCAAGGGACAGCAGGCATCTACCGAGACCTGGATGTACAATTTTGATACTCTCGCGTGGACGGAGCTGCCATCATCGCCTCAGGCACCCCTGGCCGCCGCCTTTGTTGACAACGTTCTCTACACTATCGGAGCCGACTCTAGTATGAGCGGCGCCATCCACTACCTCGATCTGAAGTCCAACGCCGAGGATCGCGAGAAGCCTAACGCCCTACAGTGGAAGACGGTCAACTTTCCCACGAACCCGTTAACCCCAGGCCCTCGCCCCCGTGAAGGGGGGGCTCTTGTCCCCGTCAATACCGGAGTCGGCAGACACTACCTGGTCTACATGTTCGGCGAGAACAGCAGTTCTGCCGAGAAGGATTATTACACGGACATTTGGGCTCTGCAATTGCCGACCCACGGCTTCAGTGCCGCCGCTGTCAAGGATGCTATCCGTGACAAGCTCCCCCGCATCGATTCTGGGGAGTTCAGCTGGGCTGAGGTAGAACTCGTCCCGACAGAGGAGGTAAAGACAGAGGGCAAGGCCCACCCTGGCCCGCGAGGGTTCTTCGGCGCAGACGCCGCCGATGCGAAGAGTGTAATTTTCTGGGGTGGCGTTAGTGCGTTGGGAAAAGAGGGCGACGGCTGGCTTCTTCAAATCCAGTAGGTGGCTGGTCGACGAATGGAAGACGTAAATGAAACAAGAGACTATTCATGGGTATAAATTTAGACGAGATCAAAGCACAGCGTAATAATCTATGGATGCTGCGGAGGCGGTCAACTGAACTGCATCTCATACAGTAATCAAACATGACTATTTTACACTATCCTCAAGGTCTGCTCTATTAATCTTCTCTCGTCGACTTAGTTTTCTCGAGAATTGGAATTCGCTACCTAGATATAGCCGCTGCAAGTTCCAACTCAAACTGATTGTCTGTGATACTATTTGGTGGAGATAGCTAGTTATCCTAGTCTCATTATCAGTATCAGCAACCACATTGTAAGGACGTTCTTCCTTTTGCCTCACAGCATTGCCTTTCACGTTCAATCATCTCCAAAATTCACGTACCAGACGTACAAAATATAATCCTTCCCATTGCGAGAACGAAAACCCAATACAATTCACTTCAAACAATACTTAACCATGGGCTCCAACACAAGCAAACCATCTCGAGGGGTAACTCACAAAAACACCACACAAGCCGTCTGCCACAATATGATCCTGGCACATTACTCGGACGTCGACCCCAAAATCAAGCACGACTACTCCCAGATGCAGTGGGAAGCCCTTTTCTATGTTCAGGCTCAGGACGTCGCCCGCCTCTTGCGCGAAGGTCTGTACATGTCCGAGCAGAACGTTATCCCAGAGACGGGCTGCATCACCCGGATGCGTGACCTGACGATCTCAAGAAGCACGGCTGAATCCATGCACGCCGGTATGTCATGAAGGGTGCCGGTGGCGGTGGGTGGACGGCACATCTCGTTGTCGGGGCTCGGGAGATGGATGTGTTGACCAATTTTCGCCCGCAGCATGTGATGACCAAGATGGTGTTAGCTCAGGCGTGGAACAGCCAGGGTCTGTTGGTCTTCAAGCACGATGTGTTTGACGCGGTGCAGCAGCACCAGAACCATCAGTATGCGTTTCGTGTTGATGAGCCTGCGAAGCAGGGGCAGTGGTAATATGGGCTTGTACAGTGGTGATCAAAGATTGTAAACTGATTCGGAAGTCAAAGGGGAATTCACTCCCAAGGGTTTTCGTCAATATAGGAATGGCAAGTCCGAAATGAAAGTAGCACGGCGAAGACATAATTGAATCGGTAATGCACGTATTACTCGATCAAGCTTTAGTCAAGGGGGCTTCTCTGGGCACAACCATGCTTGTTTTTATCGGGAAAGTGTTGAGGCAAGACGTGTTAAGTAAAGATTGTAACTATCCATAAAAAGCCCCAACTTACATCAATGAATAAAAGTAATTCTGCCTTATATCTGGTTTGTGCATGATAGAACTGCCTGGGCGTGTACGTTTGATGAGAAAACTTCACCAAAGCATTCATTAACAAATGTTCTAATCAACGGACCAAGGGAATGCAAAGCCGTCCATGGAAAAGGTGACCTGTGAAGCAGTCGTCAAACGAGAGCCTTGGTTTGGGCTGATAGGTTCGTCGAGGTTGCAGGAGCCAGAAACCGTATCTTGACCCAGTAACTATATTTAGATTGACCCATACAAAAGCGAGAAGTGGTTTATATTACCAAGAATCTCCCTCGATGTCAGGCGATTTCCTTATTGCTCCGTCATCAACACAAAGAATCCAGCGCCCCCTCGGGAGCCGATTGCCAACGGAGATAATGGGAGATGGAGAAACGAAGTCTACTCGGTCACGAACAAATGGCTTCCATCGGAACCAGCTCCAAACCCTGCCTCTGTCCGTCGTGAGATATAGCCTTTTTTCGTCTTTTTTGTATTTTGGCGAACCAGTAACCCCTGCAAAAGCTTACAGCTTAACCCTGCATCAGGCGAAGGGAGTCCTAGCGCCGAGGCGACGAACCAACACCTCTGCGATGGACATGCCTCCAGATCTCGTAGGTTCAAAGGCAACGGATTGGCGAATATCGATCGTTTCAGACAACGTAATTGTGCACAGTTCGTTCCTGGGCCAGGTCGATCTGAGAATGCTCTGCCGGTGACAAGAACCACGAGGCAATCACCTGTGATCGAAAGTGTAAGATCACACGGCCTTTCCACGAATATAAAAGGACCAAAAGACCCCAAAGGGTCCACGACTAACCTTCGCAAACCCATCTCACCAAAACCACAACGGCAACCACGCCCTCAAGCCCTCACAACATGTCGTCCCCGCCACAAACCTACGACCTCCTCCTCGCCCCGCGGCGCATAATCACAACCCACAACGTCTCGGGCCAGCCCGTCCTCGAAACCTCCTTCCCCAACCTCTCCCCAAAATCCCCTACCTCGGCGCGGACGCCTGCTTCGTCTACACGGCCGCCTGCCTCCCCGTGTCCCTCGCCTCGGACGCCGACCTGGCGACCTACAAATCCCACCTCCCGCACAACGTCGGCATCGCATTATCCGACGGCCCCGGCGCCCCGCTCCACCGCACCGAGGCCGTCAACACGGGCGTCGTCGTCGACGGCGAGCTGGAGATCTTCCTCGACAGCGGCGAGACGGTCACACTGGGCAATGGCGACGTGTTTGTGTAGCGGGGCACGATCCATGGGTGGCGCAACGCGAGCGAGGAGACGGTGGCGAGGCTCTTTGCCGTGCTCGCGGCGGCGGACATGCCCGTCGTCGCAGGGGAGAAGTTGGGCGAGAAGCTCCCAACACGGAACGCGGAGTTCAAGTGAAGTAGTTTGGCGGGGACGGTGCCGCCTGAGGACGTGGCAGGGTTCCTGTTACCTATGGAGGCTGTTGTGATGGGTTTCTGGGCCAGCGAGATCCTCCATGAAGAATCGCTACTCTAAATTGTACCCAGATATCATGGGTGTTCCCGGGCCTGGCTATGACAAGGAGTGCTGTTTGCGGAATTCTTTGGACCGAGTCGTTCCTCCTCCACCCTCGGTGCGTATCACCGTGACAAGGCGCACATAATGAGCTGAGTAGGAAACGGTGAGGACCGTCGAAGGCACAGCAGCTCGCAGCTGAATAGGAGACGGAA
The DNA here is from genome assembly GCF_022836535.1 of Colletotrichum spaethianum. Taxonomy (NCBI): domain Eukaryota; kingdom Fungi; phylum Ascomycota; class Sordariomycetes; order Glomerellales; family Glomerellaceae; genus Colletotrichum; species Colletotrichum spaethianum. The sequence continues at coordinate 518,778 of NW_026054800.1, forward strand.
AACTGTGGTTTTATCTAAGCCGTGAGACAGTGATGGACGGCGACCACGACAAACAACTCCGGTCGGGACAACAAACCGGCGACACCTTGACCGCCCTGAAGAGTATTACAATGCCAAACACCGGATGGTTGAGACAGGACGAGGTCAATGATCTGGGAATATGAAATATGAGTATTGACGAGTCACGTCTTCATGTGGAACTAGGTTCCTCTCATGTACGATATCTCAGCCTGCCATGCGCCTGTATGCGTCATCCAGTCTCTCGCGGCTCGTCTCCTAGTCGAGCGCTTTGTACTGAGTATCCGCCGGCCTGTCACTGTCCGCGATCTTCCTCTCGAGCTCCTCCGCGTGTGCGTCAATCTTGCCAAACTGCCATGGCCAAGTGACGACGTACAAGAAGGGTCGAAGGTCGTGGCGGTTGTCGTCCGGGTTGTACGCCGAGAGATGCGGCGACGGGGTGAGGATGACGGCCTTGTGGCGGTTGATGGAGTAGAAGCGGAAGAACCTCTTTACCCGCTCGGCAATCTGCCGCGGGCCGTAGCCTGGCCTTTCTTTCCAATCCCCGAGAAGCCGGAGGTAAGTGGTCCATGGTCCAAGCTTGTGCACCTTTCTCAGGATGCCAAACTCAGAGAGTTCGCTGCAGAAAGGTTAGTTCAAACCCTTTCGCCCGAGGTTGTCGTGGATACTTTCCTGTACGTCAGACCCATTTCGGTGTCTGCCTCATCATCTTGGACTCCAGCAGAAAGGGGAAGAAGCTCGGCTGAAGGCGTTGCCTCCAGAAACTCGGTCAAGATGGGGAGGTCCCACTGATCTCTTGCCCAGGCTTGGAAGCTCTTGGCGTCTGTTTTTGAGATGCTCCCGAGCGGAGCAATATCCGCTGATGATGCGTCGCTGACACGGTCAGTAGGGCAGACGGTCTGAGTCGTCAGAAAAACGAGACTCACTATTTTGTATAGTAACCGCGAAGGTTCTCATCAACATTCCCGCTGCCTAGCACTAGAAGTGCAGCACCCGCTCGTGAGAGTTGCCTTGCCGTCGTTGAAAGCTGAGCCAGCTCGTACTGAACGACCAGTCGGTTTCTTGCCTGAATGTTCTGACGCGCAAGCTGTATGTTTTGTTAGCGGAGGCCCAGCAATGTAAATAGAGTTGCCGCCGTTTCTCCATCAAGCAAACTTACGTTCTCGGCCGGACTTCCGCCTTCAACCCCATATCTGGGTTTGAACTTCAGCGTCTTCTCGATGATGGCTTCGTGAGCTTGCACGGCTTCATCGATCGAGATATCAGAGTGGTAAGCACCAAGCTCCTGGGCAAGTCGACGGGCTCTTGACCTCGTGTCATCCCCGCTGTTGATGGTACCCATGTAGCAAGTGTGAAGCAGACTCGAGACAATCTCCTGCGGCGTCTCGGGCATGAACGTTCGATCGCCAGTGACGCGTCTAAGATCATCCAGCGTGGACATCTCCCCGGCTTCAATGGACTGGAGCACGAGCTTGGCCATGCTGTAGACGAAGAGCGCGACCGTCGAAGAGTCCAAGCCACCGCTCAGGGCAAGGAAGTAGCCAGGCGAATTTGTGCGGCAGAGATACTGCCAAAGGAAGACTGCTTGGGCCATGGCGATTTCTTCCATGGGATCAAGGATCTTGAGCTCGGTCTCACTCGCAATATGGAGATGATCTGACAGGTAGATCTCGTCGGCTGGTCTTGTCAGTCGCAAGTCGCACTCAACCCTCGGGAAATCAGGCTGTGCTGCAGCCTGGAAGTTCCGTGAGATGCTCGAGCGATAGCTCCGGACCTCTTCGACAGAGACAGTGGCAGTGATGACCTCGACCGGCTTCAGCGAGAATTGGGAGGACTGCGCAAGGACCTTGCCATTGGCAAGCACCATGCTCGAACCATCGAACTGATTGGTGTTAGTTCACCAGTGTTGCAGGAAGTATTATAAACCAGACAAGAACATACTAGCATACGTGCTTCGCCGTCAACGCCAGTGGCATTGGCATAGACGTATATACCGCCCAGTTTCCTGGTGGAGTTCGAGATGAGATCGAGACGAGTCTTGAGTTTCCGAAGCTCAGCGTGGCTGGCGCTGCTGTTGAGGATGATCTCGGCTCCGTTGAGGCCAAGGAAAGTCGAGGGGTTCAGCGGCGAGAACATCTCCTCGCAAGTCTCACAGCTCACGGCAGTATCGAGAGTGCTGAGAATCAAGTCGCCGATGGGGACTGTTTTCTGGCCGGTAACCTCAGCGGCGACGGCCTCCAGGTAGTAGGTCTCGACCTCTCTGAGCTTCGTCCATGCCGAGAAATGGCGGGCTTCGCGGTAAAGGCCATCGTTGGCAAGGCTTTGCTGCGAGCAGTCAGCGACGACCGTCTCACAGGTTCCGAGCCGCCTACCTTTGGTCTGATGAGGTAGATGTGCTTGTAGGTGCATAGAACGCGACAGTTGTACCGCACGTTGCGGTGGCGACAGCCCATGCCCAAGTCAATCAGCATGTCCTTGCACACAGGATCGCTGATGATCTCGGTGAGCACCTCCCAACTGTGAAGGAAGGTGTCGCCTGGTCGGGTAGTCAGCTCAACCCGCCTCCTGAGAGTGGACAAGCTCCCACCAAGAACCGCGTGTAAGTACCTTCAAGATGATGGTCAAGGCAGCCATAGCCGGGAATCTCCAGTTCCGGGCCGGTCCTGAGCCTTGCGCCTTGCTCCTTGGCGATGCGAATGGACTCCAAGATCCTGTCTCGGTTTCCCTTGAAGTCAAGGGGAACGCTGGGCAGAGTTGCCGCCGCGACGGTGACGAAGGACATGACAGTGTAAGTTCCCGTCGGCGTGCGGAACGGAATGAGATGGAACGGCGCTCGCGGAATCTTGGTGTGGGAGTTCCAGAGCCGGGAAACAGACGTTGTGCGATTGGGTGGTTGCGACCTGTGGTGGCAGCCAAGGGAGAGGGTGATTGGATGAAGCTACGTCGCTCCCGGGGTCAAAGTTCACCTCGCCTCGAGCAAACGCCTCCGGGGCGGGGGCTCCGTCCATGGCAGAGCTGGACGCAGGCGCAATAGTGGCAGCAAGGTCAATGACACGGGATCGACATGACGGAAGGGGAACAGATGACTAAGATGGCTCTACGGAGCAAAACAATGAGCACTGACCATGTGATGTCTGGTGCTGTGTTGTGCTGTGCTGTGCTGTACAGGGAAAGAAAGCTCCCTCAGCTCCTGCACCTTCCAAGCTCTTTAGGTAGGTACCTGTAGGTACGTAGTGCAGTGCAGTGCAGCAACAACCCCGCTCAGTGATCGTCTGCCCGTGCCATCCAACTGTGTGAACCCTTCAGGCTTCATTGCAAGTCCAAGCTCCCATCCTCCCCTTACACCTTCACAGCATCCAGGTCTCAACCCAAACCCCTCATTCCGCCCATCCAAACCCTCCAGCCGGCTTCTCCGTAATCTTGATTCGTCTACGGGTTCCGTTCTCTTGCTTTCGTCGTGGGAAGCGAAAGGGTCGTTTCGCTATCTAAAATCGGAGGCCGAGGCCAACACGGGATTCTGCTTCGCTCTGCCACTTGCTGTTAGCCAGGCTCGGGGCATGGATGGTATGGAGTGTTCACCCATAGTACAGATGGTTTAGGCTGCGCAGGTAGCCCATTCCAACGCTGTCTGAACCTTCGTCATGCGGGGAAACGCCATCAGGGCAGTTTGAGGTGATCACTCAGGCAGATCGGGGAACCGGGAGCGTCAGGGTCGACGAACGGGGGGGCAGTGAGGTGCAGCAGGCCGAATCATCCGCAGTGGGTGCCGTAGCGTAGATTGGAGACATTGCATTCGTGCTTTGGGGAGATTGGCGTTTGGCCTTGGGGGCGGGAGGGCGATCCGACTGAATCATTAGCGGAGAGAGTATCCCCATAGTCACTCACCGTGGTCAATCGTCACAGTCATGGGCGAGCCTTGCAACGGAATACTACCAATAAGCCATTTCACGTTGATGCGTACTGGAACTGCGTGGGATTGAGGAGCGTATGGATTCGAGGCATGGAGGCCATGACGGACGGGGCATCACCGGGCTGGCGTGGGGTCTTCACGTAACGGGCGGAAGCGAAAGCGGAGACGAGGAGTGCCGGGAGCAACGTGGATGTGGACGTAGGGGAGGACGCAGGCGTGGACGATGCGAGCGAGACGTGGACGAGACACTAAGCCGGCGTGGGAATGTGGGACCGTGGCGACATTATGGATGATGCTGCTGCCGCCGCTGCTTCGCCTAGCTGCAGTCGACAGTCGGACGGACGGACGGGCAGTTCGGGACGACTTCGTCAATATCGGACAAGCGATGGGATGCAGGCCATGATGGGCCGGGCAGTAGAGAATGGTTGAGGGGGTAAGTGAACAAACACAAGCAAACAGGAAACTGGAGGATGGAGGTGTCGTGTGTAGACAGACTCTAGCAATAAAAAGAAACGACGCGGAACTGCTGAGAAGGGAGAGAGAGAGACGTGTAGGGATTCAGATGGCTTATATCGAGGTCCGGTGATGGACTGGAAGAAGAGGGGGGCCGGGAAGGTGGTGTGAGCTGTGACTGACACCAGTGCCACCAGAGTTCACCGAGGAGAAAGAGGGGTGACAGAACTTGGATAGGCAAACTCACGCGACTTGAGACCGGTGCAGTCCAATGAACGATCCGCCAAGGGGGTCGTCGATCAAAGTCTATTCACATGGCCCGGCAAATCACCTCACTTCATTTCAGCCCGTCTTCGTCACCGCATTCGCTGGTCTGAGGGAGGAGTGTCAGCTCACCAGCTCGGCTATTGACCAGGACTACTCTGTACACAGTTTGGAAAAACAGCAAACCATCCCACAGTACAATACAGTATGCCGTGTCTCGCTGTCGGCAACGTCGGGGTGGGATGGATGTCTGGTTTGGATGGGTTTGGCGGGTTGAATCAGGTGAGGGATGGGCTGTTTTGTGGTTCCACTGAACGGCCACCGCATCCCCACTGTGGGAACGGCGAAACGCTGCCGAGCATTGATTGATTGATTGCTGCGATGCGTCCAGTTCCTGTTCCTGTTTCTGATGCTGGGGATCTCTGTGGAAGCATCCTACGAGATGAGGAATCGTCTAGACGATGTCTCGAGATTCACTGCCTTTCCATCCACACTCGCTGGTCGATGCATACCTACCTCGAAGAAGGTCGGTGCCTCACCATCGCTCCCAATGGACATGAGGAGACGGGAGGAGTGGGCCCAGCCGCCTTTTTAAAGCGTCAGACTGCAGGTGCAGTACCTAGCAGCTTCCGTCCAGTTTGGCCCCTTCCCCGGATTTTTACCCCAGACTTTTCCTACACGTACCACTTCGGAGACCGCACTAAAACCGATCCATCTCTGCCAGCCAGCATCACCCAGCAGCTCCCGGCGCCAGATGCTTCCCTCCCATTCTGCCTGGTCTGTGTCGTGTGTCACTTGTCCAGTCCCCCGAGTGGACCGTGGTTCAACACTGAGGTGGTCCTTGGGCCCCCGCGCCACGCCCGTTTCGGACAATCAGCCAACCGGAGTGACAGACCAGTGACAGACCACCATGAGCTGCTCTGTCGGCTGTGGCAGTGGCTCCTTGTTCTGATCGATCCATTATCCATGCTGGGCCGTCCCTTGCCTCTGCCAGCCCGGACCACCCGTCAGCTGCCGCCCGTGCCTCGCTGCTCGCCTCGCACCCTCGCAGCCCATCGCATCTCATGAGCTTCCTAGTCACGCGATCGTCTGGCGACGCCATCGATGGGCAGTTACCCCGCCCGGTCTGACGAAACCGTAATGCATCGACAATCTAACCTAGCTCGCCCTCAATGGACAGGGAGCTTGCTTCTCTGCCCTGCGCTGCTCGTCCGTCCTTCTCTGTTTGGGGTCCGCGACCTTGTCCCCTCCCCAGCATGGCACTGCACACCTCATCCAGTACCTTGGTGTACCTCAATACATCGCCATGTATCTCCCGCGCCTCATACCACCGGCAGGAACATCAGATACATCCCACGCTGCACTCGACCGACCCCTTTCACCCTCCTCGACCCCTCTCTTTTCCTTACCTGAGACCAGCTCCACGAGGTCAGGCGCCCGGCCGCATCGACATCCATCTACCTCCTCCCTCCCCCTCATCCTCTTCCCTTCTTAATCCCCTCTCCATCCCACTACTCCCCCGACCATCCATCTCACAACCAAACATCACCTGTTCATCACCAGGTAATAGCTGCCCTCCCTTTCTTCCATCCATTGGCACACGAGAGTTCCCGTCTCTGGACCGGAGAAGCTCGCCGTCCATTAGCACGAGAGCTTCGGTAGCTGACCTGTTACTTTTACCAGACAATCCACCAACTTTTGATCACCTAGATCACACAAACTACAACCAATCGCCAACATGACGGAACCGCTCACCAAGGTCGACTCTGCCGTCGGAGGTCTCTCCTCGTCCCCTCCCAAGGAGCAAAAGACTCGCCGTCAATCCTCCGCCGCCGCGCCCGGCGTGTACAACATCAAGGACCTTGGTACGTCTCCGCCACGACCCCGCACTTGCTGAGCGACTGCTCGGGTGCCTCGGGCCATCACTAACAGCGGGTGCCCTGTAACAGAAGAACAAAAGATTGAGCTGGAGCTCGCACCGGAAACGCAACGAACAGGATGGTAAGTCCCGTCGCCCACGCCAGCACGCTCTCCGTCTTCGGGTGTGCTGGGGTCTTTACCGCCGTGCCAATGGCTGACCCCTTTGCAGGAAGATCAACACTTCGTCCTCGACAGTAGAGGACAAGGACATCCTCAAGCTCCCCCTGTCAAAGCCGCCAGTCAAGAAGATTGACCTGCACTTCCCTCTCGGCATGGAAGTAACAGCACGCAACCTCAAGGGCGTAACAATAAAGGACGCACTGGATGCCATCCACAAGGCGTACAAGAAGAGGGTAAGAGCCCCGTCTTCATCAAGCAGTGGCCCGTGCTGACCCCCCAACAGGCGGATGATGAGCTTGACAAGCCGTACCTGGCAGGCTTCGAATGGGACAAGGAAGAGTGCTGGACCCGGCTGGTCGTCCACCTCCAGAAGCAACCCGCAACAGGAGGTCCCGGATTCGGCGGCAGCGGCGGCAAGAAGAAGAAGAACAAGAAAGCCGAGGGCGAAGAGTAGACCCCTTTGCATCCCTTCGTATCTGGTCCAATACTTCCTGATTAAGAACTTGCTTCGCTCTGGCTCGTAATGGCGACTTGGCGCAATGGGATATTGCGATAGATATAGGCCAATGGGTGCACCTCAGGTTCTGATCTCTGCTCTGAAGCTCGATGCTTCGAGATGTATAGCTAGGAGGGTTATCGACATCGGCGGGCGACTTGGCGAACGGCCATAGTGGTAACAGCTTGGCCTTTGGCTCAATTGACTCGTTGACTTGTCACTTTACCGCACCTGATTCCAAGCTGAGGGTGATTTTCATCCATGGTGATACACAATTTGCGTCAACCGTTGCGTATGGCGTTCAATCTCATTCAGGAGTGACATGTCGTTCGAAACGGGTTGATATGGATGGGGAAGAGTCCGGTCCGTTGCGGCTTTCCTGCAGTCATCGTGACCCACAACCCGGGGAACTAGGGTCGTACGCGCCGGGGCGGGCTCATCTATGAATACCTCCGACCAAGAAGCCCACTTGCATGCTGCATGACAGACGCGTTGCTCGCGAAGCTCGAGAGGCTGTTCATCGGCCCTCGTGGCTTCGAAAAGACTGGCAGCACATTGCTGTTTGCGTTTGTCAGTCGAGCTGGGAACCCCTCTCTTCTGTTCCGATGCAAATGGCGGGGTAATCAGATGCCACTCTATCAACTCTTGCAGTGATTCTAGTCTCCCATCGTTAAGGCATCATCTTGGCAAATCCCAACGCTTCTGGACAGATCTCATCCAAGAACAGTGAGGGGCAGCTCTACCTAGACACTTAATCATAAATATCATCTACGAAGGGTTTGCTTTTAGACTACTACATGAGGATTGAACATATGAGTCTCCTATGAAACGCAACCTGCCGTCGTTGGCCGGACCTTGACGGAACGACGCTCGGCTTTCTCAGGAACCTGAGTAAGCCTCTGCCGGGCGCGTTCCCCTCACGTCTCCAACTCGGAAATCGGAATTTAGAGGCCTAGGAACGAATACCGCGCCCGGTTACCTTCGGCAGACACCGCTTCCAGGCGACTGCAGTACAACGTCGACCGCGGAACTGGAATCACGGTTACAGCCAAAACGGCTGGTTCGGCTTTGGGAGGTGAGGACTCGATGCACATTATACCCAACGTCATACGGAACGGTCCGAGGACAGAGGGATATAGGAGGCTGCGTCTCCTGCGTTTTGTCCCGACCCGATTGATCCCATCTCCATCCACCGGCCATCAAGCAGACCACCTGAAGCAAGCTTGAGGACCTCCTCCCGCCGTAACAATGCCCGTCACAAGCTTCGACTTCCAGGAGAAGTACCGCTACCAGGTCGGCTTCGACTCCCATCTCGAGTACGTGCAACTCCGCCGTCCTGCGTCTCCTGACGCCCCGAACCCATCCACATCCCATCGATCTTGACAATTGAGCATTAGACGCTAACCTCTCTCCCCCCACCCCCAGATCCGAAGCCGTCCCCGGGTCCCTCCCCATCGGCCAAAACGCCCCGCAAAAGGCCCCCCACGGGCTTTACGCCGAGAAGCTCTCCGGCACCGCCTTCACCACGCCCCGCCACGAGAACAAACAGGCCTGGCTCTACCGTATCCTCCCCTCGTGCGCCCACCCGCCCTACACGGCGACCGAAGCGCCGTCGCCCGAGACGAAAGCCCAGCCGTCCAAGCTGCAATACATCCCCAACCAGCTGCGCTGGGACCCCTTTGACCACGATGAGTCCAAGAACTGGGACTTTGTCGCCGGCATGCGCCTCATCGCCGGCGCGGGCGACCCGACGCTGAAGCAAGGGATCGGCATGTACGTCTACGCGGCGGGCAAGAGCATGGACGACAAGTCGGCCTTCTACTCCGCCGACGGCGACCTGCTCATCGTCCCGCAGGAGGGCCCGCTCGACATCCGCACAGAGCTCGGGTGGCTCCTCGTCCGCCCGCTCGAGATCGCCGTCATCCCCCGCGGCATCAAGTACCAGGTCCACCTCCCGTCGGGCCCGGCGCGGGGCTACGCGCTCGAGCTGTACCAGGGCCACTTCCTCCTCCCCGAGCTGGGGCCCATCGGCACAAACGGCCTCGCCAACGCGCGCGACTTCCAGGCGCCCGTGGCGTGCTTCAGCGAGGACTTTGGCGCGACGGCCCAAGAGGGCGCCAGCAGCTACACCGTGACGGTCAAGTTCAACAACGACTACTTTGTGACGAGGCAGGCGCACACCCCCTTCGACGTCGTCGCGTGGCACGGCAACTACTACCCCTACAAGTACGACCTCGGCCGCTTCAACACCATTGGCACAATCTCCTACGACCACCCGGACCCGTCCATCTTCACCGTCCTCTCGGCGCCCTCGGGCGTGCCGGGCACCGCCATCGCCGACTTTGTCATCTTCCCCCCGCGCTGGCTCGTGGCCGAGGACACCTTCCGCCCGCCGTACTACCACCGCAACACCATGTCCGAGTTCATGGGGCTGATTACGGGCGGCTACGACGCGAAACGCGGCGGTTCCGGCGGCTTCGTGCCGGGCGGCGCGAGCCTGCACAACACCATGAGCGGCCACGGCCCCGACGCCGAGAGCGGCGAGGGCGCGCGGAACGCCGAGCTGAAGCCGGCCAAGGTCGGCGCCGGCAGCTGCGCCTTCATGTTTGAGACGTGCGCCATGGTCGGCGTCACCGAGTGGGGGCTGCGGACGTGCCAAAAGGTGCAGGAGAAGTACAGCGAGGAGAGCTGGGGCGGCGTGCCCGTGCACTGGAAACGGCCAGAGGGGGCTTCCTCCGAGGGGCATCTGTTGAAGTGAGGCGTGGGGTCCGGTGGTGGGCCACGCCTACTACGGAGGGATTTCAGGGTCGATATTTGATGATGTATATGATCAGGGAGCGTGTGCTCCCCTCCCCCGCCTGTTGCGTAGTTACAAGTGGTCTGGTCGAATGACGACCAGTTGCCCACTCGAGAATGATACAGGGATAGGAATGTATACTCAACGTCCACGCCGATTCATCGTCGTATCGCCTCTTTCCGTTCTGACAGTAGATCACGGACCAGAACAAGCTTCTACACTCCTAGCTGCAGAGTGTCGGTTACCTCAAGTTCTGAGTAATATGGAACGAGACCCGGAAGCAGTCATGTCAAAAAACACAATGTTGACTCGATTTCTGAAGCCGGCACGCTGACCCGGCCTAGAGTCCTCGTGGACTTGATACAAAGTCTAGGGCTGCTTTAGACACAACAAATATTCGTGATTCTGACTCACGAGAACGAGAGGCCTCCCTATATGAGCTGAGATATGCTCTGGGCAACGCTGAGGTCTGAATCGGAAGGCGCCAAAGACTTTTGTGTGAATGGTCAATTGTGGTTGAGGTATCAACAACTACCCTATCCCAATGCTTTGGGCACTGGCAAAACCACCAGTCCCTGAGGAGTCTCCACAACCTGGAGCCTTGTTGAACTATCCGAAATACGTCAGATATAGCGAGGGGTGCTGTTCCGGTACTTGGAAGCCGAAACGCAAAATTTCGAGAAGTGAAGCATCGGGTTCCTCGCCTTCAGCAGGTAGCAAGCCTCCACCAACCGCCACCAACTTATTTCCCGATGCTTGACCGCCTCTGCTTCTTCTTCCCCCAATTTCAAGTACCTTCAGTCCAAAGACACTAGGGCGGACGTATGGAACCAGTATCACGGGTGTGAAGGAGTCAGGCACAGGGGCTACGCCACATTCAAGCAACCATTTTAAAATCAATTCATTTCCAACTCCTTATTAACCTAGATCTTGTCACGGCAGTAGCCCGTGTTGGCACCAACAGAGATACATTTCTGCAACCGTTAGCCATCATGTCCCAGTTGTCTTGACGTCAATTGGTGCATAACCTACGTTTCTCCAATCACAGTTGTCAATGGCCTTGGAACCGAGGAACGCTGGGAACGCCGCCTTGTATCGATAGCACTCCATGAAGTTCTGGCCGTAGTATCCGACTTTCCCGGGATCAATGCAAGCTTTTTTTGTGTCTTCGTCCCAGGCAAGGTTGTTTCTCTCACACCTGGACTTGTCAACTACTGCCGTCGGTAGATCGACGAGGAACCAATGCTTACCAGCAGTGCTTATACTTGGCACATGCTTCTGCTGAGATAACGGCAAGCGCCAGAGTGGTGTAAATTATTGAAAGCTTCATCTTATTGTCCAAGGTCGAGCTCTTGTGGAGGAGAAACGACGTAGAAAACCAGGTAACGTGTCGCTCTAGGCAGTTGAACGATAGTCAAGGAGAAATGGTCGCATTATAAATTTCAGCGATGTCTAGGAACGAGTCAGTGGTTTCGCTGGGTCGCCGTCACCTGAGCGGCTTTAGATTGCAATAAAAAAGCTGTGGGCTTGCATGACTCTATATGTCTTTAGGTATATTTACACGGGGACTGTGGTGTTGATCGCTTCTCCGGTTTGCCCGTATTGGACGGGCTGGGTCTTTCGGCAATCGACAGATGTAAAGCACGTCCTGTTAACCACTCTGTTGTCGCTCAGATGTTTTCCCCGCATTGGGGACAAGCTCGTCGTTTGCGCCGATGACTGACGCCCCCAGATGCATCTCCAGCTCATAAGTTACGGAATCAGCACTTTCTAGTTTTCGTGGTTGTGGCGGGCGTTCCTCAAGCCTCAATCTGCACCCCCTGTTCAAACTTGGCCAAGTGATAAGCCAGGATGCCGGTGAGGCCTATGCGCTCTTACAGTAGATTGGAAGTGGAGAAAGATCATCACAGGATGTCAGGTAGCCCCCCGCCTGATTTAAGCATGACTAGTCATTGATCAAAGTCGTTAACTCTATTAACATAATAGTTGGATGGTCATTACTGAGGTTCGTATCTACTCAAGAAAAAATAAAGAAAAATCTATCCTCATATAACCGGGAAAAAACAATTCATAACCTTTGTCTTAAGGCTTGCTAACCTGCTCCTTTCTAAAGAACTTGAAGTAACCGATGCAAATGAACAGGTTGAGTAACAAAACAACCCAGAACCAGGCGTTGGCAAAGGCCACATTGAGGCCTTCACTGATGTCAGGGAAGACGGTCGAGGGACCGACGTTGTTGGGCGCCGTGGCGCGTGCGAGCATGGTGAAAATGGAACCCAGGACCTGAGCCCCGACGCAGGCGGCGGCCACGTGGACACGAGTCAGCGTCAGCATGAGAATCATGCCGATGCCCGCACCCTGGAGACCGTCGAGAACGCCGAGCCACAGCCAGAGGATACGGCTGAGCACGGCGCCGGCGACGACGCTTCCGGCCCACGGCATGTAGACACCGATCCGCGAGGTACCCCACCAGATCTGGGCCCAGCGCGGGGCACCGAGACCGACGGCGAACATGGGGAACAGCCACGGGTGGCTCTCGCTGGCCTTGGCCAGGCCCCAGAGGACCAGAGCCCAGACGATGATGAAGAAGAATAGGGCCAGGACGACCATGCTCCAGACGGGCACGTGCTGGGACGAGAAGAGGAAGAACCAGTTTCGTCCAAAGAGCGTGCTGAGGAAGTAGTTCTGGATGCAGACGGCCATGAGGTACCAGGCGATGGTCTTACGCTTGAGGAGCGTCAGCCAGAGCTGGGGAATGGGACCGGGCATTTCGCGGTAGAAGTCGGGGAGGCCGAGGTAAAGGACGGTACCGACGCCCCAGAGAAGGAGGGCAACAGGCGCGCAGATAGCGAGAAGGTAGGGCGAGCCGGCGAGGGTGGGCTTGGGCAAGCTGTTGGACTGGGCATCGGAGACCAAGCTACCCCACGCCCAAAGGCCGAGGGTGTAGAGCTGGGTGAGGCCCTGGATGATGGCGAGACGCTGGATCCACTTGGGAACGGTAGAGCCACCGTCGGTACCAAAGTTGAAGGCGAAGGCCAACGATCCGGAAGAGGATGCGAATGCGTAGAGACCCGTGGCGGCGTTCTGGAGCCAGACCTGGGTGTTGTCGTCGGAGGCAAAAGGAGAGAAGCCGAGGATCAGGAAGGCCATGCCGTAGACGATGTAGGGGATGGAGAGCGGGTAGAGGAGAGGCATGGTACGCGACATGATGTACCACACGACGGACGAGCAGAGGTAGATGGTGGCGATGATGTAGAGCTTGGAAGCGGTCTGGCCGACTTCACCGGTGAGAAGGGTTACCTGGTACGAGTTGGTGGCGATGACCTGGTTCAGTGCCAGAAGCATCGCGTAGACGGGCCAGTCACCGAGACGGTACTGGAGGTACTTCTTCACACCGGTGGGAGGGATGTAATCTTCGGGGAGATCGAACTGCGCGTTGTAGGAGCCTGGGGAGTCGGGGGGCGACTGGTCGTTGTAGCCGTTGGCGTTGTTATCAGAGGCGGCCATGCTGTTGTTCAGACCGGAGCGTCTGCCGCGGCCGCGCTCGAGAGGCAAGCTCAGCTTAGAAGACGACCTGTTCTTGAACATGCCCAAGCTCAGTCTCGAACCGTTGGGTGAGGAAGGACGCGATCTAGAGGCGCCTCTCGGCGACGAGGGAGAGGCGGAGCGACCCAGCCTGGCGTCAAGGTACATGTCGAACCACTCCTTTTCACTCTTGATGAGGTAGTCCTCAATGCAAAGATCGGAGATGGAGTTGCCGGCGTTGAGGCTCTTGAGTCTCTCCTCAAAGTGCTGGTAGAACTCGCCCTTGGAGTCAGTGAAGAAGGGGTCAACCTGCTGCAGCTTGTAGTCGTGTCTGTCGCCGACAACGTCCTCCACACTAAGCATGGAAGCACGCGACGAGTTGTCCTGCTGCATGCCCAGGCCAGTGACCGGAGGCGGAAGCGGCAGGGTATCGGCCATGGAGAAACCAGAAACGTTGCGGCTGTGCGTCTGATCGCCATGCTGTTGCTGCCCATGAGGTCCCGGGAGCGAGAAGTTGCGGCCATGACCTTCGTGTCCGGAGAAATTGCGGCCGTGGCTGAACTCGTTTCCAGAGATATTGCGGCCATGCTGGACGTCACGACCAAACGGTCCCGGCGAGGCCGCGCGGGAGCTGTAAGGCGAGTCGACATAGGCAGGTGAAGGGGACATGGAGGGCGAGCCAGGGGTGCTGTTGTACATCATGGGAGTCTGCATGCCGGAAGTGTTGCGACCGGTGTGGAGGGTGGTTGCGTCGTCGTCGTAGTCGGACACCTGGCGCATCCACGCGGGAGAGCGGTCAACGAGCTCAACGTCGTTGCGGAGAGGGTCGGCAATGGAGCTGGCGCGGCTGTGCTTGACGAGGACATTGCCCTTCTTGACGCCCTTCTTACCGTATTTCGCGTGTGCCTTGATGACACCACCCTGGAGCTTCTCGAGCTTTTCGAGCCATTCGGCAACGGGGAAACGCTGCTTGGCGGACCAGGCGCGCATCATGGCTCTGGTCTTGGTGTCCGTCTCGAGAGCGTCCTTGATGGCGTGCTTGAACTGCTTGGTAAGATGGGCCTACGGGAGGGTCAGTAATGCTAAATCAACCGAGATAGGAGAAGAAACTTACAGCCTTGGTCGATTCAACCGTGTACCACCATCCGGGCATTTGACCGAGACCACCGACGCGAGCACCGACACCCAAAGCTCCCTTTCTACCGAACTCGACAGCGACCAAACCGAAAGGCTCGTCTCTGGAGGGAATCAAGGCAAACTCGGCACCGCTGAAGATGTAAGGCGGGAGAGCAGTGAACTCGGGCTTGGAGAACACGCGGCCGGGGTAGAGTTCCATGAGCTTGGCGAGCTTGAGAGCGGCGAAGCGTCCGTAGAGATCAATCATGGGTCCGATGGTGATCAGCTGGGCCTTGGGGTAGTTGTCCAGGACCCAAGGGAAGATATCAGCAATAAGATCCACCTATTTGCGAGTTAGTTCCCGTCATCTTTTCAGGCAATCACAAAGGGGGTTACATACGCCCTTCTGCAGAGACCAACGTCCGACGAAGACGAACAGCTCGGCATCGGGATCAACGTTGAGACCGGCCCACTCCTGGGCCTGCCTTCTCAGGTCACCACGGGCGGCCTCGTAGGCGGGGTCGACCTCGATCTTGGGCTGGTTCATGAAGTCGTTCTTGTCCCAGTCGGCGGTATCAGTAGGATCGGGGTTCGGCAGCTGGCCGACCTTGGACAGACCCCAGAAAATGGGGTAACGAGCGAACGAACGATCACCATACTTGCGGGAGACACCGACGGCACCGAATCCGTTCTGGTGGACACGGAGGTAACTGGCGCCAGCGTGGAGCAGGTTAAAGACTGCCATTTGTCAGAACTCACGTCGGGGATGGTACATTGCGGGAGATTCTTACCTGAGCCGTACTGGACGTACTTCTTGACGATATCAATGTCCAGGTTGTATGCCTTGCAGACTTCCTTGCTCTCCTCGGGCGTACGCATGGGCCAGAGACCCTGGAACTCGGCGTTGTGGAGAGACAGAGCAACCGGAATAGTCTTGGGGAGCAGATACAGCGGCGCGATGGCACCGTGGTAATCGTTGATGTGGTACAGGTCGATGGGGAAACGGTTGCAAGTCTCGGCGATACATTGGTTCCTGTTGGGGCGGTCAGTAAGAGGTCCCGAAACTCGAGTGCTGCGATCAAACTTACCATGCAGAGTAGTAAATGGCACTCTCCAAGTCGTCCATACGCGGGGGGTAGGGCTCAGACTTGGTCTGCTTCCTGAAGACGGGCGCGTCGAGCAAAACGTAGGTGATGTTGTCCACAATGTGGTACTGAACCCTGATCTCGTACTCTTGGTCCATGATCTTGACGTACATGCTCGGTGCCGGGTTGTCCAGGGGTATTCGACATCACCGACGCAGGGCACAACCCAGACGAGGTCCTGGTGCTTGAGTGCCTTTCCCATCAGCTGGGCCATGACACCCAAACCACCAATCTTGATCTTGATGTTCCAGTCGTCAATGTTGTACTCCATGGTCGCGATAAGGACTCTGCGGCGCTTGTTGTTGGCAGTTGCGGCGGCGGCGGCGGAGACGAGGTCGGTCGAGCTGCGCATCTTGAGGGGGATGGCGCCAGCGGCGCCCATGAAGACGTTGCGGGTCTTCTGAACCATCATGCCGAACTTGGAGGTCTCGTGGGCACCGTGCTCGTTGAACTTGACCTTGTAGAAGGAGCGCTTGAAGGCCTGCACGGCGGCGAGGCCGGTGAGGACGGGCACGATGAACAGCAGAAGCCAGAGCATGAACTGGACCCACATGTTACCCTGGGGGATGAGCTGGTACTGCAGGGTGGCATCGTTCAAAACGACGCGGAAGGCCAGGTATGGTGTAGGAGGAGCGGACGTGATGTTGACGGCGTTCTCGAACAGCGACGAGGGAGGCAGACGCTCGACGACGTTATCGCCGTCGACGTCACCGTAGACAAACGACTGATCGGGCAACTTGTCGGGGTTCATGCCCCAGATGCTGAACTGGAAGTAGTTGGGCCAGTCATCCATGTAGTGCCACGACCACTGCGACTCGCTCTCGTGCTTCAGAGCCTTGGTCAAGCCGCTGTCGTAGCCGAACTGGTTGAACTTGCCAACGGCGAACATGTGGGGGATTCGGCGCGGGGTGTCGTAGTCGAGGTCAGCGTGCACTTTGTACGCGCTGGATCCGAGGAGCTTGCTGTAGTACTGGACGACGACGTGCTCGCCCTTCCATTCCTGCTCCTTGGTGCCGTTCCACTGTTGCTTGACGACCTTGGTCTCGGTCTCGTAGGGGGCCCAGTCGCTCCAAGAGGACTCGAAGTTGGTCGAGTAGCGGAACATGCTGGCTCCAGCAGAGGTGTGCTTGATCTTGAGGTTGCCGTTGTCGTCCTTGCTCAGGAGACTCGTGGAGTAGTTGGCTGTGTGGGGGAACACGATGCCGTTGTCCTGAGCACCGATGCGGAAGAGGAACTTGTCGGTGGCCCCGAGCGTCGAGTTGCTGCCAAACACCGTCGCGTTCGTGACAATGATCTGGTGCACGCCGTGCTTGACGTTAACCAGATTGGCCTTCCAGGAGAAAGAGGAGGCCATGGCAGCCGTCCAGTTGGAGATGGTCTCGGAAATGTCCTCGCACTTGATGGAGCTCTCGTCGATGGAGGGGACGCTGTTGTCGTCGGTGTGAGACTTGAAGCTGACGGCGTCCTTGAACGTGTCACAGTCCATCTTGACGGAGGTCTGGAACTCAATGGGGACGGTGTTGGAGGGTTCGGCGGACTCGATGCGGGAGTCGTGGCCGGGGACGAACTTGGTGATGGCGACGGGAGGGTTCTTGAAGTCGGCCTTGGGGACGTAGGCACGGAATTCGAAGGGGGCCAAGGTGATGTTCTTGAAGCAACCGTTGAAGCCCTTGTTGTTGGCGTACGGGAGCTCCACGGTCGAGTTCACAAGCACCGTCTCCTGGTGAGGGAAGAAGAGGTTCTTCACGGTGGTCCCGGACTCAAAGGGAGAGATGATGGCTTCCTCCTTCTTGCTGCAGTCAACGGTGTAGGTGTGGGTAACGTTGCGGTTGTGGTACAAGAACCAAACCGGAACGAGGTCCTCGCCGAGATTCTGGACACCGAGCTGGTAGCGCATGACGCTGAAAAGACCGGTGGTGGTGGCCATTCCGGAGTTACCGGGGTAGTACAGATCCTCCGTGTTGTTCGACAGCTGCTCCAGCCACATGCCATCGGTGAGAACGGGGTATACCTCTCTCAGATGGTACATGTGCTTGAGAATGTTCCTGATGGGATGACTGGGGTCGCGGTGATCCCAAGAGACAGTGTCGTCACGACATCCCTCACGCGCCTTTAACAGGGGCATCTGGTAGTAAAGCGTCGCAGGCATGGAATAGCATCCGTGCTGTTGCCAAGCGGGCGCAGAGGCGAGAGGTTGACGACCGAACATGTAGTTCTGCGCCGTGTTGTCGAGGACGTAGAAGGCCTGCTCCTCTCCCCACGTGAGCATGGGAATGCCGGGCAAGTGAAGAGTGGTGATGAACAGGCCCATCAGACTGCGCTCGTGGCCGACTTCGATGGCGGGCCAGCGGAAGGTGTCCTGGTTCATGGCTCCGAACATGTGGCGGGGGTCGACCTCGCCGGTGTTGGCGTTGATCATGTCGTTGGACCGCAGGACCTCGTTCCACGCCTCGACAAAGTTACTGGGCACATCGTAACCAGCCACACCCGTACCGTCCATACCCAAGAAGATGACCAGGAAACGGTAGAAGGAGTAGTGGAAAGCGGCGGAATCCAAGGCCTGGTGACCCTCGTTGCGGATAAAGATATCCTGGCCCTGGGAGCTCGCGTTCGTGGTGTTGAAGGCGGTGTTGATGTCCTTGAACCACTGCTCGGGGAGGCGTCCGCGGCCGATGTAGATGGTGCCCATGGTGTTACCACCTGTGATCTCACCTGGCAGAAAGAAGTTGTCCTTGCCCACGTCGCGAGCGCACTCGCGGATCTTCTTGGAGAAGTCACCCTGAGCGTCGACCGTGACCTGTAGCGCCTTATCGAATCGGAAACCGTCGATATCCAGCGACCGGATCATCATGCAAGAGAAGTGCGCAAGCTTCTGGTTAACAGCGGGGACCCATTCTCTCAGTCTGTCTTGGACGGAGGCGAACTTTGTCAACTGACGTCGGTAATCGGGGTAGACGCCGAAAGCCTCAGTGTCACCAAACTGCAATCACGGTTTGGTTAGCCGCGATCCTGCCATTGAACGTCGACATCGCTGGGGTAAGCCCATACCTGGTCAAAGTCACCATCATAGCAGCCTCCGAACATGTCGTAAACATCCTGAGGAACTTCCCGACCCTCTTCGAGGTAGAGACGGGGGAAATGTTCGCAAGTCTCGTTGTACTTGGTCGGGAACGTCCAGTCGAGATAGTGCCTGTCAGACTTGTAGACGACCTCCATCTCATGAGGCTCGAACGGCGCCGAGGTGTTGAGGTAGTCCTTGTAGCCGATCAAGTCACCCAAGGTGGCCATCGTGTTGTCGAAGAGGATGTACTAGTCGGTAGGTCAGCCGCGCACGTTCTTGGGAAGGCCCCGTCTGCTTCTCTCCAGACTTACCATGTCGCGCCTGTGAATCTCCTCGATGGCTGCTCTCCATTCCGTAATGTTGCCAAAGTGCATATCCAACAGCGTGTGGTCCAAAGGCGAGTAAGAGTCGTAGTTCCATGGCGCGTTGATGAGCATCGATCCTCCAAAGTAGATTCCCTTGATGCCCATGCCCTGCAGGTAATCCAACGTGTCGACGAGACCGGCGATGTCACCGCCCCATCGCAGCTGTGTGCCCGTGATATCCTGCTCGAGTACGGTTCCGTTGGCGTTGTCGTTGGCCGGGTTGCCATTTACAAATCTGTCGAGCATAATCGTGTAGAACGGGAACCGCCAGTTCTTGGGCGATGGGAAGTGCTCGTGATTCTCCCATGTTCCATTGTAAAATATAGGATCTGTCGCATCCTTGTTTGTGTTGAGGTTGTAGTCGACATATTGCTCGTCGTACTTGAGGCCATTAACATTATGGGACAGGAAGCCCAGTAGCAGAAGCGCCTTCAGTTGCCCGAACCACATGATGGACGGTTGTGATGGGAGAGGACGCCCAAGTGCGTCCTCAAAGCGAGAGTGGGTAGGCGCTGTTGGCTGATTTCAAGCAAATGACGCCAGGTAAAAACAATACTATCAGAAAAGTGATAACTAGAGTAAGTGCGAGGTAAAAGCAGTCATGAACCGGCGGAAGCGAGTGAAGCCAGTTTGTGGTTTGAACGAGAGACGAGATGGGAAAGATGATTGAGCGATCGTACAGATGTTCCCTTTCCCACAAAATACACACAAGCAAGAACGAGAGCTAGGCAGGAATCCAGAAGCGACGTACGTCAGAGATGGGGGGGAAAGGTCTACGGGGATAGATGGGCTTTACTATGGAGAGGGAAATCCTTGAAAACAGCACAGCGCTTTGCTGGTCTGCTTGCTCCGGCCTCCCATGCTCTCTCTCTCTCTCTCTCTCTCGGCTGGTGAGTGTGTGCGCGCGTGTTGTGTGGTGTGTGTGTGGTAAGGGGTGGTGGCAGGATGGATGGATACATGGAGACATAGTCAGACCCGCCCGTATGCCCAGCATCGCCTCACGAAAAGTAGGGACATCAGAGAGCCGTCATGCCCGGTCGCCTGCGGAGACTGCCATTCTAGGATACGAGCTCGAGGTTTACTCATGTCTGCATCATAGCGGTGACCTCTCGGTGGTGTCTTCGGCTTCCCGGGCAGGGTTGCGGAGGGTGGCCGATTGGACACTATGAATATCCTCACAGGCCATGGACCCGGTTCACCACGGGGTGGGCTGGCCAACAAGGCAGATCTTCCCGGTCGGGATTTTCGAGGATGGAAGTTGGGGGTCCTTTGTCCCACGTCGGAGTCGTCCACAGTTCGGACGACAGCGGCGGCGGTGTCCCCCTTTCGCGCGTACATACCGGTACATACGTAGAGTACATGGTATGTCAAGCATCAACCGACTACCTTTTCCGCAGCGCCCGGGATGAGTAGAGGAACAAAACACGGATCAGCGGGTGGAGCCGCGCAGAGGGAAAAAAAGTCAGACTTCACCAGAGTGGCCGGTTTTCTTTGCAGAGTGCTGGCTTTGGACATGGGGGCTGTTTTCCCGGGAACCCAATTGATCCCAGAATCCTGCCGGGATCACTCGACTTGTGGTGGTCAGGCAAACCCTGAGCCGCCGAGGAAAGCTTCAGTAGCTTCAACGAAGCAGACTCGCTGGGCGCCAACGCACACGACAAGAAGAAGGCCTGGAGCGGCTACTGCATGCCGTTTGGGGAGGCCGAGGGCAATCGATGCATTGCATTGCATATCTTCTCGTGTAAGCATAGCAAGTAGCGTGTGGTTTTGGGTTCTCTAGGTATCGTAAGTACAGAGGTCAGATGGACCCCTTCTTTTTCTTCTTTTTTTTTTCTTTTTTCTTTTGCTTTGCTTCCTCTTCATGTCTTTCATGCATGCACGTCCGTAAAAAAGAATTTTCGGGAAGACTGCGTGCGATAAGGAGGGTGTGCTGCCAAGCGAGTCAGGAGACGGGCCCGCAACACACCCGGCCGCTGGGATGGGCGGCGGACTGAGGACTGAGCGTGATTGTGGACACCCAAAGAATCCTCCCACTCCTCGCTGGCCTTGCTGGCCTTGCTGGCCCTGCCGGCCCTGTCGATTGTCGACGGAAGAAAAGGTGGACATGGCATGGGTTTGACGTCACGTAATGGGCTTAGCCTGGCAGAGCTTGCAATGCATGTGGTGGCGAAACGGTGTAACTTGTGGCTTGCTCCTACTGCAACGCAACGGCAGAGAGTGAGAGAGAGATGAGGAAAAACGACGCAACGGTTGGTTATCAGTCACCTTCCTTTTCCCACCCTTCCAACTTCCCAAAGCATGCCATTGTCACCATCACATAGATATCACCGTAGCCGTACCTGAATCACGCATACCCGTCTCGCTTGGCCGCTGCTGCCTGGGAAACGTCCCCCAAAGAGGGGTCATTAAACGCTCCGAGGGGCAGTACCCTCTGAGTTTGGATGACAGCGCGGTTAAGCTCTAGTGCGCAAATGAGCCGGGCGCCTTTCAGTGCACAGAGGTTGCGGGATGGTGCATGGGAGAATCAAACGGCTGGCGTCCATACTGTTCCTGCCCTCGTCTGATGTTCGTATTCCGTCCCAACAGAGCAGAGCTAGGCGGCGGGCAGCGGGCGGCGGACACTCGCGGGAAGTGTGCAGTCCTTGCAAGCTGAAACTCAAACAACGAGGCGGCTTGCTGGGCCCGGCTGGGGGGGAGAGAGAGAGAGAGAGAGAGAGAGAAAGAGGTTTGCCGGCCCCGAATCTTGCGTGAGCCCCCCCCCCCCGTTCATCCAATCGCCGAGTTACGTTGGCTGCATGGTGGAGAATCAGGAGGTCTCGTTAGCCGGCCACAGAGAGGGCTACCTGTACCTATCGTGCTCGTGATGAATCCCACCAGGCTGGCCGGAAGCTTGTTCAGTCACCCCCTATCCAGGGTTAGCATGACGCGGCTGGGAAAGAAATACGGACCGTGGTGGAGCGGCTTTTTTTGCGTGCACTAACAAGCTGCATACACACACACACACACAGCCACCAGCCTGCATATACAGACGCCCGTCCGTCATCAAACTGTCAAACCATATCCAACTATGCAAGACTGACTTGCAAGCACATGGCCGGCTCTTTATGATGGCGGCCACACACAACTTTCGATTTTTGTTTTATTTCATTTTTCCTTTTGTCTGTCCCTCGCCCGTCCGTATGCCATTCGCCCGCTTCCTGCAACCCGCCCTTATGATCTGATCGTTATACATGGTAGAAGAATATCGGCATATCGGCATGTCCGCCGACCCCCACTCACCGCCCCAATGTGGAAAAGAGCCCCTGAACGGCCAACCGCCATTGGTCAACTCCCGGCGACCTCTCGCATTCCGGCCAACCCGAACGGGAAAAGCATGAGCCCCCAGAGTGGTCAAAATGAGCCCGATTAAAGCACCTGTTCCCGTCCTCTCCGGGAAGACCAGCTTCGCTTCACAGCCTCCCTTCTCGACTCTAGGTGGCCATCTGCCATCTCTTCACCAACGGCACGCGTCCGTCTCGTCATCAAATGCCCGAGGCCAAAGACGCCAGCGACGGTACCTACTCCCTACCTATGTACTATGTATGCACACGTAGGTAGGCACCAGCCCCGATCCGTGGCCCCTGTGATGATCGTAGCTATAAATACCTCTGCTATCGGTGACAGAACACAGGGAACCCTTCTCTGTGAATGGAGGCATCTTGCATTGGCCCGTCTACTGCGCATCTC
Source organism: Colletotrichum spaethianum (assembly GCF_022836535.1). Taxonomy (NCBI): domain Eukaryota; kingdom Fungi; phylum Ascomycota; class Sordariomycetes; order Glomerellales; family Glomerellaceae; genus Colletotrichum; species Colletotrichum spaethianum. The sequence goes on from NW_026054800.1 coordinate 541,694, forward strand.
TCGCTCTCTCACTCGCTGTGCCAACTTTTTGGGTTCAGTAGTTTGTGCGACCCTGTGGCTAAGTTCCTAGTGCCCATCTCGTGTTTTCCATCCCCCCCCAGGCTCCGTGGCGTTTCTTTTGATGATAGAGTGCCCAGCCCATGCCCATCACCATGTCTCTGTTGCTCAATGCAGCTGGCTGACCGCCGAGGCATTGTTCTGAATGAAATCGAGACCTTGTGCAACCCCATCCACGCCCCCTACCCCCAGCCGGTGGGTTGCGGACCACCTCCCAGCCTCCAGATTCAGGAAACACTGGAGCTGCGTCTTCGTGCCCATGTCGGGTACGAAACCTCGAGACGGACCACGATCAATCTGGAACAGATCAACCCTCGCATCCGCGTAGGCGAAGTCGCAGAGCAGATTGATCAGTCAAGAGTAAAGAAGGGGTAAAAAAATTGCTTTCGACGGGTGCCCATAAGTTTCCCCTATTCCCCCTTTTTTTTTTTTTTTTTTTTTTTTTACTTTTCAACGGCTTCCTGTTCCTTTGTCGGGCGGGCGGGTATCCCTTTGTTCTCCTGAGCATCGGGAACCAGAGATCTGTCAAGCTTCCCCGCCAAGGGCCCAAGGAGCCCCGCGGTGCCCGTGTGCTGGAGCGATGTGACGATCTCGATGGCCGTGGGCTTAGTAAAATGTGGCTGACCCAACGAAATTTTGACATCCGGCTCCCAGGAATATCTTCACCGTACCTTCCAGTCGGGTCCGTGGGCTTACATGGTTTGTGCAGATGCGGCGGCCCAACTATTGCCGCTGTAATATCGCAATTAACACTTTTGAACAATATTTGTTCAACAAGGGACCAATACCCGAAATAGTGGCCAAAAATATTGGTCCGTCATTTCGGGAGTTCTGGGACCTAAACCTCCGGGAACGCTCCGACCTCACTTTAAACCACATTCCTTCCCATCCGTCCCGCTACCAACCGGAAATATCCTTCGGTACCACGGGAAAAACGAAATGTCTTGCCCAAAATCTTTGCGGCTCTCTCTCCATGTTCTCCATGTGGTTTTTTTTTTTCCCTTCTTTCTTTTTCTTCTTCTCTTCTTCTCTTGATTACGATTGCCACATGGTTCTCTACCCCATTGCTGCCTAGACAGAGAACCGCCGAGATCTTTCGAGCTACTGCGAGCTATGGTCCGAGATATCCACACTGGCTTCGCTTCGAATCCGAAAGAGCCTCCACCCGCCAGTAGAGTAGACGCTATCGGCCGCCCAAAAGGACGTGACGTGGGTCTTACTCAGCAGGACGGCAGGAGGCGGGGCGGGTCAGTGGCTTTTACGGGAGGTGGGAAATATTCTCCTCGACGACTCAAGTCTGTCGCCGAACCACTAACGGCTGACGCGACTCCTCGAGTGTCTGTCGTGCGCTTAGTGGAGACCTCTGAGGAGTTCATTGCGGCGCGGTTTGGGGAGCTTCAAAGGTGTTCCACGGCGTAATACGTAAATCGTTCGCTCCATCTCCTGACATATTCTCCGGCCGCGACAGAGGATTGTGTGGCCGAGTGCGCCATCATCCTCGCAAGCAACTGCGGCGCAGCGCCCGTTGTCGGCTCGTTCTGCCATTGTTTTGCCGCTGCCAATTGATTCGTCCCAGGCGCAAACCCCCCAAATGAGAATGCTAGTCCGGGACTGCTTATTATTGATTGCTTATACAGGAGAGTCGAGGCCCAAGGTAGGATGCTAAAGTGTTTGCGCCGTCTTGCGTGCTACGTTGCGGCGTGTCTGTGCCGCTTGGCAATCTCCTGGCATTGCCTTTTTGAGAGTTTTCGGCTCAATAATGAAGGGCGACGGTCCTGCTGCGTCGCAATGAGCCCTTTTTTGGTCGTCCCTCTGCGGACTGTGCCGCAACCCTGCAGGGAAATGTTACCCCAGGCGGTTAGTCGGAAACATTGCCTTATCTCTCGACCACGTGCGATGGCCGGATGGTTGGGAGCTGACTCACAGCTTCTGATGAAAGAAGCCATCCCGCTGGTTAGCCTGTCGCTTTTGAGATGTTTGCATACACGAAGACTTGGGCGAACGCGGGCATGACTGTCTGCTCTAGCCATGGCGCCATTCGTCGCCAATACGAACATGAGCCCTCAAGAAACAGGAAATCGGAGCGGTATCAAGTCTGTCAGCTATCACGAGCTTCTTGCAGGTTGTCTACTTGGCCTTGAATTCGAGCTTTGTCGTGTCCACAAAGTGCGCGGCGGGGACAACACACACCGCATCAGGTCGTATTGTCGAGCTGAACCTCCAAACCCGAGAGACGTTGACCGTCATTCGAAAGCGAAGCATTCTGCGTCTGGCATCACGTTATCTTCGAAGATTGCTGTTTCCTAGCGCTACCCGACGCTGCCGTTACGTTCTTACGCATGTGATGGGCTATGCCAGTGACACCAACAGTGCTGGCAGCCCTGTTCCAACGGTTTTTGTCAGCAACGTGGCGACATGTATCATTTTGTCCTCGTGTGAAACGAATGTTCTTCGTGCGTCATACCCCATGATAGCCCTGATATGGCTTTGTCTGACACGTTTTGACCATGGGTTCGGATGGCCCGACCAAGTTGCATCCATCTTGTCTCAAGTGAAATATGGAAGGAGAGGGTCCACGGCATGTCTTGGGTGATTTGAACTGTCACTTGGGCTGAGCTTGTAAGGCTACACTGCTGCTGCAATGACACAAAAGACTTGTGCAAAGGCTCCCCATCTTCGTCTTTAGAGCCAAGCCGTTTTGAGAAAGCATTAGGCTCTTTACAAACAAGCTTGGAATATGACCAAATATCAAATGTTGGCTGATGCCGGGTACCATGATTGCTAGGGAGAACTTCAAGCTGGCGTGAGGCTCCTCCTGTACCGCAGATGACTTGTAATTGCGCTCAGTCTTAAGCAGACATGAGGAACGTTGTCTGTTTGGACATGTTTAAGAGTAACTACAACTTCAACACTCATGCCCCAACATATCTCAGGCAAAACAACTTCCATCTGGATATAAATTACATGAAGGTTCTACGGCACCCTGCTCCAACATAATGATATCCCACATTTTCCGCACTCCTTCACTTGATATTGAAAGATCTTGCTACGTAATCCTCAACTCCTCTGTGTTTGGGATCTAATAGTTTCTGATTGTCACATACAGCGGTAACTTAGAGAATAATAGTTACGAAGGGGTAGATGACTATTGATGCATGATAATAAGGCTCGATGATTTGAGTAGCCTCTTAAAGACGTTCATTGTGAATGAGTACCATATATCTCTCCTTCATATTCCCATCTAAAGATCCCCGGTAACGTCGAGAAGAATGGTTTGATCTAGGGAGAAAACACGCCCACTACAATCGATGCCCTCTCGATAGTTCCGACAAACACACAGTCTGCTGTGCATGTAATCGAGTTCGAATTACATAAATTCTAGGCTATTACAAACCCCTTAGGGCCATCGAAAGTTGACAAACAAATAGTGGCGGTACTTGGATTCAGGAAAGGTCGCTTGCAATACAGAGAAGAATCAGACTTATCTCAAAACTTGGCGATAACCCAAAGTCTGCAGTCTCGTGCAGCTTTCCCGTCCACCTGTTCTTACCAGTTGGAATAGCCGTAATCAGGTTCTTCTTTATCGAATTCGCGTCGATGAAAAATTATGGTCATGTCATAATCGTCTACAAGAGCTATATAGACGAAGCTCCTGGCCAGTATCCACTACTCTTCTGTCCCCTCACCTATTTGAGGGTCTTTACAGACAAAAATGCAAATAGAAAGATGAAATATTGCTTCACATCAAGAATGAGAAGACACGGGTAACTATACATCCTTTTGCTTCACATTCTCTTATTTTCTGTTGTATGTGTGTTCGTCTTTGTCTTCCAACCACTCAATATCTTGAGAACAGTTTCTCTACTACTCAGCCCTCCAACAGGTATCAATACCTTTGCTCATTCCTACTGTATCACTAATGAAACGAGATCACCGAATTGTTAAATATCAAACATTTCGTTTAGGTCATGCGATTTGAGATTGTGTGAGCTTCAGGGGAATAGGCAACCTTTCACCCAAGAGCTTAATAGTTGCGCAGTTCTCGCGCGTAAGATTAAGCATCGTCTCATCTGAAGCGGCAATACATGGTTCATCTTAAGACCCCACAAAACTACTCGCAGTTGTTGATGCGTCTGTATTATAGAAGGGGTGAGTCGAGGTTGTGAATCCAAAGTTCAGCTCAAATAGGCGGTCATCATTTATCAGTTCCGACTCAAACATCCTGCAATTAAGTGGCGAACATGGCGGCAGCTACTCAGGAAGAGCCTTGCATTTGTGCAATTTGCTTCAGCGAGAACATGGGTAGGCCCTCGAGAAATTTGAAACAAGAAAACCTTGCATCTACTTCTGAATGTCACTTCGTGTGTTCGAATTCGTAATCAACCATATAAGAACGTTACTGAATTGAAAGTATCCGAAGAGACAACTGAACTGGAAGTCCAATTATGTAGATCATTCGAGTGTCTAGGCTACTACTTACCAGAATCACCCACAGCCTACAGACACATCAAGATCCTATCAGACTAATCCAAGCGTAAACCTCACTTGGTGTTCCGCGGATTGCACTACAACCCAGAATGTATTGCTGTGAGGTTTGCTCACTGTTCGCCCAACCAACAACTCCAAGCTACGGAGGTTTGGCAAATCCAGTCTTGTCGAACCACATCGGATTCTCCTATACTTGTTGAGCAGTTGCTACGCTGTTCTGTCATGCCTTCTTGGCTGCGTTTTCTAAGCTCAAATAGCTGTCATACGTTGTGGCAACTTGCTTTAGTGCGCCTGAGTTGTGATAAATGGCAACCACCATCTGCCGGGACAGTTGAGTGAGACTTGGACCACAATGATATAATCCGGCGTGGTTATGCCCAAAACAGCCATGTTGACAGAAGCCATTATCAACGAACCTCCGTGGAAAAGCCAATCAACGAAATTTGTCAACCACGCCGTGTGTTTACCACTACGGCTCGGGCGCAACGTCCCGAACCAAACTCCAACCTAAGCTGCACATCACCGCTGGAAATATCCAAAAGTCCTTAGTAAAGAGTTCTCGTCATTCTCTCATGGTCGAGAGATGTTTTGATTCATTATCCAGCATCAAGCCCGCAGCAGCAGCCGCTCGCGTTTTGTACCATGTACGAAAACGAGTATAGCCCGATAAGTGAACCAAAAAAACTTCTTCTCAAACTCGGATGAATCGAGCCATGCAAAAAAGAAAGAAAAAAGAAAAGAACTACCCGCCGTCTTCGTAGTCTCATGAATTCTGTTAGAAGAAAGAAACAGAGAGGGAAAGCCCAACAAATAACTCCCCATCGCCCGCTGCAACCAGTGTGACCTGGCATGTCAAAAGCCGAAGCTGCCGCCCGCCGTCCGTTTTCCCCTTTGAACCGCCGGAAGGTTCCCCTCAAAGTCCGATGCAGTGTCCCCGTTGTGATGATGTTAACTGCCAGCCCGCCAGCTGAGCACCTTTGATGCAATGCCCCAGATACACCCGTATGCAAAGCATGTACAATGTAGGAAAGGAAGCGTCCTATCCCAGGAAAATCAAGTAAAAAAGAAGCCAACTCTAAATGACCCTGCATCGCCTTTGCTGGTGTGCGGTTATTCCTCCGTCGTCGTCGTTTCGTTTCATTTTGTTTCGTCTCGTCTCATCGGCCTCAGTTCGTATTCGTCCGGCTTTCACCAGTTATCGGCTGGGTGCCTCGAGCGGTTTCCGCCCATACACGGTTCTGTGAAAGAGATAGGTGTGAAAGTCTCTTTCTTTCACGTGTCCCCTTACGCCCAACAGAAACATTTCGATCTGTATTTCAGTCCAGCCGAGAGCCCTGAATGGTCGTGTCGCTAGGCCCTTGAGGCCTTCCAGAATCGTTTCTCGCATGTAAATGCCGCACTCTCGTAGCTCAGGTCTTGCTGGCCAGTCGCCAATCGGGCACTTCCGCCGATCCTCTTGCACATTTTCGAAACCTGCGGCTTGCATCTCGTCGACTGCAGCACGGATGCCATGCATTTCTGAACCAAGGGCCCTGAGTCCTGCCTCCAAGTACTGCGTAAAGACTCGGAAGCCATAGCCATCCCCTTCCGGACAAGATTGGTCATCGCAAAGAGGAAAGAACTCGAGCTCTTGGATCTCGAACCATCCGCCGGGCTTCAAGTGTCTACAACCTGTCAGCTTCTGATTCAACCTTGACCTAAACAAGTTCCGGGATAAAATAACGATTGACAAATGGACGGTGTGCGTACTCGTATGCCCTTTGCATGAGTTCTGGGCGATCGCGAACAGAGTGCAGAGTGTGTCGAAGGTGAATAAAGTCGAAATAGTCCTTGTCCAGATCCCATCCGTTTTCATGCTCAATGTCGTCGACCATGAAGTGACAGTTGGGAGGAACCTCAGGGGGCTGGATGGGCGAGAGATCGATACCGAGAAAGGTAGAGTTCGGATTTAAATCGGCCACTGCGATAAAGGTATGTGAGTTGACTGCCAATAACCACATTAAGGTGCACTGGGAAGAAGGGAGGGGGTAAACATAGAAAGTTTGGGCGAAGAGGAACTATCTGATGTGAACTGAGGAGATGTGTGAATGGGGATCACTCACGTTCGATGGGCCAGTGGCCGGGTCCGGTTCCTACGACGGTAGTGTTAGCCACATGCAACTCAATACAAAGACCGAAGGGCTACGAGAAAGTCGACCGGTAAAGATGCGATCATAGCATGCCCTCTTAAGTGACATGGACATGGGCTGAGAGACAGCTCGAGACAGCTGATATGTAACGAGTTTACAACATGCAACAATGCACAGTCATCGCAACATCACCGCGCGACAGCTTCACTCAAGAATCAACACTTACCCAAGTCAAGGACTTCGGCACCTCTCGCCAGTACATCTTGAACGGGCGAAAAGAAGTACCTCCCACACAGCTCGACGCTGATGATATGCTTCATCTCGTCTCGATCCTGTTCGGTGGCATCGTTGGGAAAGGCGTATCTTCCTGAGCGATATGCATGGTAACGCAGACGATTCTCATACATGTGCTCTCTCACACTGTCAGTGAGACTCTCGGTATCATTATCGTCGTCGTTGTGGGAGCCGACTGTGATGGCGGTATCGGTGGAGCTGGGTGGTGACATGACGGCCGGACCTGAGCCTGCCGGCGAAGGGGGGCCGCCGACTGTGCGCCGGGGTCCGGGCGGTTCTTTGGTTGAACGTGGGCTACCCGTGGCAGGATCTGTCAGAAAGTCTCTCAGTTGTGTTGCGCGTAGTGAATTTGGCGGCGAATTCATTGTGGACTTGGCGTAATGAAGCGACCCGTAACCAAAGGACGCATGCGAGATGCTATGCCGCGGATCCCAAGTGCACCCAAGGTGCTGACCGTCGGGGTCGAAAGAGAACCTTTGCGGCGATGTCCGACTTTGGCGCAAAGCTGGCCTCGATGCAAAGTGGCAGTGCGAAGCGATCCGAAGCCTGGCTCCTCAACGTGAAAGGACCTCCAGGGGTTGAGAAATCCAAAATGGGGGGGGGGGGGGACAAGCTCCAAAACCAGAAATTGCCGGCGATGACGTCCCTGATTGGCAGCCGGGCTTTCTGCGTCTAACCATCAGATCAGTAAAGTCCCGAAGCGGCGTGGGAAGCGGTCGAGCCGCTTGTGGATTAAGAGAGACACTGGATGGGGGAAATGTTGGCCGAAAACGTCGATGCGGAGGGGTGAAGGGAGGCGAGAACGAACGACGAGGGGGGATTCTCACAACACAACTGTGCTGCTTGTCTTGGGGAAGAGAAAGGGAAAAATAAAATGGAGCAGAACAACAAGGAGGGACCCGAGACAATGGGAGAGGGTTATTTGGTGGAGGTGTGTGTGCGCTTTGTTCGGGATTGGCGAAGTCGCGGACGCGAGCGGCCAAGCGAAAGATCGAAGAAGCTGATCAGAGTTTGATTCAACTGCTTGCTGGGATTTTGGCATGGCTTGCCATGGGCTGACCGGGTGTTATGAAAGAAAGGATATGGTGGTTTGCGTCTTTCGGCGCCGAGATGGCCGTGACTTGGCCGCGAAGGTGCACCAAGACTAAAGGGTATCGACAACAAGGAAAACATGATGAGATCTGTGGAGTGGTACAGATACAGTCGTAGAGGTACGTACCGGCAGGGTAGCGGGAAGCGCAGACTACCAGACGTATGGCGGCAGAGGCAGCAGACTTGAGAAGTCTGATGAGTGAATGACCTTTTTTGGTATCAAGAGGGAGGGGAGCTGCGAGGTGGTCTATGTAACCTGCGGCTGGTCTAGCAAGCTTCGGCCGTCAACTAGCGTCCATCTAGAATGGCGGTGTTCATGCCCGATACAACGGGGCTGGCTTTCCGTCTCTTGCGTGTGGCCGACTGCGCAAAGATGGGCGATCGGTTCGTTCGCTGGATATCGATGGTATCGCGAGGTCACGGCCGAGGGTTCAATCGGTTGATGGGCTTTTAGAGGACCGACCAGAGACTCTGTCAGTGATGAGCGCAAGTTGCCGGAGATGCTCAGTTGTCGAGCGAAAAACGTGAAGAGTCCCGGTTTCCCCAGCGCAACGACAACGACGGCGGTGTTAAAGACAGTGGCAGAGAGGATGAATGTGAAAAAGGTACAATTATGTATGTGGCCGATGTCAGTGAGTAGTAGCAGTAGACGGGTCAGGTAAGGGAGCAGAGGTAAAGGCATGGATGGACGATTGTGGACGACCGTGCAAGGTCCAGGTCCAGGTCCAGGTCTGCCCTGTGTCTGCTGCACGGGTCGCTGTCGCTGTGGCCCTCTCTGGGTTGAGAGAACATGCACTAAGGCAGGGAAGGAAATGTACATGCCGGTCAATGGAATGTACATTGCTTCGTCTAGGTACAAGAGAAGAAACAGTCCTTTGCTTGATGCCTCAAACGCGCCCGGGCTTAACGGATAATACACATGGGTGGATTATGCCTGTCCGCCAAGCCAGCAAGAAAGTAGTTCTTTGCGGGAAATGTCTGTAAGTGCTTATCAACAGACATTTTGTTTGGTGCCTTATGTGTGTGTAAACTCTGAGCAGCAGGATCATGGCGCCCCAACCAAGCTTCACTCATGGCAAGCACGACGCCGCTGATACGTCTTATTCGGAGGCAAGGCCCCCTCAATGCTCACTCTTCGCTGGTGATTCCTCAGTTGTCAGCTCCTGAGTCCTGCCGTCCAGGAAGGGGGGGCTGGGCAACGAACGAAACGGCAGGGTGCTGCGGTACTCGCAGAGCTGGCTCCTGTCAGTGGGGTGGCTGCGCACATCAGTAGTGCGGGCAGCGGGACAGGAGGGTAAAAGCATCAGCGTCGGAGGGAGGGGAGGAATCCTTCAGAAACAAGCTGTCGGGTCAGACTTGACGACGTGGGGACCCGGGAATGAGGAACGAAGGCGTCGTAAAGGGCCCTTGATTGGACAAGACCAGGGGCAGAGGGAGGAAGCACGTCTGTTTTGCGCCGAAAGTGACACACGGCATTACCCTGCCTTTGCGTGGGCAAAGTAGCACGGCGTGCGACAGGTACATGTACAGCAGCGGGAGACGGGGACAAGAGTAGAGACATACCTGTGAGCCTTGGTGGAGACAGTGTATGTCCGTCAATGCGTCAGATGGCGTCTTGTCTATGAGGGACTCTTCCATCTCATGCTCAAGCAATGTTCGTAGGAGTGAGTGACGCCTGGTGCCGAATGGAGAAACCCGCCGCGAGGGGGTCAGGGAGAAGTGGAATGCGGTAGTGTCGCAGCTCAAGTGGAGGGAGTTAAAGTAAGGTGAGGCCAAAGGTAAGGTGATTTTTAAATAATAGTAGCTGCTACCCAAAACCCCGTTGCCAAAATTCAGGCACGTAGCCTAGCTTCCGGGGCCCTTGGAGATCCAAGGAAGGCGGGGACTCTCTTGCGAACAACCGTCCTTACGAGGGATGCCGGGTTGCGGTCTGAGAAACGCGCACACGATGTGTTATGTGCTGGCAGACGTGGCTTGCCTTAGGGCTGCGACCATAGGCGCGGTGTCGTGCTGGCCGGGGCGAGTCAGGAGCTGTCAAGGCCATGGATGAGACAGGCGATGATGTGCGGCAAGCGACTCCTTTTTCCCCCTTGGGCGCATGTCGATGGACGTCGGCAAGTGGATATTCATTGCAGCCTCAAGTGTTTAGTAGGTAGGAGGAGACCGAGCCAAGACGATGCGTGCGTAATGAGCGGATTGTCTGAGCTTAAGGCTAGGCCCGGAATCTGCATGATCTGTGTCGTGTATCTGCATTGGGAGGGAAAGATAGGATGAGATAGCAAAGTGGAAGAGGAGACGCAGAAGAGCTTGAAGAGCACATGACGAACCCGTTTGGGCGGGATACCAATGAAAACCAGGACTTTCAAGAGGGGAAGCTGGAGTTGATGGAGACTTTGTGCGCATCCTCAAGACCAAAGGTAGCCTGTCGCGAGGCGGAGGGAAGGCCGTCGGAATGGACTCCATCAACATGCGTAACGAAGGGACCCCCCCCTTTTCCCCCGGCCGCACAGCATCCCGACCAGGGGCCGCCCACGGCCGTAGGGGGATATCGAAAGGGGCGCATCGAGACCCAACGGGGCGGGAGCATGAGTTCATCCATGATCTTGTAAACTAGAAGAGCAAGTGGCCTGGCCTGTCCTGTCCTGTAACCTGTCCGCCCTGTTCTTTGACTCCACTGGCACTGCAGACTGAGGTGGGAGGATGCACCTGGACCCGGAACGTGCAGCGGTCACGGCCGTCTGATTCTCGCCCTTTTCTTGGTTGGATAGCGTGAAGTACCTGTGGGTGTCGAGGTACATCCCCTATTCTAGCCAGTGTTCTCTCTCCTCCCCTCTCTCCATCCCCCTCTTTTGCCCTCTCAACCTCTCATTAGGCTCGGACGTTTCCATAGGACAGGGTGTGCTTATCTAATCCACATATACCTCCACTTGTGCTGGACAGCACAAGCTCATTTTCAAAGCCCGGGACTGACAGGGCCCCCAAGACAAATGGAGGATTTTCGCAGGGGCACCAAGTTGGAGCCATCCGGTGTCAGTATCGTTTTTTTTTTTTTTTTACTGGGCACGTCGTCAACTCTTTCTCATCGTCATGGACTTGACGCCGGCTCTCCCAATGGACCGTTTGCGGTTTGAAGCAGCTCCCAAGAGTAGCAGTTGGACGCGAAAAGGTGAGAGAGTCAACAAAAACATCATGTGGCAACTCTAATCCGTCTCGAACCAAGCTGCTGGGATGGTGCACAGTGAAGCTGCAACGCCTAGCCGTCAAACACCCACCGGCCAGCCATAAGATTGGGGACTCCTAGGAAATGTGGGATGAAGACTGGGGACTGGGACAGAGGCACGGCCAAAGCTCGGTCGAAACTGACTGCAGGCACTGTTTGTTGCGGTTACCTCACCCTCGGTGTCCGTCCTTGAAGGGACCATCGACTAAGTCACTATTGCAGACCTGCGGCTTTTTGGTCTCTGATATCTCGCCAGCCAGCTTATCAAGCCCCGCGAGATACAGACTGTGGGGTCCGAGAATGCGCGAGAGTGTGCGACGTCCCGAGAAGGAAGCTTACTATGTATCGCTTCCCCACGATGCCAAGGTCTCCGCGCAACATCTATGCCAGCCTGCCGTTGGACGACCTGTCAGTCTCACAGTCAACATGCGTGCCATTGCGCCGACGAGTTCAACTATCTATCCCAGCGCCCGTCGAACAGGCGCCAACTTCTGCGCTAACGGCATCGCCATCGCCATGGTGCCTCCTTTCAAGGTCGCTTTTGCAGCCGCAAGCCGACAGCGATGCTGCAAGCACCGACCAGCAGGGCAGAGTGGCGTGACATTTGACTCCAGAGAAGTGGCCGCTGACAATACAGACGATTGACGAGAAATCCATGTCCATGCTCCCGGACCCGGGGCTACCCCTCGCCCGCTGGCCAAGCTCTTCTCCAAAGCCAGCAGCCGCACAATCTGAACAATCTTTGTCAGATATCACAAACAAACTTTGGACTGTTTACGGTCAAAGGTTAAAGGAAGGCATCCGTCGACCTGCGGCGACTTTACCAAGCTCTATCTGTGGCTGGCAATGTCAACCTCCTCTGTCGTGGAACACATGACAAGGCCGCTTTGATTTTTTTTTTTTAATATTTATCTTTCGTCTCTGTTGTTACTTCGAGGCCACACTCACTTGCTTTTGACACGAACCTCGAGTTAAGCATTGAAAGTAAAAGTCTGTATGTATGATATGACGACCACGGGTGCATAGATGCTACGTTCGGAGAACGCACCAGACTCGACACGTTTTAACGAGACTTCGCTACACACGTTCCCTAGCCTCTCCACAACTGGCAGCAAATCCGCCCGTTGCGGATGGTGTACAGGGCGGATACGGGCGCAACTTGAGCTTCTGGAGGGGTAAAAAACGTCGCCAAAAGAGTGGACCATCAGATTTCGGGATTTGAATCAGTCCCTTCAGTGGGGGCCGAGATCCAGATTGTCCTTCTTGGCGGTACGAGGGGTTTGAGCTGTTGGGATGCTGAAAGAGGGCAAACCGAGGTTTCTGAAGAAGGAAAATGTACACCACCAATACGTTATGTATTAGTCCATCGCAAGCGCGACGAGAAGTGGTTGGCAGGGAGCTGCAAGTCCCCTTTGTCTTCCTTCACTGACTTGATATCCTTTCCCCTTTGTCTTCGCGCAAGGGTCAGAACGAAGAGGGCGGGAGACGGAGACAGCACTGCAACTATGTGCCTCTGTTCAGTGAATGGGCAGACGGCACCGCCAGCCTGGGGCCCTAGGTGCTGCAGTGGGAGTGGATGCTCCCAAAGGGATGGCACGCTCGGCCGCCGGGAGTCGGGAGGAGGCATTTAGGAGAGAGGGGGGTCATCAAGGTCACTCTGTTCAACGGCCGGCCGGAAAATGTTTACGTCTACAAAACATGGCACCCCCCAAAGAAACTGATGCGCCATTCTCGCGTTGAAAGGGACTTCTCGGACTTCTCGTAAAGAACTGCTCAGCGAGAACATCAAACATCAACAAGACATGACCGTCTCAAGTTGAACTGAGATGTGTGCGCATTTGTAAGCGGAAAGGCCCGTGGAGGAGGGCACTCGTCCCACCAAGCTGTCCCTCTCTTCCCAAAACTCCTTCGAATGCATGGAAGATCGCAACCTTTTACGCTGTTCGTCAGCCGGCAACCGGCAGTTGCAACGGTCTAGCCTTTCACGTCCATCGCTTCACTCCCGGAGCCCAACGGCGAGCTCTTGGACGTATTGGGAGGTGGTACTTGGCCTTGAACAGTCAGTCCGGAGTGCGGAAAGACGCCAAGCCTGACGTATCATACATCGACAACTCCCGCATTCCAAGGTTCCATGGTATGCAAGCAATTGCCCGTTCGCTGCATCATCCTAACCCGCTGAATACTACGTTCGGATGCGACCCCTCGAATCCCACCGACCCATGACCACAGTACGGCCCCGTAAACCTCGTTCATGTCCGCTGTCGCCTTTCGATGTCTCATACGCTTCAACCTGCCAAAGAAACATCGCCTCGTCTCGTCTAATCCTGTCTCGACCCAACGGCGACCCAAGATTGAATGCCTATACGTCCGGCTGACCACCGACCGTTACATGCCAAAGGTGCCGTAATGCTGCAGCCCGTCCTTGTCCCCGCCCATCATCCCGCCCGCGCCCTGATCCAGTCTTCAGTCCGCCTTATCCACCCGACCACCCGACCTCTTCATCTGCCGCCCGGAGCGAACGGGCGTCGTTAGTTAGCACCGGGAATAATACCTCTGCAGATCCTATTAGCCTATTTAGTTCATATCGTGGAAATACCATCAACCCTTGATCCACTCCGAATGGGCACAATACACACTAGGACAGAGAGGGGTGGACGGCGACCTGCTTCATTAGGGTTCCCTTGACAGTCGACCTATCGCTCCGTTAGCGTCGTGTTCGGCAGCTTCACTCGTGCCCGCCGGACCGTCCTCACCAAGCCTCTTGCCGAGGATCAAAACGTCCTGCGCTACGCGGCCCTAGGGCACGCACTATTATGTCAACGCATCCGTCATCGCCGGTGACGGTTATGGGCTGTTGTCCTCTTCAGCGTGAACCAGGCACGTGAAACGTACTGTTCATGGGGACAGTTGTGGGAGGGACCATATCACTTTCTTTGGTTCTCGTCAAAGACGAAACAATAGGCCGGGGCTATTCTCTGCCCTGGATGCCTCGAAGACCAAACATTGCTCTGGAGAGGTGCTTCTTGGGTCGGTCTCGTGCTAGTCACCACCTGTGATCCAGGCCTGCCAGGACCCAAAGCAAACACACTAGTGCTGGTGAGATGCGGCCATCCACAAGCCGTTGCTTTTCAGTCTTCACTTACTTGCCGATCGTGATTATCCCCGTGCCCAGTCTCGGAGGCGGTCGACATTAGAAGACACCGTGCAACTACTAGATAGCCTTTATCTGGAGGAGGATTACTCAACCTTTTGGGGTCTTGTGTCGGCCGCATCGTCGACTGCAGCGCCGGCGACAAACAGCAGTCCAGTCCAGGCATGCGCCCGGGTCCGTTGTGCCCGCAGGCCACCTGATTACGCGCAGATCAGCACATTTGTATGCATGACCGTACATCTTTTCTGTTCCCTCTACGACCCAGCCATCATACCTCACTTGCATGACACGGCGCGTCCCTCCTCAGTCGAGCTGCAAAGCCCTCAGCTCATCACGTACTCGCGGACCACGGTCAATGACCAATGTTGAAGCAACGAAGATCTCGGCGCCATCGAGCACCACCGAAGCACGCTGTTCCGGTCCAGCACATTCGGCCGCGAGGCCTTTGGTGAGGCAACTCCACATGTCCTCGGATGCTCGAGTTCCCACACACAGCGCTGCGTCTCCATCACTAACGACGAACCACGGCGCCCAGTGACAAACGCACGTCGACAACAACGGCTACCTAGTGTACGCACGCATGTCGAGACATGACTCAAACGGCATAGGCAATCATCAGCGTACCAAGCCTCCTCGCTGCCTCCTCCGCAAGCTGGGCAGCAACTGGCCCAAACATCACGCCGCAAGACTTGGACGCTCACCGCATCCGGTAGCCTGCGTTCCCAATCGAAGGGCTATTGGTGGGTTCTGTGCCGTGCCTGCAGTGTGCGGGTCAATATCCCCTCTGTCGGGTTTCTCGTGCAGTTCGCGCTTGTTCTCGAGGCGGCTTGGTTTTCCCTTCGCCTTTGAATCCTTTGGGTCTCGCA
This sequence comes from Colletotrichum spaethianum, assembly GCF_022836535.1. NCBI lineage: Eukaryota > Fungi > Ascomycota > Sordariomycetes > Glomerellales > Glomerellaceae > Colletotrichum > Colletotrichum spaethianum. Next base: position 556,991 of record NW_026054800.1, read on the forward strand.
GCCTGCCAAGGTCGGCTCTCCAGAACAGTGGATCGCGGCCCAGCGTGCGTTTCGAAGCTGGCCGGCAATGTTTGCCAACCACGTCGTCTTCGTCGTACCGTACGTGCTGCGGCCGGCCGCGCGCACCCTCCCGGTGATGCCCCAGGACAGGACAGGGTCGCATTAAGCACCTGCCACAATGCTGTGTTGAGCGGGGGTCTTGCAGGTATCTTGGGATGCATCGAACAAGAAGTGAGCCCATGCTTGCTTCTAGGGTCACATTCGACTTCCGTTGCTGATGACCATTCCCAGGCCCCCAGTCTGATGCTCCCCTGGATCGTTTGCCCCTCGGATCAGCGGATGATGCGGAATCAAAAGCTGCCCTCTCTATCTCTGAGATCTCCTCACAAATGCCCTGAACAGCGGTTCAAGCATCGGTCCCCCGTTGAAAAGCTTTCGGTGGATGTCCGCTCGAATCACCCAGGCCAAGGGTACGCTACCCGCCAGCCTAATTAACAATACCAAGTTATTGCTATCCACCCTCTCTGTTTATCCAAAAAGAAGGGCCCCCAAAACGCCACGGTTCCGTCCGTCGGGTCTCCCACCGAACGCTCCTTGTGCTGTGATTTGATTCCAGCCCAGTGGTCGCCCTGGAGCGGCAACTGCAGGCGACCCGGGGCGAGGTTTACGGTGCCAGCGCATTGGCAAGATCCATTCCCGCCTGTGCCGCTCGCCTAGAAGACTCCATGACACGATGGAACAGGGCGGCAAACACCAACGATATCATTGGGTTTAGGGAGTGGGCGTCAGGCGGGGCTGTTCAACGTTAGCTGTCCCACACGCAGGGTGCGACCTGCAGGATAGCATCAAAGGGAGGCATGCGTTCGCTTGTTTTAGGAACCTGACTTGTGTTTTCGACAGATAGCCCGGCCTCCTTGTTCGTCGCAACACACGGAGATGCAGAACACAAAAGTGGTCAGCGGGAGACGACTCAAGACCAATGACAGATTGACGCCGGCACTGCTTCCCCTCCCCACCTTAGTTGCCCGCAACGAGCCTTTCACAGCACCATCCCACATGTACCTCACGAGCGCTTCTTCCGCTGAGCTGCATATCCTAAAAAGCAATCAAACAATAACAATATTGGCAGACTGCAGTATCTGCCGGGAATGCGCCGTTCATTTCCCCCCTCCCTCCCTCGCATGCCTCGCCTCACACCGCCAGAACGGCGCTCCTTGTCCTCCCATCGTCAATCCGAGGGAATGGTTAAGCTAAGCGGCCAGGGCTGACGCGAGCAAAGTCTATTTCCAGCCTCCAGCGAACAAGCCAACCCGCCGCCCGGCGCGTAGGCAGGCGCAGGTAAGGCGTCGTCAGTTGAGTCAATTTTGTCCTAAACCCCGTTCAGCGGGTCCTGATGTTGAGTGGTTCACTGTCCCTGTAAATCTCTGCTCTAGCCGTGCAGAAGTGACTCTGAAGGCGTCGGGGAACCAGCTGTCGAGCTGCTGCTTCTCCTCCTCGGTCCCCTCGAGCATGACGGCCAGAGCCTTTGCACACATCCAGCAGAGCACCATGCCATGGCCTTGGAAACTCGCAGAGACCCAGAGCCCCTCTTCGCCAGGCATTTGTCCCACGAAGGGGAACCCATCCGGGCTAAAGCCCATGATGCCGGTCCACTCAGCGCGCACTCGTCCTTCGGGGTCATCTTTGCCCCAATTGCCGCCAAAATAGCGCGGTGTGGTCTCGTATAGGTACGTGCTAATGATGGGGTTCAGCTGCGAGTCGTCCGTGGTTCCGTATTCTCTCAACCCCTCGTCCGGTGCGCGGACGAGTCCGCCGCCGATAACGATGTCGCCAGCAAACTGCGTTCCCGGCGGCTTAGGAATCATGTACTCGTAACCGGCTTCGTAGATGAAGCTGTACGTTGTCGCCAGGCCTCCTTTCGGCATGTTTGAGCCTGGCCGGTGAGCCGTGATCTGTCCGCGCATTGGCACGATGGACTCTTGGAACCGCGGGTCGAGGAAGGCCGTGTAGCCGTTGGTCGCAAACACCACCTTCCGCGCTGCGATATGTCCTTTGGGCGTTTCCACGGCCCACCGATGGCCGTCTACAGCAGTTTCGGCAAGCTTCTTAACGCTGACTGCGGGTGTCTCTGTGAAAAGCTTCAGGCCCTTGTTGACACACAGCTCCAGCACGCCGGTGGTGAAGCTGTACGCGGAGATGCTCCCGGCCTCATATGCCACACCACCATGTAGCCCCTCGCCCGAAACGTGGAACCGTTTTTGCGTCTCCTCAGCATCGTAGAGTTCGTACCGCGAAGCATCCTCGTTAGGCATCGCTTTCCTCATCGCTTCGACGGCCTGTTTCGCTGCCTCCCACTGGACAGCATCGTATATCACGTCGACAGTCTGGCAGGGTCTGCTCTCTGTTCCTTTGTCTTTCAGATGAGTCGCCGCGAAACTATGAACGGCGCGGACGTTGGCAAGCTCAAGACGTGCGATGAGACATGCAGCTTCGGTGCCGAGAGTGGTCGCGTGGTGGAGGAATGACCGGTACGATGCGGCCTTTGTGTGGCCTCCGTTGCGGCCTGTTGCGCCTGAAGTCACGGTGCGAGCCTCTATCATTGTGATGTCAGGAGGTGATGGCGCATGTTGAGAAGAGCTTCTGGTAGAAGGCGAGGTAAGCATGAAATGAGCTATGGCAGCGCCCGTAATGCCACTTCCTATTATCAGGGTATCGGTCGTTGAGGGTAGCGATGGACTCGAGACATGGTTTGAGAGGAAGGATGGAGGAGAGTGCCAATAGCTGTTGGTTGGCTTGGCCACAGGAAGGGTGACGGGAATGCGGGCTCTTTCGTCCATTTGATGTTGATGCAGTCAAATCGAGAACGAGACAATTTTCAACTAAGACACAGTCGAGGATAGTTGTAGAGTTGAGGTGCAATTCGCTGTGAGATGAGAGGGCTTAACAGGAGAGAGCTTGATGGATAGATGCTCGATCCTGAGACTACACAATATAGAACGACGTCAAGGACACGAGGGGAGCTCGACAGTGGTGTTCGAAATATGTTGTGCGATGTTGCCAGACGTGTCTCATACATCGGAATGATTTCAGAGTGCTCTTTCCATGTACTCCGTGACACGGCATTCACACAAGACAACGGTATGCAACATCCATCAGGCCAAAGAGCCCCGCGTTCAGAAGTAGGATAAGACGATACGGTGCGGGGTCCGGGAGTCTGGTGGCCCGGATAGACATGCCCGTTTGGGTATTGGCGGTCCACCGGAGGCCCACCGGCGATAGCCGTAGTGCCGAACGTGTATTGTCTGGGTGGCTTCCACTATTTTTCTTCTGTTACCGTGTCTGAGTGGTCGTCCAGGCGTGGCAAACAAGGTTTTGCTTTAGTCCAATGGAGCGATGGCCACGGCTTTGCTTTGGACGAGCCGTGGGTCAGATATAGGCAGTTGTCGGGTTGACGAAACCAACTTACAATTTTTCACGGTACGTGAAAAGGCCATTTCCTCGGTACGACTGAGAGAAAATCAAAAGACAGTGCAGTCGAGGGTTACATGGCAAGAGATTTGTGCTGGTCGGTCTTTGTCTTCAAGCTATTGTCTTCCCTTTGCCAACGATCGAGCTCGACAGTACCCAAAATGGCACATACGAGTTTGGGAAGATGCATGTCATTGTGCGACAGTTTCAATAGAGGGTGTATGTTCGAGGGTGGCTGGCCTGAAAGAATATCATCCACATCGATTGAAAGACGACGAATGTTCTACGAAAGAACGAGTCATGGTTGTATGCTCACTGGTAGACGTTGTCTCCTCCAGGAGCTGTTGTGTTGTTGTAGCTATTGGGGGAAGATGTAGCAACTGCGCTCCTGTCGCCAGGTTAATATCTGGGCAGCTCAGGAGCGAAGGCAAGAGCAGTAAGCACCCAATAACTGTGTTCTAGTCTACGCGCAAATGCTTCAACTTACGATTTGCCCTGGCAAATACGCCACATCGTTTGTCTTTCCCAATCACCTCCTTAGAGAACGGGAGGGGGTCTGCTCTCCTCGAAACCGTCGAGGCGATCTGTTTCTTCCACAGCTTTCGTGTTCAGCCTCGAGTTCTTCGATATCAATAGAACCACGACATTGTGACTGTGGTTTCTTCCCCATGTTTCTCCGATGGGCGCTGCTGCCTAGTTCGCAGATTGCAGAAATTGAGCGAGTAAAGTATCTGTGCTAAGAACCGAGCCGGATCTATTTCGATCATGTTGAAAATTTAGGTATCTCCGTCCTTTCTGTTGGCATGCACAAAATCCCGTCAAACCTTTCCATAAACTTTTTCATGATGGTCCTTTCCAGTTGTATTTCTGACCATTGCTTCCATTGTACAACTTCGTCGAGAGGAGACTCAAACCCCTGCTACTCTCCATACTCAATTGTGATAAACTACTATTCCACTTTTGGTTTTGTAGCATACCCGAGCAATATCGAAGACACGATTATAACACGAACCAGCCCTCCAATGAATCTCTCTATTAAAAGCCTTCTGGCAGGTAATCTCGAAGTGACTTCCGAAGTCACGGCAGAAGCGATTGTAAACTACAACCGTCAGGCGGCTGCTGCATATGCCTTGCGAGTTCTAGCAGCTACAGATGCGAAAACCGGGGTCGACAACCAAGGCTCGCCGCGTTCAAGATCTTCCAGCAGTCCTTCGGCCGGCGCTATCGTAAGATCCAGGTCCTTTACCGTCTCTTCCTCTGCTTCTGCCGGCCCCCTTGACTCCGTCAGCTCTGCCGCCCCCCCGTCTCCAATGATCCCAGCAGGTCCCAGTCATCACTCCCGGGACCCCAAGGCCGCAACATCACCCCGAAGACGTCTGCCCTCTGAGAAGCCTGTGCCAAGGATCCAAGGATTCCGTCCCATAAATGAAGGATCGCGGGATTCAACCCTAATAATGGCCAATGCCCCCAAGTCTGAAGCTTTGCAGGAAGCATCAGAGAAAAATGCCGATAAACAGCCGAAAAACAAGGTCTTTTGTGTCTGCACAGTGTGCAGGCTGAAGGAGCCCGCCAAAGGGAAATGGGTATCAAAGAAAACTAAAAACGAGCATGAGCATGCTGATCAAATCGAGAAGGAGGGGAAGGAACTCGAAGGCAAGAATAGGTGCCAGAGGTGTATATCACGCGGGTATCACTGTTTCGAATGGGCTGGAAACTCTACAGTCTGTGGAAATTGTGCCCGTCACAAGGAGAAATGCCCCTGGAAGGGAGAATCAACTAGGAAAAGAGAAGTAGAAAGGCGCCAGCATCAGGCTGAGCGCGCTGCGCGACTTGCGCAACAGATTGAGACGCCCATTCCTAATGTCAACCATAAGACCGTGCAGCAGCCTCCGCCCGACCAGATGGAGCAAACAGCTGAGCAGTCATCCCCAAATGGCAGAGAGGGGAACAGAAACATTACACCAATCCGGAGATCGAGTGGAAGCCAGACGGCCGATGAAGCCTCGGTTTCTCCGCCTATACCAAAACGACGACGGACGAACTCTTCTAATATTAGGTCCTGAGGCTTTTCTTCAGACCTCGAGATGAGGTAAGGGGCAGGGGTGTCCGAGTACAAAGGATGTAAAACTGACGAATGAGGACAATGTAGATGGAGGAAGAGGGTAGCACTCAACAACACGGCTACTACTCGCTTGCATACATGTTTCTGTGTTTGATTTTCTGTTGCTACCTGCTTCAATGACTTCTCACATTATGGCGAGGGATGCCCTGTTTAGATCCCTAGTGTAGTTAATAAACATGCACGTCTACCACAACATCTCGGGACATATAGTTGGTGCTGCCCATAATTGATCGCATGGCAAACCTCAGCCCCAGCTGATGAATAGAGTGCGAGAAATATGCTGCATTGCAACTCACACACTCGAACAATAGTGAACTAGGATTAGGGCAGGCGGCCTTTGGAATAATGATGATACGCTTTTTTCCGTTGGCCTTACCGCTTTTCTGCATACAGGGCGAAGCAAGACACCGAGAATTGTCAGAACAATCACTGCTTCTCGTTCTGGGCGTAAATGAAGTTTGCACCTAGCGATCGGTCAGTCTTAGCAGGGAAGAAATAGGGGCACCCGCGATGTTAACTCACCAACTGCGACGAGGCCATTTTCCTTGGCCCACTTCTGCACGCCACGTCCTTCCTCGCCTCCCCAATGCTTTCGCTCCTCCGGCTTGGACAAATCCAACTTCTCCTTAGTTCCGTTGGCCGGCACCCACGCGGTGAATACGTAACGGTGCTTGCCCGTCTTCGGTGGTGGCCCGGGTGGCTTGTACTCGACGACATCATCCAGATGCGCGGGCTCGACGCCTACGGCGATCGAAGGAGAGCTGCTCGTCGCGATCCAGTGGCAGAACTCGGACCAAATGGGATTGTCACGGGTGGGCGCATCCGGGTCAGTCAGGGTGAAGACATAGGTGGTAGCAATGACGCTGCTGGACATTGACGAGCCCTTGACGAGAGAGACTGAGGGTGCGCTTTGGAGCTTGGCCGGCTTCAAAGTGTTGCCAAGATCAGCGACGTTGGAAGAGGACCACTCGGCCGAAAGGCCGATGATGGGCTGGAAGTCTTCCAGGACCGTAGGGATGATCTGGGCGTTGGAGAGCCTATGTTGCATGAGCACGTTTCCAGACGAGATAAGCTGTGAATGTAAATTACTCTTCATGGACTTGAGTCAAGTCCGCATCGGTCTTGAAGACGATCTGATCCTCGCCGGTGGGAGCAGCGATAGCAGCGGCGCATAGAGCGGCCGCGGCCATGAGCTTGCTTGCAAGAGAGCCCGCCATAGTTGGTGCCGTTTTGTAGGGCTGTGGCACTCAAGACAGCTCGTGGTCGGTAATAGTTAAATGGGGATTGAAACGGTGGAGACTGTCGTAGGCCAAGCAGACGCTAGAGTGCTTGGAACCGAGGATGAAGGCCATGAATGTTTGATGAGAAAACGAAGCGAAGTGCACTGGTTCCAAGGGAGGAGATGGATCTTCAAATGCGTCTTGGTGATGTCATGCCGTTGTGCTCTGGCGTGCTCAGTCTTCCCCCGCCTGGAACCCCCCCTGTCTCGGCTGCGTGACGGCGCCGGCGCCGCCCTAAGTGGGATGGGTCTGATCACGGCAACTCTATTCCAGCCGCTCACACAGTTACTGCCCTCTTGATCTTCATCAAAAGCTGCTTTTACTCTCGCCCTCCCCGTTGAAGTGGTCTACATCTCGACATGACATTTCGTTACGAGGTGTAGGGTTCACACGGCCGCCAAGTGCCTGAAGCTATCCCCGGCTCAATCCAGGCCCGACAAGTTGCTAATTACATCCTGAATAAACTACTTTGGTAATCAAATTAAACTAGTTGTAGGTCATCAAGACGATATAGCCCAAGTACTCCATGTATAGTCAATTTTGAACCTGATCTTCATAGCTTGCAATTGTCTCACTGTTTAGCATTCACAAACGCGTGCACAGTGTTGCGCTTGTTGAACGTCCCGCATATAATTCTACCTCGACAGTTGACAGGTCGAGCCGTCAACAATAACAATGGAGTCGAAACTTTCAATGAAAGATGTACTAACCGTCTTGTGGTTCCTACAAGACGAGCGCACGTCATTGTGAACTTCGGAGTCAGTCTGGAGGGTCAGGTGAGTAAAAACTAAGCTTAGGAACATGTTCGCCTGAAGCCTTGTTCAACCGCAAGAGAATATCTCGACAGTTGTAAATCAGCGATGAGTCCCGAAACTTTCTTGATGCCGACTCTTATGTCAGATCCCAAGTGATGCTTGGCACGACATAGTTGTATTGATTGGAAAGCGTAAGTGCTTGTTCAACTCCAAACGTCTTTGGTTGATCCAACAGCACTAGCTGGAGCAAAACCCGGCGGACACTTTCCCAGTGGAAACCCGGAAGCAGAGCCACAAGAGATTCTTCATCATGGATGTCTTTTTTGCCAAGATCTCAACTGTTAGATGAGCTTCCATCAATTTCTTGCCCGGTACAGGTGGATCTATTACGCGAGCGGCCGATGAGGGGACCCAAAGCCGTAACATTGCCTTTTTCGTCCGGCGCCCCTTCTCCACACATCGTTGTATCACGGCCCAGATTGTTCTCTTGCCTGGGAGATCGCTCCCCGTATGTGCATAGCCTCATCGGTTATGACTGGCAGCACGGTCAGGTAAGCAGAACTTTCCTTACTAGTGCAACTCAATTCAATCGCTGTGGAGTGGACTATCCCGGGTAGCACTCCACGTGTAAAGTTCCGCTCAATAGGATTTGCACGTCACTATGCAAACAGTCACCGGCTCTTTCTGATTCACCAACATTGCATAACCAAAGGTGTATGACACAGGGGCGGGCATAGGCATAGTCAAGGTTAAGCGGATCCACGCCCTTTGCGGAGAATGATCGCATTGATTGACGAGACAGTTTTTGCTTTTTTTTCTATCACAGCAGACCAACCCCCAAGGCTTATTTGCCCGTTTCGTTGCAGGGTGTAGGCCCGGGCTAGGCTCAGCAGTAGTTCTCGAACGTTGGAAAGCTAATCTAAGCAGTGTACTGTAAAAGTGTTTGCATGGTAGCCACGAGAATAACAGCAACTGATTGGCCATCAGTGGGAAAGTTTCGGCAATTGCATTTTCCCACAACTTCGGCTTAATGGTCGTCTCTTGATCTTCTCAGCCCACTTGGTCAAGTGGAGCTTGGTGTTTGCATCTAGTGTAGGTGCACACATCAATAAGAGAGACATGACAGACTGTCTGTTCTCTGAACGCAAAAACCACGTGGTTGACATTGTCCCACCAACGGTTAACGAGACTGGGTTTCGGGATGCTATACCTACAGGTTCTGGTCATCGTTGGTCGCGGCTGAGAGAAGAGTTCTTGGAGAGCGGCAGCACAGCTAGGTCGAACGTAGACAAGACAGCTTCAGGTAGCATATTTTCATCTGATCACGGCATTCAAATTTGTTTCGGGCGTGGCCAATAAAAAGACAGATGGACCGTTCTCGTTAGGTTGCCGGTGAGTCAAGTTCACGGCGACCAACGCTCCAGAAACAAAGTGTCTTCTGGAGTAATGTATGCACTGTGCAGCAGACGATCCGTCAACGACTCAACCCAGACCCTGTCATGATCCAGTTTTCATGGTTGCGAAAGTTCTTTGTTCGCCCGCCACACTCGTTGATTCTTACCGACGGATCTCTCCCGATAGTGATGAGCGGGTCCATTACTGATTCCTCCGGATTAGTGTGCTGCGCATCGAATCCCTCAAAATTCAAAAAGGGAAATTCTGGTTCCCTGAAGGCTGACTTGTGTAAATCGTCAACTTCCACCACAGAAGAGGCTGTGCAGGGCGACAGCAACACCCATCCACTGAGGAATAAAATACGTGGCCCATGATTCATCCCCTCCTCCTACGTCACTCCCAAGAATAATGGCCCAACTTCAAGACGACCAATGTCTCCAACACCAATGTTCCGGGTGAGGAGAGGGACTTTGGCTTGAGCGGAGTACGGCTGAGATGCCGATCATGACACAAACAGGGCGACCGCAGCCCACAGTTCAAACAAAACGCTGCTGTACATGCTGTCCAAAGTTGAATAGGGTCTGCCTGCGACCGCGCAGCCGACTGACCACGTCGATGAGAATTTACGACCTAACCATATTCACTGCCCTGTCAGCTGGGGGCTTTTTAATTTTAGGAACGTGCTATCCACTGCAGCTGGAAGCAACTATATTTATGCTTCAGGACCCGAAATGGTGCTCCTGCTGCGGAATCTTAGTTGTGTAATTTGGTGTATCAGGGAGGTTTGGAGTTAGTCCGGACTTCTCTTCCGTCCCATCTCGTCCCAACTTTGAGAACTCTCTTCTTCCCTTCTTTTGACAGCCTTCACTCGTCCCATCATCAACTCATCATCTTCACAGCGTGACATCGGAGAGACGACATGACTTCCGTCGCATCATGCTCGTCGATACTTGTGGCGATATGGACGTCGTTGAGTCGGTGCATACAGAGGAAGTTCTTCCGTGTCTTTACGATCTGCTCCATTTTCTTTCTCGGCATTACTTTCCACCTTGCTCATCATACCCAACATCCCCATCATAAGCCATTTGAGGCCCCGATCACGAAGCCTATCGTCCACGGCAATCCGGTGGACAGTCTCCCGGGACCCTCCTACGCTCTGAAACCCTTCCCTCACTCACCCCAACAACCTCCAACAAACAGCACCGCTCAAGGACCCCCAAAACCCTGGCTTGCGGCAGTCATATCCACGGCATCCGACGCAAAGCGTCGGATGCTTATTCGGTCAACATGGATGAGAATATTTGAGGACGTGCCCTTCGACGGACGCTTTGTAGTATCGAACCCAGGGCCCCAGTGGACTGACGTGGTAGCCAACGAGAACCGCACCTTTGGGGATATGATTGTGCTCGATCACATCGCCGAGGATGATATCACTGCCAACACCATCAAGACGCTCGAGTTTTACAAGTGGCTTGTCGACGGCGACGTCAAATATGAGTTCATCTCCAAAATGGACACTGATTTGTGGCTCAACGCCCGCGGATTCTGGGACCGCTTCCTTTCACCGAGACTATCAGTGGATGCTGCTACGGGAGTCCCAAAGAGCACGGTTCAGAAGACCGTTATCGGCGAGCTCTACTACTCTCCGACCTGGGACCTCGTCTTCCCCCATGGGGCTATGTATACCGTCACTTGGGACATGGTCCAGCTCTTGGCACAACTTCAGGGCAAGCACCACGTGGTAACAGGGGAAGATATGGCCATTGCTACTCTCATGCTAAAGGGGCGCGAGAGGGCCAATTTTGTCAACTTCAAGGGCATAGAGAAATTTGATTACGATGACGATGACACCCAACATGACGGTACGGCATGGGCGAGGAAGGAGACACACCCGGACGCCATTCAGCATGCAATAGCCGGTGGGGATACAATCGCGGTCCATCAACTCAAGGACGAGAACTTGTGGTTCAAGGTGGCCGACTGCTTCGACGAGAAGGGAATCCGGCCGGCGCCTCAGACTTCACAACCGGAACCCGAGTCCCAGAAGCCCATGTCGGTACGGTGGCATGACTTCTGGTTTTGGATGGGAATCTCGGACCGCTACGATACGAGGTTCGAGAGGATACCGGATCTTTTGTGGACGATAGAGGACGGGCATTGGATATGCGATGGAATATGGGACCTGGGAGAGTCCAAAACGGGGTTTACGGTGGAATGAAGCAGCTACCTTTTGTTTCCTTTACACTGATGATAACCGACACTTACATTGATTAATGGAAAGACTCACAGTACTCGTTTGACATACTGCGGTGCCGGTGTCACGGCTGTGTCGTCCGCTGACGAGCATCCCACAATACTTCTCCTTGGTAGCCTCATTATCACAAACACGGACTCCCGCAGCAATCTCTGAAGGTGGAGTCCCGTGGCCGGATAGGGCGCCGAACATTCGCAGACATTGGGCATGAGGTTGGTCTGAAAGGCGACAAGCTTAAGCTCAGCGGCAGAGAGCAGATGTAGGAGACCATAGCGTTGGCACCAACCGAGTTGCAGTGGTCAGTATCGGGCTTCTTCTCGATTTCATTGACGGCATCCCTGCGATTTGCTTGATTATGCACATACATGAAGATGGTCCTTTTTGTGCCGGCTGAATCTTTACAGTACCAAGGACACCAGATGTTGGATTGTCTGAATAAGTCAACGCACCCACTTTTCGCCCACCCACCTTTTTCGCCCACCCAAAAATCCCTCATCCCCATCACCAACCTCCCACTTCCAACTCCCACAATATCTTTAACCCTTATCTAAATCACTTCTTTTTTCCTCTATATCTTCTTGATGGCCTAATGGTTCAATACACTGAAGCTGAGGTTAATAAGGCATTAGCTGATATAAGCAACGGCTAGTCTACCCGCGAGGCATCCTTGAAATGGGGTGTACCACGATTAACACTTCGAAGCCGGCTCAAAGGCACCTAACCTAGGGCAGCAGCCTTTGCTGACCTCCAGAGGCTCTTTGTTAGTCAGGAAGCTAAGCTGGCTAGCTGGGTATAAATCCAGGCTGACCTTAGGCTTGCGCCAATATATTAACAAGTCAAGGAATTTGCTTAGTGTATCCTAAATGCTATAGGAGATACTTAGCCTCTAGGAAAGAGATAGATAGAGTCTTTTGTACGAAGAAACCTATCTATTAAGGTCTAAAGAAGTCAATCTATTAATTCTAGATGCGTTAATAGGGTATCTACTGAGGTTATTAGGAACTGGTTCAGATATCTTGTAATCCTAGTAATAGTAGCTATCTAACTAGCCAATAGATATAACATAAATAAGATAGGTATCCTTAAAGGTTAAGAAGTAAATAGGCTAGTGCTAGGCAGGGCAAAGACTAAGTTTATATAGAAAAAATAGCCTGGATTGTAAGCCTGGGTATCTATTATTAAGTATATCTTAGCTGAGGGCCTGGCATTACATCCTTTTATGATATATAAGGGCAAGACAGTCCAGCAGTAGTGGTTTCTTTTAGATCTTGGCCCTTATGATAGATAGGAGTTTATAGCAATAAAGAATAGATAGACAACTAATAAGACTACTGTTAAGTGGTTACTAAAGGTCTTCTTGTTACAGACTACCTTCTCTTAGTCTGATTAGGCTAGACTGCTGGTCCTGGATAGGTATGGGAGCCATATAACGACAGAATTCATATGGGAGTGCTATACCAATAACGTCCATCTGTTATTCTTACTGCTACACACCTCCTATGTCCTCCAGCCACTAGATCAGTCAGTCTTCAGCCTAGTCAAAGCAGCCTATTGCAATAAGCTTCTTAATGTTACTTAATAAAATAATTCAACTATTATAAGCAAAAGGCACTTTTTATTTTGCTATTAGAGGGTATGCTTAGCTAAGCTAATAAAAAAAAATATTTTAAGTAGCTAGAAATATACTAGACTATAGCCTATTACTATAGATAAACCTCTTATAAGCTCCTTACTGCTGCCCAAGGTAACAGCACCAGCAACACCACTTAATAAGGCTGCCCAAGGTGCCCAGGGTATCTAGGATACCTAGGATATAAAGGGATAAGCATCTACTTCATCTGCTGTTACATGGTCTATGCCTAGGAAGATAAAAGACCTTAATAGTTAACTAGACTTATTCAGTAGGCTGGATCAAAGTATTACCACATAACGCCAGCTCTTCAAAAAGGTCAAAAAAGGCTTCCAAGAGCAGTCCTTCCAGCTAGCTACTGCCCAGCACCAGATACAGCGTCTTCAGACCCAAGTCAACAACACTACAGCAAGGAAGAGGAAGGCTATTAAAATCGACCCTAATACTAAGTTCGCCAACATCAGCAATATCCGGCAAGCCCAGATTGACGCTGGCGAAGTTGAGGCTGATACAGATGAATCCAGCGCATCTGATTGCCCTAGTGAAGCAGAAAGCTGTATCATAGTTGCATCTGGCCCTCGTCAATAGTCAATTGAAATAGGTGGTTGTATTGCGATAGCCTCGTTTTTGGGTGGGCGAAAAAGGTGGGTGGGCGAAAAGTGGGTGCGTTGACTTACTCGCTTTCCATGATCATGACTTGGCCTGGCCGCGTGAGGGTTGGCAGAGTATGTTGGTCGTCGATCACGGGGACAATTGTTGAGGCTATGGTATTTGATGATACTAAGTGTCGAAGAAAAAAGAAAAAAGACCTAAACAAGGGCATCCGTGTATACACGCATATCGATGGACACCCTTGAAGGACCTAGCCTTCCGTGGGTAAGCGAACATTTAGGCAACACTTTTATGCGGTGAACCATGATCTCAGGATATCTAACATAAACGAGAGAGTCAATGTGCATAGTCTAGATTGAGGAAAGAAGCGGATTACACGCGTATACTATTACCACCATAAACCTAGCTCCTAATGTGGCCGTCGACCATACACAACTTCTACCGACTAACATACCAAAAACTAGTAGCCAGCGTCCCGGACCACTTCCGATGTTTGGCGGAAACCGGCAAGGAATGTCTAGACCCGCAACGGCGTTGGCCGCGCGGGACTTCATTTAAACGACTCTAGCGTATGCATTTCATTGGCCAGCACTAAGCCCACTACCACAACTAGCAAACTCTGCAAACCAAACCCTCGGTTCCCATGCTCAATTCGAGCACTGTCTGTATAATCAACTCATCCTTCACAAGTTCTCAACAATTCAACCTGGTCTGGTGGTGTAGTTGGTTATCACGTCAGTCTAACAGCTTCCGAGCTCACCCCCCGGATGTCTGAGAACACTGAAGGTCTCCGGTTCAAGTCCGGGCTAGATCATACCATGGGCGATTGGTTTAGTGGTATAATGACCGCTTAGCATGCGGTAGGTCCAGGGTTCGATTCCCTGATCGTCCATCCTTTTGCATTTCTTTTGTGACGCTAGGGCAATGTTTCTGCTGGCTAACCCAGGAGGAGGAGCATCTCGAGTTTCACGGGCGAGTCTGTACTATGTATGAAGTGAGCCATTAAAGGTACATACATACATAGCTGGGTGTATTTTATGTGTGTGAGATCTAGGGGCAAAGAGATCATCTCAAGTTCACATACGCTAACTAGATGAATTGGGACCCTGCTTGAACAGCGTTAGAAGGTCGCTAGTGCATACCCTGGAGTCGGGAACTGCCTTTCAATCACTTGACGTCTTCATTGCATTAACAACAAGTACTAAGGCAGGCTTATAGAGCATGTGATGGTTGGTATCAATGTGAACCCCTTACTCCTCTTCTTTGAACTTGACTATGGTAGAAGAGGAAGTCGCAGCCCACCTGAAACAGTTGGTGTTGACTTTCATTTGCTGTGTAGAGACAACGCAGGAGCGATGCAGTCTCGTATTCTTGAAGAGTTACACAAGAAATCACTCTAGGCCAAAAGGCTTTACAAATGGAAAGTCAAACTCTGTAACGGCCATCATCTACGTCCATCAACTAGGTTCCCTAATCAGTAAAAATGCATGAGAGAAGACTTGAGAACAGTAGGGAGCCGCTCCATCCGCAGAAAGATTGTTCACTATGAGGTGGGCTGTGTAAGGGAATATCCTCTGCATCCTATTGTGAGTCTTACGGAGCGCACCGTTGGCCAGTTGATCCCCACTGTGCTCGAATAGGGCTGGCAGCTCAAAGGTGCTGGCCAAGATCTGTGGCGCACCGATTATCAGGCCTAGATTCCCGGACACAGCCATCTGAGCCCTTGTCAAAACAAATGGCTTCATGGCCCCATTGCTCAGCTACGAATTAAGTAGGTTCTGGCCAACGATGGTGTTATGAGCATGGCCCCACGAAACGCCAACTATACTGCTTACCGAGAACAAAGTCATATTTCTGCGTGGGACCCGGTGCAAAATCAAACCACGCCCATCATGGGTGTTCCCTGGGTACCCTTGCCACAACAAGACGACCGCACTCCCCCGTGTGAAGAAGTTTGGTCTCTTTCCTAAACGGAAGGCGCCAAGTCATTTCCCAAGATGCAATGAACTTTTTTATCCCCTCATCTGGGCCGTCGCTTAGAGCAAATGCAACCTCGGGGCCAAAAAACCCTTGTCGGTTGATTGTGCCGCTAGTCCCAACTCAACTGGTGCTCCGGTAGGGAAACTTGGTTAGACGCCACGATTCCGAGGGACCGATTGGGCGGGATGGATCAGATAACAGCTGATGGAAGCGGAGCGGATCTGATAAGCAAACTTGGCACCGCAGCTGAAGATGTAAGTGTTAGCGTCAACGCCTAGTCCGTTGGGGCGACGTTGTGACCACGCCATTGAACTGATTAGAGGTGAAGCGTGATTTACTTTTCTATCTGACCTTTTTGAAGCACTCTGGATAACCCAGAGCGCTTCGATGTCTCCGACGCCTGAATTGTTGCTTAGCGTGGAGAGATGTAGGTTGCTGCAGTTTGCAGAACAAACCCAAGACCCAGCTGTTGGTCGCCATCAAGAGCCACCCTCTGACTATTGGTTGGTGCTGGGTCGCACAAGCATGCAAAGAACGCGCTGAGCAGGGGCCAGATGGACTTTTGCTAGCTCGTTCTCGCCGGACGGTTGTCCCGATCACTTGGGCGGCTTGGAGGATGGAGATTGACTCCTGTTAACAGCAAGGTCGCAACCTTCACATTTTGACCCTACAGTAGTCAAGTCGACCAGGGCCAGGATGTAACGAAGCGGGGCGAACACGAGGATGCGAAAAGACTCGGGGTGCTAGAAATGCGGATCTGATAACTTTAAACGGGCCTGAACAGGGTCAAGGATGGGCGCCGAGAAGATCATTCGAACGGAACTTCATCAACAGGTCTTGTAGACCAGCTGGTCACTACTACCATGGCCGCATCAGCAACTACTGTGGTACCAGGCGAGGACAGCGCCCGGAAAGGTCTGTATAGCTTTAGTTGTTCACGTTCACCGCGGTAGCAGTGCTTTGAGATCCCAGTGAGCCCAAATACGTTCCAACCACTAAGGGCCACACCCCTCGTTTAGAGTGGTGGCATGTATCTATGTATCTACCTGTTACCTAGTAGGGAGGTGTACTTTACCCTTAACAGCGTGATGAGAGAGAGCCTTCTCGTACAGTCCATCCTGAGTGGTGGAGAGACATCTTATGTCCGGCGAAAGCGTTGCCTAGACCAGATCGAGCAATTCGATGACCCCAGATCATGCAGTCCTGGCGGGTATTCTGAACTCCTTGCAGAGAGTTCCGCAAGGCAAGCAGCCGTATATAAACTGTGGTCTCCTCGGTAAGGAACATAAAACTATATTTGAGTCTCCAAAGACAACATTGCCTTGTGCTCCTCCACCTCGTAGCTCACCACATCTTCTGATTTAGTCCTTTTTACCGACCTCTTTAATCTACTTTTTCTTCTTCTTCCGTCAAGATGGGCTACGCAATCTTGCCGGCGCTGATCCCGGACATCGAAAAGGTGTATGATTCCTACTTCAAAGCCTTCAATGGTGACGCCATGGGAGACATCATGGTCAAGATCCTGTTTCCAAACGGGGTAGACTCTGAAGAGTTCCGTAAGGCACATACCGCTGGCACCCTGTCGTGGTGGCACCACAGCGACTGCCAGTACACTTACAAGTGCGTCGATACCGAGACAGGGGAGATTGTCGGCATGGCTTTGGGCGACATCTACCTCAAAGAGCGCAGCGAAGAAGAGCGCAAGAACCATGGAGTGGGCTGGCTCGAGGGGGCGGCGAGAGAGCGCGCCGAAGCTGTTCTCAATCCCCTTCACGACGTCAGAGAGAAGCTCTTTGGCGGACGGCGATACATCTGTAAGCTAACCAAGGCTCCAAAGAACTCGCTTGCGGTGAATACTGATCCGGTTTGTTCCAGATACCCACGTTATTGCCGTCGACCCGAAACATCAAGGTAGAAAGGCAGGCGCCCTTTGGTGTAAGTGGGGAATGGAACTCAGCGACAGCCTGGGAATACCCCTGTACTTCGAGTCATCTCCCTCGACCTACAAACTGTACGAGAAGATGGGTTACGAGACCCTGGACGAGAAGATTGTTCACAAGGCGGAGCTGATGGGCACACCCGACGACATCGAGGTGCCCCTCATGGTCAAGATGCCTGCTTGTGCCGGGGGGATTACTTTTCAGGAATGGCGCGCTGCGGGATACCCCCCTTTCAGCGAGGTCAAGAGAGTTGCGGTCACTCCCGCCGTAGATGTCGTGCCGGCCGAGAAGAAGGCTGGCAGTGGCGTTATGGCCGTCGAGGTCCAGGTTCAGGAGGTGCAAGTCTAAGGGACTGGAGGTACATATGAATGACGGCGTTTTGGTGTGGGCAACGATACTTGATGCCTCGGACGATTCCCTAATTGAAATAAATTAATCAACTTTCCAATACTTATCGTAGCTGGAAAAGCCCAGCATCAGTATTTGGGATGTCGTATCTACATGCAAGCTTTGTCACTAAGGGTCTTCTCCGAATCACTGAGAACCTGACTCGTGCTGAGATTGTCCTAGGTCGGTGCTCGGCGAGACAATTAAACTCCATGCCAGGAACCAGGATGTTGGAGATGCCAAGTCATTCGGTTAACGGATCCGTCGGTTGCCGTTAATACACCAAAAAAAATCGTTGCTGTGTCATTCATGTTCGTTTCTGGCTATGTGTTAATCGCACAACCACTTGACACTAGGGAAATTATGTACAGGTACGTCAAACTAATGTTGTCGACAACCTAACAAGCGAAGGTCTTTTCAGCTTAGGTGACCCCTGTACGTAACGAGAACTGGCCATCGTACCAGAACCTAGCTCTGTGCTTTACACCCAACGACATGTTGCTTGGTTCCGTCCACTCCTCCGCAGGATTTCGTATCGGTCGGTCGGTCGGTCGGTGCTACATTAACACCGGCAGGAAAAGCCGGTATCCCGTGCATGATCAGAGGATGAGAGGTTTCTAAAGAGCGCAGTACGATACTCTTGGGTCTTGACGCAGAAATCGTACTTTTACGATACGAACGAAACCCTGTACAATGATTTACATACCACATTAGGACGATGCCGAGGCCGGCGCGAAAAGACCGAATAGCTGTCTCATCCCAATCTATCCACTTGTCGACTCAGTCATGCCAGAATTTGCTGATGCAGGGATCGCGTCGGCCGAAGCCCCGTCGGTGAATTCGAAGCCGATTCGTCCACCGACAGGGCGCACGCTAACGGACGTTTCCCCCTTTTGATCTAATCAGATGCATCTGATAAGTATTGGCGATGTCCGTCTAATCTGATCCTGTCAAGGCCACACCCTTCCCCTAACCTCCCTTTCTCCCTTGTGTGACGAAAGTTCTCCGTCAATTTCGCCCCCAGAAAACCCGCGGGTTCCGGCCATCAGCTACCATGCTCAAGAAGTTGCACAAAGTGGTCCTCTTTGTGAGACTTGTGGGATACACACTGCGACTTTATGCGGACTTCTTCTCGCGGTCGTACACGACAAAAAAAATTACCACTGGTCCTGCAGCGAAGGATGCCGAGCCGATTAACATTGTTGTCATTGGGGCTTCCTTCGCTGGTTACCATGCCGCCCGAGTAATTGCAACTTCACTTCCAGCAGACGGGCCATACCGCCTGATTATCGTCGAACCAAACCGTCACTGGCAATTCACATGGACCTTGCCTCGCTTTTGTGTCGTTGAGGGACACGAGCACAAGACATTCATCCCGTATGGCCCCTATCTGCCGGCGGGCTCCGAGTCCATCGTGCGATGGGTTCATGACCGTGTTTCGACTATTACGGAGAAAACAGTAACTATTCAAGGCACTGGCGAAGAGATTCCGTACTCTTATATGGTTATTGCAACGGGATCCGGTGTTGGCATGTCATTGCCATCGCGAGTAGGCTCAACAGACAAGGCAGAGGGAGTTCAGTTGCTGCAAAGCTTCCAGCAGCGTATTAAGGCCGCCAAGAACCTGGTTGTGGTCGGAGGAGGTGCTGCGGGTGTTGAACTTGCCACGGATGCCAAAGATCAGTATCCCGAGAAGAATGTGACATTAGTCCATTCCAGGGATGCAGTCATGAATCGATTTGGCAAAGATCTGCAGGCCGGAGCCCTCAAGGGGTTGACGGACCTTGGTATTGAAGTGATTCTGGGAGAACGGACGACTACCGACTCTCCTGTGGATGGCTTCGTTACCCTTCGTTCTGGCCGCAGGGTGGAATGTGACTTTTTGGTAAGTCTCAGGTTTTACACACAGTACTCCCTTTTCACTCGGCCGCTTATACTCTAATCAGGTCAATGCAATCGGCCAGCAACCTTCCTCTCAGCTTATCAGCGAGTTCGTCCCCGAGGCAATCGCCAAAACAGGCCGGATCAAGGTCAAGCCGACGATGCAAATTGATGCCGACTCGCTTCCTAACATCTACGTCTGCGGCGATGTTGCCGAAGCCGGTGTCACTAACCCCAATGCCCGAGCTGCCATGAAGCAGGCCATTTATGCTGCGGATAATCTGGTCTTGGCTCTTCAGGGCAAGAAACCGACAAATATCTACCAACATTACTGGGCGGATGGTGTTATCAAGTTGACACTAGGTTTGGTGAGTTTTTACGTACTGGACTAGATTTCAAGCGTCTGACACCGATACAGCACAAATCCATCACGGCTTTTGGGATAGGGGGCACCGAGTTGCTGTTCCACGCGAAGGAGAAAGAGGTCACTCTGATGATCGAGCGCGCCTGGACAAACATGGGGGCCAAGCCTTATGAGGACAAGGAGTACAAGTCTGGCTATGCTCAGAACTCGGTCACTGGCAAAGCTCTCGAAGTGGCCAACGAGACTGTGTAATTGACAGCACGTTGAAACGTTCGTCTTGCAACAAACTTCGTGAAGCTCCAGAATAATAAAACTCAGACCAACTGGACCAACTATTGGCATTTTGTCTGGAGATAAAACGGTCTCTTTCAACGCCAGACGCTCCCCATCGGCGGACTTCCGTCGATCCAATGACGCAGCGTCTCCCACATTCCGGGGACCAATTTTGCCCCGCTGTCAACCTCGAGAGGGTAACGTAGCAATGTCTATGCCCCCGTCAGACGTGCAGATCCGCCGGGTTTCCAAAGCAGCTAGAATTGATGTTGTGGGGATTGAGTTTTAAAAAGGTTTATAAGAAAGCTTGTTTGAACCTCATTTCCCTTTTTCCGAACAAAGTGCGTGGTGGTGAATTGATTGAACCCCACCAGTCTCAGTAAGCGCCCCAGTCTGCCGCATTGTTATGTTGAATCCTCTCCGCCGCATCCTCACTTTCCGGCTACGGCTGTCTTCACTACTTAGGCTTCGATTTATGTTTTGGACATGCTGTTTCATGTCTATGGTTATGTACTTTGACGAGGAATTCGCCACCAAAACTGATTGGCCATGGTAATCTCGCATTGATCAGGGCGAAGCGATGAACGCACTCTTTCATCATACTTACTAGGCCTATCTGGCTACCGGTTGAGCAATAAACCTGATAATAAACCAGTTACTATTCAGGAAGACATAAGCGTACCCTGGAATATCCAAACTTGACCGTTGCTTGGAATGTTTACGGTCCTCAAGTTCCTTCAGATTTCTATGCGGCTTTCGTTCCGACAGATCGATAAACACCCTTAACACTATTCCCACACTCAAATAAAACCAGGTAGGACGGTTTTCAAGCCCCTGAAGTCTCTGATATAATGTCGCTATCCGCTAGTCTGACACTCCGGAACACGTTTTGGATCGTAACATACCGTGGCCCAGCACTTCCGGCCAATGTCGGCGCCGTTGATTTGGATACGAACCTCCACCTTTCGGCAGCGTTGAGCATCAGCCTCACTCCACACATTGCCACACCGCCAGCAAAGATAGTAAACGACGCCTTCCATCTTTGTAGGCTGCAGGTGATGATACCACCTGCTTCGCACGGCGCAGTCCCAGTAGCGGCGCCTCAACGTCGGGTATCTCCAAGGCGCCCGTTGGTTTCTCATCTTGTCCCCAAAGCATTCTCGAGGTCGAACACGGATACATTCGAAGCAAACGAAATGGCTCCGTAGCTTGTAGTCATCATCGAGTTTGTGGAGATATGTGTGTAGCGGGCCTTTCGGTATCAACGTCCTTGGGCTGAGGTTTTCGCGGAAGTAGCGGTTTGTGGAGCACATCTTCAGGATGCTGGGGTAATCGAGACAGGAGGCAATCAAGCAGTAGATTTCGAATGGCAAGTCTTGCAAAGGACATTGCCGTTTTGGTCCCGTCTGTAGACACTGGGAGGAAAACAATTCCATGGGGACCTGAAGTCAAAATATCGGGCTTATTGATGGCGATTGTTCTCCTTTTGCTTGTTAATGGAAAACAAACAATGCTGTCTGTTCTGCGGCCCAGTGCGAATTATGGGGATGCCGTAAGATCTATTGAAAGGGATTAGGTTGATACGTGGCTGAGCGATGTTGTTCTCAGCGTGTCGCTCGGGAACCACAGTTATAAATTCTTTTTTAGTTTCTCCATCAGCCGTAACAGTACAGACTGTACTGTACAGGCCGTGCTGTCTCAGGCTAGTGATTCGACTGTCATCCGGTATCCGTTTCCATGA
This sequence comes from Colletotrichum spaethianum, assembly GCF_022836535.1. Classification (NCBI taxonomy): domain Eukaryota; kingdom Fungi; phylum Ascomycota; class Sordariomycetes; order Glomerellales; family Glomerellaceae; genus Colletotrichum; species Colletotrichum spaethianum. The sequence goes on from NW_026054800.1 coordinate 579,073, forward strand.
GTTGCGTGGCTCAATACGGTGACTTTGAGTCATCCGGTCAGACTCTTGCCGCCGATAAAAAGATCGGGCTTAGGCAAGTGAGTTCCGCAACGTCAACCAAACAACGGCCAGGTTTAAACGGCATTCTGTGTATTGGCCGATTCTTCGACTTCCGGCCTCTTGATCAACTCCAGAGATCTGGTTGCGCAAAAGCCCTTTCGTTCCGAGCCTCCGGCTCCACTCCAGACCGGCACCCCGAGCTCTGAGTAGGATTGACCAAATGATGGCCTCGGCCCACATCCGGAGGGGGGCCGTACGACTTGTGGCCTTTCTTCTCCCCTTTCCCTCTCCTTTCTGTCAATCCGTTACATCTATGGCCCGGGATGCGACACCGGTTCAACGGCGCACCAAGGCACCCACCCCCTGCTCGCCCGGGGTCACAGCCAAGGAACAAAGTCACTTGGTTAGGTTGGACACGGAGCTGGTTCCCCAAATCATAGAAAGGCAACACCTTCTATTTCTGGGTCCGCCTAGATTGGCCACCAATAGACTGCAACTCCCCAACTCTCCCAATTTATTTTACACATAGCCAAGATCATATAACAATCTCCAACTACCGAGTCCCTTGCCGAAGCTCTGGCCTTGTTCACACCCAGGGGGCAAGATAGTCCGCAAAACTGCCTAACCTGGCAAACGCAATCTTCGCCTTATATAGCCGCTGCTTCATATGCAACCCAAACAGTTGACATGTTCCCCCCTTGTTACATACGAGGCTCTCGGAGCTGCGCACTTCTCAAGGAATGACGGTACTGCCAGAGCACGAGGACTGGTGATATGCTTGCAAACTCTTTTGCCAAATTCTGGAGCCGAGACCATGCATATAGGCTGGGGAAAACGGGCGTCAAGGCTCCTTTTGACTCCTTTCAACTAGCCTTCACTGATGGGACTTTTATCTATAAAGGGTGCTTTATGATCGTGGGTTTCAGCGAAGAGCTCAAGACAGCACCTTTCTACGGCATCAACAACAATATCGATTCCAGACGTTGTCACTCCGAAGCCCAAGATGCATCTCCCCAACCTCCTCCTCGCCGCCCTCCCCCTGCTGGCCCAAACCGAAGCAGCCCTTCAGCGCGTCACCAACTTCGGCTCCAACCCAACCGGTCTGACCATGGACATATCCGTTCCTTCCAACTTGGCCGCCTCCCCCGCCATTATCCTCGCCCTCCACCCCTGCGGCGGCTCCGGGCAAGGCTACGCCAGCCAGGCCGACTACATCTCGCTTTCCGACCAGAAGCGCACCTTCCTTGTCATCTACCCGTCTTCCACCAAGGACTTCAATTGCTGGGACGTCGCCAGCACCGCTACTCTCAAGCGTGACGGCGGCGGCGACTCCACGGGCCTGGCCAACATGGTCCGGTACGCAATTACCCGCTACGGCGCCGACCCGAAGCGCGTCTTCGTGACGGGAAGCTCTTCGGGCTGCATGATGACCAATGTGCTTTCCGCCACGTACCCGGACATGTTCGCCGCGGCTACGTGTTACTCGGGTGTGGCAGCGGGGTGTCTGGCCGGATCACCGGGCTCGAGCCCCATCAGCGCCGATCCGAAATGCGCCAACGGACAAGTCGTGAAGACGGGTGCGCAGTGGGCTGCGCAGGTGCGTGCTATGTATCCGAACTACGCTGGGAGTTACCCGCGGATCCAGACGTACCATGGCACGGCGGACACGTTCGTCAACTATCCCAACCTGGCCGAGCAGCTCAAGGAGTGGTCGACCATTCATGGTGTCAGCTTCACTAGGAACACCACCAACACACCCATCAACGGCTACACGCAGATGGTCTACGGCGATGGTACCAAGCTTGTCGGAGTCTCTGCACAGGGAGTTGGGCATACTGTACCCGTCCAGAGAGACCAGGATCTGAAGTGGTTTGGCTTGTAGGAGAATATGGACTGGCCGATGATCGGTAGTGGCATACATTATTAAGCTGATATTTAAAACACAAACGCAAATGTATAGCGTGAATGTCTGCTCAAGCACTTGGCTCTCGCCACTTACACACAGTGGCTGGCGTGGACACGTGAACACTAAAACATCTCCCTAAAGTGGAAGAAGACGTTGTCAACGTAGGGGTTCGAAACACCAGTCGTTGCCGAGGGCAAGTTGGCGCCCGGCTGCTGTCCCCCAAAGCCATCGTCGCCCCCGGATGCAAAGCCGTTAAGCCCCATGTAGCCCTCGAAAATGCGGCTCATTTCGTTTTGAATGCGAACTCCGTTGTTCGGTGATTGCGCCGTCTCCAAATTGGGCGTTTGTTGTTGAGGTATCGTGGGCGTCGTAGAGACAGAAGAACGACCAAAAGGAGCAATTGTAGCTGGACTGGTCGACATGCGTCCGCTAGCCAAGCCGGCCATAGTCAGGGCCGCCGAGCTGTGGGCATCCTCGTCCGGCTGGTTGCGCAAACCGATGCTTGGCGCGACCTCCTTGAGCGAACTGATTGTGCGCCACAGCCGTTGCGACACCCAGCTTTTGGCCGAAAGATCTTTGACAAGCTCCAGACCCATGTAAAACTCCTCGCGGCAAGTAGGGCTGAACCTCACTGGCGCATGAACTGAAGCCAAGAATAGGACAGATATCGCCGACGTGAGAAATTGATGGTAGAAAACCTGGATCTTGCGGTAAAGGTTCGTGGTATTGTTGAGGTGGCTAAGATAACGAATGGTATCTTTTGCGAGGTCGACAACACGTTGAGCCTGAACAAAATGGCTCATGATGCTGGTGGCACTGTGAAGGATCGGTGTGTATAGCCAAATGCGGATCTGCAGTATGTCAGTCTCGGACCAACCTCGTGCTCGCCGATCAATAGCAACAAACCTGGTTGAAACGAAGATATGTCCAGATACGCAGTCGCTGCAGGTTATACGACGGAGTCGACGTCATTTGCTTCTCCTTGTCCCAGTTACGAAGCTTGACCTCTTCAGGGACGTTCTCATACCACTGCAGAATCTCCTTATCTAGCTGCTCCATGTCCTCGTGTCGAAGCTCGCGGGCCAGAACAGGCCCGAAGTGAGCAACCTGGCGCCAGACCTTGGCTCCCAACCTTGAGTAGGTGATCATGGCGACAAGATACGGATACTCTTCCTGTTCATGAGTAAGTAAGGCATTGTCTTTATTTAAACATAAGAAAAGACTGCTTACGGGCATGGGTAGCTCTGGGTCAATCTCCTCATCTGAAACCACGAACGGGAGGCCTGTGTTAAAAGCCCACCTCCGATCCAAAACGTAGGCTGACCAGAAACTATTCAGAGCGTTCTTTCTGTCCTCTTCATTTCGAATCTTGGCGATGCCAGTTGTTCGGTGGATGCCCATCTCCAGGCATAACCTGGTAACCTGGCCCATGACTCTCCACGCGAGGATCTCTTCGCTGGCCAAGAATCTGTACCCAGCAAGAAGGGCCAACGCCGGAAGGCTTACAAAGTCAACTGCCTCGACCATAAGCTTGCGGTTGAGTACAGCCTCCATGCTGTCAATCAGCTTGCATGCCTTTTCGCTGTGTCCGTGCTCTTCTACAACCAGAGCACAGCTCATGACAATCTTGAGCTGGAGCGTCTTCTCATCATTGAGACTGGGTGTAAGGCCCTGCTTCCTGGCCGAGTCCATAAAAGCCGTCAGGTGGCGGACATGCTCGATGACAGACTGTATCTTGATGACAGGATACATGATGCCGACTTCTTCCTCATGCAACCGACACAAGCGAATCATCTCATCCTTGCCAAAGTCCCACAATGGGTCGACTTGGCTCTCTTGGGGAGCCATGCGGAAAGGACTCTCCTCGGGTACCCCAAGCGGCGTGCTCTGACCGTCGCCATCCCCTATGCCCTTGTAGCCCATGTTGTGGATGGTGGTGTTTGCGACGTCAAGACTGAAGGCCATGCTCGTAGGGCCGCGGAAGGATGCCTGCTTGAGTTGGGTCAACTCAGGCCGGTGGAGGGGAGACAGCGAGCTTGCCGGGGAGGCCTGAACTGTGCTCGAGGGGAGAGGCAATACTTTGTCCTGGATGGGGGCCAGACGCAGGGTTTCGGAGCGGAGGGCGTTCATGTTCTGGTAGAGGGTATCAACCTGTTCTTGTAGGCGGGCCATCTGCGCTGTCATGGTTTTGTATTCGTCCGAGTCCTTGAAATTATTGGAGCAGCAGTTGGGGGCGTAGAGGCACGCCAAGTTGAGGTTTCCGCATCGTTGACAGGGAGTCTCGCCATTGCACTTGATCTTGCGTCTTTTGCATTCGTTGCTATTGTAGGGAAGGCGGGTTAGTGATCTCGGACTGGTATATTATACGGTCAAAAGAGGTATTGTAAGAGGCAAAGGTTCGAGTGAGATATCTGGCAGATGCCCAGATAGCACTGCTGTAGAGTTGCAGCGGCATCAAGTTGGCATGTGCACACGGGGAGCTCTTTGGCCACGCTGCACGCTAGCTAGACATGACAGAGAGGACGCTGTTCTTACCAGGCAATGGATATGTACTGGGACAGCAGCAGCAATTAGCTTTCTAGTGTTCCACAAGGTTTGGGTCAGGCGGAACATGGCATAGGTCGGGAACAGGACTGTAATGCACGGAGAAATGGCCATAGCTGGCTGGGTCTTTGAGGGAAGATAGATGTAGGGGTAGGCTGATGGCATAGACAACGCACCCGGTTCCTCTTGCTTCTCTGCTGCTTGGCAGCATTACTCTCATCCTCCGACTTCCTCTTAGAACCTGATACAGAGCTCGAACCTGGCGTGCCGACTGCAGTTAGGCCTCTCGAGGGCCCTGGTTGGTGTGCGGAATTGTCTCCGGGTGTGGCGGAAAGGGGGGAATGGGCAGAGTGATTGTGTGGAGAATAAGCAGCGGAAGTGTGAGCGCGGTCGGGCGGTAGAGGGACGGCTGCTTCGGTCAAGTAGCGCAAGTCGCTAACTTGCGTCTCAATCTGCTCCATTGCGCATTACGAGGCCCCCCGGCAGGACCTCTTGCTTTTTGGTCTGGTGGCTTTTGTTTGGGGGCTCTCTTCGTGAGCGACAGTCGCTGCCGGATGATGTGGAAGCAGGCGAGTAATGGGCGATTTTCTTTTCCTGCCTTTGCCGGGGGCACCAGCCAAGGTACCTCATCCCCTTAGCCTCACTTTGTCTGGGACGGGGGATCTTCCGCGGGAAGCGCATCCCGCATGATGTCACGTGATCGGTGGGGGATCCGTCACCCGGTCTAGTCCAGCACCCACTTGGACTGATGCGATCGTGGGTTGATTGGCTGTAGAGCCTACTGACAAGACGGGCACTTGCCATTGCTTGTAAAGACGATATTGGAGGGTGCAGATGGGTGCAAACGGCTGCCCATTCTGACATTAAAGTGAAGTCGGGATATGGCTGTTGGCATGCAAACTTTGAAATGGAATCTGACCCTGGTGCATCGAAGCTGAATGTTTGCTGGAGTTTCTTTCAATGTCGTGAGCAGGTCAACCGAACCTTTACCAACGTAAAACGGGGCTTCTAACCTCTACGATGGTTTCATACCGCTCGCTGTTTGAAAGCTCGCGTATCTCCAAGATAGATTTACCAACTGATGATACGTTGTTCAGTACAGTAGTTGGTTAGCGCCCTGGCAGGCTTCCTTCTCTGCACTCTCATGTAGATCCAGCGGCCATGCCTGAGAACTCCGAGCCAAGCTTACATAATGAATGCCATTGGTGGGGTTCCTGGTTCTGCCGCACGACACCACCAAAAAGTTTCTTGAAGCCCAGAAATTTCGCCTAGCGGGTTCCCCATTCAGTTGCCATACAAACCGCGCGAGACCAGCAAAATGGCCACCCGTAGAAGAGCTTCCGATTGGGAAGAAAAGGCACCAAAGGGTATGCGACAGATTTTACGAGACTGCACTCTAACACAGGCTTACATTATCCTACAGATCTCGATCCTGAGGCCGAACCTGTCGAGGAGAGCGAGAACGAAAGCGGCAGTGAAGAGAGCGTCGACGAGAACGCGGGCACCGAGCACTATGTTACCGTCGGGTACGATCCACACCATACGCTGGAATTTTCTTGTGGGAGGCTAACAAGCATTGCAGCAAGAGCAAGCTCCGCGAAAAGGAGGGCGTTTCCCTCGGGCCCCAGTACCGCGGCGCTCGCGTCAGCCGCGATGCGCTGAACGATTCGAGCAACGAGGACGACAGCGACGTGTTCGAGGATGCACAGGAGGACATTGACTCGAGCGGCGAAGAGTTCGACGACCCCGAGACCGCCGACTTGGCCGCCGACGAAGCTGCGGCCGGAGGAGAAGACCTTGAAATCTCAAGCGACGACGCCCTTGGCGACAGCGACGACGAGAAGCTCGATGGCTTTGTTTTCCGCGGCAGCTCGCAGCCCAAGGACAAGAAAGGCAGCCGCAGCCAAAGGCCCAAGGCTGCCGATTTTATCTCTGACGAAGAGGAGGAAGAAGAAGAAGAAGACGAGGATGAGGGCTCCGACGGCAGCGACGAGGATCACATGGACGGTTTTGAGGGCTCCGAAGATGAGGACGATGACGAGGACGACAAGGAGCTGGGCTCCGACGACGACGAAGACTCCGAGGAAGATTCAGACGTCTCCGACGAAGACCAGCCCCGCCGCAAGTCCTCCAAGTCCGACGCCAGAGCCGAGCAGCGCAAGCTCATGAGCGAGGGACAAAAGGTCCTCGCTGCCACAATCTCCGCCGCCGCCCAGCAGGATGCGCAAAAGGGCCTCGCCGTCCGCGAGCAGCGCAAGACCTTTGACGGGCTGCTCAACATCCGCATCCGCCTCCAAAAGGCCCTCGTCGCCACAAACTCCTTTTCCGCCGTCGAGTCCCCCTCGGAAGAAGACGAGCAGAACTCGGAGCCGTACGAGGCCGCCGAGGAGGCCGCTCTCAAGCTGCTCAACACCCTCGACAGCTTCCGCGCCAGCCTGCTCCCCGCGGAGCTCGCGCAACAAGCCGCCGGCGCGAAGCGCAAGCGCGGCGACTACGACGCGTCGACTTCGAACGAGGCCATCTGGGAGGGCATCCAGGAGGCCGAGCAGCGCGCGGCAAAGTACCGCAAGAAGGTGCTCGAGACATGGTCCACCAAGACGCGCAGCGCCAACGTCGAGGTCAAGTCTCGCAACCTCATCTCGACGCAGACGTCGATCGTTGCCAGCCTCGAGGACCAGCTCCTCAGCGCCGACCGCCTCATCAAGCGTACGCGCACGCCGCGGTCCTGCGCGCCCGCGCAGGTGGCGCGCAAGGTCAACGAGGACCCGGAGATCTACGACGACGCCGACTTTTACCAGCTCCTGCTCAAGGAGCTTGTCGAGCAGCGCACGTCCGACGCCGGCAACGGCACGGCGGCGCAGCCCACAGTGCGGTGGGCGGCGATGAAGGAGGCCAAGACGAAGAAGCACGTCGACCGGAGGGCGAGCAAGGGCCGCAAGATGCGGTTCAACGTGCACGAGAAGCTGCAGAACTTTATGGCGCCCGAGGACCGGAGGGCGTGGGAGCAGGACGCCATCGACCGGTTGTTCGGCACGCTGTTTGGGCAGAAGATGGAGCTGAGCGAGCAGGCATCCGACGCGGAGATGGAGGACGACGATGAGGTTGACGCAGAGGAGGCCGGTCTGCGGCTGTTCCGCAACTAAAGGAACGGCTCTAGGGAAAATGGGAAAAGTGTTTTTTACTTAGAGAACTGTACATTCATGAAGATATCCACCATGATATAGACCATGGGCTGTGAAGGATAAAAGGAGTCAACTCGCATTACATACATACATCCATCTGGAGGCCGCGGGCCCTCATCGATTAAAACCCCGATGGTGCGGAACTCTATCAGACAAGAGCAGCCCCGGCGAACAACAAAAACATTCCGGCGTGCACCGCGAGATGAGCCGCCGGCCCGCCAAGCGTCTTCCTGACAACCTCGCCCTTGTGCGTACGCGTCCCATCCACCTCGGGCCTCGTCAGTCTCACATACGCACGCCAGCACGGCCAGACATGCCAAAATGCCAAGGCCGCCGCCACGAGCCTGCTCGTCTCGTCGAACGGCCGCGCCACCAAGATTAAACACGTCAGGTTCGTGCTGAGCAGCAGCCCGCCAAAGGATTGCAGCACCAGCTGAGCGGCGGGGGATGGGGATGGAAGCTGGTTGGCGGGCTTGAGGATGAAGGAGTACGCGGCGGCCGTCTCGATGGCGATGTGTAGGAGGAAGGGAAGCTTAGCGGCAAGGAGGAGCGGCATCTTGGGGAAGAAGGGGGAGGGCGGCGAGGGCCGAGATGCGCAGGCGAGATGCTGGGACTCGACATGCGGTGAGTATCTAGGTCGTGTAGCAATGGCGCGTTACGACACCGGGCTCCGTACTTACCTCTTTGACAAGTGTTTCGCACCCTCAACAAGTCGGATACAGTAGTCCCTCCCGGGGAACCGGAGCTCGAGTTCCGTGGTGGAAACACGGCGCGGCGACACTCAGTCGGCCTGTGGAGCAACTCAAGTGTCCGAACGGAGGGGTCAAGATGAGCGATAGACAGTCGGCCCTCGATGGGTCCTCTATGAATCCAGTGTGGTTCGAGCGACCAGAAGGTACTGCGGTCGGGGGAACAACATGAAGTCTATTTTGTCAAGGTTTCTCTACGTCTCCTATATGTAAGATCCGTCGTGTGGGAAAAGTGTCTTCTCAGAAGTATTCAAAAGGATCCAGCAAATCAGGCCCAAAGGCCTGTCGACACCAACCTGCGATAGGTACCGGTAGTAGTAGCCTAGTCAGCTCCACTGGAGAGCTTCTGACTGGCTCTCAAAGTTGGAATTCAGGGGCCGTTTGCCATGTGTGAACCATACACCAAAAGCCCAAACCTTTTGGCATCCGAAATTCCGGTCATTGTTGCACCGGGGTCGGAACATTGGCAGATTAGGTAAGAGCTTGAAACGGTGGTGGCAGTTACGTCTGGCTTTCGTCAGTGTGAGCTCTCCACCCGCCACACCAGCTGCGCACGCGAGCTGGGAGATGGCACGACCAACGCAGGCCGTGGCCCGTGGATCCATGAATCATGACGAGTGTTGCCCACAAGAGACTTCCCAACTCGGCCTCGTCACCTTTTTTCCCTTTCTTTTTGTTGTGGGTGCACATCTGTTTTTAGATGGGTGTCTGGCTGGCCGAATCCAATTTCTGGATGTTGTCCGATACTATCCATTTCAACGCGATGGCTGAAAGAAGGAGATGACAGTGTCAGCGCGGGCCGCCCCCGTGGGATACGGTCCAGGCCAGGTCTGGGCCCCCAAATGGGTTGCGGTCGATCAGCACAGACTGAAGCAAGGCACAGAGACGACGAAATGACTTCGGATAAGGCCAATGTTGATCAGATGAGACCTGTCGTCCTTAGGGTCATTGCTACACGGCATGAGACGAAGAGGAAAATACCACCCTTGAGCATATCAACCTCGAAACCAGCCCCCAACCGAGTAAGTATCTGCCGGTGTACATTTATTTATACAACTATCGCACGCATGTCAGATTATGGCATCCCAATAATCGCATCTTGGTCCCTGACAGACCCGCGGTCGATCCCATCTACACTAGGGATACTTCACACCCTCTCGACCGTTCCCATGCCATCCATACACGTACTCACTGGCCGCGACAGACAGCCCAGCCGCTGCTGCATCACCATTTTCAGGTGAGCTTCCGGGGCAAGTTTCCAGTAATAAAAAAAAAAAGTGGCAGGGGTTCATGTTGCGCGATAAGGGCTCCGAGGCATTTGACAAACGAGAGCTCCACCTCGCGTGAGTCGGCTTCGAAGGTTGGATTCAGACAATGTTTCAGCTCGAGTGATCAGACAACCTGACAGCCCCCTAGTTGACGTGGGAGTACCGTGCACGCGTGATACGTGCAGACACAACATGACAGAAAATAAAGCTCCCAATATCCTACTGCCATATTCTACAAAATACATGTCCAGACCCTGTTAGACCCATATTTCTCTTTCCAAGACGTATCCTTCATTACCTTAGGCCTATTAAATTCTAGGAAAATTGTAATCAAAAATAATAAAAAGCTCTTTTGAAAGGTTTATTAGGATTTGGGATAAGATTAGGGATTGGTTTAGCAGTGAGAATATGAAGATTGGTTAGGATTAGATGTTAAGAAAACTTATTTTGATTTTCTTGTTGGCTATATCTGAATGTTAGACCCATTGTCGTGTTATGTCTACATACACCACGCGTGCACGGTACTCCAAGGTCAACTAGTGGGGGACACTGTCAGCTTATGTGTAGAATCGTACACCTCGTCCCACGGAGAGCATCCCGGCGCGCTGAAGCTCAAATTCCAGGATGAGGCAAAAGGCGGAGCCACCACCCCGAGTCGGGGGGAGAAAGAGTCGCGGGGCGGAAACATGCGTAACGAAACGGTGCAACAAGACCTCCGTCCCTGGAGGCGACGCACCCCAGTTCGCCACGAGCAAGCACGCGTTTCTCCTCCCCGGCTCCTGGGAAGGAGGAGGAGGGAGGGGGGGGGGGGGGGGGGGGGGGGGGGCGTTAGCAAGCAGCTGAGCCCATCGCCGGAAGACGGTACAGCAAACAAGACTGGTTGCTCCCAAACCGTCCTGGCGGCTCGGCGGATTTGTTGAGCCCAGGGCAGCAGAGAAGAACTTTGTGCAAGAAAAAGGAGACGGTGAAAACGAGAGAGGCCGGCGCTTGCGGTGTCCTTACACATCTCTCTCACCCTCGCCTTATCCCACCCACCGACCGACCACCCCATGCCATGCCACCGTCACTATTATGTTTTTCTCATGCATGAGCCCAACCTGTCTTTTCCATTTCCTCGACCTGAGCTTGCCTGATTAAACTGACCGACTTTTCGCCTCTTGCACGGGTTGTCCATCGTTTCTTCCGTCAGCACACACCCAAACTCCATCCATCCCGCCGTCCCGCTGTGCTGTCCTACTCGGGTGTACTCCATTCGTGTACTGTCGTTGCAGGTGATATCATCACTCCAGGCCAAGCAGCTCCCGCCCTTGTGCGCAAGCCATTGCGATTCGCCTCCAGCATTGCCTCTTTGCCAGATACATCCCGCAGCTTCTCGTGAGCTTCGACGAGCTCTTTTCTTCATCACCTTGGCCATTGACCGTTCTGTATTCACATACTCGTCGACAAAATCTCCAAGAAGCGCCACGTCCAGCCTAAAAGCGAGCTACCCCTCCCCCGCATCGCACTTCTCACCGTTCACGATGGCGGCTCCCAACACATTTGGAGACCTCGGTCTGTCCATCATCGGCGTCGGCAGCCAGTACCCGCCATACTCGTTGAAGACGGAATCAATAGACTACCTGAGCAACAAATTCTACCCCGACTCACCTTCGTAAGTGTGCTGCGTCCGTATGGTGCAATTGTCATATTCGCTGACGGGGAGCGCCATAGTATGAAAAAAGTCCTGGCCATCAACCGTTTTACTGGCATTGACTACCGCTCGTCCATTGGCACGCATGAACACCCCGTCGTCAACAACAAGGATGCGCCCTCGATTGCAGAGCTGCACAAGGTCTTCATGAGCGACGGCGTGCCGTTAGCAGTGGAGGCTTCACGCAAGGCTATTGAGGAGGCCCGCATCGACCTCAGCGAAATCACACACGTCGTGTCGACAACGTGCACCGACAGTGCCAACCCCGGGTTCGACCACTATGTCGTGAAGGGTCTGGGTATCACACACCAGGTCGAGAAGGTGCTGCTGCACGGGGTCGGCTGCAGCGGTGGCCTGGCGACGCTGAGGACTGCGGCGAACCTGGCATTGGGACACAAAGCTCGTAACAAGCCAGCGAGGATCCTCTGCGTCGCGCTCGAAGTGAGCACGACCATGGTGCGCAGCGAACTGAACAGCATCGACGAGCTCCAGGAAACGAGGATCGGCGTCGCTCTCTTTTCCGATTGCGCCAGCGCGGTGGTGCTTAGCAACGGTGTCGGCGAGCCTACAGAACCCGTGTATGATCTGCTGGGCTGGGAGCATAAGATCATTCCCGATACAGATCATGATCTGGGCTTCGATGTTGACCCTGTTGGTAAGTCAAAAGGCACTCGTGCTCGCCTCTCCTGGACGTACTGGCTAACATGAGCGACGCAGGATGGAAGGTGATTCTCTCGGCGCAAGTACCGAAGCTTGCATCGGCCGCCATTCCATCCACTTTTAAAGAGATGCTCGCTTCCGTCCCTTCGCTACCGCCATCGTACCAAAGCCCCGAGGACTTCGACTGGGCTATGCACCCTGGAGGGGCCACGATTCTGTCGGGAGCCGAAAAGACAATGGGCATCTCGTCGTACCACATGCGAGCGAGCTACGACACTTATATCAACCACGGAAACTCGAGCTCGGCAACAATCTTCAGCGTCATGGACCGGCTGCGGTCCAAAGACATGGACGCCGTTGCGCCGGACGGCCGGGTACGCGACTACGTGGTGGGGTGTGCGTTCGGGCCGGGTATCTCAGTGGAGATGTGCATGCTGAAGCGGAACATGGGGACGCGCGGCGTCACGGGTCTGCAAACGCCTCCAGAGACGGAGAGCGAGGGAAGCACTAGTGAAGCTGGGGACGACGGCGGGGCCCTGCCCGATGGACGGGCATCTTCGGGACTGCAAACGGACCAGACCTTCGTTGCGGAGGCAATGGAGGGTCTGGATCTGGACTGAGGGGGGGTTGGTGACGAAGCCGGGGGGACGGAATCGGGCATGGGAGATGTTGGAACGGGCGATGGTATATAGGAGAGAGGACGATGTACGGATACATACCCACGACGCAACGGCGCTAATGAAGACACGGAAAGCTGCTGGAAGAGAAGAAAAGTGTCAGTCTGGTTCGTCTGTACACGATAATGAGGCTAGACGCTTGTCAAGGTGGTATCAAAACTGACTAGATAAGTTTTTGAAGAATTTCCAAGAAGTAACGCTATTGGCCAGAAGTCATCGAGATGTTTGTGAAGTCACAGCATGGCATATGCAGGCTCGTGGTTTGGACCCGAGCTGGAGGTCGTATTTGCGCCGGAGGACGGAAAGAGAAACTCGTGCAAGTGGAGAGTCACGATATCAGAGACACGAGATGAGCCGAGCTGTGTGGAATTTCTCCGGCAACCAAGGAGGACATCGCGGGGCGGGAGGCGATGGACCGAGGAAGTGGTGGCCACGAGTTCGTCTCTTGGAGTCGTGAGTTTTCGATCCTCGGCGGACGAAGGGTCGAGATGCCCGACGCGATCCCGCATCTTCCCGGGCTTCGGCAATGGCTAAGGCTGGGGGTGGAAAGGGTGCGAATGGGAAAGGTGCCAGGATGAGTTCATGGCCGGGGAGGTTATCGTCATGAAGCGGCGCGATTGGCCGTGCTTTTCCGGGGCATGGCCTGCATAAGGTAAGGAAATTGGCGAGGTGAGATCGGGCTGTTCATGCTGGCGCTCGGAACGGGATGGAGGGGTAGTGGAGGGGTCGGTGTAGCATGTGCGACGGAGATTCGTTGTTGCGGGCGACGTGGGAGTTTCCCGAGAGCATCATCAGCTTCCAGGACAGATGGGATGTAGGTGGGAAGATCACACCGAGAACTTCTCGGTGAAAGGCGTGCTGGATGCCAAGCAGTAATCCATGAAGTAGCCCTGGGATAGAAAGCCAGGCTATCGAGTCATTCGATGTCCACGGGGCAATCCATTAAATATCGCAGCGGACACCATAATAAGGCCGAGATATCTCGAGGTGGAAAAGTCAAATGCCATGATTGTCAGCAGCCAACAGCGGTGTCGGTGCAGCTAATGGGGGAAGAGGAAAAAAAAAAACTGCCAGCTAGGCAAAGCACCACCACACAAAAGCAGCGGGAAACGGACCAACGTCGCCCAAAAAGAGCATAGCAAGCCATGAAAATGCACAGAGCAGCGAGGGATTAAGTGGTGGATCCTTACCCCCCAATGACTCCGACAGGTGGTGCAGCGGCCATATTTTTTGACGTCAATTGGACGGTGGGTGGGGGAGGGGTTATTCGCGTTTGACGAGGTCGCGGTGTCGGTGCGGTGCAGTGTGTGGTAAGAGCAAGAGAAAGGCGCCCTGTGATTCGTGCCAGCTCGTCCAGCCTGTCCCCGGTCCAAGGAAAAAGGTACATGGACGTCGTGGTGGAGGTACCTCGTCCTTTGCTGCCCCTCAACAACTCGAAGAGGTTGAGGCAGCGACAAGACACGCTCCCATCGTTGGATGGTCGTGTTTCTCTCATCGGACATTGTAAAACACTGGCGTCTATCTTGGGAACCGGGCATCGCCTCTGGGTATTTCGGGGGTCCTGCGCATGTCTTATAATAGCTCTTCATGTTGGATATCTCCTGGCAAAGGTACATGCCCAGACGGCAGCACGACGTACCTCGTCGCACCTCCTGCCTCATCGCAAGGCCGGAGTGACCTGAGCAGGAAGCAACCACGCAACATGGAGCTGCCAGAGCGGAGCTCCTCCTCAGGTAGACGCCGGTTCGGGCCCATGTACCTCTGCACCTCACGCAACACGGGTAGTGACCCAGTGAACCATTGGAAGCAGTGCAGGCGGTCCGCCGGTAACTGGAGCGATGCAATGGACCTTGGACCTTGGACCATGGACCGGGTCTGGCTCGTCCAGGTGTGCTCAGCCCGACTAAAATCCCGCTCGTGTGAATCAAACATAACTCGGCCGCGTCCACCTGATTCCAAACTTTGCTATTGAATCTTCTTCCTCTCTCTTCTCTCCCAATACCTCAACCTTGCAACTTCTCCCAACTCATTGCTTCTGAGCATCAATTCGCAGAGTCCAAACTTTTTCTGGACAACTCGTAACAGGAAATAACCCCTCCTACCAAACTCCTTCACACACGTCAGATACCCCGCCATCCACAATGGGTCTCCTCCAGGATCTCAACATCAAGCCCGGTGTCGTCTACGGCGACGACCTGCTGAAGCTCTTCACCTACGCCAAGGAGAAGGAGTTCGCCATTCCCGCTGCCAACGTCGTAAGTACTTTCCATGCCGCCAACCGGTGTTGCGTCGCAGAGCAGGAGCAAAAGGGAGAAAAGGACTGAAATGAGGGGTGATTTGGTGACAATCGGCTAACAACGACCCCGCCTCGCAGACCTCCTCTTCCACCGCCGTTGCCGCTCTCGAGGCTGCCCGCGAGGCCAAGTCCCCCATCATCCTCCAGACGTACGTCGCAGCCCCCAGAGGCCACGCCGGCGCCATATTGCAAAGTGTCTGACAGCTCTCCAGTTCCCAGGGTGGTGCCGCCTACTTCGCCGGCAAGGGCATTCCCAACAGCGCTGAGAAGCAGGAGGCTTCCGTCGCCGGTGCCATCGCTGCCGCCCACTACATCCGCTCTATCGCCCCCATCTACGGCGTTCCCGTCGTCCTCCACTCCGACCACTGCGCGTAAGTCCAATCCGACCTCCTCAAGTCCATTGGTCCCTCGCGGAAACTGACTCCTGTCGCAGCAAGAAGCTTCTGCCATGGCTCGACGGCATGATCGCCGCCGACGAGGAGGAGTTCAAGCGCTCCGGCACTCCCCTTTTCTCCTCCCACATGATCGACCTTTCTGAGGGTTCGTAGTCCTCGAGCCCATCTGCCTGAGGCTGTAGCTAACGAAATACAGAGGATGTCTCCTACAACATCGAGACCACCGCCAAGTACCTCAAGCGCTCTGCTCCCGTAAGTTGAGACTCGCATGTTGTCCAGGGGCCGCCTGCTAACACACTGCAAACAGATGAAGCTGTGGCTCGAGATGGAGATCGGAAGTAAGCCAGCCGTTCGAACGCGC